>NC_135531.1:173189451-173793737 GCF_045843805.1 Urocitellus parryii
TTATGAAATGAGGCTGACCACATTAACAAAAGTCAACATAATGTAAAAAGCATAAATACTTAACTTTTTTTTCTAAATACACTCTATGTTGTTTTGTCTTCTTTTTAAAGTTTACTTTCGTTAGATCAGGGTCATCTTTAAGATAATCAATTTTCAGCAGTTTTACTGAGATATAATTTGCCAGCCATAAAGGTCACCTGTTTAAGTATAGAAGTGTAGAATTCAGTATTTTAATATACTTATAGGGTTGTGTAACCATTACCATTATCTAATTTTAGGACACTTATCACCCCAATTATAAATACTTATTAAAGTCATTCCCCACATTTACCCCTCCCCATCTTTTTAAAAATTTATTTTTAGTTGTACATAAACACAATATCTTTTTTACTTATTTTTATGTGATGCTGAGGATTGAACCCAGCAACTCACATGTGCTAGGCAAGCACTCTACCACTGAGCCACAACCCCAGCCCCTGCCCTCCCCATCTTAGCAAGTACTAATCTATATGTCTATGAATTTGTTATTTTTGACATTTCACATGAAAGGGATTATATAATACATGGCCTTTTGTGTATGACTTCTTTCACTTAGTATAGTGGATTTGCAGTTCATACACATGCATCAGTACTTAATGTGTTTTACCAAATAACATCCTGTTGTATGGCTGTACTGAATTTTGTTTATTCATTCATCCATTGATGCATGTTTGGACTTTCACTTTTCAACAATTATGAATAATGTTGTCATGAACATTGTATACATGGTTTTACATGGACATAAGATTTCATTTCAAAGAGTGCCAATTTTTACAGTGTTTTGTTACAGAAGCTAATGTTAAATAACAGGAGGCATAAATGCTATGAACTTGGAGGTGGTATGACTTCTCCACATTGCTTATTTTTGTTGCACCAGTAATACTGTCAAGAATCAATAAGGAGGATTCAGAAGAAGAAAATAAAGGAGGCAGGATTCCAGTGATTGGAAGATAGGCAGTGAATGGCATGTTTGTGCCCAGGTGTGAGTGCACCTATACCTGTGTATGGGTCTCTGGCTTTGAGCCACACTGTCACTTGCTAATCAGTTTCCCATTGACTTACATTAGAGCATCAGTTCAGGACAGCAGCCCTGACATCATGCAAATCATTTTAGTGGATCCATAGTTTGTAGCTCCCGGAGCTTTATTTTATGACTATCAGCTTTTCAGTGTTCTCTGGCAGCTGCCTTGTGCTTAATAGATGAATACTGGGTACGGTGGAGTGTAAATGTAGGAAGAATAATTTCAGAATATTTTCACGAAGTGCATCATTCTTTTGTAAGTCAGAGAGCAGTTTTTCTTCCTTTGTAATATTGTATATGTGTGTTTATCTAGATAAAGGGTGATAATAACTACCTTTTAGTGAATTATCCCTATTATTAGACAAGTGATTTTCCATCCTTGTTTCATAAAAGAAATCACTTAGGGGAGCTTTTAAAAATGGGTCAGCCCTTCTCTTAGAGGTTCTGGGAGGAAAAACAGGAATTATCTTTTTATTAAAATATCCCCAAGTAAATAAAAGTTACAACATAATTTCAGAACTACTTATGCCAGACAGTGTGCTGGATATATTTCATGCATTCTTTCAAATCTCCTCTTTTACCCATGTGGTGGGTGTCCATGCACGCTATGGTAGATCTTACAAGCATGTATTGAACACTTGGTATGTGCCAGATACATTTTTTAACTTCATTAGTAGTTTATTATTCATGGCAAAAGCAATAGCCAGAACACCAGCATCTACCTTGGATTCCTGAGCCCTGCTTGCCATAGAGGGATGCAAAGTGGGCAGCTGACATATGTAGTAGATTTCATTAGAGAAGGGGAAATTTCAGTTGAAGGGACTTTATATTTTATATTAGACAATAAGTACATTTTCTCTTTGCTCTAGAAAGAGACATATTTGTTACATTTTGCTCTGGAATCAAAATCTCTATTTTACAAAGATTTTATTTATTTATTTTTATTTTTAGTTGTACATAACAGTAGAATATATGTACATAGAGTATAACTTATTAACTTATTCTATTTAGGTTCCCATTCTCGTGGTCATATTTGATGTGGAGTTACCGTGGTCATGTATTCAAATACAGGGCTAGGAAAGTTGTGAGCAAATATTTCTACTGTCTTTCCTATTCCCCTCCCCTCCCTTCCCTTCCCTTCCCTTTGTCTAATCCAGTGGACTTTTATTCTTTGCCTCCCCACCCTCATTTTACATATATCAACACATTCAACAGTTAAAATGGCTCTCTGGAGTAGTTGCTATTACTACCTGCATTTTACAGATAAAGAAATTGAGTCTCCTAGTGATTAAGTTACCTGCTCAAATAATAAATTGCTAACTAATAAATGGAAAGTGGAGGAGGGGTCAGAATTAAAATCCACAATCTTTTTGTCTTAGCCTATGTAGACTCATCACAAAATGCTATGAACAGGGAGGATTATGGACAGCAGAAGTTGATTACTCACAGTTTTGGAAGCTGTGAAGTTCAAGATCAAAGTGCCAGTAGATCTGGTGTCTCTCTTGTGAGGGCCCATGTTCTGGTTCATAGATGGCACTTTGTAGTTGTGTTCTCACATGGTGGTGGTGGGGGTTGAGGGAACTATTGGAGACTCTTTCATAAGTTACTAATCTCATTAATCTATCTCCATGGGGCCTTACTTCCTAATACTATCACATTGCAAGTGAATTTTGTGGGGTGGACACAAACATTCAGACCACATCAATCCTCATGTTCTCTTGTTGAGGAGGAAATAACATTCAAAGGTTTCCAGAAGAATAAGTCATTCACAAGGATAATTTGGAAGCCAGGTCTTTTGACATTGAATAATAATAACACTGCTGCTGTTACTAGTTTTAATAATAGTTAATAAATTGCCATTACTAATGTTTGCTAGTATTAGCTGACACTGTGCCAAGAGCCTTTTAAAATTCTCATACCAATTCGCTTCAGAAGATCCTATTATCTCCATTAATTCTTCCAGATGGTTGTTGAAACTTAGGAGAGTCAGTGCACCTGGAATTCAAACCCACGTCTGGCTGCCGCAGGCTCCCACTATTTCCATGGCTGTTGATAAGTATGAACATAAATGCATGTAGACGTCAGTATTGCCCTCAATAACTCCAGTGACCTTCTGCAAAGCAACTAGAGTCCACAAACAAAAAAAGTGCCACCAAATACATTTCTTCAGGTTTGAAGAAATGTTTCTGGATAAATATTGGCACCACGTGGGGAAAAGCAATAAAAGATATATTTAGGGGAGTGCAAGAATTGTGAAGATTTAGTCCAGGCTTCTGGTCTCAAGAATGATTTCCCTTGAGTGTGTATGGACCATGTTCCACATCTGAGTGCACTCTAGGGACAGAAGATGGCTGAGGGGTGAAGGAAGAATAGGTATTCTGCCAAAGAGGATGAGGAAAGACTGGGTATATTATGTTGGCTCAGAACTCTGCCTGGTTTGGATAACTGGTACCCATTGCTGGTGCCAGGGAGACTGACTGGCAGTTAATATAGAGGAAGCACTGGCTCATCGGGTGAGGGCACAACATTTTCCAGGCAGCCTGGAGGTCTTAGAGACATGCAAACCTGAGAAGAACAAACAGGATTAGTGGTATTGGCTCACAGTTTATGATGACAATTTCAAACATGTATGAGAAGTGGGAGACATGTCTTTGTGACTTCAGGAACAAGAAAAACTGAGAAGCATTAATGTACCAAAGTTTCACAGGCATTTCTTGGTGATATTGTGAACAACAACAACAACAACAACAAAAAAAAAAACATGCTAAAAAGGCTACTGTGCTCATCTACAGGGCCCAGGGCTTAGGTGGAGCTGATGAAACAGAACCGACTGAGAAGCTGCATCGTGGGCTGCAATAGGACCACGATCTTCTGCTAACAGAAGGTGAGTTTGACCCTGTGGAGAAAGGATCTGGTGTCTAATTCTGATGGCCTGAGTCAAGGGGCCCCTGATGACTCAGCCTGCAGTGGGGTGCTGGGGACCTTGTGGCATTCCTGACCACTTTGGGTGTGTTGGCAGGGGGGTTGAATTCCATGGACTTCCACCCAGAGGTGATGAATTTATTGAACAAATGCGTTCTATATCTCGAGAACAGGTCTGCCCACAGTCGGTCTCGCATAGCCTCTGAAAGCAGTGTTGTGATTTCTCCTCTGGGTGTGTGAGTGTGTGTCTGTGTGTGGGCACACGTGTGAAGTCTTAGGTGAAAGCTGGAGGTAGGGAGAAGGGGAAGGTCAATATTTATGAGTGGGTTTCCAAGATTTTATTTTATTTTTCTTATTTCGGTTTCCATGATCCATATATGCCTTCTGGTGTCTAAGGCCCCATGATTTTGCATTTATAAGTGACTTTAAAAAACAAAACCTTATTGTAGGAAATTAGATTCTTTTGCTTGAGCTTATTTTTCATTTTAGACTTCATAAAAATGGAAAGAAATTCTATCACCAGAGAGAAGGCTTTCACTTAGAATGTTATTCAAACAAATACCCCAAATGTCTGCGATAGAGACTGGACCCTTTCTGTAAAATTGAAAATACATTTACCACGGTGCCAGAGTTTACTGCATGCCTCTCTCCAGGCCCAGCCCACAAGGACATGGGCCGCCTCCCTGTTCTCTAGGCTGAAGGCTGATTTTTTTCTCGATTCTTTCCCATGTTTGATTCCTTGCTATCAGTGCTTCTCCTGGTTACATACGTGGCTGAACTTTGGCCGGGAACCTGCTCCTGCTTCACTGGTGGCAATATCCTACCAGGTCTTCAGCTCTAATAATTTAAACCACATGACTAATCTATGGAAAATCCCCAGGTTTTAGCCATGTTCAGACATTCTGGCATCTCAGCAATACAGATGTAATTTTTCCAAAAGGCTGTGTGCCTGTGTGTGTGTTTGTGTCTGTGTATTTAGTTAATCTGCATCGTTCTCAGACCCTGTCCTGATACTCCATGATGTCTTTGCCAAATAGATGACCCAGCCCTCCAGGGTCTAGTAGAAGTGGGGCTGTTGGAGTTGCCTGGGTGTTGAAGGTCACTCAGCTATGTTTATTAAACATCCACTGTATGCCTAATGCTGCAATTAGAAACTGCAAGCAAGTTAGTACAAAAAAAAAAAAAAAACACTTTGCATTTGCCCTCAAGGATGTTGACCTATAATGGGGAAATGGAGAGAAAAACAAACATTAAAGAACACAATTTAAGTTTTCAAGTTGCTGTTGTTTTGTTTTTTGTTTGTTTATTTACGTATTTATTTTTAGTACTGAGGATGGAAACCAGGGGCATTTTATCACTGAACTAGTTGCCAGCCCTTTTTATTACCTATTTTGAGACAGGTTTTCACTAAGTTGCTTATGGCCTCTCTAAATTGCTGAGGCTGGCATAAACTTGTGATTCTCCTGCCTTAGACTCCCAAGTTGCTGGATTATAGGTGTGTGCCACCAGGCCAAGCAATGAACACTGAGAAACTAATGTGACTCCATTTTTGAGAAACCAGCCTCTACCTCAGAGCAAAGACTGTCCAAGGAAGGGGGCGTGACCCTTGTCCTTGGGAAAACCCACAGAGCACTCCTAAGCACATACCCACCCTGCTGAGTTGTTTATCTGTAAATAACAGGAGAGACCTGTGGCGCCAGGTGTCCTTGACTCAGTTAGGCTAGGTGAGGACCCATAGCAACCCCCCTAGCAATCTCCAATCAGCATTAAACAAGGAAAATACCTGGGATGCCAGATGAACCCCAAGTAGTTTATGGTGGTTGATAACATGTGGGGAAACCATGTAGTTTAGCACATACACCCCTTGTGGCCTAAACCAATCAGTTCAAACGAATTCCCCTATTGTACTAACCAATCACCCCTACCCAACTTGTTCTTGCCATTGAATGTGCTAATCAATGTTAAGAATTGTTGTTTGATTTTTCCGCGGTATGGAATGATTTGCTGTGTGATGTTGTGATGCATAGAGTATCCCCCAAAACCTATAAAATCTCATTGAACAAAGGACCAGGACTCAATCCCTGGGACCGCTGCGTCGGGAACGGTTGTGAGTCCAGGCTGGAGCTTGCCATAAAGACTCTTGTGTGATTGCATCGGATTCGGCTCCTGGAGGTCTATTGGGGTCCCACGAATCTGGCATTACAACACAATCTAAAAAGAGATAAAATAATCAAATACCAATGACTTAGAGAGTCCTGACTTTGGCTAGTGGCCTCATGAAGAGATGCCACCGGATGGGTCTGAGCAAGAACAGGAAGCAGGATGGGGATCTTATCTCACTGTGTACTCCACAAACTTCTGTTCTTTGGGGAGTTTACAATTCCTGTCATATCTTTATCCTTATAAATTTAAAAAATTTTACTCACTTTTTCTGTAACTTACAGTCACTTCATTTTTAAAAAAATATATAAAATTAAAGTTACCACAAGTGTAAATAGGTACTCATGAAAGCATATATATCATTGTATCCATTGTATAAAAATTCAATGAACACAAGCAATATTATTATCATCTTCTGGTTGGTTATCATTGATATTGGAAGTCCTGAGCTTGAGAAATCATTGTTTTGTTAAAAAGAGAAATTGGCAGACATGGGAGACATTAAAGATAGAGACTGAAAGAATTGACATAGCAACAAATAGAAAAAGAATATTTAAATGATGAATATATATATATTATCAGGATATATATATATCCTGATAGGTATATGTTGAAGGCATGAATTAAAAGCCTTCATTAATTTTTTTTCAATTTTCTCTAAAATAAAACCAAGCCCTCGTTTTACATTCCTGCCAATTTTCAGGAAGCTCTGTGTATAAGGGAGGTTCCCAGAGATGTCAGAGTGACTGAAATAGCAGATCATCTGCTGGGTTTTGAGGGCAGAGTGACCAGAGTGACCAGAGGACCTTTTTGTTAGCAGAGTACTGATCAACAGATATTTATTAAGCATCCTCTATGTGCCAGGTTTCACTCTGGAGCGATTCCCACCAGCCCACGTAAACACTGAGACACACACACCGATGATTTTCCACCCCATAAACAAGCAAATGTGAAAACCCGAGAGAAATTACAAGGGGTTTTCATCTGCATTGCATTGTGATGTGGGAGCTTGTCCCCTGGTTATATGACAAGTCAGCTGGAAAATTACTCCAGGCTGACCTGTCTTAGGAAATGTTCTAATTTACATCAGTTATGGGAAAAGGCTCTCACGAGTGCTCTCCTTTGTGGCAGTAGAGGGTGCTTGTATCACAACCAGGCAGAATTCAGATTTTTTTCAGGCATTAGTTAGATTAGAGGTAGCTTTGCTTCTGTCACATTGCTGTATTTTGCCCATCCTAGACACTAGATGTCAAGCAAACCAGTCAGCTCTGATGTCTCAAGACCAGGAATTTGTACATAACACTTGGAGGGCTTTGAGACTCTAAGGTTTAGAACAATGACAGAAGAATGTGTTGAGAGTAACTGAAACCAAATACTAAAATGAGAATAACTTTATCTGAGAGGTATAAATAACTTAGTGTCTTCCTCTGGTTTATAATTCACTCACCCCTCCAACCCCCCCCCCCCATCAAAATGTAACATCTCAACACTAGGGCAACATAAAGAAGTATAATTGCCAGAAACCTCAATAATAATAATAATAATAATAATAATAATAATAATTATTATTATTATTAAAATCAGCTACACATATTGTGAGACTTTGCTTTTCAGGTCCATATTTTTAAAGACACTACAAATATTTCATACTTTGCATTAGAAGAGAAACAAAAATCATTGGAAAATAATGTTACATAGCCGGGAGTGGTATGACACACATATGATCCCAGGAGCTTGAGGCTGGAGAGGCTGAGGCAGGAGGATCACAAGTTCAAAGCCAGCCTCAGCAACTTTGTGTGACCCTTAGCAACTTGGTAAGATCCTGCCTCAAAATAAAAAAAATAAAAAGTGCTGGGAATGTGGCTCAGAGTTTGAGTCTCCCTGGATTCAATCACCGCTACTAAAAAAAACACAACAACAATAACAACAACAAAAAACCCCGGATGTTGTACATATCATGTCGGGAATCCATCCCTGATGTTCAGCCCAACTTTTCCACTTTCAATTGTTCTACCTCTAGTAAGGGGGCAGGAAGTTAAATAAGCCTATAAGGTATCACAATATACTTAACCAATAATTAAAAGCATAGAACCAAAACTGCAACCACCCCAATGCCAATTTAAGAAGAAAGTTCAGAGCAGCAAGCGAGCCATTTATACCTGTCCACCGCTTTTGCCACCACATTTTGGCTCTGCTATAACACCCTTGTTTGACAATCTGGCTCTTACCTGGTTCTTTGTGCTTCAACTCCCACAGGGAAAGGCAATTTCTGTCTCGTGTTTCTGTCTTGTTCCCCGTCTGTCTGGCCTGTATCCTGTCTGGTGTCCAAAGTACCCAAGACCTGGAAATGTTGCTTGATTTCAGTAGATTGGCAGTGTAGGCCCTGTATCTCGTATCAGTGCTTTGGCAAGACCCCTCAATCTGCTCCCGACAGTTTGCAGTCCAGATGTCTGCAGTAGCAGCTGCCAGTCTTTCCTTAGCCACAGAATAACTCGTTTGGTATCTAATTCTTGCACTAACAAATCCTGCCCAGTTGAATTCTGACTAGCTGATTGTTAGATTAATATATGAGATGGAGAGAACTCAGGATGTCATCTTGGATGTAGGCTGATGTTCAATCAAGGTGGGGGCAGATCTTGGTTCTTATTGAAAAGCTTAGAGTTCATCATGGAGTGTGTTCCAAAGAAGGTGATGACAGGGTGCCACCTGTGCTTCAGGAAGTGATGTCAGACCTACGTCTAGGATAAGTGGGACTGGACATAATGGTAACCATACAGATGGAACAGAATAAAGGCTGAACTGGGTAGGAAGCCCCAGGAAGACAGAGAAGAACAAGTAATGATGACAAGATTCTACCCGAGGGACAATCGAGGTAAAGTCATTGAACATGCTGGTTGGTAGGTAGGATTTGGAGACAGAGGCATTTGCTTCTGGACCTGGTAACATCAAGTATAGAACTTCCCTGAGGAGTGACCCAGAATCATTGAGATGCAGGCATAGAGCTGAGGAAGAGTTAGGTTCTTGTGTCAATGGTGACATAACATTGTTCAAGTGCCATGGATGGAAGTCTTTGTATTCCATGTAGACCCGAACTTGAACTCCAGGACAACCCTAGGACTAAAAAACAACCTAGAGTCGGGTGCAGTTGGAGGAACATAGGCTTGCAGACAGAGGAACTATGTTCAATCCTAGCTCACCTATTCATGAGCTGCATGACCTGGGCCAGGTTACTTAATACCTGTGTGCCTGCATCTCTCTGTCTATAGAATGAGATGAATAATAACACTCTCTAGCAGGGTTATGAGACTCAGCAATGTTTGCTTTCAGTTCCTATTGGCTACCACAAAGTGGGTGCATGGTAATTGTTACGACCAGACATTGGCATTTACAAATCATTACAAGGGCTGTGAAATGTGAATTTTGTAGTTAGATGAGTCTCCTTCATGTTTGCATGGTGCTTTTTAGTTTACTTGTTCCAATGAGGCTCTAATGAGCCAAGAGGGGTTGTAGGCAGGGGAACTAGGAGTATAATACAAGGAGTGTTAAGGAGCATTATTTTTGGATGAGGATACTGAGGATGAGGTGAGAAGTTACATCACAGGCTCAGGCTGGCCCTTCATGCTACAAAACTAACAGAGAGCTTCAGTTACAGGAGACACATGCTGAATTTTACCAGACTGTTAGATATGCCCCTTTTTCTTACTTTTAATTGAAAAAATATCACTGGGAACACAAATTAATTATGCCTGCAGTAACCACCTGGGTTTGACTGTTCACTCTCCCCTCCTGAGAAAACAAGTCCCCATCTCCCAGCTCTTATCTTTCTGTGCAATTGATTTGTGATAATCCCCGGAATGAGATTGTTGATTGGAAGCCTTGTCGTACAGACTCCAGGATTCTACCTTCAACGCTGTCACCATCTGGTCAGATTGCCTGGAAATAGGAGGGGGAGGGGCAGCCAACAGCAGCCTTGGCACAGGCGATTGTGCCGGCCTTCACTTGCAGAGGGCCAGAGCGTCCCTGCCATGTGCACAGCACACAGGTCATTTGGGCAGGTCAGAGAAAGGGTGCAGGAACCCAGGAACAAAGGCCTGTCCCTCATGGCCATCCATTGTCCCCAGCTGAAGCCATCCATCACACTGCTTCCCCCTGCAGCTGGATGAGCCAGCTGTCTCCCCACAGGATCTTTTCTTTCTCTTGTCTGCCCAGGAGCACTTGATGGCTGTCTTTTCAAAGCTATTTCCTCTTAAGACTCCTTATGCACAATAACTGTGGTGGACCTCTGAGCACAAGGGGGACAAATGTTTTGAATGCTGTGAGGCCAGCCTCATTTCAGAATTCTTTTGAAGTTTTCTTACGGTGGTGGCTAGAGGAATGCAAACTAGGGATGATTTTGGCTGATCCCATAGAAGCTATCCACAGCTAAATGGGAGAGTTTGGAGTCAGGAGTTTCCAGTGTAAAGCTAAAGGATGCTTTCTGATTCCAACGGGGGTCAGGGTTAACTTGGAGTAGCAAACTGCCTGTTGCATGAATCAAGTGGCCCTGCTCTCTTCCCCATAACTGATATGATAATATGAGCACCAGGCTCCCAGTGAATCCACAAGCAGACTGTTAGGGCATGTGCACATCACCTGGCCCTCCCTTGATAAGATGTTATTGCAGAATTTTTCCCAGAGCCATGAGCAAATCTGGTTATGATTCAGTCATGATGGAAACACGTTGTGTGCATGTTGCAAGGTAACAGATTAGATTTAGTGACTCAAATGGGCAGTTAACTTAGATTTAATGAGACTGTAATTGTACAGTGAATTTTAAATGCCCTTTTGATTATTGCATCAGGGTTATATTGAAATACAGACTTGTCATTAGGTCTTGATGTTTTAAAAACAATTACATCAAATCTAATGAGAGGGAACCCAGAAAGAACACCCAATTACCTCTCAAGGGTGCCAGGATTTGCACTATAGCTCTGTGTTTTTCACTGACCTTGACATTTTTTTCTCCCAATTCTGATATAAAGATAATGAATTTGGTTGGCAGAATCAGTAATTATTGTCATCATAGAGTTTTTTTCTAATAAGCACCCCAAATTACCCAGTCTATATTTTTCTTCCTCAGGCTCCCTACTGACTCCTGCTACTCATATTTGTTTCCGCTCATTCCTCTAAGGCTGGTGAAGATAAGAAACAAATATACTTCTGGTTCTCTGAGATAACTTCGTCCTTTCATCTAATTCAACATGCAGTTTGAGTGCCTACAGCATGCCATGCTTTAGGCTTAGGCATTGGGCATAAAAATGAATATAAGCATTCAACAAGCTTTTCTTGCCTTTTGTCCTCCTCCTCCTCCCCCTCTTTCAGCTTCATAGCCATCACTGTCATCCTGGCTGTCTATTGAGTATTTACTGTGTAGGAGCTGCTGTGCTCATCTCTTTTCTGTGTCTCATCTTAATTGAATCTCATAAAAACCTCATGGTTAGGTACCATTAATATTTCTATTCTTCAGATGAAGAAATCAAGATGCGGAGGAGTTAAATACTTCAGTGGTACAGCTGGGGTCTGTCTTTAGGGGAAGAAAGGAGGTGATTTCCTTCTTCACCCATCACCAGGGCCACAGCTGACATTTCTGTAACAAAAGTCAAGTTAATGGGGAAAAAAGCATAAACAATTTATTTACTCCAAGTTTTATGTGACACTGGAGCCTTAAGAAGTGAGGACACAAACACCCATAGGAAACTTTTTTTTTAATTTGTTCTTTTTTGATATACATGACAGTAGAGTATACTTTGACATATTTATACAAACATGAAGTATATCTTATTCTAATTAGGATCTCAGTCTTGAGAGAAGTTTAGTGGCTTAGAAAAAGGGGATTGAAGGGAAGAGAGGGGTGATAAGAATAGAAAAGACAGTGGAATGAAACGGTTTTTTTGTTTAGACTTGATGAAGAATGGACAGTCATATAGAAATGTAATTGGCCAGGAGATCCAAGATGGCGGGCCAGAGGGAAGCAGCACTCTGTGTCGTTCCATGACCTGGGACTCAAGTAGTGAGAACACTGCTTCTCTGCGAGCCATATTCCTGCTCCTGTGCAGGAATCATGGCCACTGTGCCTGTCCAGGGCTCCAGGCCTCAGGGTCAGAGTAGGTCTCCCAACTACTTGCCCATGCAGGACTGACTATCAGGTACCCGAACGGAACCATCAGTATCCCCTCAGAACTTTCGGCCACCCTCCCAAGTAGAAATCACCAATGCTGCTCCCACATAGGACACCTGGCAAATTCCCACATGCAGGAACTCTGGCTGCCACTCCTGTGTGGACCCCCATCTACCAATGTGGGGCTCCCTAGTTGCAACCATATTGAAATCCTGCAGCAGCAGATGTAGTCCTCCCTGCACCCAGGAACTTAACACTGGCTCTGAAGTTAGCCGACAGCCACATACTCTACACCACAGAGCTTATATCTGAACTCATCCTCCAACGTCATCACTCTGTACCCTCCACCTGACCCTATACCCCACCACTGAAACTAGGAGTCTCCATCTTGGGTCACCTTCATCACCATCTTCAGTGGGGGACAACACCCAGTTTGGAACTTTGGATGGCCAGGTACACATTTTTTAACTCCACCCTCTCCCCAGCAGTTTCTGCCCCACCACAGTAACACCCTGGTTACCTTTACTATCCTGAGGGTGGAGGTACCAGCTAACAACAGATGACCCCACCTATTGGATGAGAAGGGAAGCCGGAAAGATACAGATTTCCAACAAAACAATCCTGTTTCCTTCTTTAAGATTTTTTTTCCTTTCCCTTTCTATTCTCCTACCCTCACAACCCCAACATATATGAAATCAAGTACTCTGCATGAATTAGGATTTTGAGGACTGGTACATCTGAATAGTGTATTACAGTTGTGTTGTATATATATTTTCCCCCTTTTTCCACCAATTCCTACTATTTTAATATTTTTTTCTTAATATATGTGTATTTGTTTTATATACTCTATTGTCTTCCTACTTACTAGCCTACCCAAAATTATTTCCTCTCCTTTCTCCTGCTACTAATCTTCCTCTTTAGAGTTCTCTTTCACACTTCCTAAGATATAACAATTTTATATCCTCACCTCCTGCCTCCTCAGACTATTATCCTTCTCCTCACCCCCAGTTCTTTGTCCATCATCAGAAACTATAAACCCTTTTTAAAATCTTAGTTTATTGTAGATACTAATTGAATTCACCATTTCTTTCATTGTGACCAAACTCTCAATGTCTTAATAGCAAACATTTGTTTTTTAGGGTGTATATTGTTTATATTGGGTTCTGATAACATTGTCCTTCACCTCAAAGGATAGGTATTGGATCCCTACAGGGGCACTATAAGCCTATAGGGTAAAAATATTAATCCCTAGCAACCTCAGTGCTAGCAGGGAATGCACATAAGCAATAATGAAAAGACAAGGGAAGAAAGTGCCCCAAACATATCAAGATGCAACATTATTAGAATCCATAACCAACACAGCAGAAGAAATGACAGACAAGGAGTTCAGAATGTACATAATTAAAATGTTCTGTAAGTTAAGGGATGATATAAGAGGGCAAATATAGGCAACAAAATATCATTTTGATAAAGAGCTACATAAACAAATATAGGAAGCAAAAGTTTACTTCAATAGGGAGATACAGGTTCTAAAAAAAAGCCAAACAGAAATCCTTGAAATAAACCAAATTAACCCAAATTAAAAGTTCAATTGAAAGCATCACCAACAGATTAGACCACTTGGAAGACAGAACCTCAGACAATGAAGACAAAATATATAATCTTGAAAAGAATGTAGACCACACAGTGAAAATGGTAAGAAACCATGAGCAGAACATTCAAGAAATATGGGATAGAATAAAAAGACAAAATTTAAGATTTATTGAGATAGAGGAAGGCATAGAGTTCCAAACCAAAGGAATGAGCAATCTATTCAATAAAATAATATCAGAAAATTTTCCAAACATGAAGAATGAATTGGAAAACAAAATTCAAGATGCTTACAGGATGCCAAATGTACAAAATCACAACAGATCCACACCAAGGCACATTATAATGACAATGCCTAACATACAGAACAAGGAGAGAATTTTAAAAGACACAAGAGAAAGAAATCAGGGGGAAACCAATTACATTATGTGCACATTTTTCAACCTAGACCCTGAAAGCTAGAAGATCCTGGAACAACATATATTAAGCTCTGAAAGAAAATGGTTGCCATCCAAGAATCTTATATCCAGGAAAATTAAGGTTTAGATTTGATGATGAAATAAAAACCTTCCATGATAAACAAAGTTAAAAGAATTTACAATTTGAAAGCCTGCACTATAGAACATCCTCCACAAAATATTTCTTGAAGAATAATTGAAAACAACAATGAAAATAAGGAAAGGGAAATATTACATTAAAGGAAAAACTAATCAAAGGAGAAACTGAGTAAAGATAAATACCCCAAACAAACAAAAATGTCTGGGAATACAAATCATGTCTCAATAATAACCCTGAATGTTAATGGCCTAAACTCACCAATCAAAAGACACAGACTGGCAGATTGGATTTTTAAAAATAACCTAAAAATATGCTGCCTCCAAGAGACTCATCTCATAGGAAAAGACATCCACAGACTGAAAGTGAAAGGTTGCGAAATCATCCCACTCACATGGACTGTGGAAGCAAGCAGGGGTTTCCATCCTCATATTAAATAAAGGAGAATTCAAGCCAAAGTTAATCAAAAGGGATAAAGAAGGATATTTCATACTGCTTAAGGGAACCATTCATCAAAAAGACATAACAATAATAAATTTATATCTCCAAACAATGGAGCATCTACAGTCATCAAACAAACTCTTCTCAAGTTCAAGAGCAAATAGACCACAACACAATAAATCTGGGTGACTTTAACACAACTCTTTCACCACTGGATAGATTGTCCAAACACAAGCTGAACAAAGAAACGACAGATCTCAATAATATAATCAATAACTTAGACTTAACTGACATACATAAAATATTTCATCCTTCAATGAACAAATACACTTTCTTCTCAGCACACCTGGATCCTACTCTAAAATAGACAACACATTATGCCACAAAGCAAATCTTCACTAATATAAAAAATGTAGAGATAATACCCTGCATTCTACCAGATCATAATGGAATGAAATCAGAAATCAATGATAAAATAAATATAATAGCTACTCCAAACCCTGGAGACTAAATAATATGCTACTGAATAAAGAATGGGTTGCAAAAAACATCAATTTGGAGATTAAAAAATTCTTAGAGGTGAATGAGAACACAGATACAGTGTATCGAAATCTCTGGGATACAATGAAGGCAGTACTAAGAGGAAAGTTCATTGCATGGAGTTAATTCCTTAAAAGAAGAAAAAGTTAACAAATAAATGACTTGACAATCCATCTCAAAGCACTAGAAAAAGAACAAATCAATACACAAAGCAATAGAAGACAGGAAATAATTAAAATCAGAGCTGAAATCAATGAAATTGAAACAAAAGATACAATTTTAAAAAATGACAAAACAAAAGGCTGGTTCTTTGAAAAAATACATAAAATTGACAGACCCTTAGGCATTAAAATGAAGAGAAGGAGACAGAAAACTCAAATTACTAACATACATGATGAGAAAGGAACAACAGACACTATAGAAATACAGAAGATAATTAGAAATTATTTGAAAGCTTGTATTCCAATAAAACAGAAAATATCAAAGACATTGACAAATTTCTAGAGTCATATGATTTGCCCAAATTGAACCAGGATGATATACACAATTTAAACAGATAAATTTCAAGTGATGAAATAGAATACACCCTCAGAAGCCTACAAACCAAGAAAGCCCAGGACCAGATGAATACACAGCCGAGTTCTACAAGACCTTTAAAGAAGAATTAATACCAATACTCTTCAACTTATTTCAGGAAACAGAAAAAGAGGGAGCACTTCCAAATTTTTTCTATGAGGCCTATAACACCCTGATTCCAAAACTAGGCAAAGACATATCAAAGAAAGAAAACTTCAGACCAATATCTCTAATGGACATAGATGCAAACATTCTCAATAAAATTCTGGCAAATTGAATACAAGACCACATCAAAAGATAGTGTACCACGGTAAAGTGGGGTTCAATCCAGGGATTCAAGGTTGGTTCTACATATAGAAATCAATAAATGTAATTTATCAGATCAATAGACTTAAAGATAAGATCCATATGATCATCTCAATAGATGCAGAAAAAGCATTTGACAAAATACAGCACCACTTCATGTTCAAAACACTAGAAAAACTAGAGACAGCAGGAACATATCTCTACACTGTATAAGCTATCTATGCTAAGTCCCAGGCCAACATCATTCTAAATGGAAAAAAAAATTGAAAGCATTCCCTCTGAAAACTGGAACAATACAGGGATGCCGTCATTCACCACTTCTATTTAACATAGTTCTTAAAACACTTGTCAGAGCAATTAGACAGATGAAAGAAATTAAAGGGATTCAGATAGAAAAAAGAAGAACTCAAATTAGCACTATTTGCCAATGATATGATTCTATACCTAGAAGACCCCGAAACTCCACCATAAAACTTCTAGAACTAGTAAATAAATTCAGCAAAGTAGCAGGATACAAAATCAACACCCATAAATCAAAGGCATTTCTGTATATCAGTGACAAATTCTCTGAAGGGGAAATAAGGAAAACTACCACATTTACAATGGCTTAAAAAATACTTGGAAATCAACCTAACAAAAGAGGTAAGAGACCACTACAACAAAAACTACAGAATGCTAAAGAAAGAAATTTAAGAAGACCTTAGAAGATGGAAAGATCTTCCTTGTTCCTGGATAGGCAGAATTAATATTGTCAAAATGACCATACTATCAAAAGCATTATGCAGATTTAATGCAATTCCAATCAAAATCCCAATGACATTCCTAATTAAAATATAAAAAGCAATCATGAAATTCATCTGGAAAACAAGAGACCCAGAATAGCTAAAGCAATCCTTAGTATAAAGAGTGAAGCAGGTGGCATCAGTATTCCATACCTTGCTATACTCCAGAGCAATAGTAACAAAGACAGTATGGGATTGGCACCAAAGTAGGCTTGTAGACCAATGGTACAGAATAGAGGACACAGAGACTAACCCACATAATTACAGTTATCTTATAGTAGACAAAGGTGCCAAAAACATACATTGGAGAAAAGATAGCCTCTTCAACAAATGTTGCTGAGAAAACTGGAATTCCATATGCAACAAAATGAAATTAAACCCCTATATCTCACCATGCACAAAACTCAACTCAAAGTAGATCAAGGAATTAAACCTAGGAATTAAACCAGAGACTCTGCATCTAATAGAAGAAAAAGTAGGCTCAAATCTCCATCATATCAGATTAGGCCCCTACTTCCTTAATAAGACTCCTATAGCACAAGAGTTAAAATCAAGTATTAATAAATGTGATGGATTCAAACTAAAAAGCTTCTTCTCAGCAAAATAAACAATAAGTGAGGTGAATAGAGAGCCTTCAGCTTGGGAGCAAATTTTTATCACTTGTACATCAGATAGAGCAGTAATCTCTAGGGTATATAAAGAACTCAAAAAGCTAAGCACCATAAAAATGAATAACCCAAACAATAAGTGGGCCAAGGAATAGAACATACACTTCTCAGAAGAGGATATACAATCAATAAACAAATATATAAAAATGTTCAACATCTCTAGTAATTAGAGAAATGCAAATCAAAACTACAGTAAGATTTCATCTCACTCCAGTCAGAATGGCAGCTATTAAGAATACAAACAACAGGAAGTGTTGTCGAAGATGTGGGGAAAAAGATACACTCATACATTGTTGGTGGGACTGCAAAATGGTGCAGCCAATATGGAAATCAGTATGGAGATTCCTTGGAAATCTGGGAATGGAACCACCTTTTGACCCACCTATCCCACTCCTTGGTCTATATCCAAAGGACTTTAAAACAGCACACTACAGGGACACAGCCACATCAATGTTTATTGCAGCACAATTCACAATAACTAAACTGTGGAACCAACCTAGATGTCCTCCAGTAGATGAATGGATAAATAAAATATGGTATATATACACAATGAAATATTACTCAGCAATAAAAGAGAATAAAACCATGGCATTTGCAGGTAAATGGATAGAGTTAGAGAAGATAGTGCTAAGTGAAGTTAGCCAATCCCCCAAAAAACACATGCCAAATGTTTTCTCTGATAAAGGAGACTGATTCATAGTGGGGTTGGAGGAGGACAATGGGAACATTAGATGAGCTCTAGATAGGGAAAAGGGGAGGGAGGGGAAGGGAGAGGCCATGGGGGTAGGAAAGATAGTGGACTGAGATGGACATCATTACCCTAAATACATGTATGAAGACACGAATTGTGTGAATGTACTTTGTATACAACCAGAGATATGAATAATTGTGCTCTATACGTGTAATACGAATTATAGAACATTTTACTCTCATATATAACAAATTAGAATAAAAAAAATTTTTAAAAAGAAATGTGATTGGCCAAAGGGTGTGACGGATTGGCAAGAGAGGATGGGAGGAAGCTAGCAAGGCTTACCTGTTCCAGATCTGCTGGATCTCCCATGGAGCATTCCTTTCTCCATGGTGTGGGGCAGGACCCCTTTAGAAGAGAGTCTTTATGGGAGAAGAGAAAAGGTGACATTTCTAGATTTTGTGGCTGGGTTTGGGAGAGGAGTTCTAGCTTCTACCACCTGAGATGGGGAGGAGGAATTCTGATTTCTAGGACCTACTTGAGGCAAAGAAGAGGGGTGAGACCCAGGAGGATGGAAAAGTCAGAAAAAACCTTGTTTCTGATGCCATTTCAGTGCTCTTCTGTTCAAAATTCTTGGTATGTCAAAAGGCCATACTTAGGGGTATCACGTTCTGAACCCCAAGAGATTCAAGCCCAGTTCTGTTTGGTTGCAAATTCTACCCTCCAAAACAAAAGTGCATAAGACTCCATATGTCACTTTGTTGCCCTCAACATCTGTAACCACTTTTCATAACAGCAGGAAGTTCCTGGAATGTTGGGTACTTGAGTCTCGGTTACCTACCCAGGCCTAGGCTCATTTGTGTGCACTGAGATAACCCAGCAGGAAGAACTATGCGGCTCTTCCCTGCTTTCCAGGCATCATGCTCAAAGCAATATAAATGATACATTTCCCTTCTCTATTCCACTTGTCAAGGCCCTTCTCACCTTACCCGGTGGCTCCAAGTTCTGTCTCCCTGAAGCTTTCTCTGACCCTCTAATCAATCAGAATTTCCTCCAAGAGCTTGATACTGTCTTGCAGTCCATGGTCCATCTTCTGACATTCCACATGACTCTGAAGTGGAACTCATATGTATTGATTGGTAGCTCCATGACACCCAGCATGATGTCTTGTAAGTATGGGTTCTAAAAATATACTTGCTGAGTTGAATGTTTATTTAGCTCCAAGAAATACATGGTACAATTTAGGGTTCTACATATTGGGGAGGATTTGGAATGCTTTTATTAACTAGATAAGTAACTATTAACATTCAAAAGACTCACAGGAAAGGGAAATTTTTTTTCAACCCCAAGGCTACTCATGGAAAGGAAAGTTTTCAATAATAAAAAGCAATGTAAATGTAAAAAAAAAATGAATCAGAGTTAGAGGTGACCTCTTTATCCCAATAAAACTTTGTAGCTAAAATAATGGAAGGATACCAGTATGGACTTATAAATATTTGATTATTTTTAGAGATAGACTGTCTTTCTGTCTGTCTACATCTCAGATAGCACAAATCTTGACCGAGTCAGCAGATTTGTGTGTGCAAAGAATGGACACCTCACATCCCCATGGCCTCTTCTGTCTCTTGAACAAGACTAGGTGAGTTTGCTTAGATTCTGTAAACCTTTATGGGGTCACATGGGACCAGAGTTGCCTCCTTCCTCTGAGCACAAGGAGGAAAGCAAAGTTGAGCCAATGATGTAATCTCATCAGAAATATCCAACAGGCAACAGATGCTGATGGAGCAGAGTGAATTCACCAAGATCAAGGTCTGAATCAAGGGCTGATGGGAGATGTAAAACTGAAATGAGGCCTGGAGCCCAAGAGTTTAGTGATGAAGATTGTTTGGTAGATCTGACCCGAAAGAGACAAGAAACAGAGATGGGACGTCTGTTTATTTCAGCAAATTATTTTTTAAGCCATGATCAAAACTTCCAAGAGGACCTCTTTCTCTTAAAGGAATCAATCACTGCCTCTAAAGTGATCAGCCTGAAGGGCCTCAAAAGGGGCTGTACCCCAGGTATCTCAGTGGTATTAGCATTTTAAAATGAAGACCTGGAAATCATAGTAGAGAGTCATAGGTGAATTTAAAGTGTTGGTTAAAAGAGATATTTTGGCAAAGGAATGTTTCTCAGAATGCCTGAAATAAGGTGATCTCCCTGTACATGCCTGTGAAGCCCACTGTGGTCCAAGTAAGAGATAAGGCATAGAACACTCTCCACACTCTTGGTCCCAAAGGAAAAATGTTTACATAAAACAGAAGTTCTTCTTTCTACTGAATAAGAGGTAATGCATAATCCAAGCATTCTGGGGTTCCTTTGTACCATCTTTTAAAATCTTTTTGCTTTTACTATTTAGTGATTTTTGACTATTTCGGAATTATCATTTATTATTTGGAATCTTGAGGACAGATGATAATAAGAATGATAATTTTCCTGACTCTCCTGGAGTGCCTCTGTAGCTGAATGACTTTTAAACTCAAATTTACTCTGTTCAAGATAAGTATTCATGTCACTCACCTAAAGAGTTAAGTCTTTTGCTTCCCAGGAAAATGATGTCAATTAGAACATGCCCAAGCTCTTCAAATTCTCCAGACATAGGTAATTTAGCTTTCCTCTTTCTCTGTCATCTACACATATTCAGTCCACTGTCCCATAGTTTCAAATAAGTACTTATATTATATTCCTTTTTTTATTCTTCAAAGTGATAATAGCCAAAATAAGCTGCTTGTTATTGAGGAAATATTCTGATGAGTTTAGAATATTTTTATTCCTGGAAAGACCTGGGTGCTGTGCATAGATGGAACTCTCAGTTCTGCTATGCCATTTTGATATGCTCTACCCTTGGCTAATTATTACACAATAAGGGATTAGAAGCCCAACTTTTCTACCCAGAGCAATGTCTGGCAGGATTCTCCTGCATCCATCTATCAGACAACCACTTTGCTTTCCTAGTCCTTGTTCACAGAATGTCATGAGCTTCAAATAATCTAGGAGCCCATGGTAACCTTTCTCTCTCCATGCATTGAGGGTAATTCCCCATGCTCTATAATTTTCTGCCCATGTCATAACACCCTTAAACTTGTGATAAAATAAAAAGGAAATATTTCTCTTTGGTTCAGAGCACAGAGCTCCTAAAACTCTGAAAATCTTCTGAGTGATGAATGGCTTCTGTATGCTAATGAGATGACTTGTGGGGGTTTGGGCGAAGGATAATGACTGAGCGTGGAGATGGTTTCAGTGAAGGGGCTGGTTCCTAAAAAGGTCAAGCCAAATTAGATGGGAGGGGAGCTTGGAATTGAATTTAATTGCCAATAGTCAATGCATCAATTGTGTCTATGTATAATAATAATAATAATACCCTAAAAATAGTTGGAACTCACTGCTTTCAAGTTGTTAGATATTTCCATGGGCTAGACAGAAGCTCCTGCACCCAGGACACTTCCAGACCTGGCCCTGGAAACTTCATCTGGCTTTGAGTTCTGTGAGCCTTTGTAGTGAATTACTGAACCTAAGGGCTGCTCATAGGAACCCCTAACTTTGTAGTTGGCAGATCAGAAGCAGGGTAACCTGGGCACTTCATTTGGAGCTGGTATCTGAAGTGGGGCAGTCTTGAGAACTATGCAGTCTGAATTAATTCTGAGTGTTAGACTTGAATTGTTCATCGAGAACTGGAGAATTGGTCGTGTCAGAAAAAAAAATCACACACATTTGATGTCAGAAGTGGTACCTGGAACCATTTAGTATTAGAATTTATTTTGTATTAAAATTTTCAACATCTCAGAGTGGAATTCTTCTTTTTTTAGACAACAGATGTACATTTAACCAGGGATACTCAGAAACTAAATTCAAAGTTTTCTGAACAGTGGGGTGTCTCCTGTGTGGCAGGCTGGTGCCAAACATTTTAGGGCACGCACTGTAGCAATGGAGAAATCATGTCACATGGTCACTAGTGCAGCAGAGTCCTTGGATAGTAACAGAGTGACATTCAGGGTGAAATACTATTTTTTATCACCTGGTGAGAGCACTATGAGTGACAAGAGTGGTATGAGTGACAAGATTATCTACAATGCATGTCAGCATTATAGTGATAAAGATGGTTGATAATGATAAACCCTTGAACATTTAGGAATTCCCTTTCTGTGGCCTGTTCCAAAATGTTCTATGATGTCAAAGTACTATGAACCAAAGTGCAATTAACCCTTTGATTTGAAAGTTCCCTATTTTTCTCAATTGCAATAATCACTGGACCCTGTGTGGAGATGATAGATCCACAAGGTAGATGTATCCAGATCACTCCATCACCCCATGGCAGACAGCTGTATTGCAGAAATGCTAAAATCTAGAGTGAACTTTGTGCGAGAAGAAATGCTGTTCTGCTCTTAAGGTACTGAGATGGTGGATTGCTACTGAGGATTGTCTAATCATGTTCCCTCCTAAAGTTACCTTCTTCACAGGAAGCATAAGGTCAAGCTTTCTTTTCCTGTATCTAAGCAAACATTCCCCTTGTTGCATCTGTTTTGTGTTAATTTAGCTAAGCTGGAAACACGGTTTTCAGAATTCCTTTCCTTGCATAGTTCCGAGTTAGAATAAGCCTGGGGAAAAGTTTTTCACATAATTTGAAAGACAAAAGGAGGGGTGGTGTTGTACCTTTACAGATTCTGAACATGGGCGTGGTGGTGCACACATGCAGTTGCTCAGGTGCTGCCTGATCTAGTTGGTGTGAGGCAGTGGCTGGGGTCACAACCTCCAGTTCCTGCTGAGCTTCTGTTTCTACTTCTCTGAGTCACAGGCTAGCTGCATATGAGCATCTTGATGAAGAGCAACAGCTTCTCAGGAACCTGTGATCATCCTCCTTGGGGGCCTGGAAGTGGCAAGACGGCATTGGGTTCCAGTCTTTTCTTGCTGGGTTCTAGCTTAGACTTGCAGGTTTCTACTTGTCCTTACTTTCTCCAGTTCATGCAGTTTTCCTTGGCAACTGTGTGCCCTGTGGTCTTTTGGCTCTAGCACCAGTCACAGAAATAATAGCCTCTTGTAGACCGTGTGGCCAGGTGCTTCACTGTGTAAGGTGCATACCCCATTATGTATGTTTCTTAATAGTTCTGACCTCTGAACAGGCCTCAACTCGTGTATGAACCTTGACTTTGTTCTCTCCATCTCAGCTATTCCTATCTCAGAATATGCCACCTATCTCTCAGCTTCTCTGTCTATTCTGGAACCTCTGCCAATCACTCTCCATACTACAGTTATCAACAACACTTTCTAATACAATAGGAATCACATCACTCTCCCAAGTTAAAAAAAAAAAAAAAACAAAAACAAAAAACAAGACATCCCATTTCACTCAAGAAAAAAATCTACCCAAGTCATTCAAGGCCTTCTTGATTGAATCTCCACATCTGCATTTCTCCATATCCCCTCTCTTCTCACTTATGCAGACAGGTTGCATCTTGTGTTTCTTTTTCAGAGGTGGCTTAGGAAATAGGTGAGGAAGAGGAAATTTAAGCAAGGTTAAAACAAACTTTTACATCCTGAGAACACTTATGATCAGCCAAACTAGATATAACCATGAATTTTAAACTTTTGGGATCATGATCCATGATGAGAAAACACACTTGCAACCCAGTGTGTGTGTACACACACACACACACACACACACACACACACACACACACACAAACTTAAACAATGATTTCATTAAACAGTATAATATGGTCCTTATGTGGTATGCACTGATATTTCTTTTTCTATGACATTCTTTCCTTTCTCCTCCCCTTCTCTCCCTTTCCTTCCCCTCAGAAAAATGTTGGCCTTGACCCAATAAATCGATTTCATGACTCACTGATGGATTATAACTTGCAGTTTGAAGCATGCTGGTTACAAAGACATTTTGAGGTGGGGAATAAGGACTTTCAGGAATCTGAACCCCAAGGACCACTGAAGAAGAATTGGCTGGTGTAGACCACTTACTTTTTTAAGAGGCCCCTGGTTCAACTCCTCACCTCTGTTCCATTTGCCCTGTTGGAAGAGGAACAAGAAAAGCACTGTAAGTTCTGTGCTTCCTTATTAAAATGTAAGGTTCAAAAGAGTGTGGTCCATGTTATCTCACTCCCTTTCTAAGTATCAGTTTCCTCACTTTAAAATAGGAATAGTGTTTCATACTTCTAATAGTTTTTTGTGAAGATTATATGGTGAAAGCCAATGAGAGAGCTTAGCACTTGCTTGCATGTAATAATGTGGACTTGGTGACTCCTAAAAGGGAGGTGTTACTAGCACCATTTTTCAGTTACTCACTAAATTAAAGCAAAGTTCCCCCATATCCCACAATATTTCAGTCTTGGCCCAATTCAGTAGTGGATAAAGGGGCTAGACAAAGATTGATATAGAAAATAGAATGTGATTTAGGTACATCACAACAATGGACTTGCTCAAATGGTATTCTGGAATTGGAAAAACATGCAAACTTTTCAGGGGCAGTGCTGTGTACTTACAGGCCTGAACTGAGGCCTGCAGACCCTATGAATCTATAAAGTGAAGAATCTATAAGTGAAGGACAGAGGTGTCCTCCAGAACTGGCAGGTCTCCAAGAAAAAAGAAAGAGTTAATCGACATAAACCTAGCTTCTGCATCCTCAACTTGTTCATCCATTTAATAATTCATTGTTCCTCCCCAAGGGAGACCAAGAATATATCTCTAATTGATTCCCCCAGAAGAGAACTAAGACCTGGAGGTTCCTTATAACATCCCAGCCCTTTTCTCTTATAGAACACTAAGTTAACCTGTGGTCCACTGGGGATACTTAATCCAGTCAGGGCAGAACTATCCCCAGCTTCCTGAGACTGATGCCCCTAAACAAAAATTCAGTTTTTATCTTTCTGAGATTACTCCTGGATACTACTAAGGACTTTGCTTCTGTAATTCCAAAGTTGGTTAGAATAAATTTGGAATTAAACCCTGATTTTAAAATCATAGTTGTAGAAGAGTTGTTATGGAATATAGGAAAGACCCATGGAAGACTGAGCAAGACAATTCGATAGGGTACAGGAGGAAAATATTGGAACCTCTATTTATTGATTTTTATTAAAAAATGAGAGAAAATAATTAACCTTTACTAATATCTGATTTAGAGATGTGGGCTGTAGATCAATAGGTCCTCTTTATTTTGAGCCAGGCAAGCTGCTAAATGAAGAAGGGTCTTTCATTACTAAGAGTTTTGTTGAGAGAGCCCACCCTTGTTTTCAGCATTCTCTATTATGTGTGCTGGATTAAGCAAAATTCCATGTAAAATTAACTAAAATTTCTTGTTGTCTCTTAACGAAACTGATCCTCACAGAATGGACATGTGACTTAAAATGAGCTCCCTAAAACAACAGATGAAAGTAATAAATACACAAACGTATCATAGATCCAAAATCACAATTAAAAATGTTAATAGGATCAAAATATAATGGAAGAGCTGAGACTTCTAGAAGGCAAGCATTGTAAAGTAAAAACCATAATCTTATAAGATCTGATAAGGAGTGGGTCAAAGCAATGAAAATCATGAAGATCAGTCGATAGAATGATTTAACATCTAGCTGATAAGACAATTGTAACCCTAATTGTGTATTTTTCATTCACATAGTAACTATGGGTAGTATGAAGCAACCATAATTATCAATATATAATCAATGCTGCTGATTTCAGTTTTTAATGTTGAAATCATTTACTTGGTACATATTCTAGTACAGTAGAAAATAAATATAATGTGTATACATATGTTTTGTATTCACATGCACACACCTGTGCACATTCAAATAATTTTGCTAAGGCCACAGACAATCAAAGGAAGTTTGGAAACCACTCTTGTAGATAGATACAAGCTTGATGCATCCTGGAGATCAGCAGAAAGGATCCTAGAGCCAGATAGGAAGTCTTATTCTTATCTGTGAGGGCACAGGGTTAACAAGAGCAGCGTCATACGGACAAAACCAAAGTCAAATTAAAGTCCGTCGCTCCCTTTGCCTTTTTAAAGAAGTCAAAGTTTGATCATACATGTATGAATTTGCTGGGGGACGTCTGAGACCTTCAAAGTACTAATGCGTCGTATGAATCCCCATGTGATTAATTATATTCAGCATTTCCCCCCAGTGATTGCAAAATTCTGCTCATTCTGTGTGAGTGTGTGTGTGTGTAGCATCTCAAAGGACAATCACTTCACAGAACAGTTCAGAGGAAACACTGATATTGACAATTATCTCTCTTCTTTGATTTATATTTTCAGATGATACCAATACCTTTAAGCAAATGCAGCCTCATCATGAGACTACTTCTTCAGGCCTATAACAGTCCTCTAAATTATTCAAAGCTGTTTTTATTAAGTTATGAGTAAGAAAACTCTACTGAGAATGGTGGTATGCAGGTGCAATAAATTAATTTTAAAGAGTGGTTGGTTTTCCATATTATAGTTGGAAAGAACTGGCAGCTCACTCATGCCTGTGTGGCTCAGCTGTGAAAAGGGGCTGCTCTTGAGAGCCATGATTGCAGTAGTCTCCAGGGAGCCTCTCTTGTAGGCAGAATCATGCTCCCCACAAGACGTCCACTTCCTGATTCCCTTACCTGTGATAATGTAACCTTACATGGCAGAACTCACCTTGCAGATGTGATTCAATGAATAATTTTGAGATTATCCTGGATTATCTGGGTGGTTTCTGGGTAGGCTGGGATCTGGTATGATTACCAATATAAGCACAGAAATCTTTAAAGTCAAAAAAAAGAAGGCTGGGGTTATGGCTCAGTGGAAGAGTGCTTGCCTTGCATCTGTGAGGCACTGGGTTCGATTATCAGCACCACATATAAATAAATAAATGTCCATCAACAAGTAATAAAAATATTTTTTTAAAAAGTCAAAAAAAGAGGCAGATGGAAGAATGGTCAGAGAGATACAGAGTTGCTGGCTTTTAAGTTGGAAGGCACCCAGAACCAAGAAATGTGGGCAGCTACTATGAAGAGGAAAATAGCAAGGAAATGATTCTTCTGAAGGATGTTGAGAAAGTTGTACAACCATGTTGACACCTGGGCTTCAGCCTAGTGAGACTGTGTTGGACTTATAATCTACAGAACTATAATATATTCTTGTTGTTTTAAGCCACTGAGTTTGTGGAAATTTGGTATAGCAACATTGAGAAACTAATAGAGCTCACAGGAAGAGACCCTTCTTGTTCCTTCTCTATGGGGTAGCCTGGGCATGTGTCTCCTGCTGTGCTACTGGAGCCTATGGAAAGAATCCCTCATCTTTCCAGACCCAGACTGTCTTGGCCCTTCCGTAGGGTTCTTACCTTTTTCCAGCGTACAGGCCACCAAACGCCGAAGTCTGGCAGAGCACAATTCACGAGCCACTTGTCAAGCAGAAGCAAACTTTATTTTTAGAAAACACACACGCCACCGCATCACATGAGCTCTTCAGGAATTCCCTCAGAGCCCAACTGCCACCACCAGCTTCCTGCAAGCCTCTCAACCCCCACTCCTCCCACTCTTGAGGCCGATTGGCTGGGTCTCGTGGGCGGAGCCAAAAGAGTACCCCCAGTGAGCAGCTCCATGGTCTGAAAGGGCGGGGAAACAGCCCAATGAGCATCACCGCAGAGGAGCCAATCAGCTGGCAGCTGGAAGTTTGCTGGGGCCCCTTTGTCTGTGGCTCTCAACACTCACCTTTTTCCAATTCAGGGTTCAAGAAGGGAAAAATGCTTCGTTGAAACTTGTTTTTCTGTTTTTTTTTTGTTGTTGTTGTTTGTTTTAACATTTGGGAAATTTCTGTTATTCAGAAAGAGAAAAAAGAAAATATTCTTTAACCAGGCTAAAACTGATTCTGAATAATTATCCTCCAACATCTTCTCTACTGTTAGCTTCCTACAGTTCAAATATTTGTTGAAAGAAGAGAGAAGAGAGAAGATTAGAGTTAGAGGGAATGAGAATTGGTCAGATAATCATGTCAAATCATTTTTTAAACCCCAAGACGATGCAGACTTGACCTTATAGTGGCTTGTACACTCTTACATGCTTTAAACGTTTTAATAATAATGCATTCTCCTTGTAGTTTAAAGAATTACCCTCATTCTTCAATGGAACTTTATCAGAGGTACCAGATTCATTTGGTGCAAGGAGAACAGTAATTGCCCTTCAAAAAGGCAATTATCTACTGAAGATATGATTAAGTCAGTAGTGTAAACAGCCCATCAAATTTTTTGCAACTGTCCTAGATATAAATATATGTTGCTGTTCATAATTTTCAGCTTAATCAATGAACTTTTTATTTATTAGACTTTGAATTGATCTTTCAAAAAATTTTAAGAATTGGAAATTCTCTCAAACACAATGGATTGAGGTTATTGGCTTTTTCTTTGTTGTGTGTATATAAATTGGAACATTGCCTAGAAACTTCAAAAGTCAAATGTATAGGAATCAAATTGATTCAGGGTATTCGGTTAGAAAGATTTACAGTTTCCAGAAAATGGCAAAATAATACTTTCACTGCTTTTCCTCCTTCTTTGAGCCATTTATGTCTTTCTGCCATCTGTATTTGTATCACAGATTTGAACGTCCCATGTGTCAACACTGTAGTACCTACCTTACCATGAAGTGTTTATAATTCTGTTTTGAGCTGACATCCATTACAAACAGCACATTACTTTCAAAAACAACAAAAACCCAAAAAGCTATTTATGTGACACAAAGAGTACGTGTATCATAAAGTGAGTAGTATGTGTTATTCCTTTGAATGAAAGTTGTCTCTGAGTCAAATGCTATATACTAAATAGTAATAATAATAAAAACCTGTCTACTGGCAATGCAGGCCAAAATACCAATATCTTGCTCTATCTTCTATTCAGGGAATAATGCAGGTGTCTCTTAGGTACCTTTTTTTTTCTTTCTTTTAGGACCTCCATACAGGTAGGAGAGTTATTGGTTTGGTCTGATAAGATGCGTGGCATATACAGTAGGGCCAAACCAATTATCTTCTTGGCTGACCTATTTCAGAAAATCCTAAAGATCCTTGCACTACGTGAGCGAGAGCCTTGCCATGACAAACAAAATTCTGATCAATAGAATTCCATCAAGAGGACTTTTCTTTTTCTTAAAAGATCATTAGTTCACAACAGCGCACACTGCAGCTCAACTCTGGAGATGCTGAGACACTACAAAAGAAGTTTTTAAAAAGCTCTTATAATCTGTGCCGCCAAATCCCTGGGGACACAGAGAGCCACTTCAGGAATATGTTCACAGAGAGGAAGCAGTTCATCAGGAGGTTGCTCTACCAGTTTTTCCCCCAAAATGCTTAACAGGTGTGGTTTCCCCTCCTCCCTCCCCAGCATTGATATCCTGATGATACACCAGTCCCCTGTTCAGGGGTCATCTCCTTTGTTTTCAGCCTAGGTGTTCCAGGACCCCCACCCCTTCCACTTCTCAATCTGTTGAACCTCACCTCACCAACTTCATCTCCCCCCTACTGATACTGGGGTTTTAAAGAATGAAAGTTCTGAACCAAATGAAAAAAAAAAAAAGATAACAGATATCAGATACAGTGTCAATTCTCTCTTTACTGTTGGTAAAGCAAGATTAAAGATTACTGCTCTAACCTCTCTTCCAATGAGTCAATTCAACCACTAGGGTAGATCCTACACTGTGTGGAGATGCAAGAGAAAAAGCTTCCGTTGTCAAATCTTAGGTCAGAGCAGTAATCACCCACAGGGCCAAAGACAGCTTAAGGCAAACTGGATGAAGAACTGTTTCCGAAGGTTACCCATCAAATATACCCCTCTTTCTTAGGAAGGGAAGAATGAGGGTGCTGAAGAGAAACAGGTTCTCTGCCACTTAAAATTATTTAAAGCTGGGTGATGGCACACACCTGTAATCCTAATGGCTCAAGATGCCCAGGCAGGAGGACAACAAGTTCAAAGTCAGCCTCAGCAACTTAGTGAGGCTCTGTTTCTAAATAAGATTTTAAAAAGCTGGGGATGTGGCTCAGTGGTTAAGTTCCCCTGGGTTTAATCTTTAGTAATAAAAAATAAAAACATAAAAATAAATAAAATAATTTTCAAAATTTGAAAGTGAAAAAAAATGCCATCCTAGTATTTCCATGTAATATTTTCCTCCCATTTAAAATACTGAGATAGAGGTCTATCTTCTTTCTAATAGATTTTCAAAAATATGTCCTGGATATAAATTCATTATTAGATAGATGTATTGTGAATATCTTTTTCCCATAAATGACTGGCTTTTTCCCTCTTAATATATATTTTTTTGATGAGCAGAAGTTCCTAATTTTGATGCAATCCAGTTCATCAATTTTCTCCTTTATGAGAAAATTGTTTCTATGTCCCATTTAAGAAATCACGTGTGGTGACACATGCCTGTAAATCCAGCAACTCAGGAGGCCCAGGTAGGAAGACTGCAAGTTGGAGACCATCTTCAGCAACTTAGCAAGGACCTAAGAAACTTAGAGAATTCTGTCTCCAAAAGAAAGAAAGAAAGAAATCTCTGCCTAGCACCAAATGATCATGAACATATTTTTTATATCATCTATGGTACTTACACATTTATCTGTTTATGTCTATGAGGGATCTGGAATTCCTTTTTTATTATGATAATTATAGGAGTCAGGATCCATTTTTCCCCTTATTAATAACTAATTTATAAAACACCATTTATTAAAAACATCTTTCATTGCACTGTGGTGGTGCCATATCAAGAGGCAGGTAGCCAACTCAGGATGAGTCTAGTTGGTGATTTTCTTTTCTGTTCCATTAGGTTGATTTTTTCATCATTGCACCCCAGTCTTTTTACTAATAATATAGACTTATTACTTCATTTATTTTCTTTAAGATGATTATTCTCAGTTGTCAGAATTTCATATAAATCAAAGAATCTCTGCTAGGACTGTAATTGAAAATGTATTGATTCTAGCTCAAATGTCATTTGAGGAGATATGACATTTTTATAATATTCTAACAAGTATCCCTCTATATCTTAATTTTTATAAATTATTGGTGGCTTTCTGTTAAGGGTGTTGTTCAGCTTTCCTCTTATCTATTCTTGGGTATTTGATATTTTTGATGCTATTTAAATAGAATGATTTTTAAGATTTCTAATTTTAATGTTTCTAATTGTTCCTAATATGCATATAAATGATTGATCTCTGCATACTCATTTGTCTGATAATGTTTGAATTGTTGTTACATCATTTATAAATAATGGCATTTTTGTTTAAAATTATTATGACATTTATATATACTTCTTGTTTCACTGGCTGAGAATTTGAGAATAATGTTTAAAAAGTTTAAAAATTGGACATCCTCATTTATTTTTGATCTGAAGTGGAAAGTCTTCAATATTTCACTTCTAAGAATGATGAGGTAAAGACTTTTCCCCTCCTTTCTTTCTGTCTTGGTAGATAACCCCTGTCAGGTTAAGGAAGTACTCTTTTATTCCTCATTTGCAGACAGGTTTTTTTTTCTTTTTTTAATTAACTGATGGTAAATATTATCAAATAATTTTTCTGTACCAATTAATCTGGTCATGTTTTATCTATATTCATTTAGTGTACATATTCATGATGATTGATTTTTCAAATGTTTCAGCTAGCCATGCATTCCTGGAACAAACCTGAGTATGTTACCTTTTACACATGCAGTCAGATAGATTGTCATGCTAGTATACTGTGATATATGGTGTGCTAAGATTGTATTTAGATTTTGAATCTGTGTTTATAAGAAGGTTGAGCCCACAAGTATCTTGTTTTATAAAATGTTCGTGTCTAACATTGATTTTAAGGCAACTGGCCATGTAAAATGAATTGGGAAGTACAACTATTTTCCTACACTCAAAGTGTTGAGGAGAAAGGGAAATTTTAAAATATTCTGAATGAAAATGAAAATACAACTTATTGAAATTTGTGGGATGAAATAAAGCAATATTTAGAGAAAATATTATAGCATTAAAATGCCTATATTAGATCTCAAATCAGTAATAAAAGTTTCTATGGTAAGACGTTAGAAACAAAAAAAATTTAAACCCAAAGTTAACAGAAGGAAAGAATTAATGAATATTATATCCAAATCAATAAAATTTAAAATATAACAGTAACAGAGAAAATTTTATGAAATCAAAAGCTGGTTCATGAATAAAATAATAAACTTCTAGGCAGATAAGAAAAAGTTAAAGTATAAATTAAAAGTCTTTCAAGTTTTCTAAAGTTTATGATTCTATCAGAAACAAGGCTGAGAAAAGATACAGGGCTTTTCTTTCACCATGAAAGATGACTGTGTTATGTATTCAATAATAAATGTTTGTTGAACTTGGTTGAACTGGATGCTATGGTAGCATGGAACAGAGATTGAAAGCAGGAAAGAGTTTAGTAGTTGCACAAATTCATTGCATAAATTAGGTATCATATTATTTGTGAATTGAGATTTTTGCCTACAGTTTAGTTTCTGAAAGTCAATGCTTAGATTATTTAAAATGATAGTTTAAATTTTATTTAACAAAAATGAGTTACATATTTGAATTTCGATTCATATCTCTTCACCTGAAGTAAACAAAATTCTTCTTTGCATCTAATCCGGGGCCTTTTAAAAAATTAGTTTGTGTTCCACTTTAAGAACTAAGTTTTGGTGTATTTCTTAAAACTTGTTGCAGTTAACAAGCTTTATAAAATATGCTTTTGACCTGAGGTTGGATGGGTGTCTATCTTGGGTGAATATGGAGGGAAGGTACAATTTCAATTCTATATGTCTAGTAAATACCATTGCTTCATATTACTTTGTACATTACAATTGCCTACATGGTTGTCACAGTCTCTTGAATGAAAGTGCTATCTGTAGTCATTATTAATTTACCATCAAAGTAAAATTATTGCTTATAAAGAATTCAATTCCCAGAATCAACTCAGTCTTTTTGAACAGGACAGGTGTGGGAGAACACAAACCCCTGTTCTCCTCTGTGTCTTTTCCTTCTTTAGTTTTGCTGAGAGAAGCCTGTGTTGTTTTAACCTTTTCCCACTGTGCCCAGCCAGGAAGGATTCTTTGAAGCTGGTCTGAACATGTTTTGTTCTTCCCCTGTGGGGTCCCTTTCTCCCACAATCTGTATTCTCCTATTCCTTTGGGAGTTACTCTCTGTGTGCATTTTTCTCTCCCTCTATTCATTCCTGAGCTTTATCATTTCACTTTTGACTTTGGCTTTGTTCCTTCAAACTTTTCACTTTCATTTGACAAGCCTTCGGGGAGTAAGAGCCAAAAGATTCAGGAAAACAGTGAATGAAAATAGATGTTTAAATTCCCAGTAGAGCTCTGCTGCATTAATTAGTGTTAATATTTTTCATGATGACCTGTATTTTGAACTTACCCAAGCTGTATACAAAACCATTTTGCTTTCAAAACATTTGTTTCTCCAGCTATAAGTGGAATTTTCCAACCAGAGCTTTCTGCTTCTTCCTTGGCAGGCAATGACATGGCTTTACTTGTTCAAAGTTTACTTTAATACACTCATTAGCCAGACAAAATAAAAGGTCATTTAAGCCATAGTACTGGATTGATGAGAATCTAAAGCCTCATGTAGATTTAGCTTTATTGGTTTTGCTCTATTATTTGGACTAGTACCAGCTTTATGGGGAGAGTGTGAACTGCCAGGGTAGCAGAAAGACAGGGGAGAAGGTGGGCAGTGGAAAGATGAACGAGAGGGTGATATACCATTCAGACACTTTTTAGTATGCCTGACATTACCTGAGACCCTTTAGATTAATAATTTCCAAACACATACATATTACCAATAAGTTTTCTTTCACAACCCACACTCAGACCCACAGGGACACAGGCAAACCCACACTTTTATTAGCAAATGCCTGAAGCACAATTGCATAAAAGTCCCTTTCCTTATACATGACAGATGCTGATATTTTCTATTCTATATCCTTTGAAATTACAGGCCACAAATAAATATATTGATTCCATGACAAGATAGCAAGCTGCAATTGGTGTGGCACTGCTTTAGAGATGAGAACTGCTCGTTTCTGTGGATACAGTCTCCTATTATTTTTAATAAAAATTTTCATTGTTTTCCTTCTGTCACTTCAAGCAGTGGCCTGTACTTTTTGTGAAATGGATCGTGTCTTCTCATGACCCTGTTCAAAGATTAGAGATGTAAATAAAGGAAAGATTGAAACCCTGAAAGCTCAGGGCTTAAATGTCAGAAACGTAAAGTTACAGACCAGACCTTTTGGAAACGTGGACAATTATGTGACAGTGAAGAGGAAGGAATGAAACAGCTGTCAATCATGGTCAGAATCTGAAAGTTTAATACAAGCAAAAGGCACATTCTGTTCAGCAAAGTGCATGAATTTACAGAAAATGAATATCCAGATTTTATCTAATATAGATAACATCATATAGCAGGAGTTGTTGGCACACCTCCCCCAATCCTCAGTGGGAGAGAAATGAACTCCCAAGAATGTAATTGAATTCATTTGTGGGACAAGAGGGGCAGGTCCGCTAAAGGTTAGTATCACCCCACCCCAGCGAATAAAGCAAGTGAGACAACTCTGTTTTATATCATCCAAGGTCCACAGACCCTCCAGGAGGCTTGAGCACACTACTTTCTATAGAAAGAAACTTCTGTCAGGTTTTGAAAAAGCATCAGTGCTAAAGTGGTTGTTTCCCTCCAAGGGCTGCTCATAGAATCCCATAAGAGCCTTTAAAAAATACTGTTTCTAATGAGCCATCAGGTTGAGGACAACCTAAGTGAAAGGGGACCAAAATGCTTGTGGTACTCCGTTAGAAATTAACATAGAAAATATGAGATGAGAACCCGCAATGGACAATCAGACTTGGTCCTCCTTCCGTCACTCCTACTCCGGATTTTCTGATAAACTTGGGAGACATAGGGTGTCAAGACTCTCCAGATGAAGCCCTGGGAAGACTTCACACTTGCTACTCAAAATGTAGTCCTCCCAGCAACAGCAGCATCACCTGGGAAGCTGGTTAGAAAGGGATTGGGGATAGAGTGAAGGGCAACAGCTCTGGATGTTGCTAGGAAAGAATGGAAGGACCATTACCCCTAGGGCATGTCCCAGAATAGACTATAAATAAATAAATAAATAAATAAATAAATAAATAAATAAATAAATAAATAAATAAAAAAAATAAAGATGATGACAGTGTCCTTTCCTTGACCCAGGAAAGAGGACATCCAATATTTGGCTCTCTCAGATAAATTTCACTTAAAAACACACACTGGTAATAAAATTTCTGAATCACATAAAAGAAAAAGTTATTGGCTTCCTGTAACATATGATGAGGTCAGGCAATTTTGTGTATTTTATTCACTATTGTATCCCCATTACCTAATCATCTTTATCTTTCCCACCCCGTGACAGACACAAACTTTCTCTCTCTCTCTCTGTACAAACTTTATGCATCGGTTTGAATAGGACAGACTACCTTGCCATAACAAACAACCTCAGCTCCTTCTGTTTCACATGCAGGCTCAGTGTAGTTCAGCAGAGGTGCTTTGCCAATGCTACTTACCTAGGGAGCCAGGCTGTTGGAAGCTCCATGTCAGCATGTGCTCCCCAGGTACCACCACAGAAATAAATCCATCTTGAAAGGTTTCCAGCCAGAATGACATGCCATTTTCACTTAAATTTCTTTGACCCAGCCAAGTCACATGGTCATGCTAAGCTTTGGGCAGGGGCTGAGAAGTGAAATTCCTAGCATGGATCTAGAAGGAATAGAAGGAGAAATATTTTTGAACCATTTCATTGACTTCCAGTACTAAACAGTGGTTCTGAATAAGGTTCCGTAGAAACACAGATGAAAGCATAATCAACTTTATTAATTATGGTAGATGAATATACATTTCAAAACATTTTAAAATATGGAGTTCTAAGAAAATTTGAATTAGTTTTTACATAGACTTAATTATAAATGAAAGTACCCTTCATTTCAGAAATAATTTATATGTTTCTCTGTTCTTTTTCTCAATCCTCTATGCATGGAATGTTCCTTCTTCATTCTTCAGGACTTTGACAGATTCTTGTGATATCACTATGGATATGTAGACTGAATCCTATAATGTTAGATTCACAGCTGATGAGTGATCTGAGGTTGTTTGGATGAAGATCTCCAGTGGTGTGCCAAAGTCTTCTTTCTCACTTGACAATATTTATTATGGGCCTAGATGAAGATATGGAAGGCATATGGACCATATTTTCAGATGCTGTGAACTTAGAGGGTTACATCATATGCTCTTTGGAAAATATTACCTAAATCCAAAAAGGTGATAAGATATTAGAAAGGTTAGGAAAACCAAAGAATAAACATAACAAAAGCAAATGAAATCTTGACTTTCAGGTAAAAAGGAAGGAAGGAAGGAAGGAAGGAAGGAAGGAAGGAAGGAAGGAAGGAAGGCAGTTACATAAGTACTTTATATGCTTAGGTATATACTTATATAGCCCTTGACTCCAGTACTGATATATGGAGATATACAATATGTGAAATATATATTGAGATGACTTGAATTAAAAGTAGTTGAAGCCAGTGGCACACACTATAATCCCAGCTACTCGAGAGACTGAGGTAGGAGGATCACAAATTTGAGGCCAGCTTGGGCAACTGTGTGAGACCCTGACTCAAATTAATAAAAAGAGTTGGGGATATATCTTAGTGGTAAAGCATTTGCTTAGCGCATGGAAGACCCTGAGTTTGAGCTCTAGTATCTCAGGAAAAAAGGAAAATAAAAAGTAGTGGAGATGCATTAAAGAAAACAAAAATTGGGACAAAGAAAGAACCAAGTAAAGAGTTAAAGGTACCTGTTATAATGAGGTATGTGATATGGAAATGAATAAAAAGTAAGTTGACACAGCAGTCAAGATGACAGTGAATGCAACCACTCAACATAGCTCAAGGTGGCTTCAGAAGAATGATGGCTGGAGGAGATCAGCTTGTGTTTCAGTCCTGACTCATCAGTGTGAAGTTTCTTGGAGCAGTGTGATAGGACAGACATAGCAGGAAATGATTTGGCTACATAGCGGCCATTATGGGAGATGGAGAAAAGTGACATTTGTGCTGGGAATTTGCCACTCCTATGACTAATTTTTTTCCTGTGGAACTAGAAAATCTGCACAGACAGGGAAGCAGATGTCAAAGCAAAATGGTCAAGAGTGAAGAGCTTGGCCAGGATTCAGTTAAGGGGCAGGCATGGTGACTGCCTTATTCAGCATTCATACAAACGCTCTGCAAGTATGCAGAATTTACTCTGGTCCCCCTTGACTAGGACCCACAGACTCCCTTGTGGGTGTAGAGGGAAGTTAGTCGATGCCAAAATGGATTCGAATGATTCTGCTTGGGAAAGGAAGACTAATACATGCAAATCTTTTCCTTTAGAATTCTTAACACTGCCAGAGATCTTGGTGATGGTGGCTTCTGATCCTTTTCTCCATCTTGAGGCAGAGTGGAGGATTGTTCTCTTCTGAAAATTGTCAGAGACCCTGTTATTCACATTCCATTACATCTGCAACTGTTAAACCCAGGAGTGCAGAAGAGGGAGATATTTTCAACACCGTTAGTTTTGAGTTTAACTTAACTAGTTTATGGGCAGGTTATCCTTTTACCAAAATATAGAATTTTTGAGAAGACACCTAAATGGAGCAGATAGCATGGGATGAAGTGTACCAATTACCTTTTGTAAAACATGATGTCACCAGAAACGAATGTCCTGAAATAATAAGCATTTTTTATTTCTCAGGGGTTTGTGGGTTGGTGCAATTTCTGCTAATCTTGGATTACTTCAACTGTTTTAGGCAAGTGGCTGGTGGCTTGGTTTTGGCTGAGTGGTCTAGGAAAAACTTTCTTGCTTGTCTGTTTGATCTCATTTGGTTGAGATTTGTCCATACATTGTTGCCTATAGCAACTAGAGAGAGCTAGTCTCAATGAACAGCACTTTGCAAGTCTCTGCTTGCATCACATAGGAATCATAATGGCCAAGCTCAAATTTAAGGGGTCAAGTAATAGACAAATCTACTACATTCAAGGTATGAAGATGTTGACATTCTACCTTAAAAGAGTCTAAGTCATATCACAAAGGATAATGCACATAGGAATGGGAGGTGTTTGTGGACATTTTTGCAATATTCCATAGAAATGGATGCATACATAGCTTATGCACAATGAGGTGCCAAAATAGCTTTTTCCAGATGGTTCTCACATTCCTGTGATTTATAATTAGAACTAGAATCATAATATCTCACTGAAACCCTTTAAGGATGCTTAGGTCCCTTCTGAAAGATTTGCTCCTGGAAATCAAACCACCATTACTATTCTGCTAGAAATTGGGTTCTGACCATTCAATGTATAAAGTCCTTTAAAAATACATTGCATTTGTAAATTGGAGGTGGCCTATCTTGTTGACTGAAAATGAGTTGAAAAGAGGGGTTAATATTTTTCCTTCTTTTAATTCATGCTGTATTCTTGCAGTAAGAATTCCTTTCTAAGGTGAATACAGATGATAACCTCCTGATTTGAGTTTGAAGTTTGCACTATTTCATTTTTGACTGGTTATAGTAAGAACTGCTATGTTCATTGAAAAGCCAAATGATTATTTATACTTCTCTTGGATCATTCTTTATGTACCATTAGCAATGACATGCAAAACGCAAGGGAGTGAATATTTACATCTAAAATTCTGAGTGAATATTCTCCCTTTGGCAGACGCAATTGCTCAGGGCTGTAAGACCTGGTAATAAAGAACCATATGTCACTGCTGGATTGTGCATTGATGCAGCAATGGTTTGCAAGTCACTGAAGCTCTAAATCTTCATTCTTTTCACTCCCTGTCTGAATGTGGCTAATGGTTGGCTAGGTGTTGCCTGTTAAAGAACCCTGGGAGAAAATGAAGAAGCATCTCTTTGTTTTTTCCTAATGACTAACTTCTCAGAGTAGTTGTTATAAATGGAGTATTATTATAATCTATGGCATGACAGCATTCAAGGACAACACAGCCAATACTTATTAGTCACATAGGAAGAGTCTGAGTTTAAGTTTGTCCTGATGATCCTTAGAACAAAAGACATGTTCGCTGGCCTCAAACAGTTCATATACTAATCAGAGTATAAAAGAGAAGTATGAATAGCTGTAACAGTAGAGAGGCTATTCTGAGACTCCCCTCAAAAAAATTTAAGAAAGAAAATATTAAGTTCAAAGGAAGGAAGAAGCAATATTATTCAAATTACAATTTTAGCACTTATCACATGGCACTTGATTGTTGATTTTCTTGTCCTCTTGAAGGCAAAGACTAAGTCTCTCTGGGTTTATCATCTCCAATGTCTTATGCAGTCTCTGTCACCCAGGAGAATAGATGTCAATGAATGTTTGCAGGATGAATAAATGGCTACAATGATTTACTTATCACAGGGAGGAATAATTTTATGGATGTGAAAAAATTTGAAAGGCTCTTAGAATAATTGTCAGACACCAGTAAATTTGGGAGGAAAAGCATTTTCAGTGGAAGGCATTAGAATGAGCAAATAATTGGAACTGGAGATGTATGAGATATTTAGGAGAAAAATGGATCAGTATAATGTCAAGGTGTACATCAAGCCATGGGCTGTGTCTTGTTTCTCTTCCCCTCCCCACTCCTTCTTTAGGGATAAACTTCAACCCATCCATTTCATCTTTTGATTTCATCCAGGGGTTCAGGCAGAGTAAGGCAGAGAGAGTGAAGAAGAGCCAGTAGGGATAAAAGTGGTGCCTGAGCCCTAGATGGTGAACAGCATCATCAAAATGACAATGTCTCCAAACTCAATGAGCTCACACCGGGTGTCTAGCACTCTGCTGGCCACTTAACATGGCAGACTCAGTTTAACATTCCAACTTTATTTCTTGCTTTGCCAGAAACATTTGGATACACATACATACACACATATGGTACCATCCCTTTATTATCCATATTAGCTTATATTAATTCTTTGTCCTTATTATATGCATGCTGACAGCATATAGTACTTTTTTGACAGAAGAGAGGTAGTGCGACAAAGTGAGTAAGAAATATAAACTCTGGCGAGGTGGAAGATGGTGGATTGGAGGAAGGGTGCACTTCCAGTAGTTTCTCAGTTGAAGATTTTAAAAGCTGGACAACTGCTCCCCAGTAAGGTGGGTGACTAAGGAATTCACTGAATTTCAATGCCAGATAGAGAAATAATTATTGAGGCACAGGAAGTTGGAAGCTTTGAAAATAATATGAGAAATAATATATTAGAGACATGCCATCTTGAAGTCCACTGCATTGGGAGGCAGAGCACAGGCGGAGTGAGAGGAAAGTATGGTAAATAAAATTGGCTTGGTGGAACCAGCAGCATAGAGAGTGAGGCTGACCTTAACTGACCCAGAAATGGTGGGGGAAGATGTTGAATGAAAAGTGATTAAAAACAATTAGCTGAGGGGAGGAGAATCAAATTGGAATCAGCACCTCAGAATGGAAAGCATTTTTGAGTTGGTGCAGGCCAATAAGCAGAGACTAAAGATTTAAGAACACATAAAGTAAGTTGTCAGCCTAACCCAGCAGTTACCTACTGTGGAATGAAGAGTATGTCTGGACCAGTGTGATGGAAACAGGTAAAGAAAGCACAGTGTCTAGGACAATACATATTGGAGACACTGAGGAGAGTGAGCTTCCTTTATTGCTAGCATTATATATGATCACCTGAGAAGACCCAGTAACACGTAAGACAGTTCCTCTGAACTCCAGGTGTGATCCTGGGTAATTCACAAGCATGGAAATGGAACATGTGTAGCCTGTTAAGGTTTAGCCTTCTCACATTGAAAGTGGAAATTTTAGGAGGTCCCTGAGATCCTGATATCTAGCATCTCCTCAGCAATAAAGGAGTGTGGACCAAATCTTAAATGCCCACTGATAGAGTTTCATGGGCCAGTCAAGACCAAACAACTGCCGTTAGAACTTCTAATTTAGAACTCTGCACCAGCTCCATTATGATAATAAACCAATTGTCAATAATCCCTAGTCCATCCCATCTTATGCAGGGAGACAGGAAGCTGAGAGCTACTAAAAACATGTTTGGCTCCTAGCCACAACAGGTGGTAGCCTGGGGAGAAACACAAAGATGTGGTAATTAATAACCCCCCAGCCCTTGTCCCATTCAATACAAAGAATGGCACATCTGTATAAGCAATGAGCACCCGACCTTGCTAACAGTATTGATCACTTTAGTGGAAATAAGACTTTTTTAAAATTAAGAGTTTTTTCCTATACCCCTGTCAATTTTCCTCTTATTAATTATTAAATTTAATATTAATGCTTTTAAATTTTTTTTATTTTTTACTTTTATATATTCTGCATGATTGTGTATATGTATTTGTGTTCTTAATGTGCAGATAAGTTTAAAATATACATATATAATAAATGCATTTATATATTTATTTCATTTTAATTTATCTCTCCTTTACCCATTTATTAAATAGCCTTTGTGTGACTTTGATGGCTAAAACTTTATGTGGGCTTGGTTTGTTTTGATCTTTCATCTGATTATTTATACCTTAGTTTTGTTCATTTACTACCATTTTTTTCACTCTCTTCCTCCACTAATAGCCATGTTTTCCTGTGCCCTCTTCCTCTTTATAACTTCAGTTGTATTTTTGGTTTCTCCATCCTTAGAGCCATTACCTGCTATCTATCATCTGCTTTTCCTCTGTGCACTTTTAAAATATTTCAAACTTTCTCTTGCCTTACTTCTTATTTTCATTTAAAGAACTGTAATTCCACTATCTGATAGAATCATATAGTTTATGTAATCTCTACCCTATTCATGTTGTTGTGGTTATTAATGCAGTATATGACATAATAGATATTTGCTTGCTAATGTCTGATCTAGTTAATGGTTGTTTATTGTTGATGCCAATGTTAAATTCTGACCCCACCATTCCTCTACTGGTGGCAATTAGTGTTATAAATGTCAAAGTAGAAACTGTCCATTTATTTTATGACTGTACATTGGTTTTTAATACTGTGCTAGTCTTTGCTCCTCCTTTCTCTAAGAGGAGCTGACAGTGATTCGGACATTTCGAGCTAACAAGTAGAGACACTGATGATGAGCAGTGCTCATAATGCAGCCAAGTAATAGGGAACCTCACTAAACACACAAACTAGATCTATTCAAGCCTTAACAATACTTCCATACATAGAATGAATGGGGTAGAGAAAAAACACCAAACTAATAACCAGGCCTCAAGTAGGAACAATCAGATGGGGACCTCAGATCCCACTTTTGGTTCTCTACTTAGACAACAAAAAACAGAGAGAAGCCCCCAGTACAAAAAAAGATAACTGGACACCAAAAGATACATGTATAAAAGAGGAACAGGAGGAATCCAATCCAACTGATGCATGCATCTAAGATATCTGAAAACATGAGGAAATAGGAAAACAAATGTCCCATCCAAAATCCAACAAGGGAACTCACAGATATGGAAGTGGATATATTTCAGAGAAAGACTATGAAAATAATCATTAACATGTTCAATGAAACTACAAGACTATCTAAGGACTGAGTTAAGAGAACAAATCCAGAAGGTGAAAGGCCATTTCACTAAAAAAAGGTACTTAAAAGAAACCAATCAGAACTCCTTAAAATGAAAGACATAGTGAGTCAAAAATTCCACATAGCTAATATAACAAAAACATCATGGTATCAGCAGCAAAACAGGTATGAAGACCAATGGCATAAAATAGAAGACACAGAGACAAACTCACATAAATACTCATACAAGAAAAAGGTGCCAAAATACATTGAAAAAAAGATAGCTTCTTCAACAAATGGTGCTGTTAAAACTGGAAATCCATAGGTAGTAGACCCCTCTAACCTGGGTGTCAGGGGGAACCCCACCACACCCAAAATTTAACCCCTGTCTCTCACACCACACAAAACTCAACTCAGAGTGGATCAAAGATGTAGGTATTATACCAGAAATACTGCACATATTAAGAGAAAATGTAGGCTCAACACTCCAATATGTCAGCTTAGGAACCAACTTCCTCAACAAGACTCTTAAAGCAAAAAAAGTGAAACTTTTAAAAAAGTCAATAAATGGGATAGTATCAAACATAAAACCTTCTTTACAGCAAAGAAAACAATCAAGAGCATTAAGCAAGAACCTACAGAATGGAAGACAATCTTTGTCATTCACACCTCAGATAAAGCATTAACTTCCAGGATATGCAAAGAATTCAAAAAGCTTAACACCATAGTAAAATAATAATAATAATAATAATAATAATAATAACCACCCAGTAAATAAATGGGTTAATGACAGTTCTCAAAATAAGATATGAAAATGGTCAACAAATATATGAAAAAAATTCAACATCACTAGCAATTCAAGAAATGCAAATTAAAACTACACAGATTTCACATCATTCCAGCCAGAATGGCAATTATCAAGAATACAGGTAATAATATGTTGGTGAGGATGTGGGAAAAAGTTAACAAATCATACATTGCTAGTGGGACTGCAAATTGGTGCAAACACTCTGGAAAGCAGTAAAGAGATTCCTCAAAAAACTAGAAATGGAAGCATTATTTGATCCAGTTATACCACTCCTCTGTATATATCCTAAGGAGTTAAAATCAGCATACTATAATGATACAGTCACATCAATGTTTATGGCAGCACAATTCACAATAGCTAATCTATAGAACCAACCTAAGTGCCCATCAACAGATGAATGGATAATGAAAATGTGGTTTATATATGCAATAGAATATTACTCAGCCAAATAGAAGAATACTTTATTACATTTTCCAGTAAATGGATGAATATAGAGACTATCATGCTAAGTGAAATAAGCCAATCCCTTAAAACCAAAGGTCTAATATTTTTTTCTGATATGTGGATGCTAACACCCAACATGGGTGGGAAAAAGAATGGAATTTCAGTGAATTAGACAAATGGAAAGAAAAAGGATGGAGGATATAAAAAGGAAAGTTATTTGAGATTAATTGAATTAATTCCATTAATCTCAAATAACTTTCCTATGCACATATATGAATACACCACAGTGAATCTCATCATCATACTCATTCTCATCATACTTATTATATCAAAATAGATTCTACTGTCATGTATAACTAAAAAGAACAAATAAAACATTCACTTGGAATTAACTTGAAAGTATCATCAACAGATTAAATTGCATAGAAAATAGAACTTCAGGTCTTGAAAACAGTGTATATGAACTTGAATACTTAATATGCAATAAAAGAAAAAAAGTAATAACCATGCTCAAAATATACAAGAACTCTGGGAGAACATCAGGAGACCAAACTGGGGAGAGTCATTTGAATAGAAAAGAACATGGAAATGCAGGCTAAAGGCATTAAAAATCTTTTAGTGAGATAGTAACAGAAAATTTCTCCACCTTAGAAATGAGATAGACATCCAGATATAGGAGGAATATAAGACAACAAATAGACAAGATAAGAAAAAAAACTATCCAAACACATTATAATCAAAAGAGCTATCTAGAAAATAAGTAAAGAATATTAAAAGCTGCAATAGAAAAATGCAGGTAATATTTAGAGGCACATCAATAAGGCTCACTTCTGATTCCTCAACTCAGACCCTAAAAATCAAGGAGAGCCTGAAATTAGATATGCCAAGATCTAAAAAAAAAAAATGTCAGCAAAGATTGCTATATCTAGCAAAGCAATCTTTTATAACCAGTGGAGAAATCAAATCTTTCCATGATAAGGATAAACTAAAAGAATTCATAACCAGTAAGCCAGCACTGCAAATAGTTGAGGATACACTGCACACAGAAAAACTCAAAAACAAATTTAAAGCTCCCAAAAGATGAAGTTCTTTAGAAATGCAATTAACTAAATGAAAATCGTATCAGAATTAAATATATCAAACTAACTAAGATGGCAGAAATAACAATCATCTATTCAAAATAACACTGAGCATATGTATTCTTAATGCCCCAATTAAAGGTCATAGGAATAGATTTAAAAACAAGATTTAAGTACATGATGTTTGCAAGAGACTCATCACATAGGCAAAGACATACACAGTATATGAAAAAATATCCCATGCAAATGAAGTCCTTAAACATGAAGAAATAGCAACATTTGTATGTGTCAAAGCAGATTTTAAGCAAAAATGTATCACAAGAGATAAAGAGGGTCACTCTATAATTTTAAAGGAAATAATTAATCAAGAAGATATAAAATAGTAAATATACATGCCCAAATACCAGTGATGTGATTACATTAAATTCTAGAGAGACCCGAATACCATAATACAGAACAATTTCACCATACTCCTATTACCAATGGACAGGTCATTCAAACATAAAATTATAAAGTTATTTTTGACCTAAATAATGCTCTAAATCAAATGAACCTAAAAGACAACTACACATGTCTTATCCCAAAACAGCTGAATTCATGTTCTTCTCAGTAGCTCTTGGATTTTTTTTCCAAAATAGACCATACTCTAGGTAACCATGTAAGTCTTAGCAAACAAAAAAGTTGACATAAGCCCATCAGATCATAACAGAATTAAACTAGAAATCAACAATAAGAAAAACTGTAGAAACTCAAAAAACTAGAAATGGAAGCATCACTTGGAGATTGAACAATGCTCTTTCAAATAAGGAATGTATCAAAGAAGAAATGAGAGAAGAAATAAGTAATTCTTAGAAACAAATGAGAACAGAGATACAACATATCAGAATCTCTAAAATATCATGAAGGTATCTCTAAGATGAAAGATTCATAGGGCTGGGATTGTGTCTCAGCAAAAGAAACAATCTGTGAGGTGAATAGTGGCAGAGTGCTTGCCTCACATGTATGAGGCACTGGGTTCAATCCCCAGCACCACATAAAAATAAATAAATAAAATAAAGGTATTGTATCTATCTACAAATTAAAAAATATTTTAAAAATATATAGCATTCATTGCTTACATTAAAAAATTAAAATATCCCAAATATATAATCTAATTCTAAATCTCAAGGCCATAGAAAAGAAAGAACTAAATGCTAAAATCAGTAGAAGACAGGAAATAATTTAGGTCTGAAATGAAATTGAGAGTAAATAAACAATAAACAATAAACTCAATGAAACGGAGTTGGCTCTTTGAAAATAAAAATAACGTTGATAAATCTCTAGTCAAACTAAGCAAAAGAAAGATAGAGAAGAACCAAATTAGAGATGAAAAAGGAAATATCCCCATTACTTCTGAATGGATCATTGGTGATTTTCAAAATTTATACTTGAATAAACTGGGAAAGTAGAAGACATTGACACATTTCTAGACATACATGACCTGTCCAAATTGAACAAGGAAGATGTAGAAAACCTAAACGGACCATATCAAGCAATGAATTTGAAACAACACTAAAAGCTTTCCATAAAGAAAAGCTCAGATCTGAATTCTACCACACCTTAAAGGAAAAACAACATCACTCTTCCTAAAACTATTCCATGAAATTGAAAGGGAAGGAACACTCCCAAGTACATCCTATGAAGTCATACAAAGATACATAAAGGACAGAAAATTAAATACCAATATCCCTCATGAACATAGATGAAAAAATTCTTAATAAAATATTAGCATCTAATAGAAGAAAAAGTAGGCCCTAATCTTCATCATGTGAGATTAAGCCCCAACTTCCTTAATAAAACTCCTATGGCACAAGAATAAAAACCAAGAATCAATAAATGGGATAGACTCAAACTAAAAAGTTTCTTCTCAGCAAAAGAAACAATCTGTGAGGTGAATAGAGAGCCTACATCTTGGGAGCAAATTTGTACCCCTCACATATCAGATAGAGCACTAATCTCTAAGGTATATAAAGTACTCAAAAAGCTAAGCACAAAAAAACCAAATAACCCAAGCAATAAATGGGCCAAGGACCTGAACAGACACTTCTCAGAATAGGATATACAATCAATAAACAAATATATGGAAAAGCGTTCATCATTTCTGGCAATTAGGGAAATGCAAATCAAAACTACTTTAAAATATCATCTCACTCCAGTCAGAATGGTAGCTATTAAGAATACAAACAACAATAAGTGTTGACAAGGATGGTGGGGAAAAAGGTATACTCATACATTGCTGGTGGGACTGTAAATTAGTGCAGCCAATATGGAAAGCAGTATGAAGATTCCTTGGAAAACTGGGAATGGAACCACCATTTGACTCAGCTATCCCTCTCCTTGGTCTATACTCAAAGGACTTAAAAACAGCATACTACAAGGACACAGACACATCAATGTTTATAGCGGCACAATTCACAATAGCTAAACTGTGGAGCCAACCTAGATACCCTTCAGTAGATGAATGGATAAACAAATGTGGCATATATACACAATGGAATATTACTCAGCAATAAAAGAGAATAAAATCATGGCATTTGCAAGTAAATGGATGGAGTTAGAGAACATAATGCTAAGTGAAGTTAGCCAATCCCAAAACACAAATGCCAAATGTTTTCTTTGATATAAGGAGGCTGATTCGTAGTGGGATAGGGACCAGGAGCATGGGAAGAATAGACGAATTCTAAATAGGGCACAGGGGTTGGAGGGGAAGGGAGGGGGCAGGGGTTTAGCAAGGATGGTGGAATGTGATGGACATCATTATTCAAAGTACATGAATGAAGACACGAATTGGTGTGAACCTACTTTATATATAAGCAGAGATATGAAAAAATTGTGCTGTATATGTGTAATTAGATTTGTAATGCATTCTGTTGTCATTTATTTTTTAAAAATCAATTAAAAATAAAAATGTTAGCAAACCATATTTTAAAAACTAATTAAGAAAATTGTATACCATAATCAAGTGGGTTTCATCTGAGGAATGCAAGGTTGGTTCAACATTTATAAAACAATCAGTGAAATTCACCATATAAATACAATTGAAAAAAAAAAGAATTGTATGATTATCTCAATAGATGCAGAAAAGACCTTTGATAAATCTAGTACCCATTCATGTTTAAAATAGTCAAGAAGCCAAAAATAGAAGGAACTTACATAACACACTCAAAGCCAACATACTACTGAATGGAGAAAAACTTAAAGCATTTTCTCTAAAATCAGGAATAAAACAAGGATAGTCACTCTAGCTAGAGAAGTCAGATAAGAGAAGAAAATTAAAGGGATATAAATGGGAAAGGAAGAGCCCAAATTATCTCTGTTTGATGATAACATGTTCCTATATCTAGAAGACCCAAAAAACTCCACCACAAGACTTCCATAACTCATAAAAATTGAGCCAAGTATCAGAATACAAGATCAATTCAAAATCAATAACTTTCCTGTACTTTAGTAGTGATTCTGATGAGAAGGAAATCAGGGAAACTATACCATTCACAATAAGCTAAAAATACAGTACAATAATTGGGAATTAATATAACTAATAGGCAAAAGACTTCTACAAAGAAATTTCTGGAACAATGAAGAAGGAAATTTAAAAAGACATTAGAAGATTGAGAGACCTACAATGTTCTTGTATAAGCAGAATTAATATCATTAAAATGGACATACTACCAAATATACAGATAAATACAATCCTCATCAAAATATCAATGAAATTCTTCAAAAACTAGAAAAAAACATTTTTTATATTCATTTGGAAGAATAAAAGACAAAATGACCAAATAAGCTTGAGCAAGAAGAGTGATTCTGAAGTCATCATAATATAAGATGTCAAATTATCCTACAGAACTACAGTAACAAAAACAGCGTGGTATTGGGACAAAAGAGCCACAGAGATCTATAGAACAGAACTGAAAACACAGATACAAACCCATGTAATTGTAGTCATCTGATACTTGACAAAGGTGCCAAAACTATATGTTGTAGTAAAGATAACCTTTTGGCAAAAATTACTGGGAAAACTGAATATCCATATATAGAAGAAAAAATGTAGATCACTATCTCACACTCTGCACAAAAGTCAAATCAAAGTGGGTCAAAGACTTAGGAATTAGAAACTTTGCTACTGATAGAAAAAAACATAGGGTCAACACTTGCACATATTGGTGCAGGGACCAACTTCCTTAGCAAGACCCCTAAAACTCAAAAAATAAAACCAAGAATCAATATGTGGGATAACATCAAATTAAAACACTTTTGTACAGCAAAGGACACAATAAAGAGAATGAAGTGAGAGTCTACAGAATGTGAGAAAGTCTTTGCCAGCCGCTCCTCTGATAGGAGATTAATATCCAGAATATATAAAGAATTTAAAAAACTTCACAGTGAAAAAGCAAAAACAGAAAAATAACACCCAAAATACCCAATCAATAAATGGGCAAATATTTCTTAAAACAAACAAACAAACAAAATGCCTAACAAAAACATGAAAAAGTGTTTAACATCTCTAGCAATCAAGGAAATACAAGTTTAAACTTCATACTTTAGTCAGAATGGCTATGATCAAGAATACAAACAATCATAATACTGGTGAGGATGCTGGGGAAAGGTGCACTCAGACACTGTTGGTGGTACTACAAATTGTTACACCCACCCTGGAAATCATTATGGGGATTCCTCAAAGAACTAGGAATGAAACCACAATATGACTCAACTATTCCATTCCTTGATACTTACCTAAAAATACTAAAATCAGCATACTACAATGATACAGCCACATCAATGTTTATACCATTGCAACTTACAGTAACCAAGATATGGAGACAGCCATGTGTCCATCAACAAATGAATGAATTAAGAAAATGTGTTATGTACACAATGAAGTTTTACTCAGCCATAAAGAAGAATGAAATTATAGCATTTGCTGGTAAATGGATGGAAATGGAGAACATCATGGTAACTGAAATAAGGCAGACTCAGAATGTCAAGGGTCTAATGTTCTCTCTTATAGGCAAAAGCTAGAGCAAAGTAAGGAAGAAGAAAAGGGGGGGGGGTCAGTTCAGATGCCCTAAAGACAGAGGGAAGAACAGCAGAATAGGAAATTGAGGGGTAAGGAGGAGGGATGGAAAGGGGAAGAAATGCAGAATGAATTTGATAAAAGTATGCTGTGTGCATGTATACATATATCACAGTGAATTCCATCTTTATGCATATCTATAAATCACCAATTAAATACATAAGTTAGGAGAAGATAGATCAGTAGAAAAGAAGAAGGCAGATGTGGGTAGGGGGAGACTGGGGATTGAAATGAAGTAAATTACATGCATGTATGACTACTTAAAAATGTACTAAACTATTATATCCAACTATAATGCACTGATTTAAAAAAAAATACTTGGACTCCACAATCAGACTCTCTAGACTAAAACTCTAGCTCTGGCACTTTCTGTGACTGTGGGCAGGAAGTGTATTCTCTCTTTGCCTCAGTTTCCAAATCTGTAATGTGTGACTAATATGAGTGACCCTTCCTCATACTAGTGTGACAATGGTTAAATGAGTAGTCATTTGAAAAAAGCTTACAGACCACTCCCCATTTTACAAATTGGAACGCTGAAGCCCAGGAAGATCAAGGAAATTCGCCAAGCATCACGAAGGACACCCAGCATACAGATGTCAGATCACTGCTTCTCACCTGTGAATACCCCGACCTGTCTGTGGGCCTCGGACAGTTCATCACGACGGTGTCTGTGACATTTGCATCCTTGGCAGAGTCTCATCAGACTGACCCAAGCAAGTCACCAGAAGGGAATTCCCTGTTTCTTTTTTGTTATAAGTTTTTAAACTGATTGCTGATGCCAGAATGGGCACCAATGAACTGATCAGGGGAGTGCTGTTGACCACCTTCTCTGTGCAAGGGAGGAGAAGAGCTACCTGGCGAGACTCTTCACTTCAAAGAGTTTGTGGCTAATTTATAAATGGACAGATGAAATTTATTCATGAGACAGTCTCAGCAAAAGGTATATTTTACTATTATTTGCCACTTTCAACAAAAGAGAAAACAATTCCCGTTATCTTGTGGGCTGGCAGAACTGGGAAAGGAGACTTAAGTCAAGTTTTGGAAGACTAAACCAACAAGAACAAACTGTATCCTTGGGGCAGAGGTAAGTTGGGAAGGAATGGTGTGTGTGTGTGTGTGTGTATGTGTGTGTGTGTGTGTGTGTGTGTGTGTGTGTGTGTGGTGTGCACGCGTGTACATGTACACACACGTGTGCATGTATGTTTGTGTGTAGAAGAATATTTCCAAGATATTAAGGAAAGAAAATAAGGCAGCAAAGGAAGCTCAAAGACCAAGTATACACAGCTCAAAATGAGGCATTGAAATGCTAATTTTATAGGTTTAAAGTGAAACCCATGGCCTCATCTGGCATGTCAGAGCACAGGCCCTTTAATATTTCCTAAGTGGGTATAATTTTGCCTTTTTTTTCCTAAGTGGGTGTAATTTTGCTATTTTCTTAAGTGGGTATAATTTTTACACAGATTATCTGAACCAGGAACTCTATAATATTGGGTGCAAAAATCCTTTCTACACAATTTTTTTCTTCATTGTTTATTTTTAAGGATTATAGGATTATCAATGTAAAATAAAAAGCTTCTTACACATGTGTGCTTGGTCAGTGTTCTTCTAATGGTGAGGAATAAAGGGGCTCAGCCTGAGAAAGGAGCCTTCTAATTACCATCTCACTATTTTGATTCTAGGTTCCAAAGTAAATGGCTTAAATTTTGTCATTTATTGAAAGATTTGGGGTCCAATATATCATTTCATAACATTTTGTCAGAGCTCTGTATTCAATTGCTATAATATAATTTCCTTCTTATACATCCTTCAAGCAAGTTTTTGAGTTAAAACAGATAAATAACTAATAAATAATGTTATTATTTCTCTCCTAGACATGTTTGCTAGATTGAAAATAGCCATCTCCTAGACTCACTATATTTCTGTAACAACAACGACAACAACAACAAAACAGCTCTAGCTTTATTGGACTTACATTTTATTTTATTTTCCTTTCTCCTCTCTTCCTCCCTTCATCCCTCTTTCTCTCCTTTTTTTGCCATGAAGTTATCCTGTCTGTTTTCCCTAAATGCCTTTCCTATAATTTTTATGAAAAGGAAAAGAAGATTAGAAAAAAGAATAATGGGGAAATTAAGAAAAATACCCATGTGGTGACTTTGAAAAATTAATTTTTCCAAGTGCAACAATACCTATAAAAGTTTTATTTTGCTTCTTTTAAAATATAGGATAAGATTTGTCTTTGAAATGATTATTGAAGCTTTTAATTATATATGCCTTATATGACTTTTTATCACATTGGATAAGTCTGGCAAGCAATTTGGATTTTCAGTGGAAATTTTTTTTTTCTGGATTCTTTCAGGTGCAATTAGAATTTAGCCACATTCTGTTTGAAAGCCTGAGAATAACTAAATGATGTTATTTACCATGATATCAGCCTTAGCAACTGATTTGGTTTATGGAATGTCAACAGGAACTGCAGTGCATAGTTACAATAACTGTTAAGTCCCCAGTCCTTGAGAAGGTGTAGTCGGGAGAATGCTCATTCGCCTTCCTGTTGGACCATTTCATCCATGGATGACAATGAAAAATAAAGAGAGAGAGAGAGAGGGAGAGAGAGAGAGAGAGAGAGGTGGGGGGGTCGGAATTTACATGAATTGAGGATTAATAAGCCTGATATTTCCATAGTTTATGATCTATGTACTTCTTTTTTTCTTTTTTTTTTGGTTCTTTATAGTTAGTTGTACATGACAATAGAATGTGATTTGATATAATTATACAAGTATGGAACATACTTGTTCTAATTAGGCTGCAGTAAGGAAAGACAATGGAATGAGTCTGATCTACGTACTTCTGACAAAACTGTATCATCATCCTTCTTTTAAGTCAAATACTCTGAGGTTAAGGGAAGTTAAGTCAATTGTCCAGACTCACAGAGCTAGTAAATAGTGGAGCAGAGGTAAACTTTAGGTGGGTTTAACTGTGAAGACTACCATCTTTACACTGTATGTTCTTGCCTTGGTTGGAATGGAAGTACTATCTTTTTTTGGTAAAACAGAGTTAAATAATGGAGATGTGAGTTTCACCAGCTGGTTAACCCAAAAATATTCCTTAAGAGAAACTCAGGCCCAGAATCTTCATATTGTTCTTACCCCACCCTACATGGCTACCTGTAGGCCTGTCCTTTTCCCTCTTCCATGCCCTTATCTCTGGGAAGGAATGACTTCATTAGTGAATAACTAAGAAAAGTTCACGTGTAAGAAATACCCATCAAAGTATCTACAATTTCATTGTAACAAATACTGGTTGTTTTTGACGGTGTTTGGACTGGACCAAATACGCTGGTTTGCATAGTATGATCAGCAAAACATCTTCTTGGGCTAAAAAATGAAAACACAACAAACCAACAAAAAAACTTTAAAACATCTCTATAAAACTGCATAGATGTATGTAGGGAAGAGGAGAAATATCCCTGACTGTTGGAAAAAGCAAAAGAAGACCAGAAAGAACAATAAAGACAACCAGAGATTGCTGAGCCTCTGCAAATTGCTCTGTCCCAAAGTTCAGGACAGCAGGTGCCATTAATGGCAGGATAGAGGTGTTGAGGAGGTAGATGACCTGGGTTTGAGTTACAGCTCTCCTTCTATGTCACTGTGAGTGAAGACAAGCAACTCTGCCTCAGTTCTCCCATCTACAAAATGGGAATAATTAAGGTACCTACTTCCACAGAGTTATTCTATCTCAGATGCTTGGAACAAGTCCTTTTACACAGAAAGCACAGTGTGTGAGTTGGTTCTCAAGATTTTTATGGAACTGCCTTCTAAATTAGTCAGTAAAAGAATCCTGCAAATATATAAGGAATCATTACCTGTGACACTAATCAGGAAGAGGCATTTGCCAAAAATGCATTTCAAAATCTAACAGTAATTATTTTATTATCATAATTCATAATTTTGAGAAATTCTTCAAGGATCAAGGTAAGATGAAAGTTGTTAAGTATATGCTGGTTTCAAGCACTGACCATCAGATATAGTGACCAATCTGTGGTTTTCCAAAATCAGTGGGTTGTTTATTCATCCCTCGTTTTCTGACAGCTCTTTAAATATTGTGCTTTAAAGTGCCATCATTGAATGCAAATAGAATTCAGTCTCTCCCCTGCCCCGCCCCCTGCTCCGTGAGTGTGTCCCTTGGCCATAAATCATTATCTATTCACTGGATAAATATCTGAATTCCCTGGTGTCCAGCAGTCCACTGATTTCTCTAAAAGGTTGCCTCATGCAGCTCTGAATATGAGTCGGGCTTCTGAATGGCCAGCAAGATTTATTTTCCCTTGTGGTGGAAGTTGATATATTTGACTAAGGCAAGCCCCCATACAACAAAGGAATAAATACATGGGGAGGATTATTTACATAAAGTAAGTAAACCCCATCAATAAATCCCATTTATTTTGTTATCAGAGAACCATCCTGTGCCCTTACCCAGCAGCAGACTGCCTCTCTGGACTTTCTCACTTCAGTGCACACTGGAGCGTGCCACCTCAACCAACAGCCAATCTGCTCTGAAATCAATGTCCTGGTTTTACACCAAGAGACCTTGACCTCTTTAAACAACAGACTTCTGGGGGTGGGAGGCTTCCCATAGAGCTTCAGCCTCTGCACTTCTATTGGCTGTTGGCAGGAGCGCCCCACTTGCTTCTTGTTGTTTAGTTTATAGTTGGCAAGCAGGTGGTTTAAGAAAAACTTAGGTAAAGCAGAGTTTCAATGTTGGCTCTCCCAGTTTCTGGCTGTCACAGTGTTTCCAAAAGTCTTGGCACAGTTAAGCCTCAGTTTATGAATCTGTAAAATGAAGATAAATTCCATTTACATCCCAGTGTTTCACAGGATTAAAATAGGTAGCACAGGTGGTGTCTAGTATAATTCCTGCCATGTGTAGGTACTAGTCAAATGTTTCCTTTCTTCTTTCCTTTTCCTTTCATTTTCCCTTCTTTTACTTCTCACATATCATCTTCAGTTTTCCCAGGACTTCTTGTGTGATTCTCAGTTACAGTATCTAGGCTGATTGTCACTATCAGGACCTGAAATATGTTTTTTTTTTCACCTCTAGAAATCTGAAGGTCAATCTAAGATTTTTCCCATCAAGCCTCTCTTCCTAGTCATGGCATATTTCCCAACAGTCATGAGTCCAATTCTTTAGGTGTTATCTTTGTTCCAAACTTTGTGATCAATTTGCATCTCCCCAAGACTGTTCTTGTCATCTCTTGGGCAAAATTACCAGCATATAGAAAGTCTTGGTCCACACGGTAGACACCCAATAAATACAATCAATAGGACGTATGATGGCCAAACTCAGGGATTCATGGAGTATAAGATAAAGATTCTGGGTACTAGCTATTTGTGAAAACATGTTAATTAAATATATAAACAAGCTCAGATTCCACAAAGACATTTAAGTGGTGGGAAAAGAGCTTGTGTTCTGGAATCATAATGGTGTGTTCTGTTTCCTCCAGCAAGTCTCAGAAACTCTCTAAGCCTGAGTTTCCCATTTGTAAATGGGGTTCTGGAGTAAATCAGAAATAGTCTCCAGGGCACTTAGCAGAGACTGTCATATCTTAAGAAAAACAAACATTGGGTAATTCTGTACTGATCTGAAAACACCTGTTATGGGATGAATCATGTCCTCTACCTCAAATTCATATGTTGGTGTCTTTACCGCCACTACCCCAGAATGGGACTGAATTTGGAGACAGGGTCTTTAAAGAAGTAAGGAGGTCATGGGAGTGACCCTTCATCCAGGGTGTCCAGTTTTCTTTTAAGAAGAGGAGATTTGGGTAGATACACAGAGGACAGAGCATGAGAAGATACTGTGAGAAAAGGACCATCTGTAATTTAAGGAGAGAGGCTTCAGAAGAAAACATCCATGCCAAAAACTTGATGCTGGATTTCTAGTTTCCAGAACTGTGAGAAAATGAATTGCCATTGTTTAAGCTCTGCCAACCTGTGGTACTTCACTATACCAGCTCTATCAAACTAGTATCCCACCCCTTGTAAAAGATCTTTCCCACTTATCCCTGCCGTGCGGGGCAAGAACTGACATTCAATATGGGTTCCACCCGTAATAGTCCAGTTGAATTTAATAAACAAAGTGTTCTGTTTTTCTACTTTCCTCATTTAAAAAAATTTTTTAAATGCTTCCTGATAAACAACATTGCCAAGCCATAGTCTGGCCATATATCAGCCAATATGTTTGCACTACATGAAATCCTTCATCAGCATATTTTGAAAAACAGTTATCTTTTGACATACTCTCTGCCTTGATTTCCTCTTTGTTTCCTAATAATTCAAGGGCTTGGGTTCTTAATGGTTTTCTCAATGAATGGCCATCTGCCACGCGTGAATCTTCTGAGCTGCCAGAAATCGGTGTCTTCTCAGATTCTGAATCACCATTTGGCCAGCCTGTTTGCAACATGATCCCAAGGGCTCCCCAAGCTTCTGTGGATCTGGTGCATTCTGTGATTGAGAGTTTGACAAACATGCACATTCCAGTGCTGATCTCTGGTGGTAGGGATAGTTAATATAGCCATGTCTGTACTATTCATGAGGAAGGTGAGGTCTGCTCAGGGTCTGTTTCTCTGCAGCACCACACCTTTCTATACAGAGCCCTTTCCTTTGTCTTCCTGGCTCTGACTGTTGTTTTTTATATGACCTCTAGGGTTTGTGAGATGTTTACCTGAATTCCCAAAACATGATGTCTTGCTTCATGTCTGTGGCCCACCAACTTTTCCTGTGAGGTCACATTTTATCCAGCTATAGCCCAAAGAAGCTCTGACCTACAGGTACCTGTAACTCAGAAAATCGATAAAGAAGGGCAGTGTATGCTGACGAGCTCCAGCAGCTAGTTGAAGCAAGATTGCTTTGCCATTTTTTGGACTTGTGCATAGATCAGATGTCTCTCTACTGTGAAACAAGCTCACTGAGATCTATGCTAAAGTTCTGTATGTGGCAGAAAGGAATTAGTGTCACAGGATCGAAGAACCCATAGGTGTCCTGGTTCCATGTGGATCCTGTATAACACTGGTTTTCCTTTTGGTGTAGCATGTTCAGTGCTGTGCATGGAAGTGGCTCCTAAGGGTAAGAGAGGGAAGTAGGAACTCAGGCCCTTGAAATATATCTGGAGGTATAAAAGCAGACTGACTGGAGCCAGGAAAATATCTAGGAGTCAGTAGATAAGTCAGAATAGGGGAGTCACTCGGGTGGTTGAAAGTAGGAATATGTGTAGCAAAAAGAAATTGTACAACCTGAATTCATTGAGTTTTTAAAAGTTTCTGGGTGTTATTCATCATTTCTTGCCTTACTTAAACTTTTTCAAATAATAGTAGTTTGAACCAGTAAATTTCTAAATTCTGTTCTAGTTCTAGAATTCTTGTCTGTTTTACTTGTTAGGTACCACAGTCAGTGCGTTTTAGGAGTCCAGGTAACAGATCCAAGATTCCAGCAGCATGAAGACTTGACAGCTGAAATCAATGTCCCTTCTTGGAAAAGGAAAACTTCTTATTTTGTTTTCTACTAACGCAAGAACAGGCAAAACATCAGGTATAAGGACAGATCTTGAAGATCACCTTTATGAGTGCTATTCATTCTGATTGCACTCTCTTAACTCAAGAGCTACATTTAGCAGAGGATCGGCAGTACCTCCGAGCTTTGGGTTTAAATTCAACTGTCAAACCATGAATCATGATTGTAAGATAATTTAAAAATAAAGAATGGTTGCACATGGAGGTTTTCATATGTTAATTTTTTGTTGGTATGTTACAATTATACATAATGGGATTTATTATGCCATGTTTCATGCATGCACATAACGTAACTTGCTTAGTCTCCTGGAGTTTTGTACCTGTAGAATGATATAGTGAGGAACTGCTCCTGTGGGAAACAAAAATGTTCTCTGAATAGTCAGATGAAGTGTAATCACACATGCAGCAGTGAATTGTCAGTCCAGGACAGAGGGGTTACAACCTGCAGATCACTCTCACCTCCTGTGCCTGGCAGAGAGATTTTCCTTCCTAACTGTCCTTCCTCATCCTCTCAATAGTTCCCCAAATCTAAGACAGAACACTGATCAAGACAAAAGTAGGGAAAGCACCTGCTACCAACACCCTCAGCATGGTCTTCCCAGTGCTCTTCAGTTTCAATCATGAGTTGAATTAGATGTATATTTACTGTCTCTCAGCACCAGCTATATGATTGCAAGATCTAATGCAAAATGAAAATTCCAGGCCACTTCTGAAAAGTTAAGAATTTCAAGATGGTGCAAGCATAGTATTAATCCCAGTACAGGTCCCTTCTAAGCACAGGGTTATGTGGACTTCTGCAGATTGCATACCCATGAAGCTGGCCTTGTTCTTTTCTGTCAACTCTTCTGCTCTTCTGCTTTCCAGGGTGCTGGTTTTAGACTATGAGAAGTTCAACAAATCTTCCTAAGCAATCTGCATACATCATTCTCTTGTACCATCTTGTTATAAACCACAGACAATTTTATTGAAGCGAGGAAAAGGCATTGTAACAAATTTGACAATGTTTGGCTCACATTTTCCATATAGAGGCATCCTTAGGGTACTAAGATCATTCTAGATACCCTACTAAATCAGGAGTTCTTACTGAGGGTGAGCTTCAGGATTACATAAGATGCCTAAGGATTCTAAATCTGTAAACCTCCTTTATATATGCCATTGAAACGGCTTCTCAGCAAATCACTGGTAAATAATTACTTGAAAACTTTTATATTTATCTATTATTTTATATATTTTGTAACTTGCTTTATCATTATTTTTTTGAAACATGTAGATATAAATGTGTTTGTGTGCGTGTGTGTGTGTGCATTTTCTCTCCTGCCTCTTGATGTCAGAATCCATTTAAACTTCTATTTTTTAGAATGTTTTAATCATCAATCTAGTTTACAAATTCTATATGGTGATGATTATCCACTTTGACTCGGTGAATTTATTTGGTGTTGGAGCTAGTGGAGGCCACAAAGTAATTATAGCAACCAACCAAGAAAAATAAAGGGAATGAGGAAATGACACAAGTATTGACAATATTTATTGTAGCATATGGCTAATGTATAAAGAGGTAATAGAATGATGTATCTCAGGGGATCTTTCAAAAGGAAAATTACTTGAATTAACTTTTCAGGCAAACCGAATTATGCATTATGCCCCTCCTGTAATGCTATACAAAGTCAATGTTTGTGAAGAGCAGAGCTGGGGGCTATAAATCAAGCCTTTCAGAAAAACTGTTGTGTCTGCAGGGAGTTTTTTCTTTTTCTTTTTCTTTTTTTTTTTTTTACCTTTGCTTTTTTGGCTTTTAGATGAATGAAGAATTTTCTCAGCAAATTATTAATTACTCCTTCTTGCCTATAGAATCGAGTTCACTGTAGTTATGTAGGAGTCAATGGTATTCAAACTGCAGCTTTTGATGAAGTAATCGGCTGCTTCTGGGGCCTCTTTCAGCTGCCCTGGGCGTGCTTCACATGTAAACGACTGCCAAATGGATTCTTTCGACATTCCAGCCAATTAAAATACATTTAAAGTGCAGCTGGTGGAGAGGCAAACCGTGCAATTGTGCAGAGAACTTCAGGGCAGTGATACAAAACACAAACTTTGCGGACCCTAGCTCAGGCAGCCCAGCAAGGCAGTGGAGAAGTCATAAAAAGAGGCTGACTATCTTTAGCGCTTGTCAGAATTCAGAAAAGGCACTTTGAGGACCACCTTAAAAGACACAAAGGTGGGAAGCATGTTTGTTAGGGTGTGAGTTTTCTCTCCTTGCCTCTTGAAACTCAGAGTGTTGGCCGGTTGCCCAATGTGGTGCTGCATGCAAATATTGACAGAACACAGCGGTGTTTGTTAAACCCGGTCTGGGGAAGCCAGTGATTAAAACTCTTGAAGGAAGATCCGAGAACCCCAGGAATTCTCAGTAGCATTAGAACATTGATCGAATGAAAGAGAAAGCAATGAGTGGGCTAAAGTGAAACACTCAACGTCTCTGTCTGCTATGCCTTTTCGGTAAGGACAGAATTTTCTTTTCTTTGTTTCCCCCCTTGAATGCTGATGTTAGTGTAGAGGACAGTGCCCAATGTGCTCAGTTTGCTCTTGTCCTGAGCTCTGATTTGCAGAGCACAGCGATTGCCTGTGCTCCCAGAGAAGGGATCACACTCTGTGTGTAAATAGACACAGGCATTTCAGCACGTGGAGTCTGTGAGCACTTTTGCAAAACTCAGAATGGTGCATTTAAAAATGTTTGCCTCTGCTGATGGATTCTGGTACTTGTTGCTGTGTGTCCAGGAGATTGACAGTGAATAGATTTTTTTTTCCCTTGGAGCCAAAAATTATGATCTACAATAACTTTAATTTTTCTTTTCATGTTAAATGTTGTCTGGTTCCTTCTGCTCACAGTTATGGATTTGAATAATGTTTCTTTGTTCGTTTTCTTCTTGGGTTAATAGTCAGTCAAAACTAAGCATTCTGGTTTCTAAAAGCAAAGCCAAAATGTTTACAAATGCCTTCATTAATCCTGACTTTCTTTGGAGATGCTGCTAACTGGGGAATTTGTTTGGAATCACCCTTAGATTTTGAAGAGGCAGGTGTAGTTGTAATATCTTTTGGTGTTGCTAACTCAATAAATTCCCAGCTCTACAGTTCATATTCTGATGTCGGTCTTAAATACCTGAGAATGCTAAGTAAATGTACGGTTGAGCAGGAGTAATTGATTCCCTCCCATCAATTGACCAATGAATGATCTTCAAAGTTCCTGATTGTTTCCTATGTTAACTTGTCACGGTCGGCCCCTTCTGGCTTCAATTTTGTTCATTGCAGACAAAGAATCTTGCACATTTCACGGTGGAGGATCACATTGCAGCGTCCTGAGCTCAGTTAAATGTGCTTTATTAATCTTTAATGTGCCAGTAGCTCTGAGGCCATGCCAAGCTGAGACTTTCCAAAATTCTCCAAGCTACCTGCTGCCAAGATAAACGGTGGTAGGCCCAGAAGGGATATTTTAAGGAAACTTGCAACAGCAAAGTTTTACCCATTAAGTTTGTCGTGAATCCATGAAAGAAATCTTAAATAAGAGATTTTAGAAAGAGCTGAGGCAGCTTTCAAACCTCTATGTGAAAGGCCTACTGGGGTGAATCCATCTCCTCATACACACGATGGTTGATGCTCCAGGTAGGAAAGAGAATAGGTGTTCTGTTGTGCTCACACGGGGCTGTGTTTATGAAATGGGTGCTGTGTGAACGGAGGCATGTGTGAACACAGAGAGCTTTCCTGCCTGTGGCAGTGTCTGAGTGCAGAGGAAAACAAGGCTCCACATGTGGTGTGCCGCCTGCCCAATGCAACCATTTCAGACATACCAAAAGAGCCAGAGATGGGCGATGGCTACAGACGTCCATTTGGACAAAGATGCAACTTTGTCCAGAAGAATATTTGAAGGGTAGACTTCAGGAATCAGAGCAGTGAGATGACTTACTGGTTCAGTGGGTCAGGTCCTGAAGAATGAAAGACTGTAGCCTCTAAGGGCTTTGAGTTGCATCATTTGGGGATGCAGGTAAGAAGCAAGATGATACTTCCTTTGGATATTTCTTATAAGCATGGACCAGGATTGATGTCAGGAAAGCACTACATGGAAGTAGGAAGGAACTCCAAGGTCCTTTCTGATTTAGGGCTAAAGATATAAAAAAAAAACTTTACAAATATGGCCAGGTGATAATCAGGCAGGACCAAGGGCAGGGCAGGGGGACTCAATTAAGCAGATGGTTATGTTGCCTTTAGAATCAAGTCTAGCCTCCTCCCTAGGGTCTACAACAGGGTTGAGAAACTACAGATCATAGGCCAAATACTGTCCGTTTTGTGTTTTTTTGTGGCTAAAGTTTTACTGGCACATGGCCACACCCATTTATTTACATATTGTCTATGGCTACTTTTATGCTACCACAGTAGGGTTGAGTCACCACAACAGAGATCCTATGACCCCACAAAGCCTAAGACATTTACCATCTGTCCCTTTATTGGAAAAGTTTGAGAGGCTGGTCAAGAACAATGCTTCTCAGATAATCAAAAGTGAAGTACTAGTTTTGTTTTAATTTTTCAATTTGTGATGGATGGATAGTTTAATTAACTATTATAAAAATGTTGTTTGAATGTTATGCTGGTGTCAAACTGCTATGAAATTTCCGGGTTACTTATTCTTAATTTTTGTACTTATCATGGTTAGAAGCAAATAGTTTTCAGACTGGAAAAATCTGTGGATCATATTTTTTGAGGAACTCTGCCCCCCACTTAGTCTTTCAGCTCACCTTGTGCCATATATCCCAAATCTCCAATGACACTGTTCTCTGCTCTGAGGAGATAATACAACAAATTCTTTCCCATTTGGGGACCCTTGTCCCCGGTGTTTGACTCAACCAGAAAATTTGGTTGATTCACTTTAGATCTTCATTTAAATTCACTTCTCCAATGAGGCCTTTTGACCATTCCACCTGAAAAATCTTTCCTCATTTTATACCACTCTTTCCTTATATCACTTATTACAAATAATACTTCTTTTGCTTATTTATCTGCTTATTTTATATTTCTCTGTAATGGTCAGGATTCAATAATTTATAACATAATCCATTTTGGCTGGTTTAAGCAGACATGAGTCCAAACTCTTATATAAGGAGGAGTATTTCAAGAGTGGTGGTTACAACAGCATGACAGAATTACCACTATGTCTGTGTTTTTGTCACAAATCTGGAAATCGGGAATCTGATGCCACGCTGCTAACTCCAGGGTCATACTGCCTCTGCAGTCATTGCCTCCACCAAAATAAGCATCACTATTTCTCAAAACACATGAAACAAAGGACAGTGTATTGGAGTCTTTGTTACATATGTGGACTATCTGACCCTTCTTGCAGAAACACCAGAAACAGAATGCTGTCATTTGAACATCATATAATTGTTTGAATATTCTCCATGGTTCATTGTAATTGAAGGCTTGACCGGCAGGGTGGTGTTATTAGGAAGTGAGGGAACCTGTGGAATGTGGAACATTATGGGAGGTCCTTAGGCCAAAGGAGGCATGCCCCCAGAGGGATTGAGGGACCCCAGCCTTACCTCTCTCTCTCTGCTTCCTGGTCCTGGATATGACATTCTGTTACAACATGCATTCTTGTTATGAAGTGCCACCATCCACCACCCACACCACAACTGACTGGTTTAGGTACCACATCTTTGAACTTTCAAAGCTGGGAGCTAAATAACTCTTTTCTTTTTATAAGTTAGTTGCCCAGGTATTTTGTTTTGTGATCGAAAGCTGACTTATATACATAGCATTTACCTCATGATCTTCTCTGAGTTTCAAATCCTACTATAGGTGTCTCCTAGGTGAAATATGCATCATAGCAAAACTCAAACTATGAGGAAGCCAGGGAAATTAGAATCTTAACATCTTAAGTTTTTTAGTTTCTCTTTTGGAATGGAATCCCCAGAATCTGCCACTACCTTCTACTGGGCAATAATTCCCACGAAAGGTGGGGACCTTCTTAGCTTGTTCAGCTTCCTACACCGGTGCTAAGATCAATGTGGCATACATAGTAGGCACAATAAATGGTGGTAATGTAAACGCATGTATGAATGAATTGCATAGTTCCTGGAAATCTGTGATTTATGGGAGTTAATGTTTGAATTCAAAACATTCAACCTGAGAAAGGTCTCTATGGTGGGAAATGGCTCTATAGATAATAATCTCACTTGGAAAACATGGTTTGTTTTTCAGTATGGTAATACATTCATGTAGGCACAGTCTGTTTAGTAAGGGATGGTAGTATTCATATTACTACCTGACATTATCATTTGCTAAGAGCTTATTATGAACCCTACCCTACACAACATGCAATATCCTATTTAATTTTCATGAAGTTCTGATGAAGTAAGCATTTACTTTTATAGGGAGGAAGCAGAGGCTTTGCATGGTCAAATAGCTTCCCCAAGACATAGAACTGGTGAGTGGTAGAGCCAGATTTAATACCGTAACTTTATGAAATCTAAAGTTTGTGTTTTAAACCTCTAGTTGAAGCCCCATATATAAGTTGTCTTTGTGAATGTTATCTTTTCACCTAATTCTTTTGTGTGTTTTTTCCATTACTTTGACTGTCTTATCTATTGTATGAATCTACTTTATGTTCTAGCAAGGTGCAGTTACAGTTTAGAGATATCAAAACAGGTCTCTAGTATTCATCGATGAACATTGCCGAACATCAGCAATGAATCTATGGTTCTGTAGATGAGAATATATAGGAGGTAGGAGAAAACTAGATCTACAATGATTAAGAGAATCAAAAATCCTGAATTACACAATGTCCCTCTTGTTATTGAACTCATGCTATATATTAGATAAAAATGTCAAGTTTTTGAGTTCTATTTGGTTGAAATCCTACTTCACATGGTTTTCATTAAACACATTATATCTGACAATAAAAAGCTGTTATTTGATAACAGAAAATAAGTTGAAAATGATTTTTACATATTAATTTTTTAACCTTTATTTTATTTATTAATTTTTATATGGTTCTGAGGATTGAACCCAATGCCTCACACAAGCCCTCTACCACTGAGCTGTAACTGCAGCTCTACGTTTTTAAAGAAAGAACTTGAAAAGATCTGTCTGAAAAAAAAAGATAGGAAAAGGTGGGGTACCCAGGAAATATTATCTGACACATTGTACACTATGAGATAAACAACATAGAATCCTATTGCTAAGATATTAAAAAATGCTAAGCAGAAAGAGAAGCACTTCAAAGATGGTGTAAGAACCTCTCAAAATCCACTCCACCATAAAAGCAAGGAACACTGACAAAAATGAACAAAACCAATGTTTTTAAAAGAGATTAAACAAGAGCTTGCAACAATTTAAAGAGTATTTATTCAGTGATAAAAATTAATTTAATCTCAGTAGAAAAAGCAGAACTTGCCCTTTACCCATTCCTCATCCTCAGCTTGAAAACCAACAATTTTTCAAACAAAGTAACCATGAAAACCAGTAGCCAAAAAGTCGTAATAAGGAGTGAATCCTCATTTCCAGAAAATTATCATGATTTTAACTATTAGCTTCCTGGAAACTCTCAGGCTTATCTTTATTTGACCTGACTTCAAACTAATTTAGTGCAAAGATCCTTTCTTCTTGGACACCTGTCACCAAGCATACCAACATACACATTATAGGAGTCTGAGAAGAAGGAGATGTAGAAAGTGGAAGAAAGAATATTCAAGGAAACCACAGCTGAAGACATGCCACATTAGATGAAAGACATGAATCTATGTATTCAAGAAGCTCACTGAACTCCAAGAAGAATAAACTCAATACCAATGAATATTATTTAACCAGAATAAAGAAAGAAATCTTATAACTCAACATTAAAAAGAAAAGTTATCCAGTTTAAAAAATAGTCAAAGGATGCTGAAGAAAATTACTATTGGCCAATAATCATGTGAAATATGTTCTCCATCATTACTTGTCAGAGAAACATAAATCAAACCCAAATGAGATTTGCTAACATGGTCATAATAAAAACATCAGTAATGGTAAACATTGACAAAAATGTGGATAAATTGGAACTCTCATATATTGTTAGTAGGAATGTCAAATGGTGTAGCCCCTTTGGAGACAACTTGACAATTCTTCAAAATGCTAATCATAATTTGGCAATTCCACTCCTACATAGAAACCTAAGAACATAAACATATATCCTTATGAAACTTGTACATGAATATTTACAAAAGCATTATGCCCGCTTGCTAAAAAGTGAAAGGATGCCAGTGTCTATCAATTGATGAATCAATTGATAGCTATATAGTGGAGAATCATCCAACCATATAAAGGAATGAAGTACTGATTCATGCTATCACACAGATAACCTTGAAAACATTATCATAAGTGACAGAAGCCAGACTCAAAAGTCCATATAGTATATAATTTTATATAAAATGTTCAGAATAGAGAAATCCATAGAAGGGGCAAGTAGATCAGCAGTTGTTAGAAGTGGGTAAAAAAGGAGGGTATTAGGGAGTGACTGATACTGGCTATGGGGTTTCTTTTGGGACTGATGAACATTTCTTTTTCGAATTAGTGATGGTGATTGCACAACTGACTATATTATAAATTGTTGAAAAGGAAGATTTTATTTATGTGGATTATATTGCAATAAATGTATTATTTAAAAAATATTAAGGGAAGAGTTAGGTCCATCTTACAATGTTTTGAGTGTAAGGCAAGAGTGCAAATAAAGTTCCTTCCACATCCCATATATCAAATATATTAAAAATGTGAATCAAGGAAACATAATTTTAAACATGTTCTGTTTTCTTGCTTTGACAAATATATCTTTGGAACAACTTTGTCCTGTTGGTAATGGAAATTCAACAAGGGCTTCAGTGAGGTCATTGAGCCCCTGTTAAGGTTATGATTGGAGGAGAACTTGGGAATAGAGTTAGTAAGCTGTGGTAAAGATCTTACCAGAGATTTGAGGAGGCCTCTAAACAATGTTACAGACATGGATAGAGTATGACCAATGCATTGTAATAGCTAAATCAGCAGAGATGATATGGAAAGGGAAGGAGGGAAGAGAAGATGAGAAATAAAGGCTAGCTAACTTTTACACTCTCCTTGACTCAGAGTGATATCCTCCAGGCTTGGTCTCCAGAGTTGCTACTGTCACTTTTCACCAAGAAGTGGCCCTACATTTCTGCATTCTTGTTTTGTTGGTCTCCTTGGAATTCAGCATTTCTAAAAGAAACAAGTATTGGCTCAGTAGGTATTGGACTCAGTTGGTGGAATATGGGAAAGTCATATGTGTTAATCAGGTTATCTGTTTTAAATTGGCAATCATATTTTTTCAATGAACTGTGAAGGAGCTAGGTTTGGGCCAAATTTTAAAGGATCACATGCCTCTCCATTTAAGGCCTCCCAAAATGTTTAGATTTTTTCCTCTTTTGTCCTGGCTTATAGGAATCCTACAGCAGGATTGACTGTTGCCTCTCTGTGTGGTTTATATGCCATGCTCTTTTATGCCTTTATCTACATCCTGTTTCAATACTCTTATGAAATATGAAAATGGTCGTCATGAGATAGTCTATCTCATAATTTAATGGGAAATATTTTATCAATATTTGTCAGAGTATTTTAATCTGTTTTCCAATTTAATTTTTTCAAAGAAAATAATATATGTAGAGATATGTATTATAAATTTGTTCACTACAATATTATTTATAATGATAAAATATGGAAAACCACTACTTATCAATGGGAATATAATCAAATAAATTAAGAACTAGAGAGAGCACTTATAAAATCAATGAGAAAAAATATGACTATCTAAATAAAAAATGGTTGAAGGAAAGAAAATGCAATTCACCAAGAAGTATAAATAGCCAAGCAGTATTTGAACATATATCCAGTTTCATCAGAAGTTAAAATTATGCAAACAGAAATAATGAGATACTATCATTTTACCCATTACTAGCAAAGATTAAGCTTCTGTGTCGATGAGAAATAATAATCAAGCATTCTCATTCACTCTTGGGATATAATTGCAAGAAATTCGGAAGGAATTAATTTGAAGAGGGTGAGAACATATTCTGACTCAGTTAATATATTTCTAATTGTGTATCTTAAAGAAATCACAAGCATACATAGAATATTAATAAAGATGTTTATAATAGTAATACCTAAGCTAATGAGAACTGGCATAATTCAGAGTCCTTCAGCAGGTGATTGTTAAATAAATTACAGTATAGCCACACAATGGAATACCACACAGACATTAAAAGTTAATGTAAATCTATTTGATTGAAATGATGACTATGATATAAGTGGAAAATATAATAAGTATGATGAACTCATTTTTAAAAACTGTCTTTACATATGTAAATTTGTTTTTAATTATGTTTATATCATAATCAGTAAATAAAGTCTCAAAATTAATAATTGTGAATCTCTATTCACCATTTACCAATGTGAATTAAAAAAACAAAATGTTATATCCGTAAGATAAAATAATACACAGCCATTTAAGATAGTGATTTTAAAAAAGCTAATTAAGTGGTGTTAATTAAAAAATAATTACATGGAAAAAATACTAGAAGGAAATACATCAATTGTTAACTCTTTTTATCTACAATAAATACCTACAACAGTAATTATGGTTGTACATTATTTGTAATAAATATCTATTTTTATATTCATAAAATTAAATAGATTAATTAGTATGATGACTAATTTATTCATATTCTGTTAGGTGCCTTATATTCTTAGATTGGAAATCCATGGTTATGCCTACTAATATTAGTTTTTTAAAAGTTAATGTTGTTCAAACCAGAAATGTTATAAACCAGTTTAAAAATTGTCTGATGCATTCTGCTGTCTGTCCTATTCTCTACTATCCCCCCTCCCCTCCCCTCCCCTTTTCTCTCTCTACCCCTTCTACTGTAAATCATTTCTTCCATTTGTATTATCTTATCTTACCCCTCCTTTCCTCTTATATGTCCTTATGTATAACCCTGAGGATCGCCTTCCATTTCCATGCGATTTCCCTTCTCACTTCCTTTCCCTCCCACCTCTCACCCCTGTTATTGTAAATCTTCTTCTCAAGCTCTTCGTCCCAACCCTGTCCTTGTTTCCTCCCCTTATATCAAAGGAGTCATTTGGTATTTGTTTTTTAAAGATTGACTAGCTTCACTTAGCATAATCTGCTCTAATGCCATCCATTTCCCTCCAAATTCTATGATTTTGTCATTTTTTAATGCAGAGTAATACTCCATTGTGTATAAATGCCACATTTTTTAAATCCATTCATCTGTTGAAGGGCATCTAGGCTGATTCCACAATCTTGCTATCGTGAATTGTGCTGCTATGAACATCGATGTAGCAGTGTCCCTGTAGCATGCTCTTGTTAGGTCTTTAGGGAATAGACCGAGAAGGGGAATAGCTGGGTCAAATGGTGGTTCCATTCCCAGCTTTCCAAGAAATCTCCATACTGCTTTCCAAATTGGCTGCACCAATTTGCAGTCCCACCAGCAATGAACAAGAGTGCCCATTTCCCCGCATCCTCTCCAGCACTTATTGTTGTTTGACTTCCTAATGGCTGCCAATCTTACTGGAGTGAGATGGTATCTTAGGGTAGTTTTGATTTGCATTTCTCTGACTGCTAGCGATGGTGAGCATTTTTTCATGTACTTATTGATTGATTGTATGTCCTCCTCTGAGAAGAGTCTGTTCAGGTCCTTTGCCCATTTATTGATTGGGTTATTTGTTATCTTATTGTCTAATTTTTTGAGTTCTTTATATATTCTGGTTATTAGGGCTCTATCTGAAGTGTGTGGAGTAAAGATTTGTTCCCAGGATGTAGGCTCCCTGTTTATCTCTCTTATTGTTTCTTTTGCTGAGAAAAAACTTTTTAGTTTGAGTAAGTCCCATTTGTTGATTCTAGTTGTTAACTCTTGCGCTATGGGTGTCCTATTGAGGAATTTGGAGCCTGATCCCACAGTATGTAGATCATAACCAACTTTTTCTTCTATCAGATGCCGTGTCTCTGATTTAATATCAAGCTCCTTGATCCATTTTGAGTTAACTTTTGTGCATGGCGAGAGATAGGGATTCAGCTTCTTTTTGATGCAAATGGATTTCCAGTTTTCCCAGCACCATTTGTTGAAGATGCTATCCTTCCTCCATTGCATGCTTTTAGCCCCTTTATCAAATATAAGATAGTTGTAGTTGTGTGGATTGGTTACTGTGTCCTCTATTCTGTACCATTGGTCCACCCACCTGTTTTGGTACCAGTACCATGCTGTTTTTGTTACTATTGCTCTGTAGTATAGTTTTAAGTCTGGTATCGCTATACCGCCTGATTCACACTTCCTGCTTAGTATTGTTTTTGCTATTTTGGGTCTTTTATTATTCCATATGAATTTCATGATTCTTTTATCTATTTCTACAAGAAATGCTGTTGGGATTTTGATTGGCATTGCATTGAACTTATAGAGAACTTTTGGTAATATCGCCATTTTGATGATGTTAGTTCTGCCTATCCATGAGCAGGGTATATTTTTCCATCTTCTAAGGTCTTCTTCTATATCTTTGTTTAGGGTTTTGTAATTTTCATTGTATAAATCTTTCACCTCTTTTGTTAGGTTGATTCCCAAGTATTTTATTTCTTGGGGGGATATTGTGAATGGAGTAGTTGTCCTCATTTCCGTTTCAGAGGGTTTGTCGCTGATATACAGGAATGCCTTTGATTTATGCATGTTGATCTTATATCCTGCCACTTTGCTGAATTCATTTATTATCTCTAATAGCTTCTTTGTGGACCCTTTTGGGTCTGCTAGGTATAGAATCATATCATCTGCAAATAGTGATAATTTAAGTTCTTCTTTTCCTATTTTTATGCCTTTAATTTCTTTCGTCTGTCTAATTGCTCTGGCCAGTGTTTCGAGGACTATGTTGAACAGAAGTGGTGAGAGAGGGCACCCCTGTCTTGTACCAGATCTTAGAGGGAATGCCTTCAATTTTTCTCCATTCAGAATGATGCTGGCCTGTGGCTTATCATAGATTGCTTTTACAATGTTGAGGTATGATCCAGTTATCCCTAATTTTTCTAGAGTTTTGAACATAAAGGGATGCTGTACTTTGTCGAATGCTTTTTCTGCATCTATTGAGATGATCATATGGTTCTTATTTTTAAGTCTATTGATGTGGTGAATAACATTTATTGATTTCCGTATATTGAACCAGCCTTGCATCCCAGGGATGAATCCTACTTGATCATGGTGTATAATTTTTTTGATATGTATTTGAATCCGATTAGCCAGAATTTTATTGAGGATTTTTGCGTCAAGGTTCATTAGAGATATTGGTCTGTAGTTTTCTTTCTTTGAAGTGTCTTTGTCTGGTTTCGAAATCAGGGTGATGTTGGCCTCGTAGAATGAATTTGGAAGTTCTCCCTCTTTTTCTATTTCCTGAAATAGCTTGAAAAGTATTGGTGTTAGTTCCTCTTTAAAGGTTTTGTAAAACTCTGCTGTATACCCATCCGGTCCTGGGCTTTTCTTAGTTGGTAATCTTTTGATGGTTTCTTCTATTTCTTCTATTGTTATTGGTCTGTTTAGGTTGTCTATATCCTCCTGACTCAATCTGGGCAGATCATAAGACTTAAGGAATTTATCTATGCCTTCACTATCTTCTATTTTATTGGAGTATAAGGATTCAAAATAATTTCTGATTATCTTCTGTATTTCTGAAGTGTCTGTTGTGATATTGCCTTTTTCATCCCGTATGCTAGTAATTTGGGTTCTCTCTCTTCTTCTCTTCGTTAGCATGGCTAAGGGTCTGTCAATTTTATTTATTTTTTCAAAGAACCAACTTTTAGTTTTGTCAATTTTTTCAATTGTTTCTTTTGTTTCAATTTCATTAATTTCAGCTCTGATTTTAATTATTTCTTGCCTTCTACTTCTTTTGCTGTTGTTTTGCTCTTCTTTTTCTAGGATTTTGAGGTGAAGTATGAGATCATTTATTTGTTGGTTTTTTCTTTTTTTGAGGAATGAACTCCAAGCAATGAATTTTCCTCTTAGAACTGCTTTCAATGTGTCCCATAGATTCCGATGTGTTGTGTCTGTGTTTTCATTTAACTCTAGGAAGTTTTTAATTTCCTCCTTGATGTCTTCTAATACCCATTGATCATTCAGCAACCTATTGTTCATTCTCCAAGTGATGCTTGATTTTTCCTTCCTTCTTTTATCATTGATTTTCAGTTTCATTCCATTATGATCAGATAAGATGCATGGTATTATCTCTACCCCTTTATATTGTCTAAGAGTTGCCCTGTGACATAATATATGGTCTATTTTTGAGAAGGTTCCATGTGCTGCTGAGAAAAAAGTGTAACTACTTGATGTTGGGTGGTATAGTCTATATATGTCAATTAAGTCTAGGTTATTAATTGTGTTGTTGAGTTCTATAGTTTCCTTATTTAACTTTTGTTTGGTAGATCTGTCCAGTGGTGAGAGAGGTGAGTTGAAGTCTCCCATGATTATTGTATGGTGGTCTATTAGACTCTTGAACTTGAGAAGAGTTTGCTTGATGAACACAGCTGCACCATTATTTGGGGCATATATATTTATGATTGTTATGTCTTGTTGGTTTATGGTTCCCTTGAGCAGTATGAAGTGTCCTTCTTTATCCCTTTTGATTAACTTTGGCTTGAAATCTATTTTATTAGATATGAGTATGGACACTCCTGCTTGTTTCCTCAGTCCATATGAGTGGTATGATTTTTCCCAACCTTTCACCTTCAGTCTATGAATATCTTTTCCTATCAGATGCGTCTCCTGTAGGCAGCATATTGTTGGGTCTTGTTTTGTGATCCATTCTACTAGCCTGTGTCTCTTAATTGGTGAGTTTAAGCCATTAACATTTAGGGTTATTATTGAGATATGGTTTGTTTTTCTAGCCATATTTGTTTACTAATGTTACTAAACCTGATTTGTTATCCTCTTTGACTACTTTCCCCATTTTACTGTCCTACCTCCCATAGTTGGTTTTCAATGTTATTTTCCATTTCCTCTTCCTGTAATGTTTTGCCAAGGATTTTTTGAAGAGATGGTTTTCTAGCTGTGAATTCTTTTAACTTTTGTTTATCGTGGAAGGTTTTAATTTCATCTTCTATCCTGAAGCTTAATTTCGCCGGATACACGATTCTTGGTTGGAACCCATTTTCTTTCAGTGTTTGAAATATGTTATTCCAGGATCTTCTAGCTTTCAGAGTCTGTGTTGAGAGATCAGCTGTTATCCTGATTGGTTTACCCCTAAATGTAATCTGCTTTCTTTCTCTTGCAGCTTTTAAAATTCTCTCCTTATTCTGTATGTTGGACATCTTCATTATAATGTGTCTAGGTGTGGATCTCTTATGATTTTGCACATTCGGCGTCCTGTAGGCTTCTAGGATTTGGGATTCTGTCTCATTCTTCAAGTCTGGGAAGTTTTCTCATATTATTTCACTGAATAGATTGCTTAATCCTTTGGTTTGGAGCTCTGTGCCTTCCTGTATCCCAATGACTCTTAAGTTTGGTCTTTTGATATTATCCCATAGTTCTTGAATGTTCTGCTCATGGTTTCTTAGTAGACTTGCTGAGCTGTCTATGTTCTTTTCAAGTTGAAATACTCTGTCTTCATTGTCTGATGTTCTATCTTCTAAGTGATCTACTCTGCTGGTAGTATTCTCAACTGAGTTTTTGAGTTGGTTTATTTTTTCCTGCATTTCTAGGATTTCTATTTGTTTGTTTTTTATTACCTCTATCTCCCTGTGAAATTGATCTTTTACTTCCTGGATTTGTTTGTCAATGTGATCTTTCATTATCTGATTTTGCTGTCTCATGTCTTCCTTGAGACTCCAGATCATCTGAAGCATGTATATCCTGAGCTCTCTATCTGACATTCCATCTGTTGCAGCTATTACCTCTTCTAAAGTTGAGTTGACCTGCATTGCCTGTGGTCCTTTCTTTCCTTGTCTTTTCATACTGCTGGCGTTTCTTTCTGCTTGGTGAAACTGTTGTGTTTTGAGATTTTCTCTCTATTTATTTATATTGCTCTTGTATAGTTGAGAAATCACCCTTGCAGGGCAGGTAGTGGCTGAGATCCTCCTCCAATTGGTGTGATCCGTCTACCACACTGGCAGGCCCTAGGTCTGCTCTGCTGGTCGGTCAAAGGTCCGCCTACCCAGCAGGCAAGGGGCACCTCTGTCACTCCGCAGGTTGCTGGGCCTAACCTCCCGATGGGTCGAAGGTTCACCTAGCTTGCAGGCACTGTGGGAGGGGCCGGTTCCGCCCCTCAGCAGGCCGCTCGGCCCATCTGCCGGTGGTCACAGCCCCGCCTACCTTGCAGACACTGGGGGAGGGGACGTGCCTGCCCCTCAGCAAGCCACCGGCCCTGTCCTACTTATGGGTCTTGTCCGCGTTCCCTGCAGGCACGTGTAGCTGTTCTGTCACTCGGCAGGTTGCTGGACCTGACCAGCCCGTGGGTTGCAGGTTTGCCTAGCTTGCAGGCACTGGGGAGGAGAGATATTAGAAGGGGAGGGAAGAAGTCACTAAAGAGAATGAGTGTAGGCAGGTAGAATTCAAGGAAGGGGGAATAGGAAAATTGAAAAGAAGTGAGAAGACAAAAGAAAAAAAAAGTGAAAAGAAAGAAAGAAGCAACGAAAAGAATAAAAATTTAAAACAAAAAAAAAAGAAAAAATTTTATAATGATAGTAAAAAATGGAAATTAAAGTTTAAAAAATAATAGTAATACTAATAAAATAAAAAGAATTTAAAAAATTGAAACCATTAATAAGAAAGTTAAAGAACAACAACTACATCAACAACAAAAAGTGAAAATAAAATAAAAAAAAATTAAAAAAATACTAATAATAATCATTAAAAAAAATAATAATAATAATAAATGCAGTCATATAGCTCGATTAACTTCTCTTCCAGTTGGTGGAGCCATGCCCACTAGGCCAGGCTTCTCTTCTTGATAGGTGGGAACCAATCACTGTTCCTCAGCTCTTCTTCCCAGACTGTGCGGGTCTCCAATCCTGAGTGCCTAGGGCCTTCTCTTGTGGTTCCTCAAGCCAGGCCCCGCTCACCTGTGACACTCACCACAATACTGACTACACGCCAGGTCTGCTGCTCCTGGGAGCCCTGTTTTCATGGGTGCCTGGACACACCCTTTCTGTTTGCCTCCCTCAGACCCTAAGTTTGTAGGGCTTGGGGCTGAGGGCCCCCAGCGAATTTGTTTGCCCTCAGGTAGCAGCAACTCCCCTGATAGCTGGTGCAAGGGACCTGTTGTCAGCACTGGTGATCGCGATAGCTGGGAGTTCTGCGCCGCTAGTCCTGCGTCACTCCTGATTCCCTGGGTCTGGCTGTGGTGCTCAGTTGGCTTTTACCTCTTTGAGTTCAGGTGGGCCAACTAGTTATTTCAGTGGGATCATTAGTGCTGAATCACATGAAGCAGGCGAACCGGAGCTAGAATGCAGCCAATTCGGGCTCAGTGTGTTCTGAGAAGGCTAGACCTTTCGCCTGGGGTCCACTTCAGCTCAACCGTGCCTAGTGGTCCTGAGCGAACAGTATTTTGACAGTTTACTTCTCCCTATGCCCGTGCAGCTGAAGGGGTTAGAGACTTGATCTCTCCGCGTCCGCCGCCATGTTGGATCATTTAGATTTTAAATTGTCACTCATCAGCTGCTCCATTTTACTCGGCAGCTCACTCTCGTGGTTAAGAGTCTGTTCTAAGGTGCACCGCGGAAAGCGGTGGCGGCAGCGGCGGTGGCTGCAGCGGCGGTGGTGGTGGCAGCAGCGGCCAAGCTGTGGCCTTCGGGACCCCCGTGGAGGGGGTGCGGGCTGGGGGAGGGGAGGCAGCGCCTCGGGGTCCGCGCGGGCCGGGTACTGGGCACGCGAGAGAGCGGGTGGGGTGGGGGAAAGAGATTGAGATCTAGATTTAGGGAATGAGCGTGGGGGGAGAGATGGCGGGGGAGAAGCGAAGCGGAGAGTAGGAGAGGGGAATAAGAAGGGGCCCAGGGAGCCGGGCAGCTCGCGGGCTGCAGCCTTACTGCTCGTGCTGAAGTCGTGGCGGATTCACTCCATCTAGGCCCTTTTCTTGACACGGTGCTGAATCCTTGTCGACAGATCTCCTTTAATGATCTTTACTTCTTCTTTTAAGAAGCAGCAACATACGCTGCGGTCTCGGTGGTGCGGAGCACAGAGCGGCTCACTCACTCCCCGCCGCCATCTTCTGATTTTCTTCGCAAATAATATATTATACCAAGAAAACCCAAAATTCAACCAGAGGACTTCAAGAGATGATAAATGAATTTCACAAGCTGGGAGGATACAAGGTCTATACTCATAAATCAACAGCTTTTCTATATTCCAGTAGTGTTTAAATTAAGAAAAAAATCAGAAAAGCCATCCCTTTCACAATAACTTCACAAACAAACCAACGCTGGGAATTAATCTACCCAAGAAAATGAAAGGACTCTACAATGAAAACTATAGAACACTGAAGAAAGAAATTAAAGAAGACCTCAGAAGACAGAGAGACAGACCTCTCATATTATTGGATAAGCAGAATTAATATTGTCACAATGGCCATACTACCAAAACAATATACACATTCAATGCAATCCCCTTCAAAATACCACTCTTCAAGGAATTGGAAAAATCAGTCCTTAAATTCATTTGAAGAATGAGAGACCCAGAATAGTCAAAGCACTTCTGAACAAGAAAAGTGATGCAAGAAACATTGCAATACTCAATCTCAAATTATACTACAAAGATCTAGTAACAAAACAGCATAGTACTGGCATCAAAATAGACATGAAGACCAATGAAATAGAATAGAAGATTTAGAGAAAAACCACAATATTTTATATATAGCCATCTGATATGTGATAAAGGTGCCAAAAATATATATTGGAGAAAAGAAAACATTTTTAACAAACGGTACAAGGAAAACCAGATATCCACATGTACCAGAATTAAATTAGATCCCTCTTTAACCCTGCACAAAACCCAAATCAAAATGGACCAAAGAATTAAGAATAAGACAAGAAATAAGGCACTGTTAGAAGAAAACATATGGCCAACACTCCATCATTTAGGTACTGGTACTGTCTTCCTCAACAAAGACCCCTAATGCTCAAAAAATAAAATCAAGAATCAATAAGTGGGATGTCATCAAACTAAAAACCTTCTGCACATCAAAGAAAATAATTAAAAGAGTGAAGAAAACTTACAGAATGGAAAAAAAGAATTATTTGCCAGCCACTTCTCTGACAAGGATTAATATCCAGAACACATAAAGAAATCAAAAAACTTGATGCAAAAAAACACCCCAATTAATAAATGGGCCACAAAACTAAATAGAAAATTCTCATAAAAAGGAAGTAAAGTTAACAAATATATGAAAAAACGTTCAACATTTCTAGCAACCAGAGAAATACAAATTAAATCTACACTAAGATTCCATTTCACCCCAGTCAAGATGGCAATTATCATGAACACAAACAATAATAACTGTTGTAGAGGTTGTGGGGAGGAAGGTACATTCATACATTTTGGGTGGGACTGAAAATTATTACAAGTACTATGGAAAGCAATGTGAAGTTTCATCAAAAAACTAGCCCAATGCTAGTTTCATCAAAAAACTAGCCCATACCACTGTATGACCCAGTTACCCCATTCCTTAGTATTTATCCAAAGAGAACTAAAATTAGCATACTGTAGTGATATAGCTACTTCAATGTTTATAGCAGCACAAGTACACTAGCCAAATTATGGATTCGACCCAGATGTCTATCAACAGATGAATGAATCAATAAAATGTGTATATATACACAATGGAGTTCTACAAAGCCATAAAGAAGAATAAAACAAATTATGGCATTTGCTGGTAAATGAATGGAAATGGAGAAAATCATGCTAAGTGAAACATGCCAGAGTCAGAAAATAAAGAGCTGAATGTTTTTTCTCATATGTGGGAGCTATAGCAAAAAAAAAAAAAAAAAAAAAAAAAAAAAAAAAGGAGGAGGGGAATGTGGCAGAAAAAGAGATTGGATATCCTAAAGATGAAAAGTAAATCAATAGAGTAGAAGAAGGAGAATGAGAGGGAGGGAGGAAGAAAGGGAAGGGGTAGAAATATGGAAACAATTTAACAACAGCATGTTATGTACATCGATAAATGTACCAAAAAGACTATCACCTATATTTATATACAGAAAATACCAATAAAAAATAGATAAAGAAAGAAAGAAGTGAAAGGAAGTGAAGAGAGGAGAGAGAATACGGATAGGGATCAGGGAATGGAAAGTGGTAGGGGAAAGAGGATTGAAATTAAATTCCTTACATTTATTATTTTGTCAAAATGAGCCCAAGTACTATGCATAATTATAATGCTCTAATAGAGCAATTTAAAAATAAAAAGCTAGAAATTTTGATTTCTAGGTAAAATCTTCTCATATTAAATGCTAGTATTAATGAAAACGCAATTTAAAGGCAGACCAAAATATATCTGAAGGATAGCAAAGACCTTCTAGTTGCTGGTGTGTGAATTCTAATTCATGTTTGATCTAAGGGCTTACTGAGTAGACTCTTAACTGAGTCAATTCAAGTTTTACTTCCTTGATGTCTGAATTACTCAATGGAGATCTTGACATTTGTCCTTTTACAGTTAGGAAAACATCCTGCTTTAATTTTCTTCACACCTATCTACACCTCCCCACCCCATTTGGTGCTTTATGTGCTTGCTTTCAGAGACTTCCCCAGAGGACATCCCCATGTGCACCCCAGAACAATTTGCATCAACACTGTGTACGTTAGAGTGAGGAATGGCCCCCAGGGCTCAAGAAAGACATGCTTTAATTAAGTTACAGTTCTGACTTTAATTATTGTCTAGACTAGAAATATTTTTTTTGCAAGCTTGTAAATGTATTGGTAGTGGCTTGGTGATACAAATCACTCAGCTTCTCTTCCCCTAGGAGCAGTCCACCCAGAAGGTGACAAGGAAAGTTCAAAAAGCATGAGAGCAAAGGTGCAAATCTCTGTGTTAAATCAACGGATTTAAACATCTGACTACCACCATATCCCCATAATGTTACAGGGAGAGTCACAACTTAGGGTAAATGCATAAAGTTCACCGCCTCCCCCACACACGATGTTTAGTCCACCAAAAGTTCTGCTGTATCTTCAGGGGCATCCTGATTCTGTAGCTAATTCTTTTCATAAACCATCTTTGAGTTGACTTGCAACATTAAAATATATGTTTTCCTATTTATAGAGTATTTATAATAATATTTACAGAAAATTTGGCAAATGCCACAAAGTATCTGGAAGAAGACTAAAAATATTAAGTGTAATTCCGTCCCTCAGAGACATTCAGTGTTGTAATTCTGGCATAGACTCTTCTAGTCATTTTGCTACTCTGTCATGGAAATGATAAATGTGCAGCAGAAACAATAGTAGAAAAAAAACATAAAGCAAACAAACTATTGGTTTTAAATGAAGAACTTTAATATCAGCAATTGGATTTTGTGGTAAATTTGCTTTATAGGCATAAGCAATAGTAAAAAAATACAAAGAGGCCTGAGGCCACAAGGATGTTGGAATCCAAATATAGGAGGGGAGGGGAAATTAGGACATCCTCAGCAACATTTTAAGTCATTTTGACCAAGGAGATAAAGGCCAATGATGACAGCAGTTTAGGCCAATGGAATGCAGTGATGACAGATAAGGATACAGGTGAGACACATGGACATACTTAGAGGTTCTGTAAAAAAAATACAGAAGATTTTTAGAAAATAAAAAAACCATCAGACTGCACTTGAGTAGGAGGGATCCTGTACCAATCCAGTCTGAGCACCTTGTTTTTACCATTCCTCCTCTTGTACTCTCTGCCTAACTCAATTGAGATTTAAAATATTTGAGATCTAAAATATTTCAGGCACTTATTACATGTATGCCTTGTACATGCATGTGCATATATGCTTTTTAAAGCATATGTATACAGTAGATGTAAATATTTCATAGATATTCACTATTACATTTTCCATTTAAATATCCCCTTCCTGAGGTGGTATCTATGTTAAAAGACTAAGCACATGACTTATATTTTTAAAAGCCATGGAGTCTTCAGCAGGATAGCCTGAAAAGTCAATATTTTTGGTTGAATAGCCACTCAAAGAATTGGCAAGAGACTGGAGAATAGGCAAACCATAGAGCCAAAGCCAGTCCAGGGCTCAGAAGCAGGAAGCACAGGCACTGTCTTTGGGTGGTAGGCCGCAAGGCTAGGGCTTCACAGCCATGGCAGAATTCCACTGTAGACACTGTGAGTGCCCCTGATTATTCTCAATTCTTTGCATCAATAGGTTCAGATCTAGAAGCAGATGGGAGCATGTGGCTATTCAAGCCTGAGATATGTGCCATGGTCCACATTGCTCACAGTGAGGAATCCTTCCAAGTAACAGGGAGAGTACACATTGTAATGCCCACTTCCAGGGCAGCAGAAAAAACAATCTGCTATTCTTCTCCTGCAGCTAATTATCTAATTGCTTTCTTTGCATTAATCAGTCAAAGTCGAGCTGGCTTCATCTTAGTTTTTGTCCTCTCAATATTTTGTATAGCTTGTTTGTGAAACTTTATCCTACCTGTGCTCAGGAATCACATTTTACACACCTCTTCTTCGCAGCTCCTGTTGCACTCTAAGTACAGGCTTACAGGATGAATTTTCAAATTTCGGAGCATTGCCTGTGATGTCCCAGGGACCACAATCAATTCTTCATTACTCACATGTGGGTTCTCTGCAGCTGATTCCTACCCTTAAGTATAGTTTCCCTTGCCATTCATTGGGGATGCCCAGAGAAATATTACTCCCTTTAACATTAGCGCAATTCAAGTGTGGGCATGGGGTGGTTGGAGTTGGACAGACTCTATTGGGGCAGACTGTGAACCCATCCTAGCTTTTGCCTTGCCCTGCCACTTCTATTAATATTGGCTTCACTGTGAACTTTACAATTATTTAAGGTGGTTTTTCTTAGGGCTTGTTTTATCCATGAAAATTCTATGGAGTTTTGGGTTCTTTCCCTTGTTTATCATCAGAGGCCAGATACGGTTGTCCTTTCTGCTTTATTAACCTCCAGGGGATGAATGGAATCCCCCAAATGGCTGAGCTCTGACTCAGAGCCTTGAGAACCTTCTCCCTCAGCTTGCCCAAGCTTCTTCTACCATTTTCCATAGTTTACAAAATCCCTCAGGCTAATGCTCACAATGAAAGGATCTTCTGCTGCATTGCCCAGTGACATTGGGTTCTTATTTTAATCATATGCATTCAGAATAAAGGCTGCTGGACACCGAAGAAAGCATCAATTTGTTGTTATGACATGTCCTGATAAGTTTTTATTGTCCATGGAATTCTTAGCTATATCTCTTGAATTTGTACAAAGTAGATGTCTACCATTTGTCTTTGGAAATTACACACAATTTTCCTAAGGGACCGTAGTGGGACAGGAGACCAGGGTTAGTAAAAAGATAAAAGCCACTGGCTTTATTTGGTTAAAAAAATGCATGTACTTGCTACATACTAAAAGAGTATTTAGCCAGGCATGAACACACCAGTAATCCCAGTGGCTCAGGAGGCTGAGGCAGGAGGATCCAAGTTCAAAGCCAGCCTCAATAACTTAGCAAAACTCTGTCTCAAGAAAATAAAAAGGATAGGGCATGTGGCTCAGTGGTTAAGGGTCCCTGGGTTCAATTCCTGGTACCAAAAAAATAAAAAAAGAAAGAAAGAACAGCATTTTTATATCAAGTAACAATCATTATCTCTGTCTGAATATAAATCTCTTTTAAATGAAATTTGTTTCAATGATTTGGACTGTCAGCATGGTTTGTTAGTGGTTGGCTAATGAGCAAACAAGCCATCTCCCCTGCCTCTCCAACTCACACATGCCACCCTTGATCAGCAGTCTTGTTCCTTGTTACTGTAGGGTATAGAGAGGGTAGAGGAGGGGACAATGGCTAGGGCACACAATGAGATGTGTTGTGTTGCTGTCACAGCCCATAAAGTTGTTTTGTGATTGTGGTGTTAGCGATGGGAGAATTGGATGGGGAAACTTCTCTTCTTTATTAGAATTTGAATCCAAGGAGAAATAGAAGACATCTCCTATTGTGCAGTTTTAAGCAGAATCCTTTGTTTTTAAGAGTCCAGACTGATGGACAGGATCCTACACTTGGTGCATTTATTTTCATTTGGACTTGGATTGTTAGTTAATGATAATTCTTTACTCCATTAAGACAAGTGCCTTTTAAATGCCATCTCTGCCTGGAAAGAGAGGGAACTCTGAGAGTGTGTGAAGAGAGAGGGTGTGGGGAATTATCTTTATTATTTCCCCATGATATTTTGGGCTTCTTTCCACTCCATTGGAGGTTACTCTAGACATTATGGCCCAGGACATTATGTCCCTTGTCCCATTTTTTTTTCCTGGCCTACGGGTGAATATCAATAATAGGATTCCATTAAAACTTATTAAGAACTAATATGTGTCAGATTATTCTGACAGCAAACCATAATATTTGCTACTGTATTTGTATTTACCTTGTGCCAAGTGCTGTGTGTATTTTGTCTCATTGCCTCCTTAAAAGATGGCGTTTTTTTGCAAATGAAACCACTGAAGCTCAAGGAGGTTGAATTACTTTTTAAAGGTCAAATAGCATGATTGTAGAGTCAGGATTTGAACTCAGGTCTGTTTGACTGTAGAATCCATGACAGCATTTTATTGAATAATGGGTCCTCTTGTCCTTTCTTGGAGGTATATGTTACATTTGAACAAGGAAAGGGAGGTATATTAAAAACTTTGAAAATTCCATAGGAATAAATATCTAATAGCAAATCTGACAGAGTGTAGGATATCTAGGAATCAAGAGGTCTCTTCGTGCTATAATTTGGACATGGTTTATATCCCCAAGAATTCACATGCTGGAAACTTGGTAATGAGTATGGCGATGTTAAGATGTAATTGAACCTTTAAGAGGTGGAACGTTGTGAGACTGGCCTCTTCCTTATCTCTGACTTTCTTTCTTGGCATGTATTCTTTCTGTCTTGCATGTGCTCCCAGCACAACACCATCCACCATGACCTAATGCAGCCAGGGTTTTCTTAGAAGAGCTGGTGTCATGCAAAACTCTTTTCCTTATAAAGTACCTATTTTCAGGTATTGCATTACAGTAATAGAAAATGGACTAACAGGCTGGGCCTCGTGGTACATGCCTACAATCCCAATGACTCAGGTAGCTGAAGCAGTAGACTCACAAATTGAAGGCTAGCCTCAGCAATTTAGCAAGGTCTTAAGCAACTTAGTGAGATCTTGTCTCAAAGTAAATTGTTAAAAAATAATAAAAAAGGGCTGGGTATGTGACTCAGTGGTTAAATGCCCCTTGGTTCAGTCCTTGGTAAAAAGAAGAAAAGAAAAAAAAAAAGAAACTAGAGTAACATAAACATACCTGGGAATGCTATAATCCCAGAGCCTACATTAATACTTCTGGCTACTAAACTCTGTCCACTATGGTCCCATCCCATCTGGTCTTGAATGCACAGACAGAGCCTCTCCAAGCTCTTTTGGCTCCATGTACCTATCAAATCTCTATCTGTTTAATAGCCCATTAGAACCAGACTGTCTCATAAATGGAATTTCTGCTGTCAACATCTCTTGCTACTAAATTTTAGCAGCTGCTCCTAATTTTGCTAGTTGCAATTCTTCCTGTTATAACCACAGTTTGCCTTACTCATTATCTTAAAGATGATGTATAAGGCCCCTGTTCATACCATTTGGGTCAAATTTCTTTCTGGTTCCAGAAGAGAGGACAAGGTAAGGCTTCATACCATAAAAGTCTGGGTTGGTAAGACATGCCAATAAAGCCAAGTCCTGAATCTATAACAGACTGATCACAGTGGGTACTTAAGTAAAGTTGAGAGAGTGATCAGTAATGGCAAGGAAAAGCTAAACTCTCCTAACACCAAGGGACTCTCTTGGCATCTCACATCACTTCCTAGTTCTAGTCCAGCGTTTCATTCTGATTTAAGATCATATTGGAAAAGGAAAAGTAAATCAGAAATTAATTCCCAATGTAGGTTTAGTGGATAATATTGTTTTATTTTATTTTTTTAAGAGAGAGAGAGAGAGAGAGAGAGAGAGAGAGAGAGAGAGAATTTTTTAAAATTTATTTTTTAGTTTTCGGCGGACACAACATCTTTGTTTGTAGGTGGTGCTGAGGATCAAACCCGGGCCACACGCATGCCAGGCGAGCGCGCTACCGCTTGAGCCACATCCCCAGCCCTAATGCGGTTTTTTTTTTTTTTTAAGAGAGAGTGAGAGAGGAGAGAGAGAATTTTTAATATTTATTTTTTAGTTCTCGGCAGACACAACATCTTTGTTGGTATGTGGTGGTGAGGATCGAACCCGGGCCGCACGCATGCCAGGCAAGCGCGCTACCGCTTGAGCCGCATCCCCAGCCCCCTAATATTGTTTTAATATAACTTCATCTCTAGAAAAAAAATGTCTACCCTGTGCTTGTTTCAATTCTCCACAAAACACTTGAAGAATAGGTATTCTAATGGAAATTTATCAGATGAAGAAAACTGAATAATTTCTCAGTGGAGTGAAATCGTCTGTAAGATATTAAGGAAGGTGCCACATTTAGGAGAATATTTCTTTATATTACTGTCCCAACTTCACCAGGCAGGAAGTAAATAATTTCCTCATTTCAAATGTTGGAGTTGACTTCAAAGAAAGAAATGAATAGTTGAGTGAATAGTGATCTCTATCTGCCTACAACTAAAGTTCTCAAAGGCGGCTTTGATTGGATTGATGGGAACTCAGTTGGGAGTTCATGTCCCATGCATCTGCTATGGGACACAGGAGTGTTATGGTACCTCCCAGGTATCAAAACCAGTCTAATTAGGAAACTGAAATGGTGAAGAAGATGGAATATACAGCAGGTGGCTTTGTCACCAATGTCACTTCAGACTATTCCTCATGGGTATACAGAATCACTGAGGCATACAATCACTCATTCAAAAACCACTAAGAACCATTTATGTTCCTGGCATTGTGCTAGCCACTGGAATGTTAATATGACACAGTCAATGTCCTCACACCCCAAAACTTACAGTCGAATTGAGACTATGGAAAGATGAAACTCAAATTTCGAGGACCCAGACTCTACAGAAAGGCTGCTATTGAGGGAGAGCCAAATGATGAATAGACCTTTGGTGGCACAAGCAGGAAGTCAGTGCTCCTGAGCCAGGACTGGGAAGAGGTTGGGAGTAGGTGCTATTATTCATTTAAATAACCTAGGTATTCCTGAGTCTAGAGAGCTAAGGATTTTATTAAACTTGAACATGATGGAGCAAAAAGACTACCAGACCCAAAAGCCAGAAAGCATACGAGCTAGTCTCCCCACCACCAGCAACATATCTTAGAATAAGTTCTCAAAAAACTCTGGGTCTTAGTTGTTTGATCAGTGATGTTTTAGGCAGCTTTTGTGCTGCTGTGACTAAAGGATCCGACCAGCACAACTTTAAGGGAGGAAAATTTTATTTGAGGGCTCACGTTTTCAGAGGTCTTAGTCCAGAGAAGGCCGGCTCCATTGCTTAGGGCTCAAGTTAAGGCAGAACATCATGGCAGAGTATGTGGCAGAAGGAAGCAGCTCATGTCATGGTGGTCAAGAAGCAGAGATTCCAGTTCCAGATACAAAATATGTACCCTACAGCCATGCCCCTAATTAACCATTTCCTCCAGCCACACCCGACCTGCCTCTAGTTACCACTCAGTTAATCCCAGGAGGGATTAATTCACTGATTGGGTTAAGATTCTCACACTCCAATCATTTCTCCTCTGAAACTTCTTGCCTTTTCTCACATGTGAGCTTTCTGGGGACACCTTATATCTAAACCAAGTGAAATGGTAATAATAACACAGGTAGGTAGGCCTCAACTTACAATGATTTAAATTACAATATCTCAATTTTATGATAGTTGGACATGCATTCAGTAGAAAACGTACTCTGCATTTGGAATTTGGATCATTTTCTGGGCTACAGATAAGTAGTACAATGATCTCTGATGATGCTGGGCAACGATACTAAGCCGCAGCTCCCAGGCAGCCATGTGATCAAAAGGGGACACAGCTGAGACTCTGCAGGGCAGTGTGCTGCTAAGCTATGCTATTTGGCTGATTAGGTATATTAATGCAACATTCACCGACAATATTTTCAATCTATGATGGGTTTATTTGAAAGTAACCTCATTGTAAGTTGAGCATCATCTTATTGTACTCACCTTAAAATGTAGGGTTGTGCTACCTGATATCTGGAATTTTATTTCAGCTCTCAAATCAGTGATAGTATTAGTTCTGCTTTTCTCTATAGATAAGGGCAACACAAGCACACATTTCTGTAGAGGTTCATTTGCTAGACTGAACACAGTTCCCATCTTTACACATTTGGTCAACAGGTGACTGATAGGATCTGGTCCTAGATGTTGCTGAGTTCACTTGAACCAAGTCTTTAAAATGTTCTCCAGATTTAAGATAATTTTTTTTGGTCTAAATTCCTAGCCACTGCATAAACATACTAAATTTTTGATGAATTAAAAGTGATTTTTAATAGGGTCATCTTTAAAGACATTTTGAAATGGGTTCAGCAAAATGAAATAGACTCATGTCTATTTTTGAAAAATTATCTGGTTTGGTTTATAAAAATGATGGTGGATTTACAAGTATTTATTGAGTGTTTGGAGGAGAAAACTGAGCTTTATTGTAGGGGAGGAAAGAGTAGAAACAGTCTTTTTATTTTTAAGAACCTAACTATTTATTTGATATGAGGCATGCATCTGAGAACAATTACAGAGCCTCTTGGCGATATGTTCTTTAATATGCTTTGAATTGAAGGCACACGTTCCAATTGTTGGCAGAGTAAAGAGGAGAATAGGAAAATGAAGATTAAGTGGAGCTTTGAGTCTTGAAGAAACTGATACAATGCTTTCCTAAGTCAGTTCCCAACTTTCATATTCATTTAAAAGTCTTAAAACTAGAGTTGGCTACCCAAGTTATGGCTAGATCCTGAGGACAGGTCATGGACTAATGGTTAACATTGAGAACATCAGCCACATAAGATCAAGAGAGAAAAACTGAGGAAATGTGCTAGAGAGATGTGAACCAGGTACATTGAATTCATTGTTTCTATCCACCCATGTCATTTTCCTGTTACTACATAGGGGACTGAGACTGGGAGAGATATGGTACAATTTCAGCCAGGCTTGGACTTGCCCTTGGATCTATCTGGATTACAATTTACATGTGAGTTCTGACCCATGACACAAGGAGAATTGTGTGGAGGTCCTGAGCATTTCATCTCCACGCAGTCACACACTCAATGGTAAAATAATAACCGGCTTAGATTGCTGTCCACTCCAATTATACTGGAAGCACAGCGGTTGAGGCAGGCAATGGATTCCAAGCCTGGGAGACAACCTGTCTGTGTTTCTTATTCCCTCAGTAGTTTTTATAAAGTTCTTTGGCCAGAGGGAAACAGCAGAGCAGCTTGAAGACTATATAAAGCAAATGTGTAATGGTGTTGGCAGTGCTCTGAAAGTAGCTACCAAGAATGCAACCTACAGGGAGGAATGAAGAACCAATCTCTGGTTGAAACCTATTTTGAATGGAAAAGCTTTTAATAGATGAATTCTCCATCAATAAGTAACTGCTTTCCGTTTGGTTGTCACCATGCACTATTTTATTAGTGAATGTATGTGACTCCACTGGGAAGCAGTGGAAATTTATGCTTAGGAGAACTCTGTGTTTTCGTTTCTTAAAGAGTGAATAACTATTTGAACACTCCACACCTTCTTTTCTTGCCTCAGGACCATCACTGGTTATATTTAATAAGTAATATGTGTTTCCTCTACACAGTTTTGAGAACCTCATTGCCCCAGTTCTGTCTTTCCTAATTAAGAATCACATGCGCTCGTATTTTATTACGGAAATAGAAGAACTGAGCTTTATGTGCTTATCAGCTGCCTTGCATAACTTTTGTAAAAGTTGAGTCACTAGGCCATTCCTGGGTAGTCTTCAGACTTGTCAGATCAGGAAATTATCTCCCCCAGGCCATCCTCTCCCACTCAGATTTCCTGTTCTCTGATTTCTGAAGATGTCTCCAGCAGCAGCAGTTCTTGCCTGTGGGCCATGAACTCCTACGAGTGGGAGGGAGATGCAGTTAATTGGTAGGGTGTGTAAATTCATATGAAGCTTTGAAAGGACAATATGCTGCAGCCAGATGTGTCCTATTTTCCAAAACTACCTATAAGTTTATATAGTATGTATGTGTACATTATATATAGTATACATATATACACATGTGTTTATAATTGTCTTTTTAAATGTTGCTGAATTTCTGGTTTCAATCACAATTTATGTCTTCAACCAGCAAATGGTAAAATCACAATATTATCACATGGAAGGCGGTGAAAATGTTCATGTTAAAGAAAAATTTTCATAACCAAAAAGCATGGATTTGTTTTACCTCAATTCAAAACTGTTTAATGTACTTATACCATTCACCACCTGGGGCAGGTATTTATCGTATTTGATCAACTTATTTTCCCTCACCTTTCAAATTGGAAAAAAGTTAAATTTGCATTTTAGTTACTAGGGATATTTTCTTGATGTAAACATGTATTGTCCCTGATGCAAAGAAAAATGACACTCCTGTTTATTATTTACTACATGTGGCTACTGGTAAATAGCCAATTTATAGATGACCAATTAATGGAAGCATTCTTCTATTTCTGATTCACTTTAAATTAGCTCAAATAAGGAGTAGATGTTGAGTTTCAGAAGTATCTTTTTAGTATCTATATAGATACACATAAACTTATCTACTTAATCCAATGTTTTAATGGATTTGATTATAGGAAACTATTCTTATTTTATTCTTTCCTCCCTTTTTAAATTTCAGCACTTGATTTGTTGTCTTTTATTTAAAAATTCATAAGTGAGTTTGGTTGTAGTTTTTCTTTTTCATTAGTTGCTATATCATCAAGTTTTGCTATCAGGTTTATGACAGTTTCACAAAATCAATATGAAAGTTTTCTTCTTTTTGTGCTTTAGAAACTACTGAGCTGTGTAAGGTAGTGAAGCACAGTGGTTGAGCCCATAGAACTTGGAATATATATATATATATATATATATATATATATATATATATATATACCTTAGTTCAAATCTCCGCTTGCTTATGTGTCAGTTTTGTAACACTGGATAAGTTATTTAACATCTTTGAGAATCAGTTTTTATTTTATTTTGTTATATATTCCTGTGGTAAGAACACTTTGCATGAGAAATACTCTCAACAAATATTTAAGTGTAAATGGCATTATTTTTGACTATTGGTGCAATGTTGTAAAACAGATCTTTAGAAGTTATTTATCTTAACTGAAATTTTATGCCTGTTGTTTAGTGATCCTTCTTCCCCTCAATACTGATCTCTTCTTTCATTCTATGAATTTGACTATATCAAACACCTCATGTAAGTTAAATCATGCAATACTTGTTTTTCTGTGACTAGTTCATTTTACTTAGTATACTGTCTTCAAGTTTCACCCAAGTTGCATCATATTGCAGAATGATATCCTGCTTTTTCAAAGCTACATTATTCCATTGAATTTATAGACAGATTTTCTTTGTCCATTCATCTTCCTTACACACATTTAGGTAATTTCCATATTTTGCTTATTGTGAGTGATACTACAGTGAACATAGAAATGCAAATATCTCTTTGAAATCCTAATTTTAATTCTTTTGAGTAAATACTTTAAAATGGGATTGCTAGATCATATGATAGTTCTATTTTAATTTTTTTAGAAACTCCATACAAATTTTCATAATAACTATTTTAATTAATATTTTCACAACACTGTGCAAGTGTTTTAATTTCCCCCATTCTTGTCAACACTTGTATGCTTCATTATTTTAACAGCCATTCTGAAAGTTATAAGTTGATATCTCACTGTAGTTTTGATTCACATTTCCCTGATGAATAATGATATTTTTTATTTGCATTTCTCTAATTACTAGAGATGTTGAACATTTTTTCATATATTTGTTGATCGAATGTATATCTTCTACTGAGAAGTGTCTATACTCAGCATTAAAAGAGAATAAAATTGTGGCATTTGCAGGTAAATGGATGGAATTGGAGAATAGCATGCTAAGTGAAGTAAGCCAATCCCAAAAAACCAAAGGCCAAATGTTCTCTCTGATAAATGGATGTTGATCCATAATGGGGTGGGGGGAGCATAGGAAAAAAGGAGGAACTTTGATGGGGCAAAGGGGAGGGAGGGGTAGGGAAGGGGTATGGGGGAAGGAAAGATGGTGGAATGAGATGGACATCATTACCCTAGGTACCTGTATGACTGCACATATGGTGTGATGCTACATCATGTACAACCAGAGAAATGAGAAGGTGTGTGGCAATTGTGTACAATGAATCAAAATGCATTCTGCTGTCATATATACCTAAATAGGATTAATTAATTAATTAATTTAAAATATTTTTTTCATATACCTCTAGCAATTTGTATGCCTTTGGAGGAATGAATGTCTATTCAAATTTTAGCCTATTCTTTAATTAGCATGTTAGTTTTTGTTTTTTTTTACTGTTAAGAGTTTCTTAAGTATTTTAGAGATCAACCCCTTTTCATATACTTGATTTACAAACTTTTTTCTCCCATTCCATAGGTTGTATTTGTACTCTGTTTACTGTTTCTTTTTTGTACAGAAGCTTTTTAGTTTGATGCTATTCCCCATGGTGTATTCTTGGCATCTTTATCAATGTGCAGTTGATCAGTTGGATTTATTTCTGATGATTCTATTTTTTTTGGTCTATATATCTATGTTCATGGCAGCACCCTACATTCTTTCTTTTTCTTGATACCTAGGATTGAACCCAGGGGTGCTTAACTACTGAGCCACATCCCAGCCCTTTTTTATATTTTATTTAGAAATAGGGTCTTGCTGAGTTGCTTAGGGCCTTGCTAAGTTTCTGAGGCTGGCTTTGAACTTGTAATCCTCCTGCCTTAGCCAAGCAGCTGGCATTCTAGGTGTACGCCACCATGCCTGACCACCATACATTCTTAACTACTATATTTTTATAATCTAGTGTAAGGGTCCGGCAAAGCGTTGGAGGAAGAGACCACAAGAGACTGGCTTCATGCAATTGGCAGAAGGGGATTTATTGAACCAGCATGCTGAGGCTCTAGGCTCACTCAGGAAGGGAAAACAGCCCAGAGCCCAGAGCAGTGGTCAAGCAGAGCTTAAGTACACTTTTGGGGGAGGGCGGGGGGCTTTGCATATATCAGAACAAATCATCATGAGACGCGGGAAAATTGAACAACTCTGAGACATGATTAGTTCATTCATTGGCGGGAACAGTCTGGGCAGGGGTGATTGGTCACTTCTAAGCGGGGTACACATTCAAACTGATTGGTTTTAGGGCCTACATAACTACGTGACAAACTACACAGAATCCCAGGTTATTAGACAACCAGGGAGTCCATGAGAATATTTACTGGGCAGTTCCAGTATTGTCCTAACAGCTACAGGGATTACAGGTTTTGGGGGTAGCAGAGGAATTTTAACAATACCTGGTCTTTTACTTTTTAACCCAGGCCGTGCAGTTTAGAAACTTTACAATGCCCGGTCTTTTACACTTTAATTCAGGCTTTGCGGCTTAGAAACAGCTTAGAAATTTTACCTTTACACTAGTTTGAGATCAGGAAGGGTGTGATGTTTCCAGTTTGATTCTTCTTTCTCAAGATTGATTTGGTTTTTTTATCATTACATATAAATTTTTAGAATTATGATTTTGATTTATATAAAAAAGCAATTAGATTTTTGATAGATATTATAATCCATCTGTAGATTGACTTGAGTAATATGAACATTTTAACAATATTGTCTTCCAATCCATGAACATTTGAGTGTTTTTCATTTGTTTGTGTCTTTTATCAAAGTTTTGAAAAACAGATCTAGGTTTATGCCTAGTTATTTCCTCCTTTGGTGTGCATTGTAAATAAAATTGTTTTCCTAATTTCCTTTTCACATAGTTTGATTTTAATGTACAGAAATGGTACTCATTTTGTTTTTGTTTTGTTTTGTAGTGTCAGAGATTGAACCAAGGGCCTTGCTTATACTATGCATGGACTATAACACTGAGCTCCATTCCCAGCCTCTGAAACTGATTTGTATACATTGATTTTTGTATCCCATAACTTTTATAATTTTTGTTTTAGTTCTAATAGGATGTTTTTTGTGTAGAGACTTTAGTCTTTCCTATATATAAGATGATGCAATCTGCAAAAAGGGACAATTTTATCTCTCCCTTTCCCATTTGAATGCCATTTATTTATTTATTGGCTGAATTGCTCTGACTGGGACTTCCAGAGCTGTATTGAATGGAAGTGATGAGAAGGGGTATCTTTTCATTGTTCCTGATCTCAGAAACTAAAACCATGTTTTTAGATTTTTTTTTTAACCATTGAGTGTGATGTTAACTGTGGGCTTTTCCTATATGATCTTTATTATGTTGAGGTTATTTTCTTCTATTTTTAGTCTGTTGAGGGTTCCTATTATGATGTGGTACTGAATTTTGTCAAGTGCTTTTTTTTTTTAATCTACTGAGATGGTTATTTATCATTTATTTAATGTTGTGTGTCACATTAATTGATTGGCATATGGTAAACCATCCCCACATCCCAGGAAAACATTCTACTTGGTCTTGATGTACCTTCTTTTTGATATGCTGTTGAATTTGGTTTTCTAGTATTTGTTCAGAACTTTTGCATTCGTATCTATCAGGGATATTGGCCTATACTTTCCTTTCCTTATAATGGCTCTGCCTAGCTTTGTTATTAGGGTAATTCTGTCCTCAAAAATGAATTTGAAAGTGTTCACTTCTCTTCAAATTATTGAGGAGTTTGAGAAATGTTGGCATTATACTTTCTAAGTTTCATAGAATTCACCCATGCAGTCATCTGGTCCTACACTTTCCCTGTGTTGGGAGATATTTGATTGTTGTTTCCATCTCTGTAGTAGCTACAAGTCTGTTAAGACTTTTTTTTTTATTTGTTCATGCTTTAGTACTGATAAGGTTATAATAATTATCCTTTTCCTCTAGGTTATCTGGTTTGTTGCTGTACAATTATTTATATCAGTCTCATGATCCTTTCTGTGATATCATTTCTTTCACTTGTGATTTCAAGTCTTCTCTTTCTTTTCCATCTTCAGTCCAGCTAAGTTTATCAATTTTATTGACCTTTAAAAAAACAACTCTCAGTTTCATTGATGATTTTCTACTGTTTTTCTTTTCTTTTTCTAATTTTTGCTATTTTGCTAACTTTGTACTTTGTCTTTCTTTTTCTATTTTGTTAGGTGTAAAGTTGAGTTAAGTGAGCTCTTGCTTTTGTTCTTAGCATTTTTGTTTTTGTTTGTTTTGAGATATTTCCTATTTTTTTTTAAATTTCTGGGACCCAAATGTTGTTGTAAACTTCCATGTATTTTTAAATTTTTTTATATTTCTTCTTTCTTTTAATTTCATTCAATTGACATTAGGAAAAATACTGCTATTATATCAATTTTCTAGATTTGTTAAGACTTTTTTTTTTTTTTTTTGCAACCTAACATGTACTTTATCCTGGAGAAATAACACAGGTGTGCTTGAGGAGATTGTGTATTCTATTGATTTTTTTTTTCTTTTTAACTTTTCAATTATGTCAGTTAGGTCCATTTGGTTTATAATGTTATTCAAAACTTCTGTTTCCTTATTGATCTGTCTGAATGTTCTGTTCCTTTTTCTCCCTTCAACAATTCTTCTTGGTCACATCTAGTGACTATGATCTCCCTAAGCTTCTTTTCACTGGAGAAAGTCTTTCTCCCATTATTCTTGTAGGAGAGTTTTTCCAGGTCTATTCTTCTTCATTGACAGCTCCCCAACCTCCACCATCAGTCCTTTGCCCCACTATCTTAGCCTGCAAACATTGCACTCAAAATTTACAGTCTTACAGAATTTCTCTTATATGTGACAAATTTCTTTTTTCTTGCTGATGTCAAAATTATCACTTTTGTTGTGGTACTGAACCCCCTGGGCATTTTACCTGAGCTTTGTCCCAAGTTCTTTTTATTTTTATTACTTTTTATTTCTATACAGTCTTGTTAAGTTGCTGAGGCAGGCCTGGAACTTGTGATCCTCCTGCCTCAGCCTGTTGGGTTTCTGGGATTACAGGTTGTGCCACCACCCCTGGTTGCCTTTGACTTGTAAGAATCTTATCTCATGAGTTTATTTTTATCGGTCTTATGGAAATAAGATATTGAGTTTGTTTTGAAATTGTCTACACTGTTTTCAAAATTATTTTTGCTTTCAGCTGTATTCATCTATGTTCTTTCTAAATTTGTATCTCCATCTTTTGTATAGAATTGTTATAGTTAAAGCTTCATCCCAGGGTTTCATAAACTGACTTCCAGACCACTCATGTATAATCGAATCAAGCCTTTACTGAAGCACACCGGTAGTGACTGACCAGAACATAAAGCTATTCCCATGATCAGCCCTGAACAATTGCAAGGGTGCACCTTATAAGCCTGAAAACCGCAAAAGGGATGTTCAGGGGTCTAGCCAATGCAAGCAAGCCAGGTTACAGAAGCGGGACAGTGCAGTCAAGCGAAGGGAAGCCTAACCAATCACAGTTAGCCCAGTCACCCCAGTTGCAGAAACAGAGCCCCGTTACCCTAGTTACAGAAACAATACCCCATTAGGTAGTTCCGTGTTCTTGAAGGTTTCTATAGCAAAAGGAAAAGAACATCTTGCTCCAGTCATGACTCTTCTACTTGGCCTGGTTGTTTTACAGGATGAAGTCGTAAAACAAAATGGAGTCACATTTGCTCCTACTACCACAGAATAAATCGGTCAATTACTATTTTTGTTTTTGTTGTTGTTATCATTTCTTTTGTGAAACGGAACTCATAGCCTCCTGCGTGCTAGGCATGCACTGAGTTAGACCCATTGAACTGTTTCTAGTTTTTTGAAAAGAATGAAATTATTTAAAGACCTGTACTTATCTTTCAGAACAATTTTGAGCGTAGCTAATAAATTTTTCTATAGACTATTCACCCTTTAGTCATTTTAAATCATGCTATGATTTTAGTTGTGATATTGGTTTTCATCTGACAACTATTTAACAGAATTATTTTAACTAAGTTTTCAGCTTTTTTTTGCTACCATTTTGTAAATAATTTCCAGTTTTGTTGCAGATGTCAGAGAATAATACATAACTTTTGCTTTGGCAATTGTGATTTTTATTTTTATTTAATAAATGACCAATTTGGTAAAGACTTCATGAACAATAGAAAAGGAAGTATAATATTTTTGTAGGACATAATGTTAAATACATAGACTATAGAAATTTGCATAAAAAATGAAGAAGAGACAAAAACTTTCCAGATAAATAAAAACTGAGGGAGTTCTTTGTCACTAGAGCCAATTTATAAGAAATAAGACAGTAAAGAGACAAAAATCCAGGTGGAAGATTAATAAGGAAGCAGGGGACTTGAATAAAACTGTAAAGCACTAAACATTCTAAGCAACAGCAACACACACTCATTCACACACAGAAAAATTTATATAGTCAGTACTATCTAGAAAACGTTTTAATTTTTTTCAACTATTCTTCTTTTATTCTTTTCTTCTCTATCTCTCCTTCTGTACCATTTGATGCTTCAAGAACAAAAGTAAATGCAACAAAACTTAGCCATTCTCTTTTTGTTGTGTAAACTACTTTTTGCATTATGATATTTCTGTTATACACTTTTATGCCCTGAAGATGAATGTCAGTGATTATCATATTTTATTACTACTCCAATAATAATACAAATACCAAAAATTATTAACAATTTTTGAGCATATGCCTTGTGACTGGTCTTGAGCTAGGTATTTTAGATGAATTTTATTTATATTCATAAAAACACTTGAAAGGAGGTATATTTATTACTCCCAATAAGGGATATTAAATATTGTGTTTTCTTTTAAAAACATATATTAATTAAACAACGTTTTGCTTCTTTTCTTTGGTACTGCTTCCTTAATGTTAATATTGTGACTCTTGCTTTCTTTTTGTTTCTACTTGCCCTTTATATCTCTATATTTTAATAATTTATCTTTTTGTTAATTAGCATGATGTTAATATATAATAAATATGTTTTGAAAATGTTTGTGGAATTAACAGATCTTTTGAAATAAGTTTTTAAAACGCATTGGATTTTACTTGTAATCCAATGAGAGTTATTAGAAGAGTTTAACTCATTTACACTTATTGTGTTAATGTTATGTTTGATTTATATCTGACATTTAGTGCTTTTGTATTTTAAAATTTTTAAAAATTTTCTTTTGTTCTTATAGTTGCCAAGTGAACTCAGTTATTTGATTAAAGATACCTACAAATTGGTTTGAAGAGTGTACCTCTTGTTTTTTATTCCACTTTTTATTGACATCTGACTTTTCCAATAGCTGAGTGCACCCACATTTCTGGCAGAATAATTGAAGTATTTATTATAGCTGCTGCTAACTAAGGCTTTACATTCATAAATTTCCAGCAGCCCGAAGTAAATTCTGTTCATGGTTGTGCATTTCTCATTTTGTTTAGGATGTCATTTGGACTAATTTATTATTTTGAAAGTTAAGCATATTTGTTACATTGTGTAGTCTACAGGTTATTAGTCTTTTCCTAACCCTGCAACAAATATTAAATGAGATAACATATATTTATTGTTATGTACACTGTGATACAAGTTTGGAGTAGAAAGAGGAGCAAAACGTACCGCTTTTTTTCCTTAAAGTATAATTGGTAGGGGCACTACATGTAAATCCATAAAAATTAAGTAACTAAAAAAGTATATAAATGATATCACTCAGAATCCTATACAAATAAATATCAAATGAGCAGTGTACACAAAAAGTGCAGAGGTTAGAAACATTGTCTATAGTAGAAATATTCAGATGAATCTTTTTCAGAGGGAGAAGGACTTATGTGATCCAAGATGTGGAGACTGGCAGGTGCATGGCATGTTCTTGAGATGGCAGCCTAAGATCATGGTCTCAGCAGGGGCTTCATGGAATTCAGAACGTTTAATGGGGTAACTAATATTATTCAAATATATTCTAAGCACTTAGTACCTATATTGATCTGTGTTCTCCAGAAAAAGTGAACCAATAATGTGTTATATGGATATAGGGAGAGAGGGGGTAAGAGAGGGGAAGGGGAGAGAGAATGAAAATGAATGAGGAACTGACTCACATGAATATGCACACTGAGAACTCCCAAGATCTATGATCTACAGGCGAGATACCCTGAAGAGTTGATGATATGATTCTAGAGTATGAAGGCAGAAAAAGACCAATGTCTTACTTCTAAGATGGTCAGAGAGAGAAAAATTATTTCCCCTGCTCTACCATTTGCTCTCCTTAGACATTTAATGCATTAGATAAGGCCCATCTACATTGGGGAGGGCAACTTGCATTTCTGCTTCAAATGTTAATCTCATTCACGAACATCCTCACAGATACATCCAGAGTAATGTTTAACCAGTTATCCAGGTGCCTTGTGGCTCAGTCAAGGTGATACATAAAATTAACCATCACTCAGAGAACATACAGAGGCTCCTTAATTAAGGTGTAAGATCAAGAGCATGGTCAGAGAAGGATTTTATGAGAGACAAGTAGGAGGTTTTTAACCAGGTAAAGTCTTAAGGTTTTAAACAGGGCAGGAAAACTGGGAAGTGTTTTTTAGGGCGAAAAAACAGAGGTCTAAAGGCTTAAGGATGCACGAGAGTACGGTGTGTTCCATAATTGTGGCTGTTACACTGTGACTGGCATATAGAACATGAACAGAGGAATCAGGTATATAAAGAGAGAAAGACTGGTCCAGACCATGAGCATGTTGGGTAGCACATAGAGGCTCTTGGACTTCATCTAAAAGGCTATGAGAGCTTTAGAATAATTTTGAATGGGACAGTGAATGGAATGTGAAAGGTAGGTAGGGTGACTGAGGGCAGGGAGGGTGGTTGGGGAAAATCTTGGTTTATTTCAAGGGAAAGGTATCCAGGGGATGAATGCAGAGATCAGCAGCCATGATATATCTGGGAATAAGATATCAGGAGCTATAGCTTGTATTCCAAGTGGATGACGAGGCTAATAAGAAATGGAATAAACGGATGATCTTTGGGATCCTGGCTTGTGAAAATGACTGATGCCAGTTAATCACTGTAGGAAATACAGGAGGAAGAGAAGTTTCCAGGCCAGGGGCCAGTTTGGGGGTAGAGTGTGAAAATTTCATATAGTCAGTCCATATGTACAGCTTCAAAGTTTACTAAGTTTAGACTAATAGAGCCTTGAATTTTGGCATTTCTTTAAGGTTTCCTAGGTTTATGACATCGGTAAAATTACTAGGTCAATAAAGTATGTATAAATGTACAGACTTGTTGATGAAACAAACTTTTATTTAGCTACCAATCCCATAAATGGCCAGACAATTAACAATGATAAAGGTTGTTTCAGTAACAAAGCCTTCCAAAGACAGGGAAATTTGGATGCCTTTCAACCAAATAAATTCCTTTCTTCTCAGATGTCATGTAAACTGATGTCATTTCTCATTCCATCAAGCAAAAAAAAAAAAAAAAGAAAGAAAGAAAGAAAGAAAGAAAAAAAGAAACGACAAGAAATGAAAGAAAGATGAAACTTGCTCTGGTTTGCAGTATTCCAGTGATGGCATGCTTCCTCAAAGTCATCTAAAAAAAGACATTGTGAGCAAACTAGTGTTTCCCCTGCCAGAAATGCATGCCTGGCCACAATGCAAGCCTTTCATATTTGGCCATTTAGATAATGGTTTCTACATGAACTTTCATAACATTTATTTACTGCTATAAATGATTGGACCAACTGCTGTTGCAATCCAGAAATCCAGTTCTCCAGCAGTTAGATTTCTCACTACATTATCTCAGCTTGATAAAGGTCGTCCTGAAAGTAATGTTTCCTGTCAATACTTCAGGGGCAGTGTGAAATGCCCTGGGCATGTGTGTTTTGAATGTTTACAGTTCTGCCTGCTTGCGAAGCACATTAGCCTCACTCTGTGAAGACCATGTTCCACTTATAAATATTTCAACTCCCCAGTCCCAATTTTTTTAGGGTGTATCAACCACATTTTCCTTCCCCTCCCATCTGGCTGACTGATTCACACTATTCTAGTGAATTGTTGCAGCAGAAAACAGCCAGGGACTGCCAAATTCGGGAGACAAGGCTTTTTATATGCTTGTCCGGGCAAAATGGTCAAATGCGACTTGGGTTGCTCTGTGAATGAGGGTTCACCAGGGTGGGGGTGTTGATCATAAGATGGAAGGAGATCCCCTTGCTGTGAGAGGTTCCCACTGGTGTGGCAGAGGTGACTGATTTAGTGGCTGTGCTATGCAAAGCTCTGACTTGAACCCTCACCACCGCTTCTGCTTCCTACATGCTGAAAGGGGGCTCCCTCAGGTTGAGCTGGTTAAACTGGCTGAACCACAGCCTTAAGGAGCAGTCTATCCTGGACATGGGCCTGTGGGTGGCTCTTGCCCTGGCAGGAATCTGTGCCCCTTGCTTCCCTTCATTGACTCCACTGTCAATGCCACGCACAGCCAGGCAGAAGCAGAGCATGGCCAGGGGTGGGGCACTTAGTGTCTGACTCTGGCTTGCTCCAGAAACCCAATTTCCAGAGCCCTCCAAGCTCTTGGCTGACATCCTACAGTGGACTAGAATTTTAGACCAACATTCAGGAGCCTCACCCTTGGTGGCCAAAAAACACAGACTCAGATGCAACAGAAGAAGAAGGCACTAGAAAGGTAAAAAAAAAATAAAAAAAGTATGTATCTTACAATAAGAACTGTATATTTTTTCATAAAATAATCTTATTGCTTGAAGGGGAAAAAATTAAAAAAATCAATAAAACTACAGAAGAAAAGAATACATTAAGAAAGCAGACAAACAGATTACTGCTAACTTTTGGTGCTCTTCAACCAAAAAGAAAAGTTTGCTGTCCATATGAACAGAGATGCTCACAATTGCAGAAGGTCTGCAAATACCACAGGACTCCCCAAGAGCTTCTGTTTGACTCTACAATTTAATTTAACCTTGACCTTTATCTGGGCTTATTTGGTGAATGGGGATAAAGAAAGAAAATGAGAAAAATCTCTCTTTTGAAAAGTGACACAGGAGATTGGGGTGATTTTCATGAGAGGCTGAAAGTCTTGTGATGGAAGTATGACAGGGACTCTGAGGAAACCGTCTGATTGACTTTGCATCCCTGGTTTCTCGCACAGGGCTTGACTTGTGGCACTGGTTTATATTTATTGGAAGTTGTATTTTGGGCGCAATCAACATGAATTTGAGCCATTTAAACACACCAATTCTTTTAAGAGATTTTCATTTATTTCTTGTATTCATTGCTTCAGTGGGCAAATATTTATCAAAACATTGACTACATGAGACCAAAAGTACATACAGAATGAATGTTTATGTGATTCTAGCCTAAATTTTGTGTGGATAATCCAGAAAGTGAAAATGAGGTGATACTGCATATGGAGGTTATTTAGTATATTGAAAGATGAAAATATGAATCAATAATTGTTATTATTTGTGATGTTGGGATTCAAATCCAAGGCCTCATGCATGCCAGGCAAGTACTCTACCACTGAGCTATATCCCCAATTATTTATTTTATAGAAGTTTGCTTCATTATTCAAAAATGTTATATAGTTCACCTCCCTAGGACAGTGAAGACATAATCTTACTTAAAGCTATCAGTTGCATAGAATGACTCCAGAACATTCTAGAAAATGTCTCCCTTCTTTTGAATCCCATGTGGGTGACTTTCAAGGCACTGCTCCTTCTCTCCAACCTCTGAGATACTTCCTTCAATTATGTGAATACTTCCTTAAGAGTGGCTTGGGTGGATTCTATTTCCTTGTCTTATATCCACTCATTTTAAACATGTGTTATGAAATCTTAAGACAAGAAAATGCAAAGAATAATGCAGCAATGTCCCACACAACACCACTCACCTTAACTATTGAATAATTACCAATAAAACTGATGCTTCTGCCTATCCATCCTCAGCGGCATCTCACTTCCTCCTAATACCCAATGACACAACCACTATCTTAAATTAAGATTTGATAATTATCATTTCTCTATCATTCTTTGTAGTAATACTAAATATCTATGCGTGACTAAATCATTATTTCATACTTATTTTTCTATGTTTTCATACTTGATTATATTCTATAGTACATATTCTATAACTTGTTATATCAACATTGTTTATTCATTATTATGTTGGTGAAATTCATCCATGATGATAGTGTTGCACTATATGAAATTTCACAACTTACTTATACATTCAATTGAGAGGCATTTAGTGTTTTATCTAGGTATAAAATTATAAATTGAATTTATTTCTCATGGCCTTTGAGAAATCTGCAATTGTTCTAATTTTAATTTCTTTGTGATTGTCATTCTTTTATAGTTTTGAAGGTGCTTTTTCTCTCTGTCTATTTTCAGAGAGAAATGCATTTGTCTTTGGTGATCTGCAGATCACCATGGTAGAGATGTATTTGTCATGATATATTTAGTCATGAATAAAAATATTGTTGGCGGGCATTTGCTTCCTGAATCTGAGGAGGATTCATGGTTTTTATCAAGGACATATTTTTGGTCATTGTGTTTAAAAATATTGTCCCTCTGGAGCTCCAAGTAGACGTATGTTAAGTTTCATTTTATTTTCCTTTCCTGTTGAAACTTTTTTATATTCTTCATTTCATTGGCTCTATTTTTTATGTTCCATAAAATTAAACAAATTCTTTCTTCTAGTTTATTACTTCTACCTTCCACATTCATTCCAATTTGCTTTTAAACCACTATTAATTTTGATTTCAATAATAGCTTTTTTCACTATATTTCAATGATTATATTTTAGTTTCTGGAAGTCCAATTTTGCTCTCTTTTAAGATTGGATTTTTTTATGTCTTGTTGTTTCTCAAAAATGCCAATATATGACATCCTAGAGAGTATACTCTTGTGTTTTATTTCTACACACTCTCTTTTGGTGGTCTGTTTCTGTAAGTATAATTTTGAGTTGAGAACTTACATTTTGATTGCTGAAAGCCTGGCTGGGCATTTGTTACTTTTACATTTGCTTCTGCCATGCACTTTGGCACACTACCAAATTAGGATAGCATTCAGTTAGTACTTTGGCTGTAACTTTCCAAACACTGGGGTTTGTATAAATTTGAGTCTTCAACTCATGGTATAGCCCTGTATTTAAAAATGCTCGGTGGGTAGGCAGGTGTAACAGATTTAGAAAATAAAGTAGGAGGGAGGGTGCCCACTTAAATTTGACTTTCACATAAACAACACATGAATTGGGATTTCATATTAAGTTTGTCTCATGAAGCATTTGTCTCAGATTTTATCTGCCTACTGATGGCTGGTGGATGGAGAGGCTTTATTTTTATAACCAGAGGGGAAGCTGATACAGATAAATCTCTGTATTATCTTTCATTGTAGGTGAATAGACATCTCACCCCACTTTCAACCCACCATTTCACGGAGCACCTAGTTTTCAAAGGCCTTGGGGTTTGTGGGCATTAGTTCCAGCAATCCTCCAGGTAAAGCCCTTGTGTCCTATTCCCCAGAGACTCTATGTCCTTGGAATGGGAAAATTCCATCAACCGTTACAGATCCAGCATTTGTTTTCCTCTATGTTTTGTTCTTTCTTTTTAATTAATTTGGTTGGTTGGTTGGTTCTTTTAGCTCCTAGGATTTTCCCCTTTCTTTCAAGTGAGATATGCATTAAGAAGGGTGTTTGTTGAATTTTATCCATTACGACACTGGAAGCAGAAATACTTCTATTCACTCTTTAACCAAGTTAGCCAATTCCCTGATCTTATCACTGACCTAAAATTGCTCTTTGAAAATTCTGCCATAGATGTTTTATTGCTAAATTCAATTGCTGCTTCCTGAAAGTTGCCTACTTCAAAAAGCTCCCATTTCTTGGCCAAATTGTTTCTTTCACCAACTTCTATTACTGGAGTTTTTTTTTTTTTTTTAATGTTCCACTTCTCTGACTGGTTATTGTTCCTCTTTAATGGCTGTTTTCCCTATTACTGCTTCTTGAGTATGCACATGGCTCTTGGACCATCCGTACACAACCATGCTAGTATCCCAGTATCTAAACTCTGCAGTTCAGTGTTTGTATTGTTTTTTTTTTTTTTTTTTTTTGAGGGGGGTATCTTTCTAAAAGATCATATGGCTATTCTTGCCCTTGAAAACTTTCAATAGCTTTTCATTTTCAAAATATATAACCTTAGCATTAAAATCCTCCCGTAATATGAGTCTACCAGCACCCTCAATTATCAAACCCTCTACTTTTTATCCTCTGCTCCAGTCACTGTATACTCTGCATTTAGGACTATCATGCGGTTTTACTCGTTTCTCTCTGCTCATAAATCTAGAGTACATGCTGTTCACCGCCTGTACAGTCTTCCCTCTGTATCCATGAGTTCTGTATTCATGAATTCAACCAACACAGGATCAGTATTCAGAAGAAAAGAATTGCACTGTACTAAACATGCTAAATTTCTTCTTGTCCTTTTTCAATGATACAGTAAAACTATGTAACATTTAAATTATATTAGATATCACAATAATCTAGTTGATTTGAAGGATATGAGATGATTGTGCAGGTTACATGCGAATACTGTGCCACTTTATGTAAGGGTTTTTAGCATTGGCAAATTCTGTTACATACGGGAGTCCTGGAAACAATCCTGGAAGACACTGAAGGATGACTCTATATTGAAATCAAACTTTCTTTGCAGTTGGACTCAGATTTCAATTTGGTGAAGGTTTGCCCTATTCCCATCTCCAATTGGATACTCACTTAGCACTTAATTCATTTTCCCTGCAATTGTCACATGCTTTGCACTTATCATAGTTATTTGTGTGGATTTGTGTCTGTGTCTGTGTGTGTGTGTGTGTGTGTGTGTGTGTGTTATTGTAAATTCTTAGGTACACACTATCTTTTTTGTCTCATTACCTTAATTTGGAGCTCAATACTGTACATTTGATAGTCTCCCATAAATTTGTTGTAATTTAATTAAGCTGCTTATCTTCAGTGGTTATGAGGACATATTAGACAGGACTTAACACACTCATACTAGGTTTTTATTTTAGAAGTGAAAATCACCGTGGAAACATTGCTAAAGCTGCCTTTTCAATTTGGAAGAGTATTTCCCTTAATCTCCTGCATTATCAAAGATCCATTTTCACCTTGGATCTGGCAGTTTGGTGGTTATCCGACTGGGGATTCTTATAACTTCATGAAAAAGTACCCCCAGAAAACACTCAGTAACCTCTATGGCCTTTGAAATATGTTTATTAATTTTTCCCAAATACCCCCATTTTCTTTCTTTACTTTAAAATTATCACACAGCATAAACTAAAATAGAGGTAGGCAGCTTATGTGTTCTAACAGATTGGACTATAGTTTGTAAGCATTTGTAACATCTGTGAATCTCTCCTTCCTTTTTCCTCTGTCTACAGACAGTTGCCAAGTTTAGAAAATAAAAATACAAGACATCCAGATAAATTAATATTTCAGGTAAAAAATGAATAAATTTTTACTGTACATTCTAATATCGCATGGGACATAATTACATTAAAAAAAGATCACTGTTTATCTGAAATTCAAATTTAACTCCCCTATATTTTATCTGGTAACCTGATGTCTGTACCAGTTCCAGCTTCTTGTTCCTTATCACCATAATCATTTAAAAAGTACACAAAGGGTTTCTGCATTCAGAAATGAGGAGTCTATAAAACCAATTTTCCTTGGAAAACAATCAAAGAAAGATTCCTTAGCTTGCAAATCTTAAGTGTTGAGAAGGATGTGACAGAGCAACAGGGTAATTAGTTCTAAGGTGGGTGATGAAAAATTAGTTCTGTAGCAAAACACTGGTCTCAGCTGTGGCAGTTCAAGGGCGTAGAGTGTACTTCTGGTAATTTTTCCAGTACAGCTAACATACTGTGGCAGGCACATCTGGGTGACACAACATTCTGGAACTAAGTAAAAATGCCTGGGAGAAAACCTGAGTGTGTATGTGTTGAGTTAAACAGCCCTTTGTTATGAGGGCGTGGAAAGGGGCCCAGAATATTGTGCTGAAATGGAAACTAATTGATGGACAGTATAATCACCACCTTAGTTAGCGCCCGGGGACTCTTTTCATACCAGCAAGCTGTAAATTTAAATGGAAACCAAAAGGATAGTACACCGCCCACAGCTCCATGTTCCATTACTTCATGTAGGAAATATTCAGCTAGTAAGAGAGAGGCTTACCAGATAATAGCTGCAGAGGAGCTGCATGGTGATTAAGGTAATACCGAAGTGGCTGGTAAAAAAAAAAAAAAATCTCAATTTAACAGTGGACAGATAAGATTGCCTATTTGAAGGATTAAACTCTATTCTTTGCTCAGGATGATTCAGTTCAGTTCTGTGTATTGAACAGCACAGTGATCTCTTATCTTAGACTAGCCCTGGACAAGTGTAGTCTTTTAGAGATTATGTGATTTGGAGAAAGATGGATCTATTCATGAGTCCAATCCATCATGGTGAATTTATCTTTTAAATGCTTGCTCTTTGGTATCTTGTAAGTATATGAGTTTTATAATCAGTGGGTTCAAATCCCACTCAACTCTGCCCCTTGAGCCATGATAGAAATTATGAGCCTCCATTTATTTGTACAGAAATGAAGCAGATGCTATCTATTTCTCAGGGATGGGAGTGCAGATTAACTGGGCTTATTAGATGCAAAATCCTTGGGGTTTATTAATTGCTTCGTGGAAGGTTGCTTTACCCCCTTCTTATCTGTGTGATTTCTTACCTTCAGCTCTTTGCCTGAGGCCTGATGCGAGGGATTCTGCATGTCTTCTTAGAGTCAAACACTTCCTGCCCATATTCCTGACTCTTTTGAGACCCTTTCACACTACAGATGGGGAGGCATGTTTGCCCTAGGCTGGAAGTAGCCGAGGGCTTCCCTCTTCCATGCCTACTCCAGTCAGCTTGCACTACCACCTGAACTAATGTGTTGAGGAAGGTCGTGAGGCTGCCTGGGGTTGGTGACAGAGCTCCCTGGGTGGTTGACAAGGACTGCCATCTGCCCAGCAAGGGCTTGCTCATATCTGTGCTATGTGCTGTGTGACTTTCTCCTTGGTCAGGTTGCGAAGGAGACAGGACTTTGTTTATCCTATCCTTTCCATCACTTTTGGTGCCATCTTCCCCAAGTCCACTAGTTGCACCTACTGGCTGTGTCCCAGAGAAAATGAAGGGTATACGCATTCATTTCTGTTAGGAGCTGGGGGCTTAATGATCATTTCCTTCTGAGGAGTGTTTTGAAGAAAGGTACAGATGCCATGAATCAGCTGTTAGTACCAGGGTCCATAAGCATCCCTACGCAGGAGGATTACAGGGGGAAAGAAGATGCTTCTCAAAACCAGATCTTAAGCCCTTACCTCCAAAAACAGACAGATTCAAGGAATCTGTAGGGGTGTGTGAGTGTGTGTGTGTGTGTGTGTGTGTGTGTGTGTGTGTGTATTTAAAGTCCCACTGCATTCAGGTGCTTATGTGAATGAATGATTTCATAGTTTCCAGAAAGGCCAAACAAGGCCAAATACATTCCTTCCTTTTGGTCATTGCCTGACTTCCCCTCATTATTGTTCCAAGTCCTTAACTTAGACCTTTATTAAGAAATAAGTTTTCCTGAAAGAATGTAAGGGTGATAACATGGATGAGAAAATTTGAAAAGAGATTAAAGAAATGAGAAAGAAAAATAATATCACGATGAGCATAAAACCTACGTTCCAGAAGGTGGACAGTCTTTGAAGGAGAAGGAGTAAGACCAAAGACTAATGGATACTTTCACCCGTCAGGTATTTAGACATTATGCTGAATGATAATTTTTTAACATAGCAACATTTTCCCCTGATTATCATCATAGAGATTTTCCAAAAATGTGGCGAATATTAAGGAAATACAATATCTGATAATTCCACTTTAACAATTGAACAATTGACCTCAGTTACTTACAATTTTGGCACATTTCCTTCTAGTCTTACATCTGTATTGACACTTACAAATTTGCACCTAAACTATTAATGCTGGCAGCCCTTGGATTTTTTTTTTTTTATTTACTCAAGGATGCAAAGTGAGGTGGCCTTGTTTTTTCTCAATTATATTAACTTGAGTCCTCAACAATGTACTTATTAGAAAGTGTCCCTCAGCCACTTCTGAGAGTTTTCAGAGCCTTATCCTTATCAATGCTTTTCCTCCCTTTCACACAACTGGCTGCATCTGCTGCTGCTGTTGCTGCCTGTGTGTCAAATTGATGGTTCCTCCTTTGCGGATCACTACTGGGAGTACTGCAGCAGTTTGGGAAACAGGATGCTGCTCATCCCATGTCTTTTTCCTCCAATTCTTGAAGTAGACCTGCCATAATTTTCCAATGCACACCTGGGACCAGGCTATAGCTTTTCCAGAAAAATTTACTGAAGTTTAGGGAATACGGAAGCAAAATATAATACATAATTTAACTTACAATTGCTTCTACAAGTTCCCATTCTTAAAGTTCCAGTGGTCTGAACTTTTCTCAAAGAAAATGAGAATCCCCCTACCCCACCAGGGCATAAGAGTTACCCACTTTGGTTTTCATTTATTGCCTCATTGTTAACCCCTTTCCAGAATGATTGGCAGTATGAGTTTCTACTCCCTTCAGAGATTGAAACACCCCCAATCCAACCCACAGAGATTGGTCCACCGGGTCATGGGGATAAATAATTCAGTCCTACTGGTCTTGGGGAACATCTCCTAAAGTCTAGGTTGTTGCTGCTTCAAGTACAACATGGATCTTGACCTCCATATCTTCAAAGTCACAAGAGAAGATCAGGCCTCTTCAACCAAGCTGCATATTTTGCAAAGAATTGTTGCCTGAACATCACATCTCTTTATGATCAAGTAATGATTTGAATGTATACGGCCATGTAAGTCCAGGCTTGGCAAAGAAACATTGTCTAAAGAAAGCAGTTTTGGGGGTTATCAAATACAGCTGTTTGACATTTATTAAACAAAACAACTTTGTCAGACTCTTATGCTTGTAGGTTGCTTCAATACATTTATGTATTGGTTCTTGTTTTACATTGTATGACTTGAAGGAACCACACATAAACCAGGAAAAGTTTTCCCAAACATAAAGCAAGATACCACATGCAAATTTTCAAATAGTAGTTTTAAAAATAAGTCTTCAGGTCAAATTTCCACTTGTTATATGGCACACACATTTGCATAATTGAAAGTCAAACTTTACATATAATTCTGTTATTTGCATTCTGTAACTTAATTTTTCATTGCACACATTTTCCAGTAATCATTATTTTGAAAACATGGTTTTTAAATGATTTTATGATCTTCAAATCTATAGTTAGTATAACTAACTATTAATTTGGGATACTTATGTTGTTCACAGTTTATTAATAAAAATGATTTTAAAATAAACATTTTTTGTACATAATCAATTGCCTGTTTTTCTGATTACTTTCAATAATTTAGCTTTCATTAATCAATCTCTCCAAAACTTAATGCTGAAAAGCAACAAACATTTATTATTTTTTTCATGGTTCTGTAGAAAACATGAATAGAAATAGAAAATCTGCTTTTCTGGCTCATCGTGGTTCTGAGTGACTAGATAACTAAAACGATCGGGACTCTCCACAACTGGTCTCACAACTTCAAGGACACCATCTCAGGCATATTCATAGTGGCAGAAGGGTTCCCCACAATAGGAGGCAGCCAGCCCCATTGCAAAAGGACAGGGCTCTGCTCATGTCAAATTTTCTCAAGTCCAGTATTATGGCCAATCCTAGATTCAAAGGACAGAGAAAGAGGCTCCATCTCTTTATGGGCAGAGAGATAGAGTGAACTTGAGTTGGGCCTGTACACAGGGAGGACTGATTGCAGCTGCTACCATTTGTACATATAATCAGCTACATTTTCCCTGAATTTCCCCAAGTAGAATGAGTGCTTCAGAGAGTGTGAACTTTTTTGTTTTTATCATGTTTCTCAGTGGGTATGGCCAAACATACTGCACAGAGAATTTGCATTGGCTTGTATTTCCAATGACAGTCTATTTTAGAGTCTACATAAAGAACATCAACACTAGTATTAAATATAAATCTTAAAATGCGAGAATTATATGTTCTACTTTAATTTGCATTACTTTAATTACTCATGCAGATTAAAATTTTACAGGTTTATTAGCTATTCATATTCTCCACTTTGTGAATTTTCTTTTTATATCCATTTTCCTTGAGGTCCTTTTGTGTTTCCCATGGATTTGGGTGTGCCTTTTACAAAAGAATAACACTAAATATTAATCTGTCATACTTTATATAAATGCTTTTCTAGCCTTTTGTTTTTAAAGATGTATGAATTTTAAATGTTTATAGTCAATATATTTCCTCTGCTATTTATTTCATTACTGTTAAGATGAGAAATTTATTACCACCAAGAGGAAAATATGTATTTATCTACGTAGTCTTCATTTTTTTAGCATGAAATCATTTTTAAACAGTTAGCTACTTAATTCATCTAGAGTTTATTTTGGCTTGTAATATGATATAAACTGATTTTCCCCAAATAACAAATTTTCTTTAACATCATTTAAAATATGTATATACCTTTCTAAACACTGCACTCTGAAAAATTGAAACCATAGAAAATTGGAGAAAATATGGAAATATGGTGACTCCCTATGTATCTATTGACCAGATTAAAAAATTGTTGATAGCTAATTTACTTTTTCTATATCTATCTACTTTCATATTCTTTAGAAATAAATCCTAGGCATCTATCATTAGATATTTTAATATTTGTCTCTGAAAGATGAAAGTCTTAAAAACTTAACAATACCATTAGGATCATGCCCTAAACGTTCATAATTCTTTAATATAATCATTTTTGCAATTGTGTCATAATATTTTAATGATATGAGAACCCACATTAAATAAGCAAACTGCAATTTGTTCAGAAAGCTCTTAATTCTTTTTAAGCTAGTAGGTTTCTCCCTCTTTGATTTCCCTTCCAAAGCTATTTGTTAAAGAAACCTCAGTGTTTTTCTAATAAGCTCTTGTTCAGGCTGGATTTTTCTTACTAAATCTTACAGTTTTGTGTAACAGGTTTTTTGGCTCCTGTATTTCCTGTAATTTGTGATTTTATCTAGAAGCTTGGTCAGATTCATATTCAGTTTTTGGACAAAAATAATTTTAGATGATATTGTACATTTCCATTAGGATATTCATATTATAAAGTTGCTTTTCTTTGGGGGATGTGTTACTCTGCTTTTTACTGTTATAACAGAATTCCAGAGACTGGATAATTTATAGTGAGTATAAATTTATTGGTTTATAGTTTTGAGTCCTGGCAAGTACAATCCACAGTGTTAACATCCAGCCAGAGACTTCTGGCTATGTCAAGTTGGTGGAAGCTAGTGCTTGGTGGAATGGCAAAGAGAAAGAGAAGTGACTCAGACTCACACTTTTATGATAACATTAAACCTGCCCATGAGGTGGTCTTAATCATCCTCCATGTCCTAATCATCTCTAAAGATCCACCTTTCCAAATCTCTAAAGGAAAAGCTTGATTCTTTGCTTTTGTTTACCAGTCTTAAAAATGGTAAATTAGTTCATTAACATCCTCCCATGTGAATAATTATGTTTTAATTTTTTAAAAATATTTTTTAGTTGTAGATGGACACAATACCTTTATTTATTTATCTTTTTATGTGTTGCTAAGGATCGAACCCAGTGCCTCTTCCATGTAAGGCAAGAGCTCTACCACTGAGCCACAACCCAGCTGTATGTTTTCATTTTTAATATTATTATGATATTCTGTGCTTAAAGATATTTGATGTGCATGAATTTATTGCAGTTATTATGAATGTAATAATTTTTATTGATTCATTCATTAATGGATACTTAGGCTGGTTTTATACTTTGGATAATGTGAATTGTGCTGCTATAAATATGGGTAAGCATATATCATTACAATATGAATAATTTAATTCTTTGGGATAAATACTGAGGAGTCCTATAGTTGTGTCATATGGTGTTTCCATTTCTAGTCCTTTGAGGAACCTCCATACTGATTTCCATAGTAGTTGTACTAATTGACAATCCCACCAACAGTGTAAAAGTGTTCTTTTTTCCCCCACATGCAGTTGTTATTTTTATTGCTGCTCAAATTTTTCTCATTTCTGGCAGTAGAATGCTTTTCAAGTTGGATATTGAGTTGCCATGGTCTTGAAGGTCTTTAAAGATTTTCTTGCTTTCTGCTATCACAAGAGGTTCCAGTGTCCCTGTGTATACCTCCTGTTCCAACACACTGGGATCACTCATTCATTCAAGGAATCTTGGCTCCTTTTTGTGCAAATTGGTATTTATGAAGCCTAATTTGAGTTCTTAAGGGGCTCATCATAGTAGATTGCTCATTGTTTCTTGACATTTTTCATTATTCAGAACTAGAAAATACAGTGTTATATATATGGGAAATATAATATATAAAATATATAATTTACATATGTGTAGTTATAAAACTATAATACACATACATATATAATTTCTTTAAATAGCTATTGAATTTTAAATAGCTATTGAATAGATTCTTCCATTCAGGACCACAGAATTTTAACTTAACCATATTGATCTTACATCTGCATTTCTTTTTCCAGTGCTAAAAAAACATAAGTTTGCAATGACACATACACCATTTTCTTAATTTCACAATACACATGCAACAGTGTCCGCTTATCACCAAAACTATTACCATACTTGATTACTAAAAGGAGTATAGGACTTTTGAGTGTTGTTTAGGGGTGTGTGTGTGAGTGTGTGTGTGTGTGTGTGTGTTCCTTCAAGAAATGTCCCATTACAGGTATTTAGTGGCAGTTGCTGAGTTGTTTACTATACCTTGTCCAACAAACCAGACACAAGATTTGCCGTTCTAATTTTGCTTTCAGTGTTAGGAATGACTAAATTTTGATCAATCTGTAAAGCTCTTTTGCTTCTTAATCTGAATCTCTCCTCTTACAGCTGTATTTCATGGTTGGAACATTAAATCAAAAGAATATGGTGTATGTAATGCAGCATCCAAAAACATCACGTGTGTGCTGAAACATGCCAGAGTTCTGACTCTTGAGTCTCCAAAGGGGCTGTAAGGGCAGGAAATTGTTCTACTCAAACAGCATCATAATGCTGAAGGGAGACCAAATGAATAGCGCAATAGCTGTGAATGCTTTTATATACACTGTGAGACGTCGTGTAGCAATTGTGTTATAATCATTGCCAACTTGTTTACTGTTGTTTTGAGCCTTTTAATCCCTTCAACTGTGCTGCCAAAATTCAAATGTCTGAGAGTGTGCCCTGAACAGAAAACACCAGGGAGGAAGGGGACAGGCACATGGCTGGCCTGCAGTAGCCTTAATCTAGGAGCCTGGGGCTCAGCAGCACATTCCCAAGGGGTGTGGATGGGAAACTCATTGGTAGAAACTCCTAAGGAAAGAAGGAGACAGAACTTTGTTCAGTGACAGTGATAATGAGAGAGGGCTGCTTCAGAAGAGTCTTTGAATGCTCTCTCCGAGGACTCATGCATCAGCTGTGAGGAATAAGGCAAAAAATCTAAAAAGGAGCACTTTCTTCCAATTTCTGTTAACACTCTATGAATACAACAAAATCCTGCTTTATAGCCCAAGTATAAACACATGCTGCCCAAGATGGGGTGAAAGCCTTATTCACACCTTGGGGAAGGGGCCATTTCCCACCAAAACAGGAAGAAGGATAAAGAGCCAGTCCTCAAGTGGAACACAGGGGGTTGTGGAGGGTGATTCTCAGTGAACTTCAAGAAGTGGTATAGATGCCTCTGGAGCAGGCAGAAGCATTGTGGCTGCTTCCACATCCCAGCCAAAGAACTGTGCTAGAAGTAGTCCCCAATTCTGTTTCATATTCTAGATTATTCTATTTTCAAGGTAAAATAAAACACTGTCTATATCATTTTGGATAATTGTTAATATTCTTAGGTAATGGGTAGAGCTTAATAAATACTATTTACTTCTGCTACTCAAATTCAATATTAGCTCTGGTCTGGTAGCAGTGGAGGATAAACAACTGTCATGAAGAAATCTTTCTTAATTATTATGGCAATGGACATCTTTATGCATCTTTCCTGTCACAACTTTTTTTTTTTTTCATTTACTGAACTTTAAAGGACTGGCATGAGCCATTCTGCCATATTGTGAGCCAGGAAAATAATTCTATCAAAGGTCGGAGGGGTGTTCCTGGGGCAAGTGTAGGTACATAATACTTTATATTTATTTTTTAAAAACATTTTTCCACATACCAGTGTGATAAAACAAGAAAACAAGAATAAATAGAGGTACCCAGAGAGAACATGCACATTGATCATAAACTAAAAAATGTATGACTTTTCAACTCAGATGTCCTTAGCTACTTCATTTTTCTTTTTCCTTGAGGAATAAATGAGGTGTGTCATTTGGTGTGGAACAAAATTCAGATCTTTTACCCAATGCCTACCCCTTCCCCCCCCTTACATAATTAGGCCTTAGTTCCATAATTAAATTGTGAGCATCTCTATGGAAGTCCTTTTGATGTTTTATGGTTTCAAATTTCCATCCGTTTCCCCTCATACGTTCCCAGCTTATCGCCAGAATTGTCAAAGTTCAAGAATATGCGAGGTCTGTCATGTCCTAACACTCTACGTAATTAACAAAATTAAGAATCGCAGAATACTCCTTCTAACACCTGAAAATTCTACATAGTGTTGCCAGACAGTTCCCTATACCATGTGCCAAAACCCAATATCCTGCCCAGTCCTTTAAAAGAGAAGATTCGTGTTTTGAAAATTAAAAAAAAATAATAATAATATTGAAAGGGGCTTAATAGGAGAAAGAATGTTTTGATTTCTCTCTTTTGGAAAGAAGTAGGGGACCTCTCATATCCTGAAGGAGCTACACCAGGGTCTACAAGTGGCCTTATTCCCCCTTGGTTAGCCCTTTCATCTTTGGTCTAATTTTTTTTTCTTTTTAAAGCAAATCGCAGACATCATGTCATTTCGCAGAGGGGTAAAAAAGTCTTGCTGTATTATTAAGGATAAAAACCAGACCAAAAAACAAAGCCAAAAATAAACACAAAATAAACCGTTTAGAGGAACATTTCTTTAGCCTTTCACTGACAGCTAAGCAAACAAGGAAAAACAGAACCACTGGGGAACTTAGGGAACCACGAACCTGCCACCCTAACAGATAAATGCAAAATAAAGCAATAGAATGCCAGTGTCAACCCTTCCCAAGGGACCACCTGCCTGCCCTTGGCTGTGCTCTGGGGCCTACCTTGCAGGGCTGGGGAGGAGAAGGGAACCAGAAATGCCTTCTGTATAGTGAGGGGGAGAGGGGTCTCTGAGAGATGCAGCCTTTCTCTCACAAGTGATCTGATGGATGCATCATATGTCAACAAAGAAGAGAAACCCTTCACCTCTGGGTCTTGAGTGAAATGCGCTTTTCAGGCCTTTATATTGGGCTAGCATTTCACATTTAAATCCAAGGTCATTTCCCTGGGCAGGAGGTTGCCCTCACATTTCTAAGAACAGAAAAGAAAAAGTACAAAAGCCCTGAAAACACAAAGACTCTGTCATCTTCCCTTGTTAGGAAAGCACCTTGTTAAGCACATGGTCCCCTCTGACCAGCATAAATTGCATTTTCATGGAAATCCTTGTCAGTGGGAAAGAATTGCTAGTAAACGACAGAAGACTTTTTTCTCTTCATGTAATTTGTGTGTGTGTGTGTTTGAAAAACAATACAAGTTTACTGAAAATAATATAGATAATCAAAAGAAGATAAAATAACCCATAGTTATGCTGCTCCAGAACAAATGGTTTAAATATTTTGTTGTATTTTCTTTTAGTCTAAATTTCTGTGTGTGTGCGCGCGTGTGTGTGTGTGTGTGTGTGTGTGTGTGTTTATTAACTTTTAACCAGTTGATACCAGGCAGACCATTTGGGGGCCTTCATTTTTCATTTGAAGAAACGAATATTCAGCCTTCCTCTGGATTTTGGAGTTGCCTGGAACTTTTGAGCCCCTTTCTTCCCTGCTCAGGTTTAGTATAGGATGGTGGGAACCATTTCTTAGGTTACCAGTTGTTATGCAGATCAGAGCTGCCTGGCAGTGACTGCATGGGACTCCTAGGAGGAAGATTGGTCGCTTAGCCCAAAGTTGAGATATCACCTCCCTAGCATCTTCTTCCTGGCCTTTCCAGTACCTTCCTAAGACATTCACTGCTACATGCAGATTTACCACTTCTGCTTCATCCAAACTCAGTTCATCACCTCTTCTGTCTCTTTCATCCACCCTCTGGTTTTCCAAGTACTGGCAGGACCAGCTACTGGGTAAGAAATACACATCTTGTAGCCAGCAGAAATCACCCCATTGAGTTGCTTCATGTGGTATCAAGAAGGGAAAAGATCTAAGAGTACAGACCTGTATTCATCAGCTGTTCTGGATAGAAAATTAGTGTTGCTTAGAAGAAACTTTTTAGTTTGATTCCATCCCATTTATTGATTCTTGGTTTTAATTCTTGCACTATAGGAGTCTTATTAAGGAAGTTGGGGCCTAATCCCACATGATGAAGATTAGGGCCTGCTAAGAAACAATCTGTGAGGTGAACAGAGAGCCTACAGCCTGGGAGCAAATTTTTATCCCTCACACATCAGATAGAGCACTAATCTCTAGGGTATATAAAGAACTCAAAAAGCTAAGGACCAAAAAAAAAAAAAAAAAAAGCCAATCAACAAATGAGCCAAGGACATGAACAGACACTTCTGAGAAGAGGATATACAATCAATCAACAGATATATGAAAAAAAAATGCTCATCATCTCTAGCAACTAGAGAAATGCAAATCAGAACTACTCTAAGGTATCATCTCACTCCAGTCAGAATGGCAGCTATTAAGAATACAAACTGCAATAAGTGTTGGTGAGGATGTGGGGGAAAAAGGTACACTCATACATTGCTGGTGGGACTGCAAATTGGTGCAGCCAATATGGAAAGCAGTGAGGAGATTCCTTGGAAAACTTGAAATGGAACCACCATTTGATCCAGCTATCCCTCACCTTGGACTATACCCCAAGGACTTAAAAACAGCACACAACAGGGACACAGCCACATCAATGTTTATAGCGGCACAATTCACAATAGCTAAACTGTGGAACCAACTTAGATGCCCTTAAATAGATGAATGGATAAAAAAAATGTGGCATATATACACAATGGAATTTTACTCAGCATTAAAAGAGAATAAAATTATGGCATTTGCAGGTAAATGGATGGCGTTGGAGAAGATAGTGCTAAGTGAAGTTAGCCAATACCCCCCCCCAAAAAAAAGTCAAATGTTTTCTCTGATATAAGGAGGCTGACTCATAGTGGGGTAGGGAGAGGGAGCATGGGAGGAATAGATGAATTCTAGATAGGGAAGAGGGGTGGGAGGGTAAGGGAGGAAGCAGGGGATTAACAAGGATGGTGGAATGTGATGGACATCATTATCCAAAGTACATGTATGAAGACATGAATTGGGTGTCAACATACTTTATATACAAACAGAGATATGAAAAATTGTGCTCTATATGTGTAATAAGAATTATAATGCATTCTGCTGTCATATATTTAAAAAAGTAAAATCAATTTTAAAAAAACAAAAATTAGTGCTACTATTGGAAACAAGGGAGGAGACTCAAGAAAGCAGGAAGGGATGCCAACTTCTCTGAGGATAAGCCTTCCATTGGGATTAAGCAGGTTTTTGAAAGTTCAAAAGTACCACAGTTCTCTGGAATGAAGGGAACCCAGGAATTTACATTAAAATTCCTAAGGAACTGCTCTGAGTGGGTGGTACCCTCTTTTCTACTATTGCCTTATTTATTATTGCTATTTGTTATGAGTCACTCTTCACACACCCTTTCCAAATGTCTGAGCTTTGTAATTCTAAACTTTTTGATGTTATCATATCTCTCCAATTACTTTTTCCTTCATAACTTATTTTTAGTTTTTTATTTGTTCTTTTTAGTTGTACATGACAGTAGAGTACATTCTGACATATTTATACAAGCAAGAAGTACATCTTATTCTAATTATGGTCCCAGTCTTATAGTTGAACATGATGTGGAGATTCACTGTGGTGTATTCATATATGTACCAATTTCTTTATTCTTTATCCTGGCAAAGTTGGAGGTAGAAGACCAGGACCTGTGGACCAGCTTGATGGAGGAGGTCAAGCCATCCAATGAAAATCATCCTGGACGTGAACTGGGAGTCCCAGTTGGCTTCAGGGAGGGCAAATGAGGAAGATCAGCTGTAGTATTGAATTTTTTCCTCATTTAACCCCTAGATACTAATGAGTACCAACACACGTAAGAGTATGGTTTATTTAGCAGGAAATAATTCATGCAAATCCTCCATTAAGTTGTGTGTCACTACTCCTTCCTAGATGGAAAAGTGGCAGACACCCACCCTCCCTTACTCAGAGCTTACAAGGTGGCTTTCCTAAACCGAAAACTGAAAATTTTGAGAGGAACCTAACATTGTTTATGCATTCAACAATCATTTGTCAAATGTCTTCTTAATAGTAGCACAGAGATATAGGTTGAACATCGATAATCTGAAAAGCTGAAATCTGTAATTCTCCAAAATTGGAAATGTTTTGAGCATTGACACGAAACTACATGTGGAAAATTCCACACCTGACCTCATGTAACAGGCTGCAATCAAAATTCAAGTGCACCAAGACTATTGTATAAAATAACCCTCAGTGTATTTGTATATATGAAGCATAAATGGATGTTTTCACTGAGTCTTATCCCCAAGGTATTTCATTATATATATGAAAATATTCCAAAAATCTAAAAAAAATTGAAAATATTTCTGGTCCTAATCATTGTGGATAAGGGACATTTATTAACCTGTATTCAGACAAACAACAGATCATTTCTTTCCTCAAAGAGCTCCCAGTGCAAATAAATAGTAAAAATAACACAGAGCAAACTGAAATTCATACTATTTTAGAAACACACAGAAAACACCATTGTAGGGAAAATAAAATCCTTCAATTTTGATTCCTGGCACATAAAAAGCCTTTTATAATAATCAAGTGAATAAGTGCTATCAGAAAGACTATCTTTAAGGGAATGTTACATTTGAACTGATTGTTGAAGGAGGAGCAGGATTTTGTCAGAACCCAACTAGATGCTTTGTGTGAAGACAGGAATGTGTATAAAATGATCAAAAGATGACAATAAACACAGTGTGGTTGGTCTGGGAACACAGAGGTAAGAGGAGAAGTGCATGTCATGAAGGAACTTGACTACCTGTGGTGTAAGTGTTTGGCCTTTGTTCTCTAGATAAGAGACAACTAAGTGTCCCTGAGGAGGAAAGTCATATGATCTGACTTGTGTTTGAGGAAACTGAGCATTTCAGGAAAAATTGGGAAGATGAGACTGGCAATATTCAACTGTGATATTTGCATTCACCTGTTATAGATTACAAAAGCTCTGGGAGTCAGATTTGGCTCGTTTTTTGTTTTTTGTTTTTTTTTTCCATTTCACCTGGAAGAGAATAAACTTGGAGAGGGATAAGATTTGCCCAGGGAGGCACAGCAAGTAATACACAGGCACTCTAAAGAGCCCTGTTGTTAGTTCTGATCCTGGTGCTATGGTGACCTTTTCCTTTTCTTGGTAAGAAACAAATGTGCAACTCTTGGATCTATTCATTGTGACCGTGTGTCTTTCTATCATCTATTTGCACTTGATTCCAAATCACTGACATTGAGGGAGCATAGGAGATAAAATTTGTGGTCAAAGAAACAATGTTAATATTGTTATTTTTATGTATAAAATGTATATTGCCAAACTCATTCTGGATTCTTGTGCCCCTTAATTTTACCAAACACACATCTGATTTCCCTCCTCATGGTTACAAGCCTTTAGACATCTCTGCACTGGAATCTCCTGGTTAATAAAATGCCTATAATAAGAGCTGTTAATTTGAAAAGTCCATTATACTCTTTAAATAACAGATATGTGACTTAATATATTTATTCTGTACACTTCTGTAAACCCTTCTGACAGGGTAGGTGAAGAATATTTGAAAGTGGTTGAAACATCTCCAGAGAGCAGAGCTATTTGATCATTAAAAAAGATGTGTTGGAAAAACAAAGCTAATAAAAGTTTCAATAGAAGGACTATATATGTATAGCCTTATTTCAGCTGAGTTGTTTCATGGGAGTAAAAGCCACTTTTTTTTATGAGTGCCATCAAATAGAACAAGTAAATTTATCTTGAAAACAGATAAAATGTTAGATTCCCATCAAGTGTGCATCTGTTATATCCACAGATATATTTTAAAGTGTTTCCAAAATCACTAAAATTTGAAATAGAAATGGGGATTTTCTAACAAGTTGTGAATTAATATCAGTAAGTTGTTTTGGGGTTTTATCAGCATTGAGATATCAAGCGCATGTTGTCATAGCTGAAGCCCACATCTATGACACAATCATTAAAACAGGTCCCAGACTCATCCAACAAGAAAATACATGTGGGGATTTCCTAGTGGCTAGTTTGATGGGATAAGAATGTCAAAAGGGATGACAGAATTTGAATCATAGTTAGATCTGAGACACATGGTCTTTCTAAGAAAGTGCTTAGAAATTTCAATATTTCTTTTAAAAAGATGAAGGCTGAACTTTTAAAAATTATGAGCGCTTTTTCTCTGTCATATTTAAATGTTAGTAGCATTAAAAATATCCTTAGGCATCTTCAAATGGATTTCAGAATTTACACTATCTATTCACAGGAGAGTTTCTTTAAACATTCTGTCTTCTTTGGTCTTTTGAAGACCCCTAACTTCCCAATCTTAACCCAGCAATGTTGCAGCATGTTTGATTTTGGCACATCTAGTTAATTTTTAGAGACTCAATCTTTGTACAGAGAAGGTATATAACTGGTTAAACTTTGTTAGCTGGATGAAAAATAGACTAAAGATACAGAATGCAATTTTATCCCAGCCAAGTGGAGACACTCCTCCCAGGTTCAATGGGGGCTCCTGAGTCTGGCATCTACCTTGGGAAAGAAGGGGTGAGCTTGTCTCCATGACTCAGAGGATGGTGTAACCCTTTAATGATTCAGTATGCCAATTTCTGGAAAGGCTACCTGTGAAAAGCTTTTTGGCATTGGTTCATTTGACAAGAGTTATTTTATAAATTATAGAAGGTAGAAGTAATGAGTGTATCCTATATAGTATATATGCTCACCTAATAAATTATAAAATCCATTAAAAAGATTGTAGATTTTAGTATATTTCAGGTTCTGTTTTGGACTTTAAAAAAAAGAAATAAAAAACGAGATTAGTTATGAACTTAGGTCTTTGTTCTTCATTCTCAATCTCTCAGTACTCACAGGATTTAATTTCAGAAACTGATGGCTGATTGGTAGGGAGATTTTTGGAAACGAAAGGACTGTCTCTTTGGATCCTTCCATTTTATTCTTATTCCCTAGTGGAAAATATCTGGGGCAAGGAAACAATGTAGGTCCTGTTATGGTTTAATTATGAGCTGTTCCCCAAAACTCCTGTGTTAATGCAGGAATGTTCAGAGGTGAAGTAATTGGATTATGAGCACTGTAATCTAATCAGTGGGTTAATCCATATGTTGGATTAATATATATTTTTGACATATATTTTTTTTTATTTATTTTTTTTGATACAAGAGATTGAACTCAGGGCCACATCCTCAGCCCTACTTTGTATTTTACTTAGAGACAAGGTCTCACTTAGTTGCTTAGGGCCACACTTTTGCTGAGACTGGCTTTGAACTGGAGATCTTCCTGCTTCAGCCTCCAGAGCTGCTGGGATTACAGGCATGCACCACTACACTCAGCGAGGATTAATAACTGAATGGACTAATTTGATGGTAACTATAGGCAGATGGGGTGTGGCTGGAGTGTTCACTAGGGGTGTGACCTTGGGGATTATATTTTGTTCCCTTGGCTCCTTCCTCTTCCTCTTTCTCTTCTCTGCTTCATGGCTCTTTCCTCTGCCATGAACCTTCCACCATTATGTGTTGCCTTACTTTAGGCTCAGACTGATGGAGTAGGCTACTTTGGACTGAACCTCTGAAATTGTAAGCCCAAAATAAACGTTTCCTCCTCTATGTAATTCTTGTCAGGTATTTTGGTCATAGCAACAGAAAGCTGACTAACAGGTCCTAGCAGATAACACTGTTGCACTTCTAGGCTGGGAAAACTGTGGGCATTCAGCAAACCCTGTGGAAGTGATGTGCTGACAAGCTCTTAGGCTAGTCCAAAACCTCCCCCTCTCCTGGGCTTCTTCCCATTTCTGGAAACTATCCTTTAGGGCAATAGTTCTTAAGTTAGTGTACCTAATTATCACCTGGGCAACTTGGTAGAAATTCAGAGTCCCAGGCCTTCTTTGTCCTGGACTAAGCCAGGTAACCCCAATACACACCAGAGTTTGAGAACCATTGTTTTAGAGACATTCCTAGGGACAGTTCCCAGTTATATTTTTCATTATGGACCCAGGCCTTTCAGTGGGGGATGGAAGTTCCAGAATCTTTTCGGCGACAGTGAGAAAAGGCAGCCTGCGCTTTCTCACAGAACTTACCCACTAAATGTCAAAGGTGTTTTGAAGAAAAACTATTTCAGGGGGGTTTTTTGGTGTTGTTGGTTTCTGTTTTTGTTTATTTGGTTGCAAGTTCTATGAGATAAGTAGGCTTTCCCAATCAAGTAAAGTAAGAGTTTTGGGGCATATTTAAAATTTCATTCTAGAGACTTCCCAGAACCTTCCATATGTTTATTCTCACAAGTTCCCAGACACTGTTCCAACATAGAATATGTATCAAACTTCTTTAGATGTGGGATTATTTCTTTCATAGGGCATATTATTAGATATTTGACAGTGCATAGTTTTTTCTTTAGGAAACCCTGTTTTGAAGAACTATTGAAGCTCTATGAGAATCTGGCTCAAGTTAGGTTTGGTCAGCATTAGCAAGGCCAAGGTAAGGCCAGTGTTAACTCACGTCAATGTCAACATTTGTTCCCCTGCATTAACCTGCTGATGTGATTATGGTATGTGCTAAGAGAGGGTTTGCTTCAATCTTAGTGAGTGTATTCCCTGGTATTCTTTTAAATTTTATTATTGTTCTTTGATGCTTGGAGCCTCTGAGGAGGCCTCCTGCTGCCTTTTTCTACTTGATTTACCCAGGTCATTATAGTTCTGTAAGACATGTGCTCAAGTACCAAGGAATGAAATTTTAAATATGCCCAAGGAACAGAGATGCATTTGTAACACTTTGTTCTTTTGTGTTTTCTCAGGAAATAAGACTCACACACAAGAACAAATCAAATCAACAAAAGCAAAGTACTGAGCTAGGCAAAGCCCCAAATGCAAATTATTTATATTGATATCCCTATACATAACAAGCTTTTACAAATCAATGAGCAGTGTTATTTCTTGCATCAATTTCTAAACAGGGGCCTATGACTAATTCAGGGACTCTGGTTTTAGGCTATTCTACACAGCCACCGAATCCATCAATATCCAGCTCTGCCCACTCTCCCCCTGAGCCCCTCATGTCTTCAGCTCCTCTCAGAGTTGCTCAGAAGCTCTCCCAAGAGGTCAGGGGCTGCAGCATCAGCTGTCAGAGTCACTTCAGGATTGAAGCTGAGCTCAGTGCCCTCTCCAGACCACACAGATATCCCCACCTCCCCTTGCCCCAGGCAAAGATCAAGGATTTTCACACTTAATTGCACCAGGCAGAGGATAAACCCAAACTCACAGGGACCAGCCAACCAATTTAAAGTGAGCAAGGAGGCTGTTCTATGAGATGAGAGGCCAGTGGCTGAGAGAATCAGGCTTAAAGACAGAGAGTCCAGCCTATTTGGTGAGAACACAGTGTCTGTCTGCTAAGGAGCTTAAGCACTGGGGAGGGATTAATCCTGCAAACAGCCCTGGGAGGTAGATAAATCTGTATTAATTAAAACTGCAAAATGTTTTCTACCTGCATAGTTCTAATCTTGAGAAAGAAAATATCTTTCCCAGAAAGACACGGGAAAAGGAAAGAAATGCTGGCTGTTGTCATCTTGTCATTTAGAGCTGGAAAAGAGGTAAGAGCACTGGTCAGAGCCAAACAGGGGACTCTTGAGACTGCCATATGCTTCTTCCATGTTGCTCAATCCCCTCCAGAAACTTGACAGAAGAAAATACAATGATGGGCTCTGGCATCTGGTATCCTAAACCAAGTCCTTCTGGGCACATGTACTGGCCACTCAATGCCCACATCACTTCTGTGCAGGATGCTCTGAGATCATCAGCCCCTTTTGCAAAGAGAGGAAACTGAGGCATATAGAATTTAAGTAACAAGGTTGGGAGAATTTGAGATTCAAACCCAAGACACTGTCTGAGGATCTTTGCCTCAGCTGCTGTTGCCTTTCAGTGCACCAAGTATAGTAAGATGAGAGGAAAGAAAGGAAAAAAAAATCAGAGTTCCCCATGAATCCTCATTTTAGTTACATCACATCCTACACACGTGTCCTTACTCGTCATTGTGAGCACTGCTCCTTCCAGCCTTGGGTAGTTTTGCAGGTTTCCTTCCCACTTGGAAATGTCTTCCCTGCCTTCTCTGTGTCATCCTCAGTATGACAGCCAGGCAGGTGTCCTAGGGCCTTGCTATAGCTCTGCGTCTCCCATGCCTGACCTCAGAAAAGGCTGTACCACAGAGTCTTTCATGGCCCCTGAGAATGTCAAGTCCATGGTCACACGGTTGGTAGGTACAGTAATCGGATGCTGAACACAGTAAGAGGTGGGAGAAACCAAAAAAAGGCTTAAAGCCCTGAATTCATCAGATGGAACAGTTGACTCCACTATTTCACCCAATAAACACAGATGCCCCTTCTTCTTCCTGCTCTCCTTTCTCTGCAAGGCTGGTTCAACATACGGAAATCAATAAACATTATTCACCACATCAATAGACTTAACGATAAGAACCACATGATCATCTCGATACACGCAGAAAAAGCATTCAACAAAGTTCAGCATCCCTTTATGTTCAAACACTAGAAAAACTAGGGATAACAGGAACTTACCTCAACATTGTAAAAGCTATCTATGCTAAGCCTCAGGCTAACATCATTCTGAATGGAGAAAAACTGAAGGCATTCCCTCTAAAATCTGGAACAAGACAGGGATGCCCTCTATCACCACTTCTATTCAATATAGTTCTCGAAATACTGGCCAGAGCAATTAGACAGACAAAAGAAATTAAAGGCATTAAGATAGGAAAAGAAGAACTTAAATTATCACTATTTGCGGTTGATATGATACTATATCTAACAGACCCAAAAGGGTCTACAAAGAAACTACTAGAGCTAATAAATGAATTCAGCAAAGTGGCAGGATATAAAATCAACATGCATAAATCACAGGCATTCCTGTATATCAACGACAAAACTTCTGAAATGGAAATGAGGAAAACCACCCCATTCACAATATCCCCCCAAAAAATAAAATACTTGGGAATCAACCTAACAAAAGAGGTGAAAGATTTATACAATGAAAACTACAGAACCCTAAAGAGAGAAATAGAAGAAGATCTTAGAAGAAGGAAAAATATACCTTGTTCATGTCATGGATAGGCAGAACTAACATCATCAAAATGGCGATATTACCAAAAGTTCTCTATAGGTTCAATGCAATTTCAATCAAAATCCCAACGACATTTCTTGTAGAAATAGATAAAGCAATCATGAAATTCATATGGAAAAATAAAAGACCCAGAATAGCAAAAACAACTCCAAGCAGGATGTATGAATCAGGAGGTATAGCAATACCAGATTTCAAACTTTCTATATAAGGAGTGGGTGAGAAAAAAGTTCATCTGCATCTGCAGTTTGAACCACCTCCCGCCTATTATGTGCTCTTTATCTTAACTAATATGTGAAGTCCTTCTGCCTGCCACTAGAAATTTTTGGAGTCCTCCTCAACTTCATCCCTCTCCCATCCTCTCAAGGCCTGTCAATCTACGTCCTCCTTTCCATCTGACTGTCACTAGCCCAACCCAGCCCTCCCCATCCTTCTCAAGACTAGCTAGCTTCTCTTTCTTCCTCTAACTCCATGGCCACCAGGCTAAATTTCATCCCTAAGCCTACTTTTATAAATACCATTTGATTGAAATACGGTCATGCCCGTTTGTTTCTGTGTTTGTTTCCAGCTTCAGAGCCGAGCAGTTGTAAAAGAAGCCTTACAGCCTGCAAAGGTCTGAAACACATGATCTCTGGCTTTTCCCAGCAGAGTTTCACAGACCTCTGCTCTAACTTCTTTCCAGGACTTTCTCTGCACTGCTACTACAGGCAGTTGTGCATTTACCTCCCTCCTGAACTATCCCTGGGGCTCTCTGTCACCCCCCAAATTAGGGACAAATGTCTTAGCCTGATATTCAGTCCTTCATCAGTTTGTATCCAGACCTTCCCCAGGGTCCTGGTCTATACCCCCACCAGATCTCCAGGAACATCTCACCACTCACCATCCAGACTCTTCAGTGCTCTCCTGTTTGCTCCACAGGAAACTCCAAGGCTCAGCTCAGGGCCATCTCCCCTTTTATCTGTTCTTGGGAATACAGATAATCCTGGAATCATCAGGGATTACATCTTGATAGACCATTTCATCATAAGTTGAAAATATGATAAGTTAAAATGTACTGAATGCACTTTACCTGCCTGACACTGTAGCTTAACAATACAGCACTCTGTGGAGTACGGGATGATTCCCCTGGTTCCTCCTGGCTGACAGAGCTGCAGCTCACTGCCTTTGCCCCTTATGATGAGACTGTATCCTACTGCATGTTGGTAGCCCAGTTTGAATTCAGTTTGAAAAAAAAAAAGTCTCTACTGAATGCATGCCATTTTGCAACATGTTAAAGTTGGAAAATTGGAAGTTGAACCATCATCAAGTTGGGGACCCTGTGTATCATGATTGCACATTCCAGACCTTCCCTTCGGATTCCCAGCAGGTTCTTCCAGGCACTTTCTGTGATTTCCTATAGTGAATAGATGCCTCTACAGTGACCACTTAACTGTTCTCCTTCTTCCACTTTGGCTTCCTTGCAATCTGTTCTGCAGTCCTATTGATATTTTAAAGACATTATTTAAACAACAGCACCAACCGTCACCACCGGCTCATAATTTTTAGGGTAAAATCAAACCTGTGTATGTGATTCTGTGATCTGAGCTCTGCCTGACCTCTTCTCCTTCCACTCATTATACTTTTGCTCTCCTCTCTTCTTCCTGTTCCCAAACATGGCAACTTTGTTTCCATCTCCTGACATTTGTAGTAGCAAAAGGTGTTTTAAAAGCCCTCAAGGGAAGGTTAAGAAATACCTGTTTACCACTGTATTTACAATGCTTAGAACCAAGCCTGGGACATTGTTGCTGCCTGATAAATATCTGTTGAATGAATAGAGTAAAAGGATAAGTCTTCCTGGTCCCCTGATGAGATGATGGTAGTTAAATAAACACATTTCAAAAATCATTCATTCAGAAACCAGCAGGCAAGACTGCCTCTTACTTTGAAAGGATCACTTTCATTTCTATTTAAATGTCCCAACATAGTTCCCTTTGCCCTGCCATCATTCAGTCTGCATGAACCACAGGTGGGCTCTGTTGAGAATCTCTGTGGCCTTTGCCAGACAAGCTGAGGCTGAATGGGGGCAAGAAGAAGTGCAATACCACTGGCCCTCTGTGTCAACATTTTCCACATCCAGATTCAACCATCCATGGATGGAAAATATTTGAAAAAAAATAAATTAGTCTCTACTAAACATGGATAGACATTTTTTGTCACTATTCACCAAGAAATACAGTAAAACAATATGTAGCATTTACATCACAGTAGGCATTGTAAGTAATCTAGACATGATTTAAATTATGTGGGATGACATGTGTAGTACTTTGCAAATGCTTTGCTATTTTATATAAGGGACTTGAGCACCCATGGATTTTGATATAATTGAGTGTTCTGGGAACCAATTCCCTGTGGATACAGAGGTATGACCAGACATTTTCCTCAAGACAAGGACGTGGTCACTGTTAGAAAGGTGGTGGTCAGGGTCAAATCACAGGTGACGTGAAAACTGGTAACTTATATGTATGCATATGTCTCAGAATAGCGTGCATATGTCTCAGAACATGGGGCTCAGAGGGTCCCTGTTGGAAGGGGCTGGAGTCTGCCTGAGAGCAGGCTGAAAGGAAAAGAGCCAGACCTGCCTCAGTGACTCCATGAGAACCACTGCTTCCTGTCCCTGTCCAGCCACAGCCTTGAGAGGGTGCAGGCCCCACATGGTCCCAGCTCCACACAACAAGACTGGTTGGCCTGACTGCGGCAGCCAGAGCTCATAAGGAGAAATTCACTTGCAAAGACTTTTTTCCTCTGCTTCAGAGGAATGGGACCTTTGCTCAACTCAAGTGTGGAAGTGCCACACATCAAGGAGGGGTGCCAATGACACCCCGTTAAGGAGATTCATAATGGAACTTCATTTGCCATCAATTTACCACGACTCCTTGACTGCCTGCTTGTAACATGGTCAGCTCTGCTTCAGTGGGCACGTGAGCATTTCTCAAAGGCGCCCCTGCCGCTCATTGTTCCGGGCTTTGGCCTTGGAACAAAAAGGGGTTTGTGTGCTTGCTACAGTATGTGCCAGGACTAAAGTGTTTCTCTCTCATTCCTCTCATTCTCTCTCTCTCTCTCTCTCTCTCTCTCTCTCTCTCTCTCTCTCTCTCTCTCTCTCTCTCCTTTCTCTCTTTCTGTCTTCCCCTCCCCTCTTCTCCCCCTCCCCCCCTCATTGTTCTGATCTGTGGTTTTGAGAATCTCTCAGGCAAATGCTCACAGAAACAAGGGTAACTCATATGAAGTTTCTGCCTGCTTGGATATGTGGAAGAGAACAACTGAACTCCTGAACAGATATGAGCTCCTCTAAGCTTACTGACTGTTATTCAATTACAGAAACAAACAAACAACAAAATTACAGATTTTTTCCAGTTGAGCTTTCTAAACACATCCTCAAATAGATTCTTTAAGAGATTCCCACCCCTTTCCAGAGGCCAATGAGCAATGTCACTGTTAAAATGGGTGGTGGTTGGGGATGGGGATATGGCTCAAGTGGTGGCACATTCGCCTGGCATGCATGCCGCCCGGGTTCGATCCTTAGCACCACATACAAAGATGTTGTGTCCGCCGAAAACTAAAAACAATGAATAAATATTAGAATTCTCTCTCTCTCTCTCTCCTCTCTCTCTCTCTCTAAAAAAAAAAATAAAAAATAAAAATAAAATAAAATAAAACCGGTGGTGGTAAACCCAGGGAAATGTGAGCTATAGCCAGTCACCAGAGCTGACAAAGGTCTCTACTCCCAGATCTTCTGAATCCTTTAGGCATCCCTCACCCCACAGGGTGTGTGATGGGGATTGACTTTAACCTATTGCTAGGCACTGATAAGCAGATTGGATTGCCCCCAAGGACCACTGGGGAAACCCCTCTCCCTCTGTGTGTCAGTTTTGTGTCCTGTTGGGCAGGGACAGGCTTCCCTGGCAGATACATGTGGAGCCTCCCCTACTCCCTGCATCTCACCCTGGGCTCCAGGAGGTCAAGAAGGGATTCACAGTGCCTCCCAGCACCCATTTGCCCACAGCTACAGCCTGTACTTCTCTCTCAGTCTCTCCTTTTCAGTGGATGGAGTCAAGGCTGGGCTTGCTCTGAAGTCAGTGGAGTGTGTCTTATATGCACAATAATGCATGCATTATCTAATTATTCAGTATGCCTGGCACTCAGGAAGGGCTCCATGATATGCTTCCCTTCCACCAAAAGTCAATCAGTATCCTCATGCAGCCAAGCCAATTGCCCGGATCCCCACTCTAACATTCCTTTGGGGTAGTCTTCCCTGTGTTCCCCATTCTCTGCATCTTCCAATAGAAGAGCTCTGGAGTCCACCCTCTACTCCCAGAGACACCAGTAACTGATTACTCTGTTCCTTCCTGCTGGGTCCATGAGAGCCTCATGGTTGTTCTCACACAGTTCTTTAGGGATCCACTTTCAACCATTCAGAGTTTGCAGACCTGTCACCTGCTGTGGGTTGAATTTTATGTCTCCCAAAAGCTCTGTTGGAACCTTCAACTTCAGTACCTGAAAATGTGACCATATTTCCAAATGGGATCTTTGCAGATGTAATCAAGTTAAGACAAAGTCCTGGGCCCTAACCTGAAGACTGGTGTCCTTATAAGGGAGATTTAGAGATGCACTGACACAGAAGGAGAATGCTGTGTGATGCTAGCAGGAGAAGTTGGGGTGATGCTGCTGCCTATGGCAAGGAGTAGCAAGGATTGCTAGCAATCAGCAGAAACTAAGAAGGGGCAGGGGAGCTTTCTTCGCTGGAGCCTTCAGAAAGAGCCTGGTCCTGGCTATACCTTGATTTTGGATTTCTGGCCTCCAGATATGTGACAGAATAGATTTCCATTGATTGAAGCCACTCGATTTGTAGAGATTTCTTATGGCAGCCTTAGGAAATGACCATACCATTGCTGCCTCCTGCATTTTCACCATAGCCAGAATATGGTACGATGTGCAGGCCTCCTATCTTGGGGATCTGCACCTCATCTTTTGGGAGTCACAGAAAAGGATTCCACTTTTCTAAGCAGCTAAAATGTTGACCTTGTTCTCAAGGAGGAAGGATTTTTCACTGAATTTAATTTTCTGACCATCATCGGGTTGTTGGAGCTGAAAGAGCCATAGGGCTAAGGTCTATTTGTGAGTCTCAAGGAAATTTGTCCTTTTGAACTAGAAGATAATAAAGGAATATCCTCAGAGATCTGTGGCCCAACCTAAGGGCACTGTACAGGATTTTTGAGATGGGTCCTAAACTTGACAGGAAGGCAATCAAATTTCCATTAGTGTCTTCAGAACATTGTTGCTCCATGAACCTGCAGTATGTTGTCCGATTGGTTGAAGATGATACATTCCAGGCATATAATAATAAATGATACTCATATCATACTATGACCCAGGCATCTTTTAATGCACTTTGAAAATATTAATTAACAATAACCTCGGGAACTAGGTACTCTTCTTATCCCCATTATAGAGATGAGGAAATTAGGCACAGAAAGAATCAAAAGCTTACTTGAGGTTAACCAGCATGGAAGTGATGGAGCAGGTTTTGCAACTCAAGTTTGTGCTTTTAACCACAACCTCTTATTCTTCTCAGTTTATCCAGATAGGCATTCAAAGCCATGCCAGTTTTTATGACCAAGTTCCTTGGTCAGTGGCATTCTATGGCAGTTCCAGAGTGCAACGCATTCCTGAATAGAAGGGCAGCGGGTGCAGACTGGGAAAAGATAGACTCACTCCTAGTTTGGCCATGCTTGAGGTAAAAGCATTGACCTCAACTGCCCACACTAACCCAGGGCAGTGAGAAGGGCCATGGGGCAGAGCAAGTCTAAGACTGTGGCAAGAGGTGGCAGTCCCCTCTCTCAGGACAATGGTTCTACAAGCTCCGAATCATCCAAGGGCTATTAACCCACAGTTCCTTGGGCCCCACCTGTAGAGACTCTGATTCAGTGGGTCTGAGCTTCTGCAAAGTCTATAATTATATAAGCCATGTGTATATTTTTCATAACAGCTCCAGGTGTGCCGCTCCCTGCTCATCTCCACATGTGTGCTGCCTTGTCTCCCCAAAGTAAATCCATGGAGAATTTCTCATTTCTCCAAACCCACTTCTCCTGGATTCTCTCAGTTATCAACAACATTTTGTCCACTCTCTCAGGCTGGACACCTACGGATCATTCTTGCCTCACCCCTCTATCATAATTCCCACATATGATCACAGTTCCTGAAATCCACCCCATTTTCCTGTTCCAAGTCTAGGGATCATGTCTCACAGAAGCCATTGATATTTCCTTCTATGGCCATTGATATTTCCTTCAGTTCTTTAACCTCACCCTGTTCCCTATCACTGCTCCCAGAATGATCTCTCTAAAACAGAGGCTAAAAACAAAGTTCTAGGTCAAATCCAGACTACCACCTGTTTTTATTCAGTGCACAAGGTAAGAATAATTCAGACACCTTTAAGTGTTTTTTTTTTTAAAAAAAAACAGAGCATATTTTGTGACATGAGGAAATTATATGCCACTCAAACTTTGAGTGTCTGTAGATAAAGTTTTGCTGGAATACAGCCAAGCTCATTTGTTTACATATTGTCTGTGGCTGCTTCCATACTATTTTCAGAGGTGTGTAGTTACAGCAGAGACTGCATGGCTCATAAAATCCAAAATGTTCATTATCTAGCACTTTACAGAAAAGGTATGGCAAATCCCTGATCTACAAAGCAAATCTGACCAAGTTACTACTCTGCTTGAACCTCCCATTTTAGAAAAGACCACAGGAGACAACGTATATTATGAAAAAAATCAAAGCTGTCTTTTTTATAGTTAAATAGATAATCTATATATCCCTATATTTGTGTCTGCATTACATCAGATCAAAGGTTGAAACAGAAAAAAATCAGTGAGCATTTTGGTCTTCACCATATCATACTGTTGTTGGTATTCTCACAAATAGTGCCCAGTGTGTAGGAATGCAGCAAGGTCTAAGGTACAGAGGGTCAAGCCGTTGCTTCCCGATGCCTGCTCCTCCTCACAGGTTCAGCAGGGAAACACAGAAAGAGTCGATGAGTGTGCCAGTGAGGAAAGCATTCAGAAAGGAGAGAAATCTTACCTGAAGGCCAGACGTTATCTGACATTAGGTATTATATAAATAAATAAATACCTACACACATAAACAACTTTTGTTTTGCCAGAGGCCAATCTGGAACTCTCACTCTCTGACTGAAATGATATTGTTTATGAGTCAGAGAGCCTGTAGGCACCATCAAGAGACTTGGGTTTGGAACCATCTCTACACTGATCAGCAGGGAACTGGTTAAATAAATTAGGGTGCATTGCTTCAAGAGAATTCTATGTGAATAATGTATAGCCATGTGAAATTTGTACAAGGTATGCTGACAAATGAAAAATACTTCAAGCCTGTGGATGTGTATATACAATGACCTTATTTATATTTCTAAAATGGATGATCCTATAAAATGTGTAAATGACCCTTTTTGGAAGAATATATAAGACATACTTGGCAAGAAATGATTACCCTTGGCTACTGATTCTGAAATCCTGGGAATGAACAGAAATTTTACTTTTTACCTTATATTCTCCGCATTTTGAAACAGAGGTCCATGTCATAAGCATGTGTTACTTTTATGATAAGGATTGCGGTGTGGCGGGGCTTGAGTCTCTTTTCTAAGTCTGCTTCTGGGATAATTGATTATTTCTCAGGGTTGCTACGAGGAAAACATTTCTCTGCACATTCTAAAGTGACAACCAGGTGTTCTTACCTTCCTTTTTCTTTCTTGTTTTTTGTTGGTTCTTTTTAGTTTTGCATGACAATAGACTATACTATGACATCATTATAAAAGCATGGAATATAATTTATTCTGCTTCGATTTCCAGTATTTCCCCTGCCCTTCCCTTCCTCCCACCCCCTGTTCCCTTTCCTCTACTCTACTGTTCTTTCTGCTATTTACTTAGTTTTTTTTGTTGTTGTTGTTTGTTTGTTTTAACATTAGTGTCTTCTGGATGCACATGATGGTGACCATTCACTGTGGTTTAGTCCTTTTTCTTTTTTAGTGTAGCTCAAGTGCAGTCCACTTGAGCATCATGTTGCCAGATGCCCACAGTGACAGTCAATTGCTAAGATTTTCTCTGAGCTGTTCACTAAGAACCAGGACTTTTATACTATCTGTTCCCTCCTGACAATTGCCTAGACCCCTAGTGCTCTCCCACCTTCTGGAAACACATGGGCCTGTTCCCAGTGCACTGGGAGATGCTGAAATTATCCATGTGGAAAGGGCAAGAGACAGTAACCACTTCCCTGGAAGCAGAAAGGGGCAGCTGTTTGCTGAGACATGTGACTTCATGAAACCTCAGTTGGCAAACACACCACCTCCCCAGAAAGGAAATCCCAGCAATTCAAGCGCTTTATGAGTCTCCGACTTCAGCTCAGTCTGTTTATTTGGTCTCTTAGTTTAATGTTGAGTACTAGTATCCAAATCAATGATTGACTGCTCCACCTGACAGGCAACCCGATTTAATCTTCCAAGGGTGGTAGGAAGTTCCTCATCAGTGGTTCTTGGCTTTGTTACAGTTTCTCTGCCATCTGGGCTCTAGCACAGGAGTGACACAGACACACAGCACGAGCCACTCACCCAGGCTCACAATATACAAACACACAGATGTTCTCACATACAACCCCATATACCCACCAGTCACACCATTGCATATACATTGAGAACAAACTTTCAGAAAGATGAGAAAGTATCAAGAAAACTCCTTATTTTTTTTTAAAGAGAGAGTGAGAGAGGAGAGAGAGAGAGAGAGAGAGAGAGAGAGAGAGAGAGAATTTTTAATATTTATTTTTTAGTTCTCGGCGGACACAACATCTTTGTTTTTATGTGGTGCTGAGGATCGAACCCGGGCCGCACGCATGCCAGACGAGCGTGCTACCGCCTGAGCCACATTCCCAGCCCAAGAAAACTCCTTATTACAACAGGAGAGTCATCTGCTTTAGTGAGCTGAATAGCATGGCAAAAGAAAGAAGAGATGTTTATTGGAGATCACCTACAAGGAGCACCTGCGAGCAATGAAAATATCCTAGGCAATAGTACTTAAAGATATATGGCAACTCGTTAAACTGAGAATTCACTTGTCACTTCTTATTTTAGTCAGCTTTTTTGCTGCTGCATTAAAAGATTTGCTAGAACAATTTTAGTGGGGTGGAAGAGTTTATTTGAGGGCTCATGGTTTCAGAGGTCTCAGTCTATGGAGAGCCTGCTCCATTCCTTGGGACTTGTGAATCAGGCAGTACATCATGGCAGAAGAGTGTGGTAGAGGGAAGCAGTTCACAAGATGATTAGGAAGCAGAAACTCCACTCACCAGATACAAATTTATACCCCAAACCATGCCCTCAATGCCCCACCTCCTCCAGCCACACCCTACCAGCTTTCTTTTACCATCAGTTAATTCCATCAAGGATTAACTCACTGATTGGGTTAAGGCTGTCACCACTCAATCATTTCTTCTCAGAACCTTCTTGCACGTGAGCTTTTGTTGGACACCTCACATCCAAACCATAACACTCCTCCTTTGAGAGTTTTTTATTGTCTTATGCTGGTTTTTGTGGTTTGCCATGATTGTTAGGCTCATTTTCCCAGGCCTCCCCACCCACAGCCAACCTCACCACTTTTTACTGGAAGTCTTGAAAGTAGGATGCTCAGAATAGAGATGTAGGAAGATTGTCCCACAAGGCCAGTCCAGCCAGGCAGACACTCCTTGGAAGAAGATTGTGGAGTTTGGGGAGGTGAGTGAGGTTGGAGTTGGGTTGAGTGGGGCAATTAATAAAAAAAAACTGGGGGGGGGGGAGGCAGGAAAGAGGATTCTACAGTGTGTCTCTTACAGGGGAAAGGACTTGAGTCCAGCCCCATTGATGTTCTCCTGAGCTATCCACTGCCCACTTGCTCAGTCACTTTTAGGAAGCAGAAAGAGACTTCGGGCCACATTCCTTTTACCTGTGGAAATAGCATCCTTTTGAGTTTTTTAAACATTAGTGAGTCTCTTCATTCAATGCATCATTTCCCCCCTCTTTTTGAGGCTGGAAAGGCCTGGCACCCGTAGCAGCACCCGTAGCATTCAATAAATATTTATTGAATGGAAGAATTGCAAGCTTTTTGATGCAGTGGTCCAGATATTTCTGGATGGCTCCCTATACATATAAAGGGGCTTTGGCCATCTGGTGGGCATGAAGAGATTATAATGTGCCTGAACATTACCTCACTGTCTGAATATCTTTTCTTCTTTATTTATGTGCACTTCCTTGGTGATCTCATCCAGCCACAAGACTCTAAATACTAGTCATATACTGACGACTCCCAAATCCTACTCCATCCTGGGTCTCTCTCCTGTATCCCGGGGCTGTGTATCCAGTGGTCTCCTAGGCATCGCCAAATGGATGCTTAATAGGCTTCTCAAACTTAGTATATTCACAAAGGACTCAATTGTTCCTTGAAACCTGTTACTCCTGCAGGTTCCCCCTAGACTCAAGAAAGGCAGCTCCATCTTTCTGGTTTCTCAGAAAATTCCTTAGATCTATTCCTGTCTATTAATTTCTTTCACATTCACATTTGTTTCACCAGCACGTCAAATCTACATTTACAATATGTACTAAATCTGAGCGCCTCCCTAATCCTCTACTCCTAACACGCAGGCTAGAGCCACCCATCATGTCAGTCCCTAGATTACAGCCCATCAGTCAATCAATATTTTAGAAAGTCCTATCTTGTTCTGGAACCTCTTTTACCTCTCTTTAGTTCCTCTCTCCCTAGCATTCCTTTAGACATGTCAGAGGAAGCATGTAAATCTTCCAGGAGGTCCACGTCTCACTTCAAGTGCAAGCCAAAGTCATTACCTTGTCCACAATAACGGCATGATCTATAACTATGGCCCTATCTGTCATATTCCCTACTCACTCTTCCCTCATTTCCTCTACCACCATCATTCTAGCTTCTACGTTTGCCCAACACCAGGTAGATGACCATCTCAGAGCTTTTGCTCCACTGGTACTTTTACTTGGGACATTGGTCCCTATGTATTCTTATAGTTTGCTTCCTTAAGTCTTTTGAATCTACTTAAATGCTTCTCTGTTACAGAGACATTTTCTCTTTAATACAGCTTCCATCCATGAAACTCCTACTTTTTTTCCCACAACTATGTGTTATACACATTTTCATTCATGTAGCTATTGGCTACTTTCTCCTTCTAGAATGTAAGTTTTGTGATAGTGGGGGAATTTATGGGTTTCATTCAATTCTACACCTTGAGTGCCTAGAATGTTCCTGTCTCTCCTCTAGACTCTCAGTAAACTTTTGATGAATGGGAAGAGAGAGGGAGGAAGGGATAAAAGGAGGAACAACAGAAAGAAGGAGAGGAGCAATGGGAATGAGGGAAAAATGAGAAGGGACCCACAAGTCTCATTAGGCCACAACTTAGGCATGTCAGACCATGAGACTTTCCATTAGAGCAGTGTTTCTTAAACTCTTTTGACAATGGCATTTTACCTTATATAATATGTATGCAGATGTATATTATTATACATTTTACATTACAACACATCATATGCATGATTTTGTGTATGCATGTATACATACACATATTCTTACCACAAGGCAACCATTCTTTTTGTCCCTTTTGTTTATTCTTTTTTTCTATTTTATTTATTATATTAATAAAATGCAGGTCTGTGCTCATTAAATTGCTAATGGGTTATGAACCGTAGTTTAAAAACACCATGTAGAGGTACTGCAAGTCTGCAACAGGAGAAAGGTTAAAACACAAATGAGGTGATCAGTCATGGGCACTGTCCTGTGAATTAATTAATTTGGACAGCTTCCTTTGTAAAAAGTTGGTGTTTGGTTAGAGTCAGGAAACAAAAGGCAGTTTTCTAGCATGAGTGCTCTGAGGAGAGAGAGTTACGGCCCGGATGTTGCTGGTTTTAAAATTACAATGACATCAGGGAAGGTACAGGAAAGGGAGGCGTCAGGTAAACCTCATCTTTCTTGCGCTGGAAAGTTGATCAAGGCAAACTCTTTGCCTTCATTGTCCATACTTTAGCCTAGGATAAACCCAGTTTCAAGCTATCTGGATGTTTTCTGCCAACCTGTGGTATTTCCTGATCCTGTTCGGAAAGAGATTGTGCACAAAACTTAGCCACTCTGCTGTCATCCACATCAGTCTTTTTCCCAGAAAGATGGAATTGGTTCTACATTTTTTCCAGTCCCTGCCAACCTAGGTGTGCTGAACTCAGGTCAACTTCTAGGATCCAGGCTCGCTCGAGGCACTTCAGTTGATCACAAGATGATTGTTCACTGACACACAGCCTTTATTATATCATGAGCCAGACATTGTTCTGAGTAATTTGCTGCAATGCTATGAGATAGTGGGTACCATTAGGCTTTTCGTTTTACAGATCTGAGGCATGATTAAGTAACTCACCCACAGTTGCCTCGCTAGTAAGAAGTGGAGCCAGGATGCCAACCCAGGCAACCTGGCTCCTGAGCTCTTGCTCTTACTCACTATTTGTTCTTAAAAACATTGTAGTGAAAATGGTGCCATCTTGTTGCTTCATGATGGGAAGAGGAGAGAGAGCTTTAGAGGCATTGATGGTAACCTACTGGGTTAGGGACCCGGTGAGTCTCTTTCCTTTTCTTGAATTCAAGTTTTTCTAGAAGTTCTATTAATGGAGGCCAAAAATATTGATTGTCCAATTTAGGGATTGTGAACTGACTCCACAAATCTTTTGTTTTGCCCAGTTCATGTTCAAAAACTGTGGATCTGAATCCTTTTGCTGGTCATGCACTTTCCAGGCTATCACAGACCCCACCACTCCCTAGCGTGTCACCACCCTATTCTTCACTTATGTGACCTGCCTAGACCTAAAACCAATTTGTGTGTGTGTGTTTGTGTGTGTGTATGTGTGTGTGGTGTTATTACTGTTATAAAATGGAATCAAGACAACTATGTTTACACCAGGATTCTTAAATTAATGTAGCCACTATCTTCTGCTCATGCCACCCCCTGAAAATTAAGAGAAGGCCAACGTGCATAGTTTAGCTAGCATTCTTCTCCCAGTGGTTCACATCTCAGTGAAAATATCTGACTACAATTTATTGGAGGAGAACCAATCTGGAGCATTATCCTTGAGGAATAATATGGCATTTCTTGTTCTGAAGCTGACACAATAATATGCGACCCAAGAATAAGTAAAAGTAACTAGGAGGCAGCCAAGATGATGATGGTAAGCGCTAGTATCAAGCGCTAGGTCTGAAGGGTGAATGAGTGAAAGGAGACAGATCCTGAGGTCAAAAACAGAGGGGTTCAAGAACTGGCCAGGAATTGGTAGAAGGAAAGGAAGTGACTGAGCACTCAGTGAGGGCATTGTTGGCCTGTCAGTCACAAGGCACTTGTGTTGGCAGGTTGCTGGACAGTTCTGAAGGCCCAGCGTTTATATACCTAGAGAATACTTGGCTTCGATTGGTCATTAATGGCTAAGTTTTCAATAAGGCCCTACTAAGGGTCTGAGTTAATTGTAATAGAGTGAACTTTTATTATTGAAAGACCCAGCTCTTAATGAACATTATGCTAAAGATGTTGAGGAGGAAATGCCAGATCTGCCCATTATCTCTAAATATCTGCACAAACTCAACCCCAGGCTCTAACAAGGGCCAGTATTGCTTGTTCTCACTTTTTCTTTTTTAATGATGAGCACCCTGCCAAGATATTATTTCTGCCAAAACACACACAAAAAAATGATGCCAGAGTAAGAAATGGAAGGAGATGGGGGAATCTTTTTCTCTAGAAATATTTCAGAATGAAGAAAGCGGGTATACAGACTTTGTAGTTCAATAGATGAGTTGAATTCTGACTTTGATAATCAACAGGGCAGATAATTAACCCCTAAGTTTCAGATTCCTCATTTGTAAAATAGGGTGAAATAGTGTTTATAATACATAGGAATGTTGTAATGAAAACTATTAAGTGTAATAACTCGAAGAATGACCAGTACATACCCAATGCGTACTATGCATTCAGCAATTGTGGTTTTATAATAGTTAGCTTTTAAAAATACTTTGAGTAAGCCTAAATGGAAGTGACCTACTATGATCTATGACAAAATGCTTTTTATGGTGCTTATTGCAAAACAGTAAGTAATAAGTAAGAAGACCTAGCCTGTATTTTGTACTCTACCGAGATATGTCATCCTACTTAAACTAACCTAAGTAGGGGACAAGAGACTGCAAGGCACAGCTATAGTCCAGACATTCTTGGCTCTGGTCTGTATTCATTGACTTTGAATGATCTAGGTGTGCATATGGACCTCCATTCCCTCATCTATAAAATGGGGATGTAGATTTTCCTAGGTTTGTTGTAATAAATACTAAATAAAATGTGTCCTAGGACATAGTTTGTATTTAATATCATGTCTCACATTTAAAAACTGTGTTAATCATGTATCCTAAATTGATTTTAAACAACAAACATTTTACACTCATTTTTATTTTATTTTATTTGTATGGTGTATATTAAGTTGTACAGTGTGATGTTTTGATACACATAGTGAAATGGTTTCTACAGTTGAGAAAAATTTACATATTCCTCACTTCACATTGTCACTCTCTTTCTTTGTGGAAGAGCACCTAAAAATCTATTCTCTTACTCAAAATTCTGAATGACACAATGTTGTTAGCTATCATCCCCATGTTGTACATTAGATTTGTAGATTTCATCTGTAAGTTTATATCCTTTGACCTACACCTTCCTGTTTTTCTGTCCTCATTTTTAAAGAGTATTAGCAAGTAGAAGGAAGCCTCTTTCAGCTATCAGAACATGTTCCCTGAATTGGTACCCTGAATGTTGGTGGGGAAGTGGGTTAAGCTCTGCCTCTGAAGACACTTTTTCCTTCAGTGTCAGAAATTAATACCAAGGAGGGAAACCAAATCTTGACTGTATCTCCCATACAGCTAATGGCAGTGCTTTCATAAGAGAAAATTTTAAAAGTTAGCAGATTTTTTTAGCAATAAATTGAGCTCATTTTTGTGTCTGTATGTATGTGAAACTTCTGATTATCTGAACTATCATGGGTGTATGGTGACCACATCTCTTATAAATTTTTTTCTCCTGTTATAATATTATATATAACATTACAGAAAAAATTATGAAAACTATCCTTAAATACCCATTTACCCACATTTAGCCATTACCAAAGTACCATTAGTTTCTATTGTGTTTTTGAATATTTCTTTCTGTGCACATGTATGTGTGTATTGAGAGTACATGTGTATTAACTCACAAGTTTTAAAAATTGATATCTTGCTATCATAAACTTTATATCCTGCTATTTTGACTAGATTTCATCTTGTGGCTGCTATTTAATAACTTGTACTCCAAAATCTGCTTATCAAAGGCTGCATTATTATTTCATCTTATGGAAGAACTATTTAACCACCTGTTTTATTTGAAAGGGAGATTTTTTTTTTACAAATACCACTGCAAATAACTAGTTTATGTATTAATTAGCTTTACCATCTCTGAACTATTTCCTTTTGGTCAATTCCAACAAGAGTAATCACTAAGCCAAATGATATGCCAAATTGCTTTTCAGAAAGTTGTACAACTTAACAATTTCTGTAAGCATCGAAAACAGATGCCCATGCCAATATAGCCTCAAAATCAGTGGGTGTCATGACAAGTTCTGTTAGTTGATTTTATCTGTGAAAATTTTTATTAGTTGGCTATAGGCAACTTGAACAAAAAACATTATATTCTTTTCCCAACCTTTTACCTGGTCAAGGTGAGTGAGGCTTTGAGAAAGTCATATTTTAGACCACATCAGGTTGACTCTAACAGGAGAATGGAAATATGCTGTTCACTATCACAAAATATAAACCTGAAATTGGCTTATTTAAAATACCAATTGGCAACCTTTATTTTGTCTTCTTGTAAAACGGGGAGGGCAGTGAGAATAGAACTTAATGGTGACTTGATACATCTGAATATCTGCAGAGTTCTACATGCTACAACAAGTCATTAGCTAATTACTACTGTGTGTTGCAGAGAGTGTTAAAATTGTGTGGGAGCAGGGAATTAAACAGCTGGTAAAAGCACCTTTTAGGAGAGAATAGTAGCAGCATGGATTAGATCTTACTGAAGTAGGAGTATATTATGATGGAGTGATTATTCAGAGCATGCATGCTGAATTCTCCAGAGCTACCCTCTTGCTCCCCTAATTAGATTGTATCAAGTCCTAAATCGAGCAAAAGCAGTAGTTATTAAAATTTAGCATGCATCAGAACCTCCTGGTGGGGTTGGAACCATTGTCAGTCCCCCCACAGAGTTCCCAATTGAGTAGGTCAGGTGTTAGGCCTGAACATCAGCATTTCTAATAGGCTCCTAGGTGATTCTGATACTGGGGGTCCTGACCATACTTTAAAAACCACTCATCTATAGGATGTTGTAGCAATTTTACTTTTACTATGTTAAACTCCTGCCTGCTCTGAATTTGTGTGTTTATTCAGGGGAGGCCAATGATATTTGCATATCAGCAACATTAAGCTTCCCCAGAAAGCCGTCTTTTAATTATTTCTACAGGACATGGTGTCATGTCTTTGGAAAATGTAAATACACTAAGCATACCTCTCTGCCTGATCCGTATCTTCACCTGGCACACACATGTAGTCAAATGTGCATTGCATGGACATGCCCAATATCGTAAGGAAGAAAGATTTTCTAACCAGTATTAGAAACAGCCCCTGCTTTTCAAAAAAGAGCTATGAAATTTAACAATAATTCAAAAGGAAAGCAAAATTTTAGCCCTGTTTTAGATATATCAAAGTTCTTATATTTCCCAGGGGCATGACTATGATAACTCCAGGTTTTTCAGTGGCCTGAGAAAGAAAAGGGGACATTTCACAATTTCACAGGGGACCTCAGTCCACAGACACCATCCTGCAGCCAGTGAGCAGACATTATGTTTGGTTTAGCCCCGTTCCAGAGAAATGGCTCCAATCCAAACATATGAGCAGGTCAGAAAGCAGGATTATTTAATCATCTGAAAGCCTGGCCCTGCCACTATCGTTGTTGGAGGAACCTGTCACCACTGGCTTACCAAGGACCAGGACCAGATGCATTCCCAAGGACCCAGTCCAGATACCTGGGTCTAGGGAAAAACAATGAGATCCCACCCAGTGAATAGTGGGGCCTCAGCTGGCCCATGTTTAGGGGTAAATGGGGTCACTCTCCATAAGAACAATTCTTCAAACAGGAAACAGATAGAGGAAGAGGTGCTGGCATCCAATTAGATAAACATCTCTAGCCATGTCTTAGTAGTGTAAAGCATTTTGATGTTAATCACAAGGGACCCAAGTGTATCTGAGACATTTCCTTCCCGAGTTTACTTTAAAAAATTTTTCTTTTTAAAACTCATATTGAAGAGTTGGAACCAAATGTCGTCATTCAATACAGGTTTATTTTAGGAGCAATGGAAGATTAATTTGTGATGAGGTCATTTCTTCAGAAACAGTTCTGAATACAAGTGAGTGCTAGGGACTAAGGTAGATATAATTAAGTTCTAAAGTAGATATTATTAAGTTCTTCTTTACTTAAATCATACTGGAAGGATGGGCAAGAGGAAAAGAGTTGGATTAAAGGGAAGAAACAGGATGTCATTAGAGCTTTTTAATAACCAATTGCAAATGGCTATTGAGTTTGAAAGAATTTCTTTCCAAAACTCTGAGAGAGAGGAAGGGGAGAAAGGAGAGGGAATTGGGGATAGAAAAACTTTTTACTAATTACACATTCTGGGCAAGGTGTGTGTTTGCATGTATATATAAGACATGATCTTAGAAAGCAATAACCAGCTATCTTTGACAGTGGAGGATGCACCACAGGAAAAAATAAAGTCCATTCACAAATATTCCTTTACCTAGAAGGACCTCTGCACTGGTGTTCAAAGGTGCCTAGAAGTGAATAACATGTATGAGGAAATGCTTACTCTGTCCTTGGAATAAACCATGCTGATTTGTTCTAAGTGAATAAGAGGTTTCCATGAGCCTTCAAGAGGCTGCCTGCAATGGATACCTATGATTTATGGTATATCATAACTGCATTATGTTGGCTAGGTAGAGGCAGCTGCACCCCAGGTTATTAAAGCTGTTCATTTCTTCTTAGCACCCCATGGTAAAAGAGAAAATAGCTGTTTTCCCTCCTGTGCCTCTGGACTGGAGTTCAATTTCCACACCTATTTGAATAACATGCAGAGCTCAGAGAAACAGAGGTATAGGAATTTAAATTCTCCTTGACCAAAGACTTGGTGCATGAATAATTTGCAATGTAGGATTTCTAAAAAGAATTATTTATCTTCATTTTTTCCTATTTTCTCCAACTGAGATGCATGAGCTAGAATGGGGTTTAATTCATCTCCAAGAAGCAAGAGCAAGCAGAGATATCCCAGCTTAGCAGTGACTCATAAGTGAGCAAATCATTCCCAGGGGAAGCTGGGAGAGGTGGCTTACTGAATGACCCCATGGCTGGCCTTGAACCTTTGGATGGATGTGCTTTCAAATGGGCTCACTGCTTTGTTTGGCTTCTCTGAAGCCCACAGTTGGGTAAAAGCGGGGGCGGGGGAACAACCAATTTCATCTCTATTTTTTTGTGTTGACATATCAGGAAGCCAAAAATACTCAGGGTGTTTTTTTTTTAATCTATCCTATTTGCTGTGAATTTAAGGGATTATGTTTGCAGATTGAATATGTAATGGGGAGAGAAATGTACAAACTCGATACCCACAGGGATATTTACATGGGGGGTTTGAAATTGAGTCTAGATACATCAGTTTAACACAGAGGATTTTCTTATCTTGGGAATAAATAAATGTCTTTAAAATATTTATGCACACTATTGATGATGGAGGGCCATGTTTGTTGCCACAAGTTGGATGAGGGCATGAATTTTATCACTTGTTTCCCTTCCACTGATGCAATTTTATTTCCTATTACTGTCAAGAGCTGTCTGCATTGATGCATTTGGATCCACACTGGTTAGGGATGCCCACTTAGCTGCCTTTGCACGCCCACCTATGCTGCCAATCCTGAACTGGCCTCCTCTGAAGGAAGGAAGCATCAAGGCTGGGCCAGAGTCCAGTGCAATCCAGGGCTCTGTTATGATACACCATCCTCAACCTCCAGGTGCCTCCATGTCCTCACTGTAAATCAAGAGTGATGAAAAGACCTAACTCAAATGATCATGGTGAAGATTCCCTGAGTTAAGATATTTAAAGGGCTGTAAAATATGTTTGTCACATCTTAAGTGCTACATGAATATCTATGGCTGTAAGAGGTACGGCTATTATAATTTGACTTAAGGCCTCTTGCTTAATTGTTTAAACTCTCATTCTGCTCTGCGTTGTGTTTCTCTTTCCAATTATCTGTTGGGTTGCTGCTATACCACATGTCCTGTGGCTCTCCAGATGTTCCTTTGTGATCTTGATTCCGTGTCCTAGTCATCGAAGAAAGCAGATATTGCTGAGCACTCTGGAGAAGCCATAGTTACCTCTTTTGTGGTTAAAATTCTCAGGATTTGAGATCCTGACATCCCTTGTGTTCTCTAGAAACAGAAGCTGATAAAGAGCTTGACTGGGTACAGATATCGATTAAGAATAGACAGTAATGGAAGGGAGGGGAAGAATTTGTCTGTTTTAGTCAGCTTTTTTTTTTTCTCTTTGTCAACATGACCAAAGGACCTGTGAAGAACAATGTACAGAAGGAAAAGTTTATTTTGGCTCACAATTTTAAAGTTTCAGTCAATGAGTCAATGATTGCTGGCTACATGGCTCTGGGTCTGGGGTGAGGCAGAACATCGTAGCAGAACAGCCTGGCGGAGGAAGGCAGCTCAGGATATGGCAGTTAGGAAGTACAGTGGGAGCATCTCTGTTCACCAAGGAAAAATATAAACCCCAAGGGCATATCCCCAGTGACCTATTTCCTCCAGCCACAACTACCTGCCTATAGTTACCATCCAATTCATCCAGATCAGTGAATTAATCTACTAATTAGGTTACAACTCCCATGATCTAATCATTTCACCTTTGAGAATTCTTCTATTGTCTCAGAAATGGGCTTTTGACACCTCATGTCTAAGCCATAACATTGTCACTAGACATAGGGAGAGGTGAACTGAGATGCAGGTCCTGCCTCTTGGCCTCTGTGGGGTGCAGTATGACTCAAGTCAATCCAGAATTTCCTGGCCTTTGTAATCGTGCATGGATTACCAAGTGGATGTAGCCAGTTTATTCTTCCTGAATGCCCCTTGGGCAAGGCAAATCTCAAGGGAGTTGATTAATTGTAGGTTTTCTGCTTCCTGAAGAGGAGATCTGAGTGGGTACATATCCATGTCCTCCAGGCTAAAAACCAGAGCCCTCCCAGGGGGACTTAGTACAGCATTATTTGTGAAGTCCTCACAATTTGGCCAAATGCTTTTCACAGAGAAGGGTATGAGAAAAAAAAAATGTTGGTTGTCCCAAGGATTAGAGATAATGCTGAAGGAAGGATGACAAGGCAGATGAGGACTAAAGAATAGAGCAGAAGTTTGTTACTTGAGGAAGTGGAGAAATTTCAACAGGAAACAAAGGCACTCAAAGCAGAATCTTTACATGGTGGGACCATTGGAGGTAATTTGGGGGATATCAGGTTGTTTGCATAGAAGCCCACTGTTTTCATTCAATTTTTCTTTTTGTTCTTTTTTCTCCCCATTTTTTTTTACATTTGGAAAAGTTGCTAATAGAAACCATGGTGGGCTTAGGGTGACCAACCCTCTCTATTTACTCAGGCTAAATTCTTTCTCAGGACACTTGACCTTGAGTAGGCATTCTGGATTATCCAAGGTAGGTTCCCACAAAGCCTTTTCCAAGGCAGTTCTTGGTGTCACAACTGAAACCATGAAATAATGGATGAGCAGAGTGTTTGGAAACTATGAGGAGATGTTTTTCCATCTAGTTAAGAGTGACAGGGAACAGAGACATTATTGATGGCTCCTGCAGTGTTTCACGTGTACTTGGCAGCTAATAAATATAGATCAAAAGGAAATTGAACATGAGGGCAATGAATTAAAAGAGAAAATTATTTGGAACAAACTCTTTGCAGGGAAAGAATGGTAAAGTAATGAATAAATCAAGGGAGCAAACAAGAACTGAATGCCATCATATATATTCAAACACAGTGTCAGGATCAGGCCCTGAGCAATGTCTACAGTTCAGACTGGGGTGCTCTTATGCCTACACTTATTATAGAGCAACCCGGGAAGCCTTCTCTCTACCTCACTCTCACCTGAACAGTTCTGAAGCATCTTTTCCTTCCTTCCTTCTTTCTCTCTAGAGGGACGATGAAGGTATTAACTAACTGCCTCTGGAACTAAAGTTAGCAAAAACTCCATCAATTCTCCAACCTTGAACCTGGGCACATAGCCACTTCTCCTCCTAGAGTGAATGAGTGTCTCCCAAGGACTGGACATAACTTGATGTGGATATGAAAGTCTGATTTTGGGGGTGCTCTTAGAAGTGCATATCTAGAGTTGGCTTTAACCACTCCAAGTCCAAGACCCAAAAGGTTCAGTGGAAACTGATTTATTCTCCAAGATTCAAAGAGAGACATCCTTCTCACTCTGCTTTCAAAATATGGAATGTGTTACAAGTGAGGCCATATAATTCACCAACTCTGTGCCCTTTGGACTTTCTGACTCTATGTCAATCAAAATTCAAGTTCAGCAAATAATTATGTTTCCACTGATGAACTGGGTTCCCACAGATTTTGTATTGAAGAGGTTGGTATATCATGTTCTACTAGTTTCACTTTATTTTCAGGTTGCTTTAATAGCATTTTGGTTCATAATAAGATAGAATCTCAGCTACTACTTCTCACCCACAGACTAGTGGCCTCTGTATTTTGACTTTACTTTGATCAATGCAGCGGTATAAATACTTCAATGTGTTTTCAATGCATCTGCCACTGAGTAAGATACTTGTAGAATGTTTTATGAGGAATCATAGCTGCTCACATGTTGAAATAGGCAGAGCCTAGAGCATAGTAGTTTCTCCCTATGAAAAGTTCCATATAATGTTCAGTGAATGACTCGCTAAATGAATAGGCAAGTTCAATAATAAATGGAAAAATAATGATTTCAAAGATTAATGGATTGGTATAGCCCTCAAATTCTCATGACATTTGTTTCACAATAATATATTATTTCCTCTGAACTCCCCCATGCATTTTTCACTGTTATTAAGTGATGCTGATTGCATCTTGGAGAGCAGGCAAGTATAATAATCTGCATTCGACAAATGGCTTAGGAGAGAAATGGTTGAAGAAAGAAAAGAAAGAGAAGGATAAAGTGAGACAGCAGTCTCCGCCTTGGACTTGGAGAAGCCCACATGGGGCAACTCAGCCTTTCCCTGTCTATTGCACATCGGCCCTGGGCTTGGACAGATGCTCCTTGCACCTGAGCTGCCAGTCCTTTCTCTGATCCCTCCACCTACTTCTGCCATTTTTGTTGACTTTCCAGTGCCATTTGACAGGGAACAGGCTGTGAAGAGGACTGTGTTGCTCACCCTCTGATCTGTAAGCATGCCTTTTCTAAAGAGCCCCTTTAAAATATTTTCCATGAAAGTGAGGTGTTTCTGGAGATGAAAGTATCAGGCAGTCAGAGAAGAGAACTCACATTGTTTGTGGGTATGTGTGTGCATTCGCGCATTCTCTTTCAATAAAAAAGGAATAAAAAAAAGAAAAGAAGGAAAGGCACACCCCTCCTCCAGCCCACCCCTCAAGAGACCTCTGACCTGCTTGGCTACCACCACCCCCACTTTTGTCTTTTTTAACTTGAGAAGCTTTGTCAGCACAAAAGGAGGAACCCAGGGGCTGGCTGAGTGGCCCTGAGACAGCCCAGGACTTTGCTGGTTTATTTGGGGCAACCACAGACAGGGAAGTCTGTCCCCTGGGGACTTCAGGAAAAGGCAGAGTGTCCCTGCCTCCTCCCTGGGGCATCTTAGTATGTTATTGGCTAGGGGTCCCTCTTCCCATTTCAGGCGGTTGTCAGGGGCTATTATAAGCTGGTGAGGGCAGGGACTGTGAGGCCCCAGAGTCACAGTTTTGAGAACTGTGGGGGGAACTGACTGTCAATGCCATTCAGGGTGGGTTGTATTGAAGGCATTAATCACACAATAAGCCAGTCTCTCCCAGGGAAAGGTCAGTGACTGTCCCCATCCTCTTCCTTCCCTTAGTGTTATCACTGATTTTAATGGCCTTTCGGTATCTGGTGAAAATCGAACTCAGGGTCTTTTCATTTCGACAATCCTGGGCCACAAAATTAGTTGCTTTCTCAATTTACACACAGCCACATCCCTGGAGGCCTCCCTCAGGCTCTGGTTTCAGGAGGACTCTTTTCTCAGGTTAAAAGGAATACAGCTTGTGTCTTGTAGTTTAATGAATTTACATAAATCCTTGAAGTAGGATTGTTGGACTCCCGGCTTGCAAACTGGACTTTAATGCTGTGCATTGGATTTGTGTAAAATCAATGTCAGGGGATGATTAGGGGCTCCCCTTCCCTTTTCCCACCTTCTCTTTCCCAGCCCTCTTTATATGGGGCAAGCAAAGTAGTTAAAAATGTCAAACTCACAGTACGCACTGTCAACAACACAATGAGGAGGCTGAAATAAAATCCTCCAACCTCATGGTGATACTTTATACTTACATAGAGCCTTTCATCAGTGTTGCAGGAACATTAACCCTTGCTGAACTTCCTGGGCTGGGCCCAGAGCCCGTTGGTTGTAAACGCAAAAGGATGGAGGGATTACACTTCTCATTTGGAGGAATCTTCAGGTTCTAGGCAGATTCTCAAAGTTGGTTGAGTTTCACATCTTGCCAGTCCCCCTTCACTTTCAGCATACCTCTGCCATATCAGCCCCCTCTCCAAAGGCCAGTGGTGGCCCAGTAGTGTCAACAGATGACACGCGTATTGAGGGTCCAGCAATCAGCCCTCACTTCTCCAGTGAGGGGAAAAAGTGTTAGTAAGCTTGACATTTGATATGTCATGAAATGCATCAAAGCAACCATTATGGGAGTAATCTGAACTTTGCTGGAACTCCTTACACTTACTTTATGGTTTTGGTCTTATTTTGTTTGATTGATGTATGGGGGATAGTGTAACATCTGCAGCCACTGGAGCCTATAAATGTCTTTAGCCCACTCTGTGTTTGGGTCCATCAACGTGGCGTTTGTTTTGTTTTTCTAAGTTGCACTTTGTGCACCAACTCCATGTCAGATAAGGTCTGTTGTCAATCATGTTTTCCAGGAATTTTCTAATTGATCACAATGCTCTTTCCTAGGGACCCTGAACAAAACAATATGATTTTTTAAAATCAATATCTGATTATAGACAAGGAAGTCATGTTTTAACTTCTCTTTTTTATAAACAGTGCTTCCATCTGCATGACCATAATGTGGGTCACCTTCTAAACATGCAGATTCTCAAGCCCCCTAGAGACTCACTCTATCAAAGTCATGTTAACTTGTGGGTGCTTGGCCCATGTTGGGGTGCTTGTACAATCTCCTCAGCTTCTTCCTACTTGTGATCACATTGGCTCTTACATGGCTGACTGTGTCTGAAGTCCTGGTAGGACCATTAGCTCTAGCAGAAGAGCTAATTGGTTCAGAGGACCTCTACATTGGTACAGAGGACCTCTCTTCACGGAGGGCTCCTAGTGTAAAGGGAAGCAGGATGTGAACACATCTAAATGCGGGCTCTCCAATATTTTCTCCTTCCCACAATTGGATCTTGCCTATCCCAAAGAGCATGGAGAATTTGCTCCACCAGGATGCTCTGGGACTAAACCCTGTGAGTTTGATTCCCCACACTCCTTGCACTTCTCCATTTGGAAGAGCTACGTAGAGAGACTGGGTTATGTAAAGGGGCAGAAGTCACACTTGTTTGGAGTTGAAATCTGAAGCTCTGTTGAATGCCCACTGCCATATATTTGTACATAGGAATCAGAACTGGTTATTTTCTTAATGGCCCCAAGCTTCTACTTCCAATTTGTTAGTATTCGTATTGGTATACCAACTTTCTTTTCAATGTTTCTCGTCATCAGAGGAATCTAGGGCTCCACAGGACACTGGAGAGTGAGGCAGCCTGAGTTGAAGGTTGGATCTACTGCTGGCTATATACATGATCAGATTCAAATTTAAAGAAAAACAATGTATCTCTCTGAGGCTCAGTTGCCTGGGCTGTGAAAGGAGATTGAGGACATGGTATGTATCTCACTGAGTTATGTTAAGGGTACATTAGATGATGCACTTACAGAAATCGACACATAGAAATACTTAAGAAATGGTTACTGTTAGGTTGTTTGTGGAAATGAGAGCAGAAGATGAGGAGATCCAGACATTGGAGGGAGAAACTGAACCTGCCAGGATGGTCTTGGTAGGTCCTTTGTGATACAAGATTATCAGGAGGGAGCAGCTCTTGGGGTCCTTTGGTTATTTTTCACGCTGTACAGATCTGATTACTGTCTTTAACTTTAGAAATCTTCACAATTTAAAAGTGAAAACATTTTATGTGAAGAATACAGCATAACACTTACCTTTTTAAAAAATGAAAAGGTCCATAAATCTGCCTGTGATCTCACTCGCAACAGTCCTTGATTGATAAGGAATGAGAAGACCTCACATGAGGATGGACTGGGAGGGTGGGCCAAGCATTTTGGAAAGTGGTAGTGATTTCAGCAGCCCTATTAGTTGATCACTTAGCATAGGGGCTGTGGGGAGGATAGACCTGTTCCCACTCACCCTCAACTGCCCTCTCTTTATTTTTACACTAAGTTATAAGTCAAGTATGTACAGCACTTGTATTTAACTCTTGCTTAGAAACGTATGACCCTCTGAGTTCTCTGAGTTAAAGAGAACCCGGCCTCTGGGTCCTATCATAGGTAAACTAACACCACAACCAACAACAAGACCCATGTAGGAAATATGGGCACATATTCCTTTTTTGAAACCATTACAGACATAAGGTATCTTCTCACTGTAAGGTAGGACTCCAATGTGCAATGGAAATAGTCCTTTGGAAAACATACCTTACCTTGGTGGAAACTTTCAGTCATTCTTTTTCTTGGACATTTTTCCCTCTAAAGGAAAAACATAGTGTCTAATCTGTAACTTATGCCCTGGAGTTTTACTACAGAGGCCCTCAGGCAGTGTGGAGGGTACATAGGCATGGGTCTTGTGCCATCACTGCAGGCCACTGAAAAGCCCTAGGTCTCTTCTGAATATAGCTCTGAAGACTCACTGTAGCTTACACTTTTCCAACCTCCTACTAGAGGATCCCTTCCTGTTAGACTAGCCAGAACAAGGAGCTGGCCAAACCTGCACCTCTACAGGTTTTCTGACTTGTCTGCAATGCTTGCTGGGGACCAGTGAACTTAACCAAAGCGATTCATACTTGTCTCCCTTAAAGCTCCATTTGTCAAACTGCAGTTGCACGGGGAAAGGTCAGCACTTTATGTTCTCAGCACTTAACCTTAATCATTCTTAAGGTGGAAAGCGTATAAGAGGTTTTCAAATTAGTTTTTAAATGTGATGGGAAGCTGTTGTCAGTCTTTGGATCAGGAATGAAAACTAAGTACCTGGTCCCCCCTCTTTTCTATCATAGTCCCTTTCTATACTCTGATGCCTCCGAGGAAGAACTCCCCAGCATCCATTCAACTAATAGAGCTTCATCAAGCAAACACTAATATCAGACATTTGGTAAAAGAATAGCTAGGTTTCCCCGTGAGATATATTCTGAAAAACTGTCTCATCATTAAAATTATTTTTTGATAACAAAAATGGAATGTGATCATTGAAAAGAAACATCAAACCACACAGAAGCATATAAAAGAGGTGATTCCTCCCACTTCACATCCCCCACAATAATCAACATTAATAATTTGTGTAATTGTTCTCATCATATACCACGTACAATATTCAGTAAGCAACCATCTAACTCTGTCCTTGTTAGCATATTCAGTTACCTTGATTTACCTTTTTTCATATCAATTAACATTTAAGTTATTCTTATTGGATGACAAATAATCCTGTAAAGAACAGTCTTCTGTATATATATATATATATATATATATATATATATATCTCCCTCCTAGTGTTCTTCATACTTGTGAGGTCACTATGGAAAAATGAAATTGCTGGGCCTAAGAATTTGCACGTGTTAAATATTTAGATATCTCTAATTTACTTCAATAACATTATGTTCATTTCAGATCAATTGGTAATTTATAAAATATATGCTGTCTTTGATTCCTACATGAAAGTGGCATATTCTGGGGTTTTGAGTTCCTGCCGAATCAATAATCAATTGCTATTCTTTGAGAAAATAATTTTCAGACACAGAGTCAGCACCCGCTGTAGGTAGGTAGTGAGATGCCAGGGAGTGAGATCTACTAACCTTGTTCTTGTCACCACCCTCAGTGCCTTCCTGCTCTGCATTTCTGTTTAGCATTCGCTATGGCAGGGGATCTGGGTATAAACAAATAAACAACACTTTCAGCACACTGGCTGCTCTCAGAGACTTTTCAAACTGAGTTGGGGAGACAGAACACAGATGGCTAAAAAACAAACTAAAAATACTAGTCAGTGTATAAAAAGCAGCAAATAAATATAAATAGTAAGCATCATTATAGCAGCCCAGAGGAAGGAAGGAAAACAGTGGCTGGGGTGTTCAAGCTTCATAGGAGGGACTCAGTGCTGGATGTGTGGAATGTCTCTAGGTGGGGGCTGGGGTGGGTGGGGAGACAACTATAAAAACTCTTAAGAACCAGCTGACAGAAAAAGAGATCTGATGAGAGAGTGGAAAATAGGGAAAAGTGCCCACTTTTATTTTGACAGTTGAAAGTGAGTGAGGTTCATAATATTGTTTGAAATTATTTGTGGTTCTTGGCAGAAATTCTTATCTATTCTTATTTATTTATTTATGTATTGAATGATGGGGGTGGTACAAATTATTAAACATTTAAGAACTAAAGGAAACCTTCCAGCCTTCTTCCCCGGGTGGAGGATGCGGCGTATTATCACGTTTGCAAATACACACAAAATTTTCCTGAGGATTTCAGAGCGCCCTTCCTTCACCCTAAGTTGAGAAACTTTAAAGGGTCTAAAAAAAAAAAAAAAAGAGTTGCAACCCCAAGTAATCCATCTACATGAAAAAAGTTGGCCCGGTATATAGATCACAGTAAAAAGTTATTATGCAATGTAAGACACAACTAATAATATATATTTATGAATCATCAAACTCTGAAACTGACTCGAAGCAGGTGGGTAAACAACCTGAGAGTGCCGCCCTGGCACTTCAAACTTTCCTCCACGTCTGCAGTTTATCCAGCCTGCATCGGTAGAGGCGATTCTCTGGCTTTTTTCGCACCTCAAAGAAGCCAAGCTCTCAAAAAAAATGTGAATCAATGGGATTATTTACGCGTGTATAACTGGAATCCACTCCAAGAGACCGATTTTGCTGCAGAAAAAGATACTCTTGCTCCCCACCCCCTCCTTTCTTTTTGACAGTCAGTTAATAAAGACTCAACAATAAGCAGCTGCCAGTGATGTCATTTGGGACTTTGTCCACGGAGCTTGTATTTACAAGCTCGGAGCAACTACGGAGCCGCAGCCCAGGGAGCAAGTCTCCGCAAACTCGCCCGGGATTCGCGGCAGGACCTCGCTGATGCCGGTGGATATTCAGGAAAACCGAGGAGTCTCTTAGCCGCGGTCTTTGGATGCTTGAAACGTAAACAGAGCATAACCGCGGGAGGAGATTTTTAGCAGGAGAGAGAGGTTGAGTCGTTGCAGTTCCTCTGTCTGTCTCCAGGACTGTGTGATTTGTGTTCACTGAGGAGCTAACTACAAGTAAGACTGTTGGGATTTTTTTTTTTTAAACTCTTGTAACAGTTTTTTTTTTTCCTGTTTATACAGCTTGCTTTCCTTTTAAAGTGAGATGATGATGTTTACGCTTTTCTGCAGGCTCTCTCGGCAGCCACAAGTATGCATTTCTTCCAAGTAATTATAGTGCGCTAAAGTTGACTGGGGTTAGGTGGAGAGGACATATAGACTCAGGACAGGCACCACGATGCAGATGGATGAATTGCTAATCTTCATTTGCCTCTGCAGTGAGGTGGAGTTTAGTGGGTTTTTTTTTGTTTTTGTTTTTGTTTTTTTTTTTTTTTTTGGTGGTTGTTTTTGCTTTTTGTGTTGTGTAAAGTACCAACTGACCAAACAAACAACAACAAAAAAAGCTGTTAGGTTGACCTATGCAGTTTAACTGAATGCTATAGACTAATTTTAATTAACTGGTTGCTAGAGAGGAAAATTCCCCTTTTCCTCTGATTTGTCTTTTTATGTGTGATTTCTAATGTGTGCTTGTTGACGTTCATAGTCTTGCTCTTCATCCTGCTGTGCCCTCTCCTCCGACTTTCCCCTTTTCTTCCCCCCACCCTCCTCCTCTCTCAAACTCATTCATTCTCAGGTGCTAGTTAGTATGCATTAAAAAAATGTTTTGAAATTTAAACCCCTTCTATGTGGATTTCCCCCACAACCACCACCCACATTGAGTATCTGATGTGCCTTCTGAGTTAGCAACTGGAGTTAATGTACTACTGAAAAAGTCAACTTTGACACTCAGCTTGTTGGTGGGCAAGATCTATATCCTTTCTTTCACTTTCCCCAGGGCTCTAAAACTCTCTTAAGTATTCTCTAGGATTTAAACAGGAAGCAGGCTCCCTGCACCAGCAGTCTGGACAGGGATTCCGTCTTTTTTTTTTTTTTTTGCTGCACTGGCTCTCCTCCTGTAGTGTGAAGTTCTTCATATGAGTCTTGTAAACTTGTCTTTCTGTGGGTCCTTGGAGCTGCCTGGGATTTCCTCCTTAGCACCTGCAGTTCAGCCACTTGCAGCTAGTAGCAAATCACCACTGATTCCTGCCCTCTAGACCTGACAGCCCGCTGGCAAGAAGTGGCTGTTAGCCTGTTAGCTCCTGCACGCGAAACCCATGACTCATTCCAGGAGGCTGACTTGCTCCTGCATTCAGCTGCTCTGTCACCAGCTCAGGAGCACCTTGACAGCCCTGACTGCCTTTCCCTCAGAAGCCAGTGTAGGAAGGTCCTAAAATATTCAACTCTTTTCTATGGAGTCCTTGTGGTGTCAGCTCCCAATTTTTCCATCAGAGCACATGCTGCTTGGGTGTGTTTTATATATTAGAGCTTACTGCTATCTGCAGATTTCTGTACAACATAAGGGATTTGCTGTTAACATAGTTTGCAAACTATTAGTGGAAGTTTATCATTTTACAAAAGAAAAATTGGGTCATGAGGTGGGGTGGTGATTTGTCAGAGACACCCAGTAAGAGGGTACCAGAGCTCCCACTAGAAACTGTGTCTTCCATGCCCACTCCAGTATGCATTCTGCTCTTCATGTTCTTAAAGATTAAAAAGAAATATGATCCACATATGTTTCATATGCTTCTTGCAGGAGCAGAGCTGTGTGCAGGTGTACAGATGAAGGTGGTCTGGCAAAGACTGAATGTTCCTGTTTTGTCTTTGGCTCTGGTTACATTTCTTTATGTCTCTGTTCCTCATTGTTGTTTTCACTAGCAAATGAAAGGGAACCCTGTGATTATTTTACAGTTGGCCTAGAGGCGAGCAAGGTAGTAGCTGAATTTAGTACAGAAGGTATTTTGGATTGAGTGCGGGTTGGGCTAGCTAAGGTGATTCCCAACTCTGATAATGTTGTTTCTGCTTTACTTCCAAGTCTCAAACTTTTTGTACACTATAACTTGCTTGTTTTCCTCCACTTATGGACTCCCTTTCCAATGGAAGCTTTTTCTTCATTTTTTCCTTGATGGCACCTCCCATTTCATCCTCTCACTGCAGCCTGGACCTCAGATCCCAGTATTCCACAGGCCCCACTCTGCCCTGCATTCCTCTTCTCTCTGGAGCCTTCCTTGCCCTGACAATCCCACCTGGGGGTACCTCTGTGGACTCTACAGATCCAAGTGATCTTGCACTTGTACTTGTTTGGCTCCTCATGGTATCTTGTGCTAGCTTTTTCCAATGGGACCTGGAACTCTTGGGCCGCATAAATATCTCCTTCCATTGAAAGCAAAGGCTATGTTGTGAAACTTCCTTTGTCCACAAAGAAGTTGTTTAGTGCATGATGCTAAATATATGAAAGAATGAAACAAATATGCATTTCCCCACATCAAATCCTCAGGCTTCCACACTTGGGTTGACAAAATTATCTGTTAACTGTGCTTAGTGGCTTTAAATTTTTCTTCACTCTGGTGAAGACCTGTGATGCCACAATTCTGAGCACAAAATACTGGGCTATACTTGATGGGATGCCTGCCACTCTACCCTGCTTCATTTCTTTGTGCTCCCTGCATATACTGCTTGCATCAGAATCTTCTGTCCTGGGGACACTGTGGCATATTGATTAAGGACTTGACTCTGGAATGGCATTGCTGGGGCTTAATCCCTATTTCCTTCACTTGCTGGCTTTATGATCCCACAGTTAATCCACTAATTTTTTTTTGTTGTTGTTGTTGTTGTTTCACTTTCTCATCTTTCAAATTTGGATAGTAACAGTTCCTGCTTCGTGGAAGGGTTAGAAGGTTGAAATATATTCACATAGCTAAGACACGTAACACAATGCTAGGCATACATTTAGTATGACTGAGTATTAGCTATCATTGTCACTATTTACCTTGCTGACGCATGCCTCCCTTCCCAGACTTAATGAATCAACATCTCCAAGGTGGAATTCAGATGCGTTTATAGTTAAAAGTTCTTCCGATGATTCAGAGAGGACTACTGGCTTATTAGCAGCCGGGACTTGCTTTCTGTGAGCCGAATATTCTCTTCAGCACCTCTCCACTTTTATACTCTTGTAGCACTACTGTGGTCCCTCTCCATATACCAAGTTTGTCCTCCCAGCTCGTGCTTACCCTTCCCCTCCTATAAGCAGTTTTCCATGCCCCATGTGCCATGGACAGAGGTCCTTATGCACCATGGAAGTATGTGTTCATTGGTCCCCTCTTCAGCCTCTGAGTGTCATGAGGATTCACCTGCCTGACACCCACCTTGAGAGCTACTATCTTTAGTGAATTACTTGCAGAGTAGATGAAAAAAATACTGCTGACCAAGTTTCTTCATTCCCATTTGACTCTAGGTCCTGTGGCTGCCCCTTTCCCGTGATGTTACCTCCAAGCCTTTCCCCACTCTCAAGTCGTCTTTACTGCTACTCCTCTCTACGTAGCATCTGCCTTCCCCACTTCCAGAGCAGACTGTGGTCTTACACAACACCACCCCCTTTTTCTCCCCCTTCTCTTGGATGAAGGAGAGAACACACCCATCAGATTCTGACCGAATTCTGTTGGATTGCCTAAACTGTATGACCCCACTTAAAAAGGATATCTTTGCCTTCTGCCTCTGTCACAAGATTGTAGGGGTGTTGAGTTGCCAAATTTGTAATCTTATGCATAGCCCTGCACCTGGCACAGAGTGTGTGGGCACAATAAATGAGGAGGAAAAGGTAGGACTGTGTTGTTGATGGGCACTCTAAGAGCAGACTTGAATTATTTTCTACTTATATTAATATGGAGTGACTCCTGTATACCAGGCTTATTTCTAAGCTCTTTGCACATGCTCTGTCATTATAGTCATCATATTTATTACCCAAGCAAGGATAACTGAGGATCAGAGAGGTTAAGTAATGTGCACAGAGTGGTAAGAGGGACGGCAGTGTTTGCACATATGGTGTATACCCTGAACTTCCACCATGCTACTTTCTGGAGATGCAGGGCTGACCCTTGCATGAGCCTCACCCACATTGGAGCTGTGGACACTCACATGGGCCTCTGGATTGCTTGTACTGGCAGAGTGGTAAATCAGATTAACAGTTCTGAGTGCTAGCCAGTTGAGCTAGTGATTTACATGTTCTCCTCTTCAGAAGTATCTAAGCCCAGGCCCAGCCCTTTTTTTTTTTCCTTTTTTTCCTGCTCTTTAAATCTCAGTTATGAATCTCCTTGAAGATTAACCTAAGTTTATAGTTGAACATCAAAATTATTTGCATTCTTGGTATGGGTGTTGGCAGGCTTGGTCAAGAGTAAAATTGTGGGATTAGATAAAAACACACAATTGGAAATAATGGTTGGCCATTTGGTTGGTCCCTAGAAAAGTTTCTCCAAAGATGTGGTAGTATTTTGTGAAAGAGGATTTAAACGGCCAGAATGGTTTAGGCTACACACTGGGCAAAGTCACTGGACCGCTTAAGCATAAGATCCTTACAGCCTTATTTCTCTCCAGTTCTTTAATTCTACAAGGTTTAATGCCTCTGGAATTTTGGATTCCCAATTGTGCCTCCTTTATAAATGAAATAATAAATCTCTTGGATACATAGAACATTACCCACAACGTTTACAGCGCCCCAATAAATACTTGTCTAATGAAGTGTATCATGTCGTTTTGGAAGCCCCAATTACACAAGGTACTTCCCAGTAGTTACATAAATTAATCTTGGTATTTTCAGGGCAAGAAACCAGATCTCTCCTCTTAGAAAGAGTGGATTAGTGATTTCTTTGAGTAGAATTTGGATGCACTGTAGGAACCCAATGGACCAAGGTCAAGAGGAAAGTCCCGAACCCATTTTGGAGCATAAGCTTGGATAATAACATGGCAGATAAATATTACGGTGTTGAAAGAAGATCTGTTATTTCTGAAATGTGGGAACAAGTGTTACTGTTGAGATGCATGTCTGACAAACTGCCCCACAAAGGGTACATGCTTCATTTGGCAAATTGAATCTGGAAACACAGAACTGAGCCAGGCCAGCCCAGAAGATACTTCCCTAAAGCTTCCATTGTCAATGATAAACTGGCTTTTAAAAAACGCAAAAAAATCAAAGTAATGCATGCTTACAATTTAGAAAACCCAGCAATACTAAAATGTTTATTTATTTATATTCATATTTGTGAATATTAGTGATAATGCTGAAGTGCTTATATACATAAACATTGCAAATTTTTATGTTTCATAGCTCTTGAGCCACCTCTCCTTATCCCAAATTTCATTTCTGTTTTTCAAAGATTGTCTGCTCTTTTAGCTGCTTTTTAATGTAATATTTCCAAGTAAGATGTTTCTTTATCTGTGTAAAATATCAAATTATTTATTATGTGTTTCCCATTATGGTAGATTAAATGTTTCCTACAACTTCCTTATTCTTCCATATATCACATTTTTGATTAAATGGATTTTTAGTGCCTATTTTTTTGTCATGATTATAAATACAGACATGCCTTGGTATCTACTGGGGATTGATTTTAGGGCTCATTATGGTATTAAAATTCATGGATGCTTAAGTTTCTTATATAAAATGGCATTGTATTCGCATGTAACCTAGGCGTATCCTCCCATATGTTTTAAATAATTTCTAGATTACTTGTAATACCTGTTAAAATATAATAGCCCTTATGCTGTGTTTTTCACATAATGACGACAAGAAAAGTATCTAAATATGTTTGATATGCACCTGAATATTTTTCCTCCCATATTATGCATCTACTGTTGGCTGAATCTACTCATATGGAGCAGACACAGGGAGAAGGCCAACTATGTTGTTTACTGTTGAGTCAAATAACTTACTATGATCACATTTCCTTTCTATTAAAATATTTCCCTAAAGTTATTAATTGTCTTTCTTCAAAAATTCACTTAGTTTTTAAATATTTTAATGAAATTTTCTCACTGGCTTCAATAATCCTTTGACATACTTGTCAAAAGTAATCTCCCCTTAAGATATTTTTCTTATGTTAATAGTTAAATTCTCAAGTTATCCTATACTGTTTTTTTTATGTCAGTTGTCAAGGGGGAAAAGTTAATTATTAATTAGGCTATATCAAAAGTAATTTAAAATGCCTATCTCCAATGTGTCCTTTATTTTAATTATAGTCAATTACTCATATTTGGGTAAATAGAAAAGATCTGGTTTATTATATTTGGTAAATAACATTCATAATTTAGTTTTAGGGTCCCATGAATACCCAATATTCTTTAAGAATTTCTTTCTTCTTGTATATCTTTGACATCTAGAATAGCTTCCTCTGAGGAAAGCAAATGATATTTCATGTAATTTTATTCCGTGAGTAGTTTAAAAAAAAACGGCCTCCTCACATGACATTGATTTCTTCCCTTTTCTCATTCTACTCTCACTGGTGTTTCAGCTCTGAATTATACAATTAGGAATGTGAGATACATTGTCATTGGAAGTAGTTAAAACATTTACATGAAAGAACGGGAAAGACTTCACCTTTAGAGACAGTGTTTTTCAGATTGCCAGTAGAGGGCCTTGTTAAACTGAGTAAAAGTTCACGTATCAACCAATAGCCAACAGACACCCTATTAAAGAAGGCATTGTTTTAGTATTTCTGATTAATAGCAGTAAAACTACCAAAATAATTTTTAAAGTACCTGGCATTTATTTCTATATGGAGAAATTAGACAGCTTTCATTTTTATTGTTTTCTTAGTAGGAAATTGGAAAATTCAGAAAGATCATTAATAACCCATCAATCAAATCAAGACTTTGGATGCCTAGTCATAAAATCTATACACAACACTTTTTTTTTTTTTTTTTTTTTTTTTTTTAGTTAGAATGCTGTTCTCTGAGGTTACTAGCTGGAACCTCAGGTTGGCTGTGGAATATGGAGAAGAGACAATGGCTCTTCTATCCCGGGTACAATTAGACTTGCTTTCTCCATTTGAGTGAACCCACTATAAAATAAAAGCATTCCCTCTTCCCTGCAGCTGATGTAAAATATGATTTAAAATCATGACATTCTGTAGTATGCTCTCCATTCAGATGCAGGGAAAGAATCTGCACTGAGAGAGTTGGGATCATTTCCTGTTCTCTGTCCTGCTCCTTTCCCAGTGGAAGAAACCAGGGGAGAGGAGAGCTGATATTTCTAAAGTCATCCAGCAGGTTAGTGCAGTGCAATCTTCTTCCTGCTCACTGACCTTTCGGCTCCTCTTACGCAAGTCTCTCCTTTTTAAGGAGACTCTCTTCTCCCGACTCCATCCTCCTGGGGGCAACTTCTTCTCAGCCTAACTGGCTCCCTCAGGTAGGCTTTTTCTGCTTGTTATGTGCCCTGTGAACCTCATGTCCTTGTTTTCCACTGCACTTATCTCTACAGTGGGATGAATAATAATGCCTATCTCAGAGGGCTATTAGAAGGGTTAGATGAAACAGTATACATCGAAAACACTTATGTGTTTTCAAACATATGGTCAACTATTTGATTAAGAACATTTCCCCAGCAAGGCTAGCTATTCCATGAAGGCAGAACCTGCATCTGTCTTGTTTAACATGGTAGACTTGGCACTTAGAACAGTGGCTGGCACACCGTAGGTACCCAAAAACTATTTGACAAAAGGATGAATGTAAGCAAGCATTCTGATTCTTTGCTTACTGGTTTTTCTCTTCCATTTCTACACTTAAGGAAGACAGTCATTTTTATAAGTCAGCTGATGGTGTTCAGATCTCATGGCCTTCGGGATGCCTATGGACTCAGGGAAATTTTTTAACTTTCCATGAGTAAGTGAGTATTTTTTTTTTATTTCCGGTAGTTCAAGGATCCAATATTTGTGGTATTTATCAAGTGGTGGCTCTGCAGGTTTAAAAATAACAAGAGAATGGAGAAGGATTTCTTCTCTTGTTGACAAGGACAGGAGGAATGGGAGGAGAAAAGTGTCCCCAGATGAGCCACATGTCCTTTCATATTTCCCAGGTTGGGCTGGTGATTTTTCTGGAGACCATCATGAAATTGTCTTCCTTAAAGGTTGTATTAGAAAGGCCAGGGTCTTTGGAATCAGTTAACACAGATAAAGTAATGTAAAACAGATCACTATAGCTCCTACCCAAGAGGCATTTGCCCTCGGGTATCCCTGAGTTCCAGTCTCTGTCCTGACCTGTACTGTCTTTGAGTGAGTTCTTTAACCTAATTGATCTTGTCATCTGTAAAACAGAGGAGTATCAACAGTGATTTCACCTAAGTCTTCATAATATGTCTACCTCATTGTGCTTTCTATGTATATTGTCTCATCTAACCCTTCTAACAGCCCTCTGAGATAGACATTATGATTCGTCCACTGTATAGATGAGAAAGCCAAGGTACCCAGAGATTAATTTGTTCCAGATTACACAGTAAGACTTTGAGACAGATGTTTAGATTGTATTACCTCCTTAAAGGATCATTGTGAGAATTAAATGAGATAAAGCCCATGGCGTAACTGCATAAAAATAAGCTGAACACATGGTGACCCTTAAGATCATCATTGAGGACATTATGTCCCATGGAAGCAGATGAATGAGATGTAGGCAACTGAAAGAGATGGCAGTGCTGTGTGTCTCAGGGACACATTGCTTAATCCTGATGTCAAATGTCAAGAGCTCTTTTTACTTGGTACTTTGGTACAAACATGTATTTGCAACCCAAAACAACCAGTAAGGAAACTGCCCACCCTAATCCCCTCCTGGATGTTCTGATCACGTGAGAATAGTTTTCTTGGCTCAATGCTGCATCTGCTGATTGACACCCCTGGCTTTATCATCTCTGCTTTTTTATTTGGTAAGACTGTCAAATGCCACAGATTCCGGTTTGTATGTAACTCCTTCTTTGAGGAACAGTGGGACCAGGTTATGGGGTAGACAGGGTGTGATGGGTGTTCAGCTCTTTCTGATGTGTCCTCATTTTGTTCCCTTGTTAATGTATCCCTGACCCATTTTCCCCAGCTGTCTCCTTCCTCTTTTCCATCTTTCTTTCTCTTTTTATTTTCTCTCTTCATTCATTCTCTTGTTTTTCTCTTTCCTATTGCTCAGTTTTTCGTCTCTTTAATCTTGTCCTCTGCCCAACTTGAATCTCATCTCTCCCTCAATTATCCCTTTTGCTCTTCTACACCCTCTTTCTATTCATTTTTTCTCTCCTCCTTCCTCACCCTAGCAGAGCAGAGGATGGTCAGTGTTTCTCAGTGGAGCAGGAGTCAGAGAAAAAGGGCCAACATTCCAGTCTTTTCAACGTTTCTATAATCATCAAATGCCCTAGGGCCTCATTACAATGCTGATCCTGTTAAACAAAGAACACATCCAAATTCTAGGCCAAAGGAAAAGGGAGCCCCAAAGGAGCAGGCTGCATGGTAGAGGAGGGTGTGATCTAGAGAGAGAGAATTGAGTGACCCCGCTTGTAAAATCCTGCCCCAAGCCAGCTGTAGGACGTGGGATCAAGTGGCCCCATCTGCAAAGTGAGGGGGAGATCAGATGGTCCCAAGGCCATTCCTGGCACCGTGATCCTGTTATTCCTAATCACACAATGATTGCAGCGTGACTCACAACACAGGCAATTATCAAAGCAGCAAGAGGCAAAGCCAGAATAGTGGGCTCAGCACTGGTCTGTGTGCATGGGCGTCCTGGGGACCCTGGCAGTATCTTTGATCCCTAGCAGTATCCCATTTTCCCAAAGTGCTGAAGTGATTCGTCACTGCACAATGCTGTGTGTCCTCACAACAGATGTGAGAGGATCACCCTTGAAAGGGTGTTTCTCCAAAGCATCTAATTATAACCTCTACTGAAGATTAACAGATGTTATAATTGTCTTTACCCTTTGATTAAATAGTTTCTGCATGAGTGGGTTTCTTAGATTTTCCTTCTCTGTTTTGCATGATCTTTATAAAGAACTGACATGTGTCTTCAATTTTCTGGAGATAGCTCCTCAACAGGCTGGGTAAGAATCTTCGCAGATTCATAATTTCATCCGATCTCTTTCTTTCCCTTCTATAAGTTTATATATAGAGAGAGAAAACGTGGGGTGGGTAGACTGTACTTGTGTAGACTGGACATGGGTTTTGATGGCAGGTGAGTGGTAGGAGTATGAGTGTAGCTAGAAGCTGGCCTCTCTTTCTGCAGTTTGTCTGCAGAAGTGCCTGATATACATGAATGTTCTCTAGGAAAAACTCTGCCAAGTGGAAAGGGAGATTCAGCAGACCTTGCACAGCAGTCAAGCACAGAAGGTGACAAGTGTGCAAATGAGTGTGTGAGCAGAGAGACAAACAGCATTCGTGATGTAAATGTCTGAAGATTGTACTGCCAATGTTTGTTCTGGAAAGATAAGCTATCAGCCAGAAGCTGATATCAACATTTAAAACATTATTTTCGTTCCATTATTTAGAACTCAGATTTCTTTCTTCTCCATTAGCGATGTGGTTTGCATTGTATGGCTCACTTATTTCACCTACTATGAACCCATCAGGAAGGATAGTGCCATTAACTTACAGGAAGATAAAGCCTTCTGCCTCATTGTGTCATTGTCCAAATGAGTATGTTTCCTCTTTGAAAAGAGAAAATTATAAGGAAGGCTTTCAGGCATTAGGCCAGCTTATGGAAGATGAAGACCAGATCATTTAGAGAGATCTCCTTAAAAAAAGGGTCTCCATCTCTTCATACCAAAGCAATCTGAAAAGGACTTGCAAATCAAGGCAAAGATCAGCCATTGGTCAGCCTGAGGACATAGAAGAAATAAGCAAAATCAAATTTGTTTTCAGTGGATACACTAGAATTAAACCTTTGGAAAAATAAAATGAAGGAAATACTTGGTTTGGTTGATCTAATAGGCCCCATACAAATTCCATCTCCTCTTTCATCTGCAATTGATAAGGAAGAGGAAGGAAGGTACATTTATTCTTAGTAATAATCTACACTGAATATATGTGCTACTAGTGAATCAAAAGGCAAAATTTCTATCTATGGGGTTCACAATATATAGGGGGAAGGCGTTAGTCCCTCATGAGACATTTAAAGAACATTAGAAACTAAATAGGATTAGGTTCCAAATGAATGATCAGAACATTGATAAATTAAGATGATTTTATAAAGGAATAGGATCTTAAACATTTCTAGAACCGATATCATGAAAAATAGCTAAAGAAATTAGATTTGGGTCATTTGGAGGAAGAAGATTTTAAAACTGTTCTGAAGTGTAATATACATACAGATCAGTGAATCTAAATATCTAGCTTGATACATTTTTACAAACTGTATTTATATCACCAACGCACAAACCAAGACATATCACCAGCACCCTGGGAACCCTCCTGCAGTTCCCTATGGGGACCACCATGCCCATTTCTGATGGAAAAGATTAATTTTGTCTCTTTGTATGCATTATGGAAATAGAACCACATAGTATGTATGATTTGGGGTTTGACCTCTTTTATTCAAATTATGTCAGTGTGATTCGTTAATATTACTATATTTAATTGTAGATTTTCCATTGTCATTGTTGTATAATTTTCCATTGTGTGACTGTACCACAGTATGGTCTTTCTGCTATTCAGGAAAGTTTCTAGTTTGGAAAAGTCAGGAAAGTTTGCTAGTTTCTAGTTTGGGATTCTTACAAATAGTGCTGTGATAAACATTCTAGAACATGCCTCTTATGTCACTTCATAAACAAATAAAACATATCCGCTGAGTGTGTGTGCAATTGCCACATTGTAGAGTATCTAAGAGATACTGCCAGTCTTTCAAGGTGATCGTTCAAGTTTATAGTCCTATTCACCATATGTGAGAGTAATGGTGGTGTTTTAATTGACTGACGAGAACAGGACTACTTCTTAAAGGTGGATGTTAAAGAGAAGTAGCTGTGGCCTAATATTAGGCATTGCTCCTTTAGAAATTCACAGAAAGAAAATGGGATTTTATGAATTAGGTCCTTGTCCCTGGAAGTTCTCAGACAGTGAAGGATGGCCTTCACCAAGAAGGGAGGTGAAGTAGGCATAGGATTCCAAGGGCTTTTTCATCACAGGCCTTGTATATCTAACATAGTAATCTCCATGGAAACAAGAGTATGGAAGAGGTCATCCCAGTGGACCAGAAGGCCAGATTGTAGGAGTAATCAGGAGTGATTGCAGGGATAATACTGACTCTGTGAGTGGGGCAGAGGCCATTCCAAGAAGGGTGACAGACAGATGCACAGGTCTGAATAGGACATGATAGAATCAAGTATCGTCATAAAAAGTGATGATATATTAGTAGATGGAAGAGTGAAGAGCTGTTTGCAAACCACAGCAGAATTCCTGCAGAATAAGAATGGAACACACATTTATACAGTTCACTATACCGAATGCTTAGGACCAGTCTGAGAACCACCAAGCAAAACAGAAGCATTTGATCAGCTCTGCCAGAGATCAAGCAATGTCCACAAGATGCCCTAGGTGAAAGTTGCTGCACAGGGAGGTGGCCAAATAATGCTCACCGGGGCAAAAAGAACAAAGCAACATTTCTGCAAGCCTCCTTGCAGTTCCTTGGAGTTTCCAAATACCTAATGTGCATGAATCTCGTGTCCTTGGCAGCATGGGGCTACATGTCCTCTACAGCATGGGCTCTGACCTAGACTGTTTTCATGCCAGCATCACACCATGTACAAACTTGATCATATAGTAAAAGGGCTCACAAAACTAAAGATGGATGGTTGGACTGATAAGAAAAGGTTCTTGCTTTGAACAAATAATGTTCCTTCCTCTGCTTTCATCTTTTTCTTATCTCTTTTTTACCCCCACCCCCCTCCACTTTGCAATCTTTTGAAACCTTGAACAAAGAATTGCTCATTTTCCTTGACCTAAGGGATCCAAACTGCATAAATAGATAAGCTTGTGAAATTAATGAGAGGGATCTTCATGTTTCTTAGAGTATTTTCATCCATTCGAAATGGCTTAAAACATATATATAAACCCAGTGGCACTGTTAACAGGCACCTTCTAGGCACATGGTGATGGGGCCCCTCAATCAACACACCCTATCCTTTTCCCTTCCAAAGCCGCACTGAAGGGCTATATTCAGGACAGCAGTCATGCCCTGGGTCAAAGCACGCATCCATGCTATCTTGAAACTCTAGAACATAGCCTGAATCTGGTAAATGGAGCACAGCTGAGCAGGTGACAGATTTATCATACAGAGTTGAAGACTATTCTAGGACAGAGCACAAAGGCAGTCATTGTGGGAAATCTGATAAATGGTTACTCCTGTAAATACTTCTTTTAAACACTTTATACTGTTCTGAAAATACATAATCTCATGAACAGTGATGAATCCGCTGCCTCTGTCTCTTTCTCTTTGTCCTTTCAGCATGTCTGTTTCTACTCAGATACTCTTCTATAGGGGCACTTTTCCACCTTTGGGTTTCTCCTGAGTGTATTTGATTCTGAAGATCTGAGCCCAGTCCGGGAGACATGGCTGAGATGTGCTTCTGGGTATGAGGGTATATGTGAGTGCGCACACACAGGGATTGATGAGTGTATGTGTGAGCACATGCATTTGTGTTTCAGGGTTTTGTCTCTGCCATTTCAGTTAGACAAAAGCATAGCGTTATTTCATCCATCCTCAGATTTCCAACTTAACTTGACTGAAGTTATAAAGCACTATATCAAGCCAAAATAATTCTAGGACATTATAACAAGTAATATCAATCTTTCCTACTATAATCAACAATATTTTCTTGATGGAAAGTTTTTGTTGTACCATTCTCTTCAATTTCTTTGGGGATATGCTTAAGCCATTACAAGTTTTTTCAACAATAAGTGTTTGAACCATGAATCCTACCTCTCCTGTTCCCTTTTCTAGGTTTTTCTTGTAAAGGTACAAAATTCCCCTGGATGTGACTTCAAAATGTTTCTGGTACTGGGGATTGACCTCAGGGGCACTCCACTGATCCACATCCCCAGCCTATTTTGTATTTTATTTAGAGAAAGGGTCTCATTGAGTTGCTTAGTGCCTCACTTTTGCTGAGGCTGGCTTTGAACTCCTGATCCTCCTACCTCAGCCTCCCGAGCCACTTTGAATCAATAGATATGTAGTTAGTGAGAGCTCATGAAAGTATTATAACAAGAGATTCTTAGAGCTGGCCATCTACTATGGATGCTTGGTATGGCATGGTGGCCACTGAAGCAGATTCTACCTGGAAGCTGCCCTGGTGAGATATTGGAGCCCATAACGAGAGGCGGGGATGCAAACCATTCAGCCCTCAACCATGATTCTGATGGGTGGAAACAAAAATGCTTAGTTTGATTGCCAGCAGATCCTTTACTCTCTGCCTCGGTCTCTGTCTTATTAAATCTGTACTGACCATGGGCAGAATGAAGTGGAGGACTGAGCATGTTTTAACTTGCACTGGGTGCACCTCAGAAATTTAGCAACCCAACTCGGATATTTCTACATCTCTTGGCCCAATAACTTCAAACGGTACTAGACAGAAGTCTTTGCCATCAATAACTTAAAAGTTTAATATTCTAAAACAGATAATGAAGAAACATAGATAAAGAAAAAGCTGGTTTTAGAAGTAATTCTAAAATCAATTTCTCCCTTGCAGCTGCCTCTGATACTTGGTTCTATGCCTCTCTTTCCTTTTGTATGTCATCCCCAGGGTCAGATAAGGACTTTTCTAAGCCCTCTTTTCAAAGAGAACCAAATAAGTTCTGCCTTCCTCCATAACCTTAGTCGGACTTTCCAACCTATCCAGAATTATACTTAAGGTCAAGTTGTGATCCACAGGGCACTGAAGTTTGCTGTGTGAATTCTGGAATGACCTTGATCAGATGTGACTTATCAGTGAGTTATTTGATAGGCAGGGGATACTTTAAGATGTGATTTTGATTCTGAAGGCTGATCATTACATTTCTGGGAAGTTGTGGGCATTCTTCTCTGCCTTTCTGAACTGAAAATATAAGCAATCATTGGGATGGAACAGGAAGGAGACAGTGATTTAGATTAATAGAAATTTGAGTGTATTCAAAATGAGAGGCCACCTTTAGCTATTTATCCTGGAAAACGGTTCATTCATTTATGTGAAGAGGCATGTACAAGAATGCGCACTGCAGCATCATTTGTAATAATGATAAGTTATTTGCTGTCCGAGTGTCCATCAATAGGGGAAGAGTCAAACAAATAATGCTCCATCCACACTCAGGAGCCTGTGTGGTCATTAAAAGGATGAAGAAAAGCTATTTGTATCTTGACATGGAAAGACTTCCTGATTTATTAAAGTGGGGGAAAAAAGTGGTCAAATATATACATAGAAATGGGTGCCACTTCTGTTTCAAAAACAGACATAAATATAAAATCTATTATCTAGAAAGATAAATTGATAATGGTGGATTTTTTTCTGATTCAGAGAATATTATTGGGAGTACATGAAGAAGAAAGTTTGGCTGTTTTTCACATAATTTTAACTATTTATTTTAAGAAAATATGCATAGATACTTCTAAAGAAGATTTACATTTTTGTGTGTGTATACATGTACATTTTACTCATATATATTTTAATAAGAGTGTATATTCTGAAGCAATATTTCATGGAGAAAAGAGTTTATACTTTCCAAATAAGTCATCTGAGGTAACCAAAGGTAATATAAAAGACAAACAGAACCTCTGTTTTTCTCTGGGTGCGCTGAAGTTTTCAGGCATGATGATATTTAATTTAAGATACAAATAAAAGCAATAAATTTTAAAACGGGCAACTATTTCTAAGGTGTGAAGCAGCAGAAGTTATTTACAGAGAATTCATTGCTCAAAATTTAACCGTTTCAGACATGGTGGGCTCATTTCAGATATCAAATAATGGGATCACGGTGACCAGGTAAATGAGCTGTGGTCCTGTCCTGAAGGATAACCAATCTAGTGGAAGGACAGACAAGTAAACACAGCTCATTTATTTATAAGCATAAGGCTGAATGAAGTACTCAAAAATGGAACAATTTGTGAGCATGCAGAGTAATGTTTCCTTAATTAATATTGGCAGTGATTTTTCTCAAGGCTCCATGAGGATATAAAGAGTTTGAAGGATCATAATGTGATTAGCATATATTGCATAAATTTTCAAAAACTTTTATTGTGGCCACCTTTGAATTGATTTGTAGGTTATTTTCTCTGTTTATATTACTCTCATTTTTTTGTTCTCATTTTTAGAGTTTCCAGTTTTAGTTAAATCTTCTTTTTGCTTTCCATTTTAAAGATAATGTGATTTTAAACTTACTCTGTTTTCTTTTTCATTAGAAGTTGCAGCAAAATAAAAATGACTGCAAGAAAAAAATTTATGAACTTTCAATTTGACTGAGTTTTTTTCATGTTTTTTTTTGGTTTCTATCTTTCTGCTTGGATTAAAATTGATAATATTGTTATTTGCTTATTCTTTTTTAATACCTGTATTGCTTAAAAATTTGTAACATGCATATTTATGCATTCTATGTTTATACGTACATACAAATAAAATACAAAATATATATAGCAGATTAAAATTTACTCAATATCTTTATATGCTTAAAAAATAAAACTAAGACCTTATTATACTTAATTTACCCTTTGAATCCCATTCTGATAATTTTTTTTTTGAGTTGTGATTTTCAGTGGTCAATGGGTAGATTCACTCACATCATTTCTCCATGTCTTTGCTCACCAAAGTCTCCAGGATCCTACTTCTTCCCTTTCATTTCTTGCTAGCATATATCCTTCAGTAGTTTTTTAGTCAGTATCTGGGGAAAACAAAGCTTTTGTTTTTAGTAAGACTAAAGAGTTCTTGGATTATATTTTAGCTCAATTTAGAATTCTAAGTCACAGTTAATTGCTCTCAACACTTTGAAGACATTACTGCCTTATGTTCTGGCATTTATTTCTGCTGACTGAAATGTGCTGGCAGTCTAACTGTCTAATAGGTTTTTATTTGCATGTCATTTCGGAAGCATCTCTCACGACTTTTAGGATTTTCTCTGTAGCTTGAGGTTTTTATAGTTTCAAAGCTATATGTATTGATATGTACAGTATTTATTTCTTTATGTTGTAATTTTAGTCATAAATGTTCTTAAGTTCTGAAAATTTTTTAGCCATTTTCTTCTGAAGATATTTCTTCTATGTTATTCTATTTTCTCTCTCTTTATTTTTATTATTATTTTTTTGGAGTCTCCTAGATGCATTTTGGAGACTTCCAATCAATCCTTCTTTTCTCCAATATTTTTCTCTGTACCTTGCACTAGATGAATTCATCAGTATAACTTTGTGGTTCATTAATTCTCCCTTTGATTGTCCTGTCTGGCTTTAATTTTGGTTTTTGGCATTTTATTTCAGACTGATTTTTCTGGATTTATAATGGATATTCTTATTCTTTTGCTGTTGTTGTTGTTCTTTTTACCATAGAGCTACATCCCCAACTACAACCCACGTCTTTTATTTTGAAACAAGGTCTTGATAGGTTGCCAAGGCTGGCCTCAAACTTGGGATCCTGCTGCCTCAGCCTCCTGCGCTGCTAGGATTACAGGCTTGTGCCACTGTGCCCCCTTTATTTGCCTATTCTTATTTCACAATTTCTTATCAGTTTTGTAAGTGATATACTACTTTTTTGTTATTTATTTATTTATTGACTGATTGATTCTTTTTAATTATAAAAGACAGTAGAATCCGTTTTGATGTAATTGATGGAATAATTCCATCTGTTTTGATGTAATTGTACAAGCATAGAATTATTCCATGCTTATGTTATGCTTATTCCACTTTTATGTTTTGATATTTATTCCCTCCTAATATTAACTTTTTTCATTATTTTTATTTTATTGATGATGATTTTTTGGTTGTCTTCTTAGTATTAGTTTTCATAATGCTTTAAAATTTCAAGTCATCTTGAATGGAATTTGCCCCTATTCTCTGCACACTCCTCCCCATCCATGGGTTATATACATGCTTTCATGAAACTTGCCAGATGCTCCATCCAGAATCAGGTTTTGTGAGTGGCTTAGTGTATCTCTCCTGTAATATAAAGTTAGATGGTACAGAACTACCAAATCCTTGATTCAAGTTCTTTAGTTAGACTACCTGTCCTTCTACCATGCAGTTAAATATCTTGGAGTCTATAGCTCCAGGAAGAAATTATTTCCAAGATTAAGGGGCTCTTTTTCCAGACTATGCATTCATGGAGTAGCTGGCTGGCCTCCAACACTCATGCAAAGCTCTTGGTGCTAGATACATATGAGGTGTCAAACTCTTCTGTTTTAACATCTATCTGGACACAGCGCTCAGCAGGCCCAAGAGATCTGTTGTCCTCTTCCTTCTTTGAGCTCAGTGTCTGTTTCACAAAGATGTCTTTCTTCTTTATACATTACAAAAAATGTATTTAATACAATTATATATCTTACTCAGTTATTACTAGTGGAAAGTTCTTACTTCAAATTCGGTGTATCCATGGTCAAACTTCAGAGTAGCCTTGAATCCTTCAAATTGTGTCCAAGAATGCACAAAATATTAAATGTTTGTATTTTTCCAGGGTGTTGGGTATTAGACTTCCTCTTTTCCTCAAAGTTTGTAATAGCCACTGACCTCACTTGACCCCTTCAGTTTGAATGCATGTTCTATTTCCCAGGAAAAGACAGTAATCAGAATTTAATTTATTTCTATTCCAAGACAAATAATTACATTTTATACCTTCAACAACATTGGGGCATAATTTTAAAAGGAAGTAACAGAGTGGCAGCTCAGGAAAGGCTTGAATAGGGTCCCTGCAAAGTCAAATTAAAATTCAGTTCACAGTATAAACTTTTTTTTCAGTCAAAGAAAGGAAATTCCTTTAATGGAATAAAATGCAAATATTTAGTCAAGGCAACAAACATGAAATGATGAGGGTGTTTATTCATGTTTTGGTTTCTTAACTACTGGGTTTTATGAAGTTAGGGACTTAAGTTCAGTTTTCTTGTAGATAAGTTGAATGCATTTTCATCAAATGTGGGCTGGTAAGATAATATTAGTGTTGTGCATTCAGTAAGTGCTCAAGGAGGGCTGGTAAAAGATGATGATAGTATACTATAATTTAGTCTAAGTGATTTAATTGAGTAGGCTAAGTGTCTATCTTAACTTTAATTCAAAATACTACATATGATCTTTATACTTTTTCATGACTTAATAAAAATCACATTTAAAAATAAAAGTGAAAAATATGTTACTTAGGGATAAAATTAAAATTACTATATCATTTAAAGCAAATTGCAAAAAAGACTGACTGAGGCAAGTATGGATTGGTCTTTCATCTTGAAGCTTAAAAAAGTTATGATACAAATAATCCTAAAGTATAATTAGGAAAACAATCTAATGTATAATACAACAAAATGAATAAAACATCTAAGAATGAATATAACAAGTAAAATGGAAGATTTGTATACCCAAAACCATAAAACATTGTTGAAAGAAGACCTAATAAAATGGAAAGACAGTCTATTTACATGAATAGAAGAATTAGCATTGTTAAGATGGCAGTACTCCCCAAACTGATCTACAGACTCAATGGAATCCCTATAATAATCTCACTTGGCTTTTTTGCAAAAATTTCCAAGAAGCTAAAATTAATATAGAAATGCAAGTTAGCTACAAAAACTCCTTAAAAATAAAGAATTAACTCGGAGGATTCATACTCCAAATTTCAAAACCTACCAAAATCTGTATTAATCAAGATAGTGTGGTACTGACACATAGATCAAAGGAATAAAATTAAAAGTGCAAAAGTAAACCTAACACTTATGGTTGGTTGATCTTTTTTACATGAACAGCAAGACAATTTTGTGGGGGAAAGAATACTCCTTTCAATAAATAGCGCTAGGATACTGTGGATACCCATGTGAAAAGGGATGAATTTGGACTCCTCCCTTATGCCATATAAAAACTGACTCAAAAGGAATCACAGTCTTAAATGTAAGAGCCAAAATTATAAAAATTCCATAATAGGAGTAAATCTTTACTGCCTTGGAGCAGGAAAAAGTTTCTAAGATATAACATCAAAACATCAGCTACAAAAGAAAAAAAAACATCGATAACTTGCACTTCAGTAGGATTTAAAAACATTTGTATATCAAAGGACACTATCAAGAGAGTAAAAAGACAATCCATAGAATGAGAGAAAATATTTTCAAGTATTATATCTGACCAGGAGCTTCTATCTAGGAAGTAAAAAGAATACATCTACCTACTCCAACAATGAAAAGATATTCACTGAATTAAAAAAAAAATGGACAAATGTCTGAATAAATGTTTCTCTGAAGAAAGATATACAAATAGCCAATAAGGACATGCAAAGAGGCACAACATTATTAATAATTAGGGAACTGGAAGTCAGAGCTACAATGAGACATCACTTTGTGTCTACAGGCGCAGTTATAATGAAAAGTTATAGACAATAATAAATGCTGACAAAGGTATGCCGAAATTGGACCTCTTGTATGTGACTGTCAAAGATGTAAAATGAGGTACATTCTCTTTGGAAAACAGTTTGGTGGTTCCATTTGATCCAATATTTTTTTCCTTAAGTATGTACCCAACCAAATGGAAACATAGGTTCATACAGAAACTTATATATGATTGTTCATAGCAAGAATGTGGAAACAATCTAAATACTACCAATGATTGACAAAGTGTTAAACAAATGTGATATATCTCTACAATGGTATATCATTCAACCATTAAAAAAATGAAGTTTTAGTAGGTGCTACCACATAGAGATGATCCTTGAAAACATTATACTTAGTGAACAAGATTAGTCACAAAGACAGCTTATCAGGGTACCATTTATGGGAAATATCCAGAATAGACAAGTACATGGAGACAGAATGCAGATTACTGATTGCCTAGAGCTGGATGAGGGGCAGGGGTGGGCAGGGACTGCTAAAATTTGTGGTTTCTTTTTCAAGTGTTGAAAATGTTCTAAAATTAGATTTTGGAGGTGGTAGCACAGCTTTCTGAATTCACTAGATCATTGTCTACTTTAAGTGAATCAATATTTTGGTCTTGAATTATATTGCAATAAAGCTATAAATTAAGAGATGCAATAAATTTAAAAGCATTACATTTTCTTTAAATTGTTTTATAGATCAACATATTTTAGGGCCAAAAGGGACCTCTAGGGATCACTTATTTCATTTCTCTTGATATGTGAGATGAAGAAAATAAGGACCACAGAAATAAATTTGTTAGAAGACATACAGGTAGTTTTAGAACTAAAAATACACACTTTATATTCCAATTTCCAAAATGTATCAAGAGTTGATAAATCCTGCAGAATCCATCTACATAGAAAACTGTGAGAAACAGAGATGGTAATAATTTAGGTAATTAATGTAACCTATCAAAATATCCATGTGACCAGAATATTTTTGTGTGTATAAGAGACAGAAATGCTAAAACTAACAAGGAAGAAGAATATAGACAGCTAAGAGATTTCAGAAGCATTTGCTCGCATACCTTAAAGAACATCTATTGAATTAAACAAATATGTAAAATGTTTTTTCAAGGAAAGAGTTTTTAATGTTTGGGCTATAATGTTATATATGGTATCAAAAATTATTCAGTAACCTAGGCAATATTTTAATTCAAAGAAAGAAAAAATATTTATGCTTTTGAAGCTAATTTCTCTAACTTTTGATAATTGCTTTACATTTTTACTTCATATAAAAAAAGGAGAAAAAATATCTTTGAAAAGAAAGTTTGAATGTTTTCTATTTGCATAGACAAGTCGTGGGAAATTAAATTAGTACATGCACACACAACCTCACAGTCTCTCTGGTATTCTTAGATTTTTTTTATGTGTTATTATTTAAGACTTCAGTGTTCTCATTTTTTCATATTGATTCAATCTTCTAAAATAATTATCGAATTTTAGAGGAGGAAGGAGGTTTTTGAGAACTCATGTAGCCAAAGATTGCAAATAATAGTATGTAGATGGCATAATTCTCAGAGGTGAATTATATTTGGCTTGTGATGTCTTTTTTTTTTTTTTAAATCTAATCTCTAGGCTGGGGATGTGGCTCAGGTGGTAGAGCATCTGTCTTGCATGTGCAAGGTCCTGGCTTCCATCTGTAATGTATCAAAAAAAAAAATCTAATCTAAAAAAATTGGGAGAACTTATATAAACATTTGTGTGTTGATGTGTGTATGTGTGTGCAAACTGCACTGCCTGTCAAGTAAAAGTATGGCATATATAATTATGTACAGTACTTAATATTTGATAACGATAATGAGCAACTGTTACTGGTTTATATGCTTGCTATACTATACTTTTTATTGTTATTTTAGTGTATACTCCTACTTTTTAAAAAGTTCACTGTGAAATAGTATTCTATGGTATAAGAGCCAGCAGCAACCTCATGTACCTTGTGTTTACCGTATTTCTTAATTGCATTAAGAGGCCATGTGGAGTAATCAGCCTGTACCATCTAGGTATGTGTACGGACTCTCTGTGATGTTCCTACAATGATGACGTGGCCTAATGACACAGTGTTGTTAAATGATGCATGACTATATTTCTTAACTTTCCGCACAAGGCACTTCATTAAATGGGGGTGTTCCTAGTGAAAGAATTCAGAACTTATTATCTGTATTCCCATATTCTGTTGGTCGAAAGATTCATACCCTTTGGTGGTTATTAGAGAAAACCAAGTTGAATTCCTCCCTCAAAAAAAAGATATTTGCAAATTTAAATGTATCTTGCATCTATAGATAGAAACATTCTCAGTCTAAATGAAAATTGGCTCTTGGGACAAAACGAACAAGCAAACCTAAGGTATCACAATAGTTTGTGTTCCTCCAAAGGGCCACAGCAAATAAACAGATATATCTTTGGCATTAAATTGTATGGGAGAAGAAGAGGAACACACACACAAAAAAAAATATATTTATTTATTTATGGTAAATTTATTTATTTATTTATTTATTTATTTATTTATTTACAGTATTCTAAAGGGGGTGATTAAAAAATGGCTTGAGAAACATTGACATACAGGGAGGATTCAGAAAGACCAACGCCTGGCTCAGCTGCTGTTTTCCTCTCAGATCTAGCTCCTTATGGGAAGAACCCCTAATAAATGTGTCAGGGAAATAATAACCAAGTCAGAGGAGACACTGCCTCCAACACCCAAGAGGCTAATAATCCAACTGCAAAAATAATCATGCATTTATTTATCGTAAAAGCCATGGGGAAACAGGGACTTTTAATATTGGTGGCATAGGTATAAATTGCTATAGTTCAACCATTTTTTTGGAGAGCAGTTTGATACTCCAAGGTGAATCAGACATGTGGATAACCTGTGATCCTGTGATTTCTCCATATGAAAAATTTTTGCCTCTGTTCACAAGGATGCATAAATAGGAATGTTCAGAACAGCACTGCTAGTAATGTAATGACAAAAAAAAAAAGGAAACAAACTATCCATTATCTATTGTTTGGGAATTATGTAAACTGCTACTGCAATAAATCCACTTAGCTGGATTCTTAAAATATTTCAGATGAACTAGAATTCCTTTTATCAGCAAAGATAAGTCTTTTTCCAGGGATTAAACTCAGGGGCACTTAACCACTGAGCCACATCCCCAGACCTTTTTTGTATTTTATTTGGAGACAGAGTCTCACTGAGTTACTTAGTGCCTTGCTAAGTTGCTGAGGCTGGCTTTGAACTCATGATCCTCCTGTCTCAGCCTCCAGAGCCTTGGAGAATTACAGGTGTACGTCATCATGCCCAGCCTCAGCACAGATAAATCTTGATGCCATTAATGTTAAATGGAAAAAATTGAAGGTAAGTGGAAAAAAGGCACAATACATAGATGAATACAAAAAGGATGATGCCATCTGTGTAAACATAAAACACAAACATATAAAGCATTGTAGACATCCCAGCTCTCCTACAAGCGATTCTTCTCCTCCAGTGGGCTAGATTTGTGCATCATAATAGTCTCAGGGTGGAGAGAGAGGGAAAAAATGAAAGCTTCAAGTCCTCCTAAGGCCCAGCCCTAGAATGCTGTATCACTTTTGCCATGTTCTGTTGCAAAGGGGTCAGAAGCACTTCCAGATTCAAAGAATTAGAGAAATGGGCACCACCCTGTACGGGAAGAGAAGAGGGTGGGCCATCCTGGGATGGAGGAATGTGTGGCCATTCAACAACCTACTGCGTGTTTGACGTAACAGTGCAGGAAGACTCCAGAATACAATGTAAATTCTCTCCTAAATAATCTGTAAATTTAAATCCAGTCCAACCCAATAAAAATCTCTACTGTATTTCCTGTAGAACACAATGATCTGATCGCCCCGGAGTTCATTAGAAAAACAAAAGTGTATACAAATGGCCAAATATTTTTTCAAATAGAACAAGGCAAGTTTGACCTAAAAGATATCCAAATTTACTAAAGCTTATAACTAACATAAACATAGTCAAATAAATCAATATTAGAAAAGAATAGATAACCAAAGAAAATAATCTTGGATGTGTTAAGTTTTGTTAAGATTAGGGGGCATTTCAAATTAGTGGGGAGAAAATTCTAATTACAGAATTAATGAATTCACATCCTGTATAAAATAAAGTTAAACTTATGTTTTGTGCCACAGACAAAGGTATATTCTAATGGTACCATAAGAAAGGTTAAAAACATAATGGAAAATGTTCTTTCAATTTAGTGTGAAGGAAAAGATTGACACATTTGACTACAATCAATTGTAACATTCGATAGCAAAGAGCCAAAAGATAACCTCAGAGAAAAATATTTGTAGCAGCTGTTAATAAGGACTGATATTCGAATATATTATGAGCTTTCACAAATCAATAAGCAACAGGAAGAAGGAAAAAGAATGAGCAAATAATTTAAGCAGGTGGTCCACCCTCCATACTTCAAACAACCAAAACAGCATGCAAAGATGCACAATTCCATTAATTATATCAGGTTGTAATTTAAGAGGTTGAGGACATTTTTTTCTTTCTTTTTTTTTTAAAGAGAGAATTTTTTTAATATTTATTTTTCAGTTTTTGGTGGACACAACATCTTTGTTTGTATGTGGTGCTGACAATCAAACCCAAGCCACACGCATGCCAGGCGAGTGTACTACCGCTTGAGCCACATCCCCAGCCCGATATTTTTTTCTTTTACTACCAGTTTGTGAAAGCTTTAAGACTGATACTACTCATTAAAGGTGACTATGTAGAAAACCGTCATTTTATAACAGCCATAGAGGTATATGTTCTTAAAATATTTTTAGAAGGTAACTAGGCAATTCATACCAAATTTTTAATATTTACACTGTAATTTCACCCTTAGCAATCTAAGCTTTATAGAAAAGTTTGTGCAGGCACAAAAGATACATATTACATGCTCTTGGAAACACTGCCTAGAATCAGAAAACATCCCAAACTCTGTATTTCTACATTTAAGCTAATAAGAGATCTATTGATCATCCATTATATTGAATAATATGAAGTTGTAAAAAAAAGAAACCCTAGTGTATTGAAAATATCAAATAAAATGCAATCACTGAACAACAAGTGTTGATCCCATCTACTGGAAAAGGGGAAAAAGCAGAATTTATTTATAGGGGTACACAAATAGAAAAACTGCTAAAAGTTATCAGGAGAATGAAGTTATATGATTTCCACATTATACTCTATATACATTTTTATTGCTTCCGTCTTCTAGAAGGAGAATAAATGAATTTAATATGGTAAAACAGTTTTAATTGGGAAGAAGACTTTATAATTTCATGGATTTTTTTTGTTGTTGTTGAGACAGTAAGGAGGAAGGCAAGGGTTTTGGAAATTTCTTCACAAGAGAAAATGTTGATGAAACTGGGCATATTTTGCCTGAGAGAGAAAGCATATTACATTTGCTCCAGAAAACAGAGATGTGTCCAGTGGGTAAAAATCCAAGAGACAGATTGAAACTTTGTTGCCCTTGGAGATACTCAGATATGAAATGGGCCCTTGTGGGAGGCAGTGTGAGCCATCTGTCCCTGGTTGAGTGGAATGGAGACAAGGCAGCCACTTGTTGGGTTTGTTCTGAGGCAGTGACTATGTTGGTTGGTAGGTGAGATGGGGCTGAAAGAAACCACTTAGACCTCAGGCTCTGGCTTTCCTAGTGTCCCAAGTGAAGGTCAACACAGGAATCGTTATTATGAGACCTTATCTGTCATCTTGGATTATGGGAAGAACTGAGTCATCTCAGAGCTTTGAGAAAATTCTTAGAATTTCACTCGTACACATACATAGAAAAATTCTAAGTTTCAGATCCTTTGCTGTCAAAATACAGTCCACAGACCAGAAGCATCAGTTTTTTTTAGAAATGCGGAATCTCAGGCTTTGCTGTAGATGTAATAACTGAGAATCTGCATTTTTACAAAGTCTACCGGTGATTTCTGTGCATGAATTTGAGAAGCACTGGTCTATCCAACAAGCCTAGACTAACTCCTTAGTTCTGAGTCTGAGTAAGAAGAAACAAGCAGTATGGTGTGGGGGCAAATAATTAAAGAAATATTTTTATTGCTTATTACCAGAAAAAAATGGTAACATGAAGAGAAAAAGTGACTATATATGTATGTTCATGTATGCATGGAGTAAATATATGTATGCACACAGGCATTATAAAAATATATATACAAGTATGTAGATATGAGTGTGTATGTGTCTGTAAAACTTAATTCTTTCCAGCTATCATTTAAGTGGATGATTATTGACCATTTTGCTTTTTTTTTGAAGAGATCTTAGTCCATCTCCCTCTCAAAAAATGAAGAATACTTTCAATTTAATTAAACACTGAATAGAAAAAGATAAACATCTTTGAGACATTTCTCATGCATTTCATTTTGACAGTTGTTATTACTTAGGACATTTTCATGCCATATTCTATATTTTATGGTTTATTAAAATTCTTTCTATTGTTTCAGTGCATTAATGGGTTTTTAAGGTTTAATCCTTTAATCTTGATTTACTTGGCTTTTAGCATTTTTTTTTTCACCTCAGAATGATTTGGGGTGAGGGTAGCTGGAGGGAGCTTACTTTAGCAGGCAAATTAGTAACCTCTTCAAGTGACAAAAGCTGCTAGGTAATTGGAAATATTCTAATTACCAGCTGAAATCTTAGCAAAAATGTATTGGCTTTCGATTTATTTTATGAAGTCCATTTCCTGAATCATTCATTTCTCACTTGTGTGCAAAGACATTTAATGAAAAATAATGAATTCTGCAGTAGATGGGGACATCACAGTTAAACCTTTTGCTGGATTTTTAGAAAGTATTGCTTTTCAAATAAGCTGTTTCCTTAACAAGTTGTGTTGTTTCTCAGCAGGCTTTTCGGAGTTTAGGGCATTGTCTACCCAACTGGCCCCAGATGGAAAATACGCTCTTGAAATTGGATGGCTTTTTAAGTGTAGCTCTCTACAGCCTGCTCGAAGAAAAAAAAAATAAGCTTGAACAGAATGCATTTAGTAGCATGGTCCATAATCCCCTGAGCATCCCACATATTTGGATGTTTTCACTTTTGGCAGTGGAATTTTTCTAATTTAATTAACTCATTAACGTTAGCAGATGACACAGTGTGAAAATTCTTTTCCCTGGTCGCTTATCTAAATATTCTTCCAATTCACTGGGGTTATGTACACACTTATTTATTTATAAAATTTATAAAATTTATTCATGTATCTGTTTTATTTCTATTCTGATTTTCCCCTGAAGTGTTTATGGGCAATATATAGACATTTTATGTAATGAATTAGAAACATTCCTAAAGTGATGAATGGAGAAGAGGCAGAGTAGGGGATAAATGGTGGGGAAAATCTTTACAAAGGAAGACTGGGAGGGAAAGAACAGATGGCTCAAGAACAGCCAGAGCTGAAATGCTTCTCCTGGTCCAAGCCCTACCATTCTGTCTCTTAGTTCTTAGTTCCTACACCGCAAAAATGCAGAAGTAGTCTGTATCAGGCCCCTAGCTGGCAACAACAGGAATGACAGTAAGGCAAGTCTTCCAGGACTAGCCCAGCAGAAAGCCAATCTTCCTCTCAAGTCATTCACATTCGTTCATTCATTCATGTTTTTTTAAAATGTAATTTTTTTAAATTTATATATGACAGCAGAATGCATTACAATTCTTATTACATATATAGAGCACAATTTTTCATATCTCTGGTTGTATAAATAGTATCTTCTCACCAATTCGTGTCTTCATATACGTACTATGTCTTTATTTTATCTTTAATTTTACTAACCTATATATAAATTTCTCTCCCTCTTAGATTTTAAGCTTCCTGAAATAAAAAATATTGGAAATATTGGTCGATTTTATTATGCATATTAGTGGGATTTGTTGTTCCATATTCATATATATATATATATATATATATATATATATATATATATACACACATACACACACACACACAACATAATTTAGTTTAATTCCCCAGGACCTTCTCCTAGGCTTCCTTAAAATTTTAGAAAAAAAAATCCTTCCTCTCTTCATTTCCTTCTATCCCTCCATTTTCTCCCTCTTTTATTCCTTCCCTTTCTTTTTTTCCCTTTCTTCCTTTCTGGCACAGGGCATAGGACAAAATAAATGTTGAATAAATGTTACTGAATTTTGAATGAAAGATGAGTATAGCTATCAGTTTTTTTGAAGTATCTTTTTCAGTGACTATAGCTATCTGTTTTTTTTTTAAACTATTTATTCTAGTATTTTTAAATAGGCATAATTTTTTTCTGGGCATGGTGGCACATGCCTATAATCCCAGACTCAGGAGTCTGAGGCAGGAGGATCACAAGTTCAAAGCCAGTTCAGAAACTCAGCAAGACCCTGTCTCCAAATAGAAAACAAAAAGGGCTGGGGATGTAACTCAGTTATATCCTGAGTTCAATCCCTTGTATCAATCAATTAATAAATAGGCATAATTTTAGTGATGGTTTTCTTCCAGTCTTTGGCATTTGAAGTTCTTTTTTAGCAACTCTAAATAATGACCTCTCTCTCTTTTTCTTAATACCTTTATTTTATTTATTTATTTCTATGTGGTGCTAAGGATCAAACCCAGGGCCTCACACGTGCTAGGCAAGAGTTCTACCACTGAACCACAACCCCAGCCCATAATGACCTCTCTTTTAAGTTATTTGTGTATTCTTTTGAAATCTAGATTTGATATTTCTATCTTTAGTCAACCTTAGTTTCTGAATGAAAGGGAGAAACAATTTAAGTATGACTATTAGTGAGCCTGAGAGATGTGCAGAGGGACAAGGTGTTTATCCAAAGTATCTGTAGACACTTCTTTTGGATCCAGATTTACAAATTACAAATTGTTGGGCACAGCAACTAAAGGAAGGGAGTTGCTACTGCTGATCACTGTGTGTTATTCAGCCCTGGAGAAATGATAGAGATCTAGAAAGGGGATATCGCTTTACCCTCTCAGCCTGATGCTCAGTTGTCTACAACTGGGAGATATTAGGGAATCTGAAAAGATAATAGATGCCTAACTTCCATTCCTAGCAATCTTGATTTGTTTTGTCTAGGAATGGTCTTATTGATCCCCCAGGCAACTCTAATATGCAACCACTACTCCTAAATAGCAGTTTCCAATGCTGGCTGCTCTTGTCATACTCCAGTGCTTTGTCCCCAGAGATTCAAAGGTTTGGTAGAAAGCCCAAGGCACTGGTGTCTTTCAGATGCTCCCCAGGTGATCCTGAGGTGTAGCTGGAATAGAGACCCACTGAGTCACTTTCTCCAGGACAGGAAGCTTACTTCCCTTTGGTGTTCCCTTGGCATGTGCTATGGTTTGGATATGGTGTGTCCCTTACCCCTACAGGCTAAACCTTTAGAGTCCAGTGGGGGTGGGGAGAGGGGAGAACAGGGAGAGACTGGTTAATGGGTCCGAAGACACAGTCACATAACAGAGAAAGATTCTGGTGTTCTATTTACACAGAGGGTGATTATGGTGATTATTAGAGTAACATTTAATTCAAAAATAGGTAAAAGGGGCATGTTGAATGTTCTCTTCACAAAGAAATAATTACCATGTGAAGTGAGGGCTTATGTAAGTATCCTTACTTGACCAATCCACAGTGTATCAGGGTACTGAAACATCCCACCATGACATATAAAAATGTATAATTATTAACTCTGTCAGTACATAAATGTTACAGATCCATCAATAAACAAATATATCTAATTGCTAGCATAGTGGTATTGAGAGGTGGTGAGGCCTTCAGGCAGTGTTTGGGTAGAGGAGCTCTGAAGGGATGCATATAGTTCCTGTGAGAGAGGGTTGTTAGAAGACATTTGCCCCCCTTTTTTCTTCCTCTCTGGGCACCTGCCTCTTGTCTTCTTTTCATCATGAGTGAGAGGAACCCTAGATCCTTACCAGAAGCCAGGTAAATGCAGCTTCCTGAGTTTGGACTTTTAGTCTCCAGAACCATGAGCTAATTACCCTCTTTTATTTATGTTGCCTAATCTAGGGTCTTCTGTTGTAGCAATAGAAAACAGACTCAGACGGAGTGTTCTATTCTACAGTTACTCGTTGAGTGCCTACCATGTGGGCTGTGGTGTGCTGGGTACTATAGGGAATATACCAATTAATTTGACACAATCTCTTTTTTTCTGAACATTTATGAGGGTATTAGCAATTTTATTGTGCATTGTTTTTTGGTTAATGAAGCTGAGTGAAAGACATCTTGAATCTAGACCTGGAAGGGCTATCAATGAATTGTCTTGCTGGAACTCTACAATAACTTGGTGAACAAGGCATAAGTCAAGTCAAGTCACAGAAGTTAGGGATTTGCTCAAATTTATAGGGAAAGGAGAGCTGGGAACCCAATGTTCTAAGGGTTGAGTCACAGTCCTTTGACTCTACCATTTTGCTCTGTTTCTTCTAGCACCACTATTAATATATTAAAGCAGAGGCTGGGAGCGAAGGAATCAGAGAGGTAAAACTGGGGTGGAGAAAACAATGCTCAGAAAGTATTGAGTGTGTATCTCAGTGAATGAGTGTCTGTGTCTGTGTGAGTGTATCTGAGTGTGTACATGCATATCGCAGTGTGTACATGCATGCATATATGAGTGAATGTGTAGGTACATGAATTTTTGAGTGTGAGTGTATCTGAGTGAATAAGTGTATATATGTGAGGATGTATTTGAGTGTGTATCTAAGTGTATGTGACTAGATGTGAGGAAATATGCCTTTGAGACTTAGTTAAATGTGCCATTTGGTTAGTGTCTCCTAAAAATCATACAGTCTATTTACAAAGACTATTAGAAAATAAAAATCAGTGGCAGTTTTAGAAATATTAAAAATTTGTCTAGACTCAAAGGCTATCACTATCTGCGAGGAATTTTATTTTTTTTCCAAAACAGAGTTTATTAATAAAGGCCAGTTTAAATTTCTTCAGATTTCTATAGAAATCTAAGAACTACTTTCATCAACTAGAGATGTCTGGGGGGTTGGAAGGGAAGATCAGTATCAATAACCATTAGTCAATAAGAGGAGGCTTAATTTCCTGCTTTTCTTCAACTGCCTTACCATTTTTCCTTCTCATGGAGGGAGGGAAGAACTTCCATCCCATCACCCTGAATCAGAAGAACATTCTTTTACAACCAGAGATGTGAGAAGACAGACACAGAAAAGACAAGAACATCACTGTGTTATGGCAATTTGTAGATTTAGGCAAGTCCTAAAGAGTAATTTTTAGGTTTCTGGTATTTTAAAAACATTATAGGAGCTTTTTGAGACTGGGTGTGTCTGTGTGTGTTTGGCTAAAGAAACAAGTAACTTCGCCATTGCAAGTATGTGTAGTGTTTCTTCCCTTTGATGACTTTATATTACTACCCTGTTCTTCATCTCTCACACGTACAGCTGCAAACATTTGCCCATTCATTATGCATGCAAACAGTAAATGCTCATTGAATGTGTGCCACATTGCTCTGCATTTGGCATTATACCATCTAAAGGAATGCAGAAACTTGATCTTGGACTTCCAGCTTCCAGAACAGTGACAAAATTAATTTTCTTCCCAACAGTGCAAGAGATAAGAGTGTGAGAATCAGCCTTGTGATTTTTCCTTTGTTGACCTTTCCCCTCTTCATATTACCACATCCTGGATGTTATTTATTTCTTTTAGGTAGTCTTGCTTTGATCCATTTGAATAACTTCTTTGGTCCTTCCCAAGATTGTCCTATGGGATAACTAACAAGATAGTGTATACACCTGGGCTGACAACTGGCCAGGACTCACTACTGTGGCCATACTGTTTGTTACTGTGGTCAGTCCTGTTCAGAATACACCTTTATGATTTGTCATGCCCATGCAATGTGGTTGCTAAATAATGTGAATACTATTTCTATCTGTATTACACCATGAAGTATGAAGAGAAATTGATCACATCAAGCAGTTAAGTCAGCTTTCTCTATAGGCAGACTTGGCTATTTGAGAACTGTCAAAAGAATCCCCACTTCCGAAGTGGCAGCCCCATCAGCCTCTAACAGAACTAAAATCCAGAAGCTAGAGTCTCTCCTAATGAATTTGATTACATTTACCAGAAAAGATAATCAACATATTTAATATTTAAACCTTACCTATATTATCACTCACTAGCAAAACTCTTTAAATGGAATGTCCATTTATCATCACAACAACCCTACTATGAAGAAATTGAATCAACTGAGGATTAAATATGTTAAATAATCTGTTTAATGTTATCATCTATTTAAGAATGAAGAGATTCAAACCCTAAGATTAACCTTTATACTGAGAACAGGAGCCTGTGGCTGTGGCCTACAGTTGAGCACTGTTCTCACACATTCTCCTCCTAGCTTTCTTCATTCCTAAGAAAGTGACCCTGTTTTCCAGGGCATGCAAAACTCTTTTCCAGCTCCTTTTCCTGGTCCCTCTACCCCAAAAGTTTCCAAGCCCATGTTCTTGACACTTGCTATATCACCTGATGGGGGTCATGTCTTTCGTATGGGTACATCACAGTACTGTGAAAAGGATCCCCACTTCCCAAAACAACACCCCCACCAGCCTGTGATGAAGCATAAAATTCAGCAGCTGGATTTTCTTACAAATAAGCAGTGTTGTCACACATTCTCTTCCCACCTTTTTCATGCCTAAGAAACTGATCTTCTCGTGTTTGTTTGCTTATTTATTTTCTGAATGCCAATAGTAGGATGTAAGTTCCATGACGACAGGACCTGAGTCTTTCTTACACATGGCTGTGTCACCAATATCCAGGGACAGTGCATTCCATATAGTAGGTACTCTCTACATATGTGCCAAATGCCAAAGGGTTTGTGATCTATCAAACCCCTTTGCTCTTCAGAATTAAGACTTGAGAGGGCATGTTCTTGACAGAATGGGAAATATGGCAGCCCATTCATCTGAGTGGACTCATCATGACATCCTCAAGAGAAAGAATTTTTGGAGATATCAGAGAATATAGGCACCAAGGCAAAAAGGGAGGCTGCCCTATAAAGTAGGGGAGTCTCTGAAACAAATTTTTGTTGACTAATAGTTTTGACTATAGTAATAGTACTATAGTCTTTTTCCTGAAAAATAATGCTTGGGCTTTGTTTGCTTATTTCCAACTACTAGCTCCTGCCAACAACAATATATTAAGAACTTAATGTATTTAAAGAACTATCCTAGGTGACTAAGATGATTAATAAGACAAAAAAATCCCTAAGGACTCTTATGAAAATTGGGAGAGAAAGGGAATCATTACCAAATGGGTTTGTCCTGGGGGGGAGGTGGGACCTGAGCCAGGCCCCGGAGTATGGAGAGGATTAGGGGAGACTTAGGTGAGAATTTTGATCAAAAGCATGCTCTCAGGAATGTTACGAGTGTGTCTGGGGACTGTAAAGGACTAGTTGGCAGGAAGTAGACCTTGAAAATGATGTTGAAATTTTTGAATTTTCTCCCGAGTTCTGAAAGGACTCTTAGGAGTTTCTGAATGGGCTGGTAAGGTGGTGAAATTAGAATTCCCGAAAGGGAGAGCTGCAAGATGAGGATGGAGGAGGGAGCAAGCTAGAAAGGGGGACCATCAGCTTCCTGCAAGGGACTGTCCTTTGTGCATACACCGTCATGGGCATACTCGTCATATCCCTCTTTCTCTGGGTGTGACTGTTTGAGCTTGTCAGACTTGGAGCCATTGAGAGTGGTAGAACATATTTCTTTTTGGTTTTATACAAACTGATTAATTCAGTATTTTGTTAAATGCTTCTGTGTCAGTAGTACCATGACTTTGTTTATGAGAATTATGAACAATTTCTGTATCCCCAAGTGTTTTCTGAATCATCAGGACTGTTTTCTTTTTTTTTATATCAGTTAATGCTCATTGTTTATAAATGTCATCTGTGGGTAATTATAATGTATATAAAAACTATAAAATATTACCATTCAGTCATTTCACAGGTATTATTTGATTCCCGTCATTGTGTTTTAGCAGTTCAGAAAAACACGTTGCAGAGAGGCTAAATGACTTATCCATGGTCACTTTAAAGGCTAAACAAATTCTCATTTTAAACCCATTTCTTTTATTTCAAATTTTTTTACATCACGGTGAAAATTGGAAGCTAGCACTTAATATACAGGGCAGATGTTTATTAAGCAGAATACTTCATCATTCTAGAGCAAGCAATCTCAGTGGAGTGCAGAGATGAACTACATGTTACAGTGCAGTGGTTGTTTCATAAATACTCATGGACAATAATGACATCATCCACCATTCATTCTGAATCAATCTGTCCCAAAAGGAACGTATCTTGTAATGTTCCTCAAATATTTTTAAATGACATATTTTTAAATTAAATATTGACAATAATGTTCACATTTCAATCCTCCTTGGGCCTTGGGCTCAATAATTCTTGGTTATGGAGTGTGGTTTTGTCAGTTTGATCTCATGGAATTTGCAGACAGCATCTATGTGCATAGTAACAGAACAATTCTGGCTGATAGAGAGAGAGAACGGGTGTGGAGCAAGTGTGGCATGAAACGGACTGTTTGCTTTTTTCCACAGTCTGCTGATTCGACCTGCAAACCCATTCCCCAACTCCATTAGCAAAACCTGTAAAAACACAGGGGCCTCCAAAAAGACAACTCTAACATTTGTAACCCAGAGAGATGTTTTGAGTTGAGAGATCTCAGTTCTATATTTATTTCTTGGGCCTGGGTATTTTTTTGGCTTCAACACTTGTTTCTGGTTGGAAAGCTGAAAAACAAGGATCTAAACACTGAGCGCTTGGATAGTAAAACACATGTTCCCTTTTCGCAGTGACCCTGGAAACAGACGGGGGATTCTTATAAATCACAAAGGAAAATAAATAACCTGACCCATGGAGGGAAAGAGACAACTTGAAAAAAGGGACTTTGGAAAAAGGCTGTCCCTGGATAGCAGTCTTGTGGTAAGTACTAAATATTCATTTACCACTCTATATGTTTTGGCTTAAAGTACATTATTCTTTGACTGTTATTTCCTGAACCCAGTGCTTTTGAAACATCTATTCCAGTTACCCCATTAGCAATATCCCTTGGGATTTTGTTTCATTTTTACTTTACGAACTCAAAAGCCAGCAAATTATTGGAATGTTTGTGTAGTGTCTTAATAGGCAAATGTCATAGTCTGTCAACGTTATATATAATTACATTAATTCCAGCTGAAATCGATTTTAGCTTATACAAAAACACTACTGTACCACTATGCCAAATGCCAAGCCTATATATAGCTGCTCCATCACCCATTTATCTTAACTTTGAGGCTAAGTTGAACAAGAATTCATTGCAAACTTAAATACTGAAGAATTGAGAAAGTGTCAGAGATCTTCTTGAATATAAATTAGTTCACTTATCTAAAAGCTGTCTAAGAATTTTAGTGCTGACAAACATCTTTCTTAACAAGCTGATTAGATTTGTTTACAGGTTTGAGAATCACTATAGTAAGTGTAAGAAACAGACTAAGTCACTGTTTTTGGAAGCTTGGTCACGTTTTCCCAGGTTCTGGGCTAAAGTGTAGGTCACCTGTTGTGTTCTATGAGGCATGTGAATAGAGCAAGAAATGAAATCAAGCAAGCCACTCCTTTCACTTTCATGTAACTACTAAAGCAGAAGGTTAGATTGGTACCTTCTTTTGCATATTTGATGGGGATGCTCTTTATGCATTTGTATACTCATAGCAGCTGGCCCCAAGCCTGCTGCACGAAAGTGTCCAATAAAATATTGTTGAATTGATTTATCAGTTGTACCTTTAAACTCTGCAGCTATACATCTTACTCTATTGTGTAGAGATTAGTTCTTTACCCCATAAGAGTGAACATTTCCTTTCCATAAACTGTTCATGGATGTAGATTCCTGGGAATTGAGAAAAGGATTGCATTAAGGTTTATGTGTATGTGATGTGTCAAGTTCTCTTGTTATTCAGAATCAATTTCTATGACTATGTGTGCTGTGCATTGACCAGTACACCTGTAGAGAACAAGGACTTTGGTAGTGTTTTAAGTTCTTCTCCATGTGATTGTGACCTCATCTCTTAGATCTTGCTTTCTCCAGGTAGGAAGTGGTCCAAATATGGTGTGTATGTTTGTGTCTATTTCTTTTCAACTTCTAGGAAAACCTGCAATAAAGGGATCATTTTTCAGCCTCTCCTTTGTAGAGCAACACACCAGTATGGTCTGTCTTGGGCTTAGGCAGGAACAAAGACAGCCATATGGTATCATATGAGCAACTCAGAAATGATTCCCTCAACCCAGAAATATCCTTGTCAGTTGGTCTCCAAAACCACAGATTCTTGCTTTGGGTCTCAACTTGTATGCAAATGCCCTATAAAAGCAAACATACTAAGCTATTGTCTTTAAATAATTCATAGTGGCTCTCATTAATAAAATGCTTTGGATCATTTCCAAAAGTCATCCAGATGAGCAGAACTTTGTTGAGAGAATTATCAAATAAAAGGATATAGAACATTGAATGCAAGAAGGGCTGGGCTGTGTGGAACAAGGTGGAGCAGGGGGAGATAGGTGACCATAGAGGTATTGGATGCCTGCAAGTCCCAGAAAGAGGAAATAGTATTCATGAAACTTTTGCCCACATTGCAAATTTTGCCTAGAGAAAGCTTGCATATGGGTGTAAGTAAAATCCTGCTACATTATTATTAGTGTGAGTTGAAAACTCCAAACCAAGCTTGCTTTCCTATTGGCATATGGCTCTACCTGGAGACTAGTGGTGAGCTGTGAATTGACTGTTATAGAACACTGTGAAAATGAGAACCTATTGTTTGTACCACCTGGGAATCTTAATTTTGTTAAATGTCCTTTTATCACGTTTATGAGCGTTTTTGCCTGAGTGAATTATCTTTCTTGTCTTCTTGAAGCAGACTGCTACATCTGCACATCCAGATTGGGACCATCCTGTGACTATGCATGTGAGGGTGCTTAAATGTTGTTGAACAGAATACCACTTTGGCCAAGTGACTACAAATTTTGTATTATGTTCTCTTCTTTTTTTATGATACTGCTGCTGGGATAATGAGAGCAAGAAGGTGGTGTTTGTGTTGATTCTTTGGGAGGGGGATCTGTCGAAAATGCCTTGAAAGAGCTCTGTTGTGATTGTCAGGAAGAGACCTAGACTGGGATGAAGTAAAAGTCCTTTACAGGACTGGAACATGCTCTGTGCTGAAACCATGCAGACATTAGGCAAGAAGCAGGCAGGGATGATTCCAGATTAGACTTCTGAAAATAAAATAAAATAAAGAACGTGGCATTATTCCAAGTCATATTTTTTAATTTTAATTTTATTATTTTGTTCCTTTCTATTCTCTGTTTTGAATCATAGAATGCTAAAGTGGGAATGAGTTCTATCTAGTCCTTCACCTTGTAGAAGAAATAGTTTAGGGCCCAGAGAGGCTAACTGTTTCTCCTGAAGTCATATAACTAGGATTACACCAAGAGTAGAAGGTGCATCTCCACCTGTCACTTCAGTTCTTTATCATTTATTACATATTATCCCAGGAAGAGGAGATGTCCTTTTGGGAAACTCACTAGAAGAAAGAGAAGCATATTAAATTTTTAAGTCTTGAAATTCTACTGCAATAATCATTATGACCCATATTTTTGAGAGTTAGGAGGCCCAGAGGTAATTTTGACTTGCATATTTTGCAGAAGAAAATTCCTCATAATGTCCTCCAAGAATAAGGTACTATTAAGTTCATTACACTTTTTACTTTACATAAGCAAATCATGAAGCATTGAGTTAGAAATTATAGCTCCCTTGCAACAACTTTTAAATTTTTAGGCTGGAAGAACTTCAGAATTTTAAAAAAAAAAAACCCTTAAAGTCCAGATATTGCAAAAAGCTCCTACTGAGGGAATTAAATTTGTGGTCCTTAGTCACAAATTCAGAACCTGACGGGAGAGGTTCGAGAGTGTGAGAGTGTGTTGTGTGAGGGTGTGGGTTTGGGTGTGTGCATATGTGGGTAGGTGTGTGAGAGAGCACTCACTCACATATGTGTGTGCCCTGGTACCATTCTTTGATGTTGATGATTTTTTTTTAACTTTAAAAATTACCCTTTTTAAGGAGAAAATGATAGATAAATGAAACTGAAATGGAAAATATGTTCCAGTGAGGGGGGGGGTGAAACTCAGAAAGGCCGGTGGTGACAGGTTTCCTCCACCAGCAGGCAGGAGTCAAGTAGTCTTCTATTCATGGTCAGTAGGATTTTCTCTCTGATAACAATAGAAATCACCCCAGAAATCGAAGCTTCTTCTTGACTCAAAACTGTTCAGCCCTCCTCAGGATGCCTTTTGATCAAAAAAGTCAGCAGTTCACACTGTGCTTTTTTATTTGCAAAACACATTCCCTGGCTTCATGTAGAGCTGTTTGACACTTGTAGCTGGGATAGCATTTAACTGATGAGAAGGCTGGGGACTGAATGATTTTTTTTTTTCCAGCTCACATTTCAATAGCAAACATTCTCCTTTAATTTGGGGAAAAGTACTTTTTGCTTTTAGGTACAGATGAGAGTAACAGTTCCTCGGATAGATTCCTTCTTGGTATATTCTTTCTTTCCTATTCCACCAAAGGGAGATGAAATGTGGACTGTACTAGATCCTCACTTCTGACAGCAGTACAGTTTTGATAGATGCATGGGGCAGAAATGGATTTATGTAAATCCTCCATTTCATCCTTTGGCCTCTTAACGATTTGCATCCAAATCATTACAGTAATCAGGCCCTTCCACTGCATCATAAGTAAGTGGGTCCAACAGCATCATTGAAAACCTGCTATGGGAATGTGCTGTAGAACTTCTGTTTCTCCCTCTCAATGTACTCTTCATCCTTTGCTACTCAGCCGTGCACCTCACGAACCTTGGTAGGAGGCTCCCTCGCTTCTGGCATCTTGTTAGAGTATGTCCAGAGGGAGGATCTAGCAGGTGGAGGTGTTTGCTCTCCTGCTCTCTCCCTGCCTCCTCATGCATTGCAGTGGCTGGACTCCTCTGTCTCAGGTTATAGCTTTGGTTGGGCAACCCTTTCTCACACTCCAGTTATAGTTGTAACCACAGCTCTCTGTGTTCTGTCACCTTCTCGGTCCCCATACCTCATTCAAACTTCTTCATGGGAATGGCCTTTGGATGTTGCCAATTCATCTTTTGTTGGCTTTCCACAGCCCTGACAATCTTTAGTAAATCTTCCCCTTCTTTGAATGATTGGAGCATACTACCTCTGGCTGATACAGCAAGTGCTCATAGTTTTCTGTGGCAGCTAACCTAATAAATAAGAAAAGTAAAATAACACAACATGGAGATAAACATGTGGTGCTATAAGAACAGGAGCTGAGATCACTTTGGGAGGATGTGAGAAAGTACCATGGAGGAGCTGGTGTTAGAGTCATGAATTAAAGTAATGAAAAGAATTTAGTCATTGAAGACTGGAAGAGTAAGGAAGGAAGGGGAAACCCAAGGACACTGTCCTATACTTCTGGTGACAACCTCTGTCATTATTTGTTTTGTTTTGTTTTGTTTTCTCTCAGGGAAAACTTCTTCCATACATCAAATTTAAATCCGTGCTTCCTTATCTGCAGTTATTTCCTCCCCTGTGTAAAGACTAAAAATAATTCTAAAGGAGGGATTAGAAAACTCTTGCTATAAGGTTCAGAGAGAAGTACTTCAGATTTTACAGGCCAGATGAATAGCTGCAACTACCCACTGGTGCTTTGCAACAGAGAAGCCACTACCAACCATAACTGAGTAAATGGGTGTATCAGTGTTCCAATAAAACTTTATTTATAAGGACAGAAAACTGGCTGGATTCTAAAGGATATCTGCATGCAAAAGAAAAATTAAATATTTGAAAATCTGAGTTCATGTGTTCTTTTCTGTTTTCACCATTAGAGTGTGCAATCGCTGGAGGCAAGCAGAAGAGAAGTGTCAGGCTAGTATGCAAAGGAACAAATGCCCAAGTGGCAAGAAGCAGGGTGCCAGGAAAATATTTTAGAAAATATATTCAAAATATTTAGAGAATATCGACAGAGTATGTTCAAACTCACTGAGACTTTTTCTAAATGCAAAATTGGGATGTTACTGGTGATACTCACTGCATCTAGGGAGCTCTAATTATAGTATTTGTCACTTAATGATGTGGGTGGGTTCTAGGAATATTCTGGGTGGTTTCATCATTGTGTAAACCTCATAGAGAGTACCTACACCAACCTAGATGGTGCAGGTCCATCTTTGGAAATGACCACTTGGTATAATTAAAAAATGCAGTAAATATGGTGTGTGTGAGGCTGCTACTGCTATAACACAGAATACTGGTTTATGTTTTCTTAGAAGGAGTGCATTCTAAAAATAATGATTAAAAATATGGAATAGTAAATACAAAAACCATAATAGTCATCAATTATTACTTTCAAGTATTATGTGCTATAAATAATTTTATGTACTGTACTTTTTTATGTGATTGGCAGCATAGTGGGTTTGTTCATGTCAGCATCACTGTACACATATGAGTGTTGTATTGCATTGGGACAGTAGAATGGCTCTGATGTCACTAGGTGATAGGAATTTTTCAGTGCCATTAAAATCTTTGAGGATCATGGTGGCATATGCACTCCGTCACTGATCAAAATATCAGTATGTGCTACAAGATTGTACTAAGAACAAAAGTCTCCGGTTCGCAGTGCTTTCAGGCATGACTGAAGTTTTCTTGACTCTCAAGTTGTCCCATAGGACTTCCCCTCACTGTGGGGATGCTGTACAGAGCTCAAAATGCCTGGCTTCTATTGAAGGCTCCTACCTACTCCAGTTGGAGTTCCCTTGAACACTTCTACTGATGAAAGAATATAAAAACTGTTTACGCAGTGCCTCTGCCATTTGGAAAATGCCAACTTGTCCTTAAGGAAGCCTGACCTTTCTTCTCTGGCATCCAGATTGCTTTGAGATTTCCCAAATGAGCAGTGAGTAGGGGAGGGTCAGAGAAGAAATGAGCAGGAGCTTTTTATTCACCCAATTGCTTCATGCCCTTAGTAGAACTATTGTCTCAACTGTCTCCTAGCTATACTAAGAAGACAGTAACCATGGCCTAGAGCTAGTTGTCAAAAGGTATGTTGATGTCTGAAGATCTGGCTGAGGACATTCTCAGGAATAAGCAACAGGTGGAGAATAGTCCAGCTTTGGAATGGGCTAGTAACCTTCTGGTGGGTTCCCAAAATGCTGGGGAAGTACCCTACCTACCTGTCTCTCAGCAGTGCAGGATCTCTGGGTGATGTGGATAAATACAGGCACATATGGATTAGAAGAAGTTGGGAGAGGCTGGGCCAGGAGGGTACTATCCACAAGAGCTAGTTCTTGGAGTCTTGAGGAAGCTCTTGAAGATTAGGAGGGGATCAGAACCCAAGAAAGACAGTGCTGAGAGGGAGGTTGGAGATTTGCAGCAACACTGGTGCTAGAGGCAGAGTCTAAGTGGAGGAGGACCAGATGAAGGACAGCAGAACAAGAGGTCCAACTAGAGGACACAGGACATATCTGCAGTGAGGGCTGACAGAGTCTAACATCAAAGCCACTTTAGCAGACAGGTGTGCATGCCCAGCTAGTGAATCATGCATGGAGTCTAGATCAGAATGGCCTCCCTCCTTCAGTAATAATAGCTGAAATTTATTTATTGAGGATTAATACTTGCCAAGAACTTTCCTTTGTGCTTTATATGGAAACTTAAAAAAATATTGCAACAACCCTTTAAGGTAAGAACTCTAATTATCCCTATTTTACAGACAAGAAATTGATAGTTTAGCATTTTACTCAACTTCTTAAGGCCATTAAACTGGTGAGTGATAGACAATTCACCTTGAATCTGGATCCTTCTAGACTATACTCTTGCAGAATACACATTTTGGACATGAGCTCCTCCAAGGTGTTTCCCAATTTTAAAGAATCCCAGCTGCCGCAAATGGGTTAGAAGTTTCCATGGCTATTAAGCACATCTGCTAAACCTATGGGCACTGATACAGGGGATAGGCTTGATTTCAACAAAACAATTGTGAAAAGGGAGTAATTGAAGGGGCAAGAGTTAGAAGAAAAAAGAAATGTGTTCAAACACGGGGGTAGACATGTTTTCTGATCTAGGGATTTTTCTGAATAACCAAGTTTTTGAACCAATTCCAACTATAGAAAAATATATGTCTTTACTTGGTACGGACTGAGTGTGATATGTACATGTACGAGGTGGGATTATGGACAAGAATGGGGGCAGAGTAAGGTGAAGATGGAAAGTGATGGGCCACATTCAACATGTAGCTGCCTCCAGAATGCAACAGGGGTTCTATTTTGAGGGATGATCCTGTCAAATGGCTGCATATTCTTTAGTCTGGGATGCTGACAGATGGAGGTAGGTGGAGAACTAACAGAATTTCCCATAAGCTATTGTGTGCCCACCACTGGTAATTTGTGCCTCATCTGGTGTTGTCCAATGGAGGATTTTCCTTCACTGTGGTTTATGCTCACTCTAACTCTTCCTTCCTTCTTTCTCTATTCTTATCATTGATAATAAGGGAGACTGACACAGTAACCACAACTTCTAAAGTTCCCATGAAAACGTCCTTTTCTGAGCTGGTCTTTGTAACTGCATTTATCCCATGGTCACATTCAGAGTTTCTTAAATCTGGATAGTATTGACATTTTGGACCTAAAATTCTTTGTCTTGAAGTTGTCCTTGCATTGTAGAATGTTTTACAGGAAACCTGGTTTCTACCTATTTGATGCCAGTCACATCCCTCTTTCAGTTATGACAAATCAAACTGTCTCCAGATATAGCCACATGTCCCTTGGGAGACAAATCCATAACGAAACTATCACTTCCCCAAAGCTATGGGCCATGTCATCTTGAGGTCTATATACCTAGAGTCTGACACATAGAAAATGCTCAGTGAAATGAACAAGTGAATGAACTTATCAGTGAGTAGTTGTTCATGAGCTAAGTACCTCTTAGTAGGGGATCCTGGATGTGGGATAAGGGGGACCTATATGGAGAAGTACTGAGTGCTGTTTGTGAAGGTTGGAGAGGGGAGATGTTGCATTGCTTTTCAATCTTGCCCAAGGATGATTCTAATGTGTGTGTAATGCTTTTGGTTTTACATAAGAGACTCTTACCTTCATATCCTTCACCATCTTGAGTACCAGGATGCTTGACAGGGGGAAATTTGTTAAAAGACTCCAAGGTTTTGAATTCTTCAGAATATTTTCTATTAGACTTCATGTTACGTACATTTGTGCATTTTTCTGGGGAACCATGCTATAGCTATCAGATTCTCAAGGATCTCTGTGAACCAAGAATGATTTTTGTGGCTCCACATTCTTTTAGTGTTTCCTTTTGCCCCTGCCCACGGATTTACATTCTTTGCTAGGGTCAGAAGTAGGAGCTCAGGTAGCCCCATCCTCTATTACCTCTACTCGGCTAAAGCAGTGAGTGTTGTCTGCCAGCATCAGATGTAGTTATGTGCATCCTTGGGGTGTCTGAGATCAGTAAACCAAACTAAGAACTGGTCACATTTTTCTGAGGCTGGCTTTGAACTCCCAATTCTCCAGTCTCAGCCTCCAGAGCCCCTGGGATTACAGGCATGCACCACCATGCCTGGCTGAACTGGTCACATTTTGTAAACCATTTGCAAATGCTGTGTTATTGACAGATGAGAAAAACGATGTTGCTTCTACATTACAAATAAGTACAAATGAGCAGAGATATTTACTTGGCATGTTCCATGCTTTCTTAGGATTCTGAGATCTGCTTGTCATTCTGTTGGTGTCTCATCATCTTTCAATAATGGGAATCATCAGATCATGAGTTTCCATGGCAACTGAGTTTTCTGCATCATCCTTTGGCAGTCCAGGATTGTTTCCATGGCGGACTCTCTAGTGCTTTGTCCATAACACCAGGTAGAGCTCTCATCGATCTTCTTAGAAGCTGGTCTTCAAACTAATAGGCTTCTGGGTTTGCTTTCTGTGTGCCTGTTTTTCCTTCTTCGAGTTTCTCTCATCAATCAGCCCAGGAATTGAGCACCTACAGGGTTAGCAACTCTGTGAAATTAGTGCTAAGAAATGCAAAACATGATTTCTGCTTTACAAAGCTTTAAAACAAAATCTGGTTGCATATACATAAATCATACTAATATCTGGGGTATACAGTGGTACAAGAAAAAAAAAAACCTTTGGTGCAAACAAAAACAAACTGAGAGGATTTAGAATGAGTAAGTTTCTCTTTTGGCAGTATTGATAGGGAGGGCTTACCCCAAGGAGGAAGACTGTCATACTCCCTTTAGAATGTTAGTCCCAATTTAATCTATGATGTACCCAAGTTCCCTGTAGGAAAAAAAATATTGAGAAAACCAGGTGCCTGGCTTACACTTGAGAAATTGCCAAGACCCTAAGCAAGCTCCACTATAATCCTATGATATAATCCCAGATTTGCTTTTGTCCCCTCCAGCCACCCGTTGCCACTCTCCTGTAAGCATTCTCTTACCCATATGTCCTGCTACAAGGCTCAAGACATCACACAGCTACATCATTTTGATTTCTGCAGCCTAACTGTCCTGCCAAATTTACCACCCTGGACTATTAGTTGGATATTATCAATTAACATTTATTAAGCATCCCTAGGGGTCATGGCCACGAGTGAGGCAGCACTTTTCATGACTTCGTGTTGCTCTGCCTTGACTCAGCCAAGCCAATATTTATGATCTTTCTGCTGTCATTTCCATCACCCTCATCTCCATCCCAATTTCAATTAATATTTCAAGAGCCAGTCCGGGAGCCGTTGTATTAGATCAGCTTCACTTAGCACCAGATGCACAGCCTGGGCTCTGTCCCTTTTGTCTACACATTTCGCAATTCTCCTCCAACGTGCAATCCCATTTGTCTGGGATGCTCTCTACAAGCCCAAACAGCAGTATTTTTTTTTCTGGATCCTTTACATTCCAGGCAGTTCCAGATGTTTCCTCCTCGTAAATTTCAGTTCCCTAACTAGGCTTAATGGATCATAATTGTCCATTTCTGAAGATGCCTCTGAGGTTTGCTTGCCTTCTGTCTTTCGGCACCTTTTGGGGTCTTAGTTTTAAGCGGTTGTCTTCAGCTTTGTAGGTTTCTTGATGCAGTTAATTCATTGATTGTTTTCATGCACATGGAAGTTTTTTTGTCGGGTAAATTCTGGGATCCATTTGTCAGGTCTGGCAGATAAGTGAGCGCAAGGACTTTTTGCAAGGAGGAGCTGTTGTCAGGGGCCCGCCATCTTTGGAGATGGAGTAGCCTTGGGGACTGGCAGTAGTCCAGCATGGGTGGGCACGGTGATGACAGCAAATTTCTTATAGGCACCAACTAGGAGGACTGGAATGAGGCTAGTTCTGTCATCCTCTCCTCAGTGGGTGACATTCCAGCTAGCCTACTGGGTATAGGGAGGAGCAATTTGAAATCCCTTATGGGTAATCGAGAGCTATTTGGGAAACTTCTGGGTCAACTTTGATAAACCCTTGGGACAGAATATCTGCTTATTTCTTGATTGGTGAGGTGCAGCATCAAGTGTCAGAGAGAGGGTTGGGAAAATAGGTCATTCTCTTAGGAGGACCTGAGTGACTTTCCACAGTTCTGTCTACAAGACCATGTGTCAACAACATGGATATTCCTTACTTGCTATATCAGTTGAGGTCCTGGAAGGGCATAGATGGAACATGTAAGCCAGGTAATGGGAATAAAGAGTCTCTTTACAAAGGGGTGGCAGGATGTAGGGGACTCAAGAAAAGAGTGCAGTCCCTGGGGCTAAAAAGTGTGGAGCCATTACCCCTAAATCTAGGAAGTGCCTATGGAACAATGTGGTTGTAAGGTGACAGTCACCTGGCAGGAAATGCCCTCTTAGATGGAGGGTTATGGCCAACAGTGTTCCCAGCAGCAGAGAATCAAGACAGATTCATTCCATCGTCTCTTCCTGTGCTCTGGTCCCCTGTGGGTGCCTCATTGGCTGAGACTAGTCAGGAATTAGAGACAAAGGGGCCCATGCAGTGCCCTGGAGCAGGATGGAAAAGGGTAGAGGGCGGATTTGGATGGATCAACAGAATGTATCCCGCACATTCATCCTATATAATAATATATACAACCACCTCCCTTTTCATAATTCTGTACTGAGAAAACACTGACCTTCATCAGATTAGTCCACGTTTAATGTATTATTTGAAGTAAGTTTCTATGCATTGTTTTCTAGTCCATTCCCTTGGACTTGTCCCAGACACTATGATGGGACACCTTCAGAATATAAGTTCCACACACCTAATTAGTTGCATGATCTTTTCTTCAAGAATAAAAATGCTTGGTATGGGCCTGTGTACCTGTTGTGTGCTGCTGGTCTATGAGGAGGGTGGTCTAGAGGGTTTGTTAGAATTCTAAATCTAACTTTGTTAGAATTCTAAATCCTTAGCTGTAACCTGAACTGAACTCTTGAGCAGATTAGCTTCTTAAACTCCCCAGACTTCTTTGTCTACTGCTGAGGACAACAACTCTTATATAAGGAGGTCATATAATATCCAAGTGAAATAATATCAAGGAATTGTTTTGAGATCTGTAGGAATCTATGCAAATGAAAGATGTTGAAATATTATGGGAGTGGTGAATTTTAGCTCATCATAATTAAGCAGCAGCAGCCTTAGAAGAAAGTTGTACTAACTGTTTACTGTGTGCAAAGCATTCATTTTAAAGGGTCTAATGGAACGGGATACCCTGAAATGTAGCGGGAAGAATATAGGTTGGCCAGGGAATTAGCCTGTATTGGATATGAATTCCAACCTGCTACGTACTCCTATGTGAGCTTGGCCATGTCACCTACCTTCTCTGTGCCTCCATTCTCATCCATAATCAGGGATGAGAGTATCTTCCTCAAAGAGCTGTTGGGAGAATTAAAGGAAAGAAGTCTTTAACACAAATACAGCACACAGCACAGTGCTTGGCATGCAGTCTTCTCTATACTGAAAATATGCAGAGCCAGCTGACGTGGCCTCTCCAGATGGTGGTTTTCTTTGTCTGCATGTGGAAGGAGGCATTCAGAAAACTTCTTGAAAAATGGTTCGATTTTCGTACGTACATATATGGTGTTAAAACAACAGCATATCAGTGATGTTATCAGCCAGCCATGTTCGCCAGGGTATTTAATACTATAGGTTGTATCAGACCGAGCCTGGGATTCCTTTCTTCTTAGTCCAATTGCTCTGTAGTGCCCCATTAATGAGCTTGTATGCCTTCTTATGTGGAGCATTATATTTTTCTGGAACTTTTGGCCTTCTGCCCCACCCCTGAAACCCAGCCAATGTCTATTTATAACAGGTAATTTTATTCCAAAGGCTTCCAGAAATGCCCATAGTCTTCTAAGCAAATGTACAATGACTTCCTATGACAAGGTCCTGCTGGGTCTTTTTGCCCCAGGCCCTGTGGAACAGGTTTGAGGGACAGGGCTGTGGAGCCCTCCTTTGTTCGTTATTCCTCCAAATGCTTTGAGCTTTGCCAACTCAGAACAGTGGGAGATGGGTTTGGGGGAAGGCACCGGGGAATATTTCCCATCTTACTCCCTCCCTTTGCTTCGACGGGGAAAGACTTGGAGGGGTCGAAGTGGAAAAAATTTTTCCACTACATAAAGAGAAGGAAAGAGGAAACAGGGTCCCAGTGGCCTCTTGCCAGGCCCCAGGAATGCGCCAACCCTGGGAATTGGCCCGTTGCCAGCCTCCTCAGAGGCTGCTGACTTGGGAAAACTGGCTCTCTGGCTGCTGCCAAGAATGCAGACAATGGGCTTTTGGACAGTTCAGCTTTTGAAAGTTTGGCTTTTGTTTTATTATTACCAAAGGTAACATTTATTGGGCACCTATGTGTGCATGCCAAAAGATAAAATGCATGATTGGAAATCAACGTAACTTAAACCAGGCAGAAGTACCAGGGCCCTTGTATAATATTTATAGCCCACATCTAATTAGGGTCTAATCCTTTGCTCGGGCACATTGCTACCTTAGACACAGTACTGAACAGCACTTGGTTCTAGAACTGAAGTCAGTTTTCAAGTGCTACGTTGAGCCATACTATGTCACCTGGAAGGATTGACGTTAGGTGAAATCAGTTTATTCAATTGTCATTTGATTGGGAAAAGAATTTGAATGAATGACACACACACACAGGTGTGTATTGACGGGGTAAAAGAGACCAAGGCCCAGCAGTTGATTCAAGAAAGAGTAGTCCTGGTTTATGTAGAATACTATATTTTGGAATGGAAAGAAAGGGGCCAATTACACACTGCCCTTGATGTGTCATGAAAGTGTTATAGGACACATAAAAGACCTTACAGTATTCTGTGTGTGTGTTTTTAATTTTTGTCTAAATAAGCAGTATTGATAATAACAATACAACTAATTTTAGAGTAGGATGCTGGACTTAGATATTTAATTGTGTTAGCTCTCTTAATTTTCACAATAATTCTTATATAAGGAGGTGATATAATATTCCACTGTACTGATGAAGAAACTGAAGCTCAAATATTAAATAACTTGACCAAGCTCATGTGGCTAGTAAATACCAATATCTGTCTTCCCACAAAGCTTCTGTTTCCGGTACTATGCACACATCCCTTGAGCACTTTTCAAAGCTGAGAAGAGTTTCCTGGCTTCCCTTTCCTGTGCTACTCCCAGGATCCCGTCTTCCATAAGGTTCAGTGTCATAGTTTCAATAGTCATTTTACAATGACTCTTCTCAAACGAGGTCCCCTCTGCTTGGAGCAGCCTGCTGTCTCTTCCTCTGTACCATGAGGAGATCCCACGAGAAGGTAGAGTCCCCTGAGGACATCCCAGGAAGAGGTTCAGGCCTTCCCCCTTTTCAATTCAGGCCCTCACACCTCGTTTTGAGAAAGATCTATGTGTGTGAATCCAGATGTGTACAAAAGATACAGCAAGGGTTGCTTTGCTTTTCTCTTTCCAGAAAGATTGCTCACATAACAAAAAAACTCAACGAAAGATTTCTTTAAATAGCTTTAATGCATTTTAAATTGTCTTTAATTTTCAAAAAATTCAATTTGCACTAGTAGTTTCCCATGGAGCTAAACCTCTAACTTCAAGCCCTTTTTCTCTGGATGGAAAACAGATCACAGATGGTATTTGGGGTTTAAGCACTTTCCCTGAGAGCCCTGAAGGGCCTGGAGAGCCTGCCATTGTGCAGAGAAGTTTTCATTCAAGGGAAGAGGAGGATAGTCACAGCCAGGGCTCCCAGGCTGCAGATCCTCTCTGACAGCGTGTCACTCCTTCACAGTTATGATGGGGCTGATTGACAGATAAAGGTCGACTATACAGTTAATCCAGAGTAACTCAGACCTCTTTATAACCCTCCTCATGTCTGTAAAGGAGTTTTCTGTTATATAGGTCTATAAAATTTTTTCCCTCCTTGCAAATTATATCCATCAATCATTTATTTTTACACATACTCTGGAACCCAACCTTCTGAATAAAGGAAAGAGAAAGCAGAAAGGGAAGAAATTAACTTAGTCTATATTATGAGACATTGGAGATATGCCAGGCACCTTGATCCATTATAATGGATCCTTCTCTCAACAAATATTTATTTTGCTCTGATATTTTCAGAATTTTGTGTTGAACAAGACAGATGATGTCTTTCTTTCATGGAGCTTACATTCAAATAATTTTCCCACCAAGATGTGAAGCATCTATCATGATTCCCATTTTAAAGATGTAGAAACTGAGACTCAGAAATATATTCCTGACTTTTTCCAAATCACAAATTGATAAGAGTTGGTACCAACTTGACACTAAAGCTTATATCTGACTGTGAGCCTATTTCTTGTTTTTTTTTCTGTACCCTGTATTATTTGTAATATTCAATTAAGGATTCTCTCTCTCTCTCTCTCTCTCTCTCTCTCTCTCTCTCTCTCTCTCTCTCTCTCTCTCTCCTTCTCCAGTACTTGTTTTATGTGAGGAATTGACTAGGCTGAGTCCTAATATAGTATAAGGAGGAAGATAGTTTGCTTTCCTGTGTGGTTACCAGCTCTCAGTGGAAAATTAGCAAATTAATTACTGAATGTACACTGGGTGTTCAAAGTCCTCTGGACGAAGATAACTCAGCTAAAAGTTGCCACCCCTATTGATAAGCATGAGACTGCAAGAACCTTTAGAAAGGAAAATGAAACCAACTTGTAGAAACCAGGTATAGTGTTTACCATCATAAGATAGGACCCAGCTCTACCACTGAGAAGCTGCATGTGCCCTGCATATTATTAAACATTTAATGGCCTTCTGTTTTATCCTGAACTTGTACAAGGATCAAGTAACACAAGAGCATATATAAAATAATTTGAGAGAGTTATGCTCTAGAACAGTGACAACTGATAAATCAAGAAGCAAAGTTGGGAAGAGGGGAGTAATTTGTTTATAGCAATATCTCCAGAGCTTGGGAGAAATGAGCATGCAAAAATAGTCCTTGAAGGACTGAGTAAAATAATACAACAGGCACTATAATCAAACAAAAACTAAGCATTGTTGATGATAGGACAGGTTTCGTTCCTTTTACATATCTTTTGCCACCAAGTAAAGCTTTTATCTAGTGATCCATGCACATTCTTGAGGTGGCCCACCCCAAGAGCTGACAGTTCTTCTCTCCACTCCCAGGTAACCAGGCAGCAGGCTTACCTGTCTGAGTTGGTCTAAAATCACACAGATATCTGTCATCATGAAAGTGAGGAAAAGGGGCCATCTTTCATCTAGGACCCCACCTTGCCTCGTGTAAAACCTCTTCATTATTTCCGAGCATTCTTGGAAGCTTACCATTCATTCATTCATCATTTGTCAAATTGTCATTGGGCATCTTATGTCCAAGTCACTGTGCTCCTATTAAAATCTTTTCCAAATATTGCTTTTCTCTAAAATTATAGCATTTTTTCCTTAAAATTTCTACAATGATTCCTTCAGAGCTCTGGTAAGTGCACCTAGAGTGGACGCTACAGGCTCTAAGCACAGGCTGTGAGACCAAATGCAGGAGTTCTGAACTGAGTTTGTGTGCATATCAAGGGTATAATGTGGATGTGGACATGAACAGAAAAGGGAACGGAAGACTGACTGGGTCTTGAGACTAGAATCACTTTCTAGGGACAGGCAGTGACTCTTTGGCTCAAAAGAAGAAGAGAGAGAAATGATGAAACACCACCACTAAACATACACACACACACACACACACACACACACACATATACACAATGTGGAGGGCTGCCTTTTATCACATGGATCTACTGTCCTCTCTGCATTCAAAGTCCTCAGAAATCAGCCAGCATGTATTTGGTGGCCCAGCATGAGAAAGAACCCATAATCCATGGTGACTGAATGGATATAAGAGTAAGCAAAGGTATTGATAGCAGCACATCATCCCCCAAGCATTGCATTTCTGGCTCATCTCTAAAACTGGATAAACCCAGTCTACATGAGAAGGATGTGTATAAAGCAGAGGAAGATACTTGCAAACAGACCAGACAGAGCCCTCATGGAGTTCTGAAATATTGAAGAAACTCAGAGCTGGACATCACAGCAGTTGTCTGTCACTGAAAGTCAGCACAAGTCAGGGAGATAAATGGGCATCAAAAATCCAGGTGCCTTAATACTCCCAAGAAGCAAAGACAGCATGTTGAGTATCTCATGTTAATGCCACCTCCCTTTTGAATTTTATGGTTAGTGTCTCTTTTTGGATATTCCCAGGAGGACTAGAAAATGGCAAGGTGCCATGTGGTGCTATTTCTTGAGACTAATTGTCTGAGAGAATTCCTGGAAAATTGAATAGAGTTGGGTTTCTCACTTGAATGAGATTCACCATCATCCGTGACAATGTACAAATTGATCCCTTAGAAAAGTTAATAGCCTAGCCATTATTAATATTAACCAGTTAGATCTGAGCAGTAGGAATAATCAAATCAGGATTCCTGTGTCTATATTCTTTGTACACATACCTAACACATCAACTAAATAAATGAATAAGCACAACTTTAGTTCTGAGTATATGACTATGTAATCTCTATTCATATTCTATAAATGGACAAAATTAGTAAAGTCAAATTTGCTGCAGTCTTGAGAACTTGTCTGTGTGATGTATGTTCTAATACTTCTTAGGTGAGATTTGTAAGTAATTTATTTTTATCTCTCAGTTACTAAACTTCCTTAGACGGCGTCAAGAAGAGTTCTTTAATAACTCATTGTTACAGTTACACTTGGTGGACTCATTGTAATCATTGGGTTTTGACTCTGTCAACTTACTAAGATTATGGGCTGCTACAGGACAAGATATTTGTAATCATCCTATGTATGTTCCCAATGTACAATACAATGCCCAGCACACTATGGGACTCAGTAAATAGTTAAGCATGTCTATGTCTGTGGGCTCCACACTTCTGCTCTCAGCTCTGTCAGTAATGGGCTGGGTCACTCAAGACAAGTCTCACTTCTCATCTTCGGCTTTACCTTTAAAGCTTCAGCTTTACCTTTTTTTTTTAAATCCGTGTGATCAGAAAAAGGGACCCAGTGATCTGTCAAGCTCCTTGTACCTGAGTGATTCTGCGATATTGAACGCGTAGCACAAGAGGAGGTACTACATGGAAAAATCAAAGAAGGAAAATGCAAGGTCCCAGCCATCACAGTGTTTCCAGCAAAGCTCTAGAGAAGGGTTTTCAAAACGACTGATAAAGCATGGTGTGCCTCCTCCTCTGTGTTGCACTTAAGTAAGGAAAAAAGGTAGACATGGCTGAGGTTGGAAGTACAGGCATCAGGGACCAGGGAAAAGACAGATATTATAGGGAAGAAATCTATGTCACAAATACATCACCATCACAAGAAATTTATGTATAAAACAACACTGAGAAAAAAAATTCACTATTAGATCATTTATTCTGCTACCTGAGAAAAAAATATTTACTTAGATTTGTCTAGCGTGTGTCAAGATGAAATTATGAAATTTTTTTCCAAGTCATTTTGCAATCCTACTTTAATGTTTAGACTCCCCACTTTGCCCAAAGCCACCCTGTTAGCTTTGCAATCAATTTAAGGATTCTGTTTTGCTGTAGGGCACTGCTGCTCAAAAGGATGTGGCCATTCCAGTTGACATTTGATGTTCGAGATAAATTCTTACTCTGTCTGGTTTATAGACCTCCCAGGTGCTTTGTCCCTCAGAAATCTTTCCAAAACTCTGCTGCAGAAAGTCACTTGTCAACTGAGCAGTGTCTGCTATGATGAGCATGCTTGAGTTGTAAACGAGGTGAAATTTTGTCACTTACCATTCTGTGAACTTCAGAAGGGTTGAACATCAGGCAAACCTACGGAATGGGAAATTCTGAAGTAAATTGTAGATTGTGTAAGTGACTGAATATTTTCTGAAAGGACTGGAACATAAGGCTTTTAAAATTCATACTGTAATTGAATTAACAGTTAATAGAACTCTCTCAGTCTGCTTGGCAGAAGAAATAAATCATTTGTAATTTGCATTTCTTTGCAGATCTAAAATCAGACATCCAAGCTCTTTAAAGCAGCACTTCCCTTTCATAAGAGTTTGGCTTTTCCCTGCATGATGATTCAAGCTTCAGATTGAATGATAGAATACACTCCAGGTACATTTCTAGGTAATCAAGCCCAAACTTGTAAATGTTTAGTATTTGCTTTTCTAAATCCTTGTGAATTATCAGAGAAACTATTTGGAAATATAGCCTTAGGTCCCAAACAAGTTGGGAACCCTTCACCTCTGAAAATTAATGAATCTGGAAAATAAAAATACATGGGCTTTTGTGGGACTTCAACGCCCTGCATTAAATCCTGGGCTGGATTTTGTCCTCTGTTAGGTGGCAAGAAGATGTGTCCATTTGACATTGGTCCCATTTCACAACCTTTCAAAAATGTGTTGAAGAGATTCCATCTAGCTTGTGCATTTTTAGAACCCAAAGATGACAGAGACAGAAAAACTTGGGAATTTCCCTTTGCCATAATAGAAGTTTAACTTGCAAATAAGCTTTGCAAGTTAAATATTTATCTCACCTTCAGGTAATCGAAAACTTCCTCCTGAATAAAATGTGGTTCATTTTGCCAATTTGACACTGGGTCTCAAATCCAAAGATATCTCATGATTCTTTGGTATGAGCCCTTATATGACTTTGACCACATCTGCAAAAGTGGTCGACTAAAAGATAAAGCTATTGATAGCTGGCATGCCTACTCCCCATGCAAAGTAAACGATCTTGGCTTGGGAACCTGTATCACAACTCAGTGTTGTCAGCCAACAGTTCCTTGATTCAAGAGGTCACAGACCTGACCCGGGCCTGACTGCTAGATTTCCAAAAGCTCTGAGATATTCTTGGAGCCATAAAACAATGGAATCTGTAGAAGCCAAGATACTCAAGGCTGGTGAGGTAATCATATCAAGCTGCCAGGTGTGAGGGCATGGCCTCTTGGAGAAAGAGGACAAACTCCTTCCCCTTCCTATAGCTTGGCACGATTGAATGAAAGACATGTGGTGAAAATCACTTCCTCTTTCTTTTACAGAATGTCTTTGCTGCAATTTTGCTTTCCTTTTTCTACCTCGATCTTTTTTTTTTTTTTTTTTTTTTTGGCAGGGCGGGAGGGGTGCCAGGGATTGAACTCAGGGGCACTCGACCACTGAGCCACCTCCCCAGCCCTATTTTGTATTTTATTTAGAGACAGGGTCTCACTGAGTTCCTTAGCACCTTGCTCTTGCTGAGGCTGGCTTTGAACTCACGATCCTCCTGACTCAGCCTCCTGAGCCGCTGGGATTACAGGTATGTGCCACTGCAGCCTTCATCACTCTGTCTTTTTTTCCCTCTCTACTTCCTTCCTTTTAAAATTCCTCCCCCCTCCTCTTACCTCTGCCCCCTCTGTTCCTTCCCTTACACATATTCTGCCTAATTGTGTATAAATGCCAATGTCCTGAAAGGGAGTCCATGGATTTTTCAAGTCATCCACTCCCCCAGTCTCATTCAGCACTTGAGTCACCATAAAAAATGCAGCTCTTACCTTAACCTTCCAGGCTCTGGAAGCTACCCCTCACAGCTCACAAGTGCTAAATGTCAATTAAAACCACCTCAAATGCTGGAACGTATGTTGCTGGTGGATGGCTGGTCCCCCCCCCCCCCAACAAAAACCTAAATCACTAAAATTGAGCATGCACATTCAAAGGCTTATTCCCTATGAGAAACTTCAACATCAGAGGAGTGGAGGATTTTAACACTAGATGGGGTCTTAGATATCTGAGTAGATATTCAACCAAAGCACAGCTCTAGGGACTGCATTTGCTCATCTTTAACACGCCTGTTTGTGCTACCTGAGGTTCTTTCTATCTCTCCGAGAACATCGAGAGGAAGTGCCTTGTGGTTACATCTCTTTTATTTAACCAATGACAAAGGTCATATCTGAGTGTAGTTGGCTCTGCTCTGAATTTCTCATTTGCCTTCTTTCCTTATGGTCACAGTCATATTTAAAATTTGGGAACACTAAAATTGCCCAAAGAACCAACAAATCTTTTGGAGTTTTAAACCAACTTTCCCGTGGTTCTCTGTGCTCTGAAACAGCAGACAGCAGATCTGCTGCCCTGGGAAGTAGCTCTTCCTTAAACAGGAAGTGCATCCTGCGTGACCAGGTGGTTAGGGAGAAGCCATGGATGGAGTGTCAGGGGAAGTATGGGAAGTGGGGCCTCTGTTAGCCCTGTTACTTCCCAGTGTCCTTCCTAATGGGATGCTCTGTGGCAGGGGTTTTTGGTGTGAAACCCCACGTGAGAGCAACTTATTCAGCCCATTCATAGCTCGGCACACTGGACTTTCAGGCTGGAAGCCATAGCAACCATTTTAATACCAACATTCAAAACAGTCTCCTTGTAATTAGGGGAGTATTAAGAAAACAGAGCTTCTGCTTCATTCTGGCCAGAGCTCAAAGATAATATGCTATGTTGCAGTGAGTATTTTTCTTTTCTCTTAAATCAAATTTTGTCAGTTCTTTATTCTTGAACATAGATGAGACACTTTTGATATTTGGAAAATAAATGTGTTGCATCAAATTGTTAATGCTAATCTTTTAAAATTGGCAATTGCTTTAGCTCAGTTATATGCTCTACAACCCTGTCAATCTGTATAGCACTTGGTTTCCATGGGAATAAGCTTTGCACATCCATTCAGCACAGAGAATGAATTAATTCAAGAGTTTGTGATTGTATTGACAATCAGTGTTGAGTAATTCTCTTGATAATTAGAAATATCATCTATATTGCTCCATTAGAAATACAATTCTCTGGGTTTTTTCTTTTATTATGTTTGTTTTTATTTTTATAATTATTTTTTTAGATGCCCACTCTTACTCTGTCTACTTTTGCCAAGAAATTGTTTTTTTTTATGAATGTAGTTGAAATTTTTTTAAATATAAAAATACTTGGAATAGGAGCCTCTATGTTTTCTCTATAAGGCAATCAAATTTTTCCAAATAGATACAGATTTTTCTAGTATAGCAGTTATTCAATTAAAAAATCATAAATAATAAATCACCTAGAAGACTCATTAAATCACCATTTACTGGCTTCATCCTCAGAGTTTCTGATTCAGCAGGTCTGGGTGGTACTCCTAGTCTGCATATGCTGCGCAACAGGAAATAGGCCACAAAGATCAGAAAGCACTCTTAAAGTAGGTGCCATGTTCTTAGCACTGTTGTAATTTTTTTTCAGGTGTCTTTTCTACTTTCCAGAATATATGTGACTTAATGTAGACTCAAGAGGTGCCGGTAATTGTTCTGTAAGTGGTCAAGGAATGAAAGAGCAACATGAGCTAACGAACTGAGAGTAGACTTGGGAAAAGATTTTGGATTGGCCCTCACCATGAAGGATGGTAAAAATGTAATTTTACAGAGCAGGTTCTGAAATTAACAAGTTATCCCAGGCTTTCATTCAAGAGATGCTTGTGTGTTGCCGGGTAACAGGTGATAACACCTACTGTTTCACCTACTGAATAAGTTTCCCCTTATTCTGTAAGACATTTTTCCTGCTGTTGTCAGTCAGAGACTTTAGAGGGATTGGACAGGGCTGCTTTGTTAAGCAAGTAACATCTGCTTGTCTGTAAATAATGTCAAGAACCTGGCCTTGTTTGCTGGTATCATCACCTCCAAAAGAATTTTGTCTGATACATTTGACTAAAATAGCCAGTGGGAAAAAAAAAATTCATAGCCTTGAATACTGTCAGATTTTGTGCATGAACTTCTGAATAAACACATGATCTGTCAAAGAAAGTGTACTATTTAATTTAGATCTTGAGACATTTTGACATTATATGGGGCAGTCATAAAATTTTTCCTGGAAGTAACCAGCAAGGAAATGTTTAATTTAAAATGTATATTTTAAATGTCATTTTTGGCTGGTGTTTTCATCCAAATATACTGTTTACACTACCCACATGATTTAGCAAGTTTACTCCTAGGTGTGACTAATTAAGCCTCCACCATCCCCTTCCACTGCCATGTCTTTGGAACAAATCCTTCTATACCATCTTGCCCTTCAATAGCTTGGAGCTGGTTCAATGCCCAAGTAGCTACAGCCCTTCAGAAATGGCTGCTATGAAATAGCAGTTGCAGTAGCTGAAGGTGCTGCTCTCTTGTTGGACTTTACAAAACTCAGATGAATCCAGCCCAACTGTTTTTGCAGGTAAAGGCCATTTATCAGCTCATTCGGAATGTGTAATCTCTGCACCATCTCTGTGTCAGCTGCAATGAAAGTTGGTGTGTTCTTGTGCTATGGAACCGCCTTTTCCTGTACAATGAAATTTCAATCAGGATCCTTTAGAATCACTTGTAGGGTAGAAGTATGGAAAATGGATTGAAGGGCTATGTGACTTGAGGCATGGAGACTGGTTGTGAAGTATTTCTGCTGATTGAGAGAAGACTTCCCAAAAGGCTGAGTGAAGGTCAATGCATGGGAATGCACAGGAGAAGGGTGTTATGGGAGAAAGAACTGATAGATCTTGATAAACAAGAGGTAAAGGAAATGGGGGAGTCCTATGTCTGAGGTTTTGGTTATGGAAGAAATGAGGCCTTGGTAGAAAACTTGTTGGTAAACCCATATGATTTTTGGCTAGATGAGGATCAACAGGTAAGGTACAGTATGGGATCCATCTCAAACCGCAAAGGCAAATGGTAAAAATAAATGGGAAGGTGTCCCCTGTGGGTCTCTTGCTTCACAGTCCATGGCTTGCAATGACTACATCATTTCTGAACAGGAAGAACAGTGGAAGAATGAGTTTCACATAGGCCAGGTTTAAGGACAACTAACTTATTCTCATAAACCCCAAATTTCCTAATGTTAGAATACTTCTTGGGCAGGTAAGGAAATTTTGACCTCTGTACTTACATTCTACTGCCTCCCAGAGTGTGAACAGATGGGCTTCAGGTGAAGTAGAAGAAGACTGCTGTTGGCTGGTCTTGGACCTGCCTGAGTCTCCAATTTGTCACTGAATAAATAAGTAACCTTGGTCACATTATTTATTCAGACTGCTCACTTTACTTTCTTTAGATGGCACTACCTGTTGTAATTATTTTTATACATGCTGAAACAAATAGAAAAAGTAACCTATATAAAATGATTAGTGAAGCATTCTTAATAATGTGCAGGCTTATAACTAACCACAAAGTGCTTTGCAATATCAAATAAACTAGGAAGCCAGCAGGAAACCCCAAAACAGGATTCTCATTAATTTGTTTATATTTTCATACTTATTGAGCACCTACTATGTGCCAGACACCATTCTCAGTACTTGAGACCCTTCAGTAAACAAAACAGACAAAATTTATTCCTCTTATGGTGCCCATAGGTTGTGTTTACACAATATTTTAATAGGACCAATACTGTTCCCTGATTTCACATGCTTGCTAAAGTCATGGTTGAGGATTATGTGACAGTCTTGAATAATATGGAGATGCTTGGCTCATGGTCAGTGGTCCTTGTTACTTATCAGCTACCCACCTTCTCCCTATACCCAGTCTCATTTCTTTCTCCCCTACAAGCCGATTGTCTTGGCATGCTCCCCTACCTTATTCTTCAACTTTGTACATCCAGCTGTCTCCAAAACATCCAAACTATATCAGCAAAATTTGAGTTCCATCAAGGACAGAGTCTTATTTAGAATTGAAAAAAAAAAAAAGTTGCTGAGCCCATCTATTAGGGCACAGTGACCTTCCTTGGATACACCCAACTTTGTACTGCCACGTAGTGAGATATTTATAACATCATATGACTGCTTCAGGTAGAAGATCTTAAGCTGAAACTAATACAAAGCAATTTGTCAGATTTACCAGGGCAGAGATTACTGATGACCTTGGAATGAAACACCCTGGTTTCTGATAGCCATGAGCTGAGTCACATATTCCTTAAGCATTGGGCCTCTCTCTTTGGCTTCTATTCTGGGTAACAGCAAGATGGCCTAGGCCACTCCCTGGTCTTCTAGCCTAGGAAAGGGTCATCAGAGAAAGGTGCTGAGTACTTGGTCTATTGATTTCTTTTTAAAGGAAATTTGGATTCATATAAAACTGAGGTTTGTATTAAATCACTGTTTTAGTCACTGCTGTGACCAGAACGATTGTAGAGGAGGAAAAGCTTATTTGGGGGCTCGTGGTTTCAGAGGTTTCAGAACAAAGACAGCAGACTCCATTCCTCGGGGCTCAAGGTGGGGCTGAACATCATGGCAAAAGAATGTGGCAGATCACAGGATGATCAGGAAGCAGAGAGAGAGAGATCTCCACTTGCCAAATAAAACTATATACCCCAAAGCCATGTCCCCAGTGTCCTACCTCCTCCAGCCACACCCCAATTGTCTTCAATTGCCACTCAATCCCATCAGGTGAGAAATTCACTGCTTGGGTTAAGTCTTTCATTACCCAATTGTTTCTTCTCCAAACCTTCTTGCATTGTCTCACACATGAGCTTTTGGGAGACACCTTAGATCCAAACCATAATATTCTTCCCCTGGCCCCCAAAAGCTCACACTTATCTCACAATGCAAAAGACATTTAGTTCACTCCTAAGAGTCCCCATAATCTCAACAGTTCAAAGATTGCTCAAAGTTCAAGTCCAAAGTCTTCTCTAAGGCTCAAGGCAATCTCACATTGTGAGCTCCTGTAAAATTAAAAGCAATTTACAAGTATCCAGTATATAAAGCTAGAGAATAAACATTTTCATTCACAAGAATAGGTTCATAGAAAGAAGGTACAAGACCAATGCAAGACTGAAATCCAGTTGGGCAAACAAATCCTGTAGCTCCATTTCCAGCATCTGGTGCACATATCATCATTATGTTCTGTGCACAGGGCTTATATAGATCCATCCATGTGGCGTTGTTGGTTGCAGCCCAAGTGACCTTCCTGTTGGCTCCTGCCTGCTCAATTCCTGGAGCTTTCCTAGGACAATGCCTCACGTTACTGGCATTTCTTAATCTCGGGGGTCTCAACTGCAGCTTTGGCTTTCTCCTCAAATCTCCACACATTGCCTTCTCAGGGGTTGCCTGCAGGGACTTTGACCCTGCACTCTGCCAGGCCTCCTAGACCTTCATTTTAAATCTTAGTGAAAGCCTCCATGACCCCCTAACTCCAGCATCGTGCAATATTGCAGAAGCAGCACCACATGGTTGATGCCGAGGTCAGCTGCCATTTTGAGCAGTAGCCAAGCCTCTAGGGACTGTGGGTGCAGCAGGCTCTGAGTGCCCGGGTGGCTGAGCATGTTAAAAAACTTCTTAGGTCTCCTTTTGCAAGAAAGGTACTCCACTGGTCTCTTCTCAAGATCATTTTTACTTTTAATTCCTAAGTCTGAGATTGGTGTGGTCATGACAGCTCCTGAGATGCCCTCAGGCCATATTGTTTCTGTGCAAGTCTTTGGCATTTCTTTAGTGGCAGTAATGTCTTTAGCAATCACAACCTCCTTAGCCCCAGTTTTACTCCTGCCTTTCAAGTCCAACTTTTTCAAATATTTCTGCTCTACTTTTTGCTCCTGATTATCAAAATAAATTTTTGCTAAAAGCTGCCAGCAGTATCCACACCACTGCCTGAAAGATTTGCTGTCTACAGATTTCTTCAACCAGATTAAGAAGTCCTTGGCTTTTAAAATCAGCCTCACAGAAAGTCTCGAGACATGGGCAAAATGCAGATAACTTCTCAGCCAGAACATAACATAAATGCCCTCTAGTCCAAATTCCAATAGAGTCCTCCTTTCCTGAACATTCTCAAGCCCTGTCTTTATTATCCATGGTCCTATTGGTATTCTGGTCTTCTGAGCTCTCACCAGAATCAGCCATTAATCTCCATTTACACCAGTCTAAAGCATTTTCAGCTTGCAGTGTTAAGCATCTCAAAATGTCCCCCACCAATTCCATAAAGCTCCAAAAAAAAAATCTGAAACAACATGGTTAGGTTAGCCATGGTAATGACCCCACTTCTAGTACCAATTTCTTTTTTAGTTACCTTTTATACTGCTGTGTCTAAAAGATATAACCAGAACAATTTTAGGGGAAGAAAAGTTTATTTGGGGGCTTAGAGGTCTCAATCCATAGACATCAAGCTCCATTCCTCGAGGCTCAAGGTGAGGCTGAACATCATGGCAGAAGAGTATGGCAGAGGGATGTGGATCACATGATGATCAGAAAGCAGAGAGAGAATCCACTAACCAGATATAAAATATATACTCCAAAGCCATGCTACCAGTGCCCCAGCTACTCTAACCACACTCTAACTGATTAATTTACTGATGGGGCTAAGGCTTTAGTGACTCAATCATTTCTTTTCTGAACCTTCTTGCATTGTCTCACATATGAGCTTTTGGGGGACACCTTACATCTAAAACATAACAATCACTAAGTTAAAAATCATAGAATCAGTCTTCTGGAGTGAGAAATGCTCTCTTCTTTTCATATATTACCTCATGGATTATGTATGACACCCCTGTGAGGTTGGCAGAATTAGCCTTATTTTATATATAAGGAAGCTGATGAGGAGTTATATGACTTCTGTTCTTGATCATCTAGTTGATAAGTAACAGAACCTAGAAAATAATCAGTCTCTTACAATTCCAAATCCAGTGAACTTTGGAGTGTGTAAAGTTACCATCAAAGACCCACTGATAGGAAACACATTGTGTTATACTACTGTGGGATATAACCTAAAATCCCAGGCACTGTCCCCTTCTCCACAGGAACCTAGAGACTTGCTGTCAACAACTCCCGTTACCAAGCATTCTCTATCCAAATCCTTTTCGCACCACACCACAGGGTAGGTGCTGGTGCTGTGGTCCCCATTGTGCAGAGGAGGTTGGAAAACCAGTTTACAAGTAGTAGGTGGTGGAACTGCAATCAGAGTTAAGTTCTTCCTGATGACAAAGCCCACATTTTGTTGGAGGGCCTCTCTGGCCACAAGAGGGACCAACACACGAACAACAACAAGATCCAAGAATCAGAGCAAAGCAGCTGCCCTGGGAGTGATACAGTCTAGACTGGTACTGGATCAGAGAAGGGGGCCAGAAGTTTGGCCTGAAGTGTCTGGGAAGGCCTTACAGAAGGGCTTCTAGGAGGTGGGGATTCCGATGGAAAGTACTGTGGAAAGGAGATGGAAAAGCAGCCTTGCCTATAAGAGGATTGGTAAAACTGTGTGAAAGTCATATTTACAAGGAAACACCTTAAACTTTCACGATCCGTTATCATCAGACCCCAGCAAACAGAGGGCCCTTTTGTGGCCAGCAATATGCTGAACCCCTTAGGAAGTAGCCATTGTCTCACTTTCACCTCAGCTCTCCCCATTTGGCTGCCATATTGATCATCTTGGGCAGCCCTTAAATTATGTCCATGTCTCCTGAGAGGAAAGCCAGCTAGCTATTCCTTTTCATATTGTCAGACTCTTCCCCCCATTTTATAGGACTTCTGCTCAATTGCTACCTCCTGGAGAGCCTTCCCTAAGTGCTTTATGTAAACAAGCTCAGGCCAGGCACACAGGAACCCCCATTCCTGTGACAGTTTCATCCAGAGCAATTTCCTTCCCTGACATAACATTATATACTTATTTATATGTGTACTGTCTGTCTCGCACACCTGGTGGCCAGCTCCACAAGAGCAGCTTTATTACCATTTCTTTGGTGCCTGAAACCAGGCCTGGCACACAATAAATGTCTACTAAATATTTATTGAATGAATTATTGAATGAACGGGCTGTTGCACAATAAGGAACCTGAGGTGAATGTCAGGTGAGTTTGAGAATGTCTCAGATTCTGTCTCTCAGTAGCGAATTCTGTTCTTTTTCCATTCCCACTGCTTAGAGTTCTGCTTTTCCCTAGTTATTTTGGGAAAGTACACAGTCCTCTCTACTTTAGACTTCTCCTCAAGGAAAAAAAAAATATAGCTTCTAACAGTAACCTTAGAATGCAGAGTATGAACTCAGTGAATACCAAGCAGAACAGCTAGGATTTCCATCCACAAAGAAGATTGGCTCAAAGTGGACATTTCCTTGGAATCCATCACCAGAATAACTTGTAATCGATTGTGTTGGTTCTGTGTTCCTGGGGCTAGCAGCCTGGATCTGACTCGTTCTTCTGTCCAGCAGTATTAAAAATAATGGTTTATGCTCAATGATGATACATAAGGTTCCCCCCAACCCAGTGTCCTCACTTGACTTTCCTTCTGAGCAAACACTCATCTCTCCACTGACATGCTGACTGTGCAGAACATTATCTATAAAGTAGAGTGTGTTTTGAATTTCTGATGGGTTCCTTTGCCCTTGCCCTTTGCTGTTCTTCTCTCCCTTGGCTCCACTTGTTCAGAGATGCTGTTGAATTTAACAGTAACCTTGGTGAATTTTTTGGACTTTTCTGCATATACTGTTGTTACCCTGGGGCAAGTCTTTATTGCTCACTCCTGTAGACATGAGACATCTAAAATCAGTGTTGGTTGGATTCATGTGTATTTCTTTTCTGGACCAGCTTTGGAATCATGTGGCAATGGTATTTCCATAGGGATCCAGAGAAACTAATATCACCACAATTGTTCTCCATCACCCATTCTTGGTGACGTATCTTAGACAGATTCAGATCAGAAAGTGGTAGTGAGGCTCACTCAACATTTAGCTGCACCCAACTCCAGGATTTTTACCACTGATGTTGGGTAGATGCAAGGTTCTTTATGGGTGCTTCTAACTTGGACATTTGATAAATGATGTCAAAAGGGAATTACTCAGAGTTGGTCCTTGACCATTTGTAGGACTGGTGCCCTTTCTCTTGAGATCCTTGGTTCCCCTTCTATTAGCATACTGAACCTATTTTGTTTCAACTTCTCCAGTCACCTTTGCTTAGTCCCTGGAAATGTCCCCTTCAAAGACTGGCTATTTCCTAGTTAAAGTTAAATCCATACATTTAAACCACTGATTATCCGAGTTTATACCACTTACATGGAATCTGGGATCTGGGTGTTATATTTTTTTGTACTAGTTCCCATTGTCCTGCCCATTTCAAAGAAAGCCTCCAGCACCCAAGGCCTTAGGCATTTACCTAAATCTATTTAGTATCCAACAAAAACCTATGAGCACGACCACAAACCAAAACACCAAAGTCATATGTTGGAATGTGATTTCACTGCACTGAGTATGTAATTCAGAGATTACTTCAAAATATAGATAAGAAGGTTGGAGGTATGGCTCAGTGGTAAAATGATTGCCTGGAATGCACAAGGCCTTGGATTCAATCCCCAACACCACAAGAAAAAAATAAAGGCAAGAAAAAAATAGATGTAGTTAGGTGGGCAAATAATATGAAGGAGTCCAACTGAAGATTGTAAAGGTTCCTTGCTACTTTAAAATTTATGATTCTATTTTTCTGTAAGAACCATGCCAGTGTGAGTTTGAAATGAAAATTAGTTTAAAAAAAAAAGAAAAAGAAAAGAAAGAAAAGAAAAGAAAAAGGTAAAAAAAAAAAAATGCAGTTCTACCAAAGCCTTGCTTTCTCGCAGGACCTCTCAGATACGCTTCTGAATGGAGATTGTGTATTCTTTCCCTAGCAGGAAGGATCTCCTATGTAACTGATTTAAAAATTTTATCTCATTGAATATCAACAATTCCAAGTCTCCTCTCTCTTAGAATGATTTGTCCTTGGGGGACTTTTTAGATAATCTGATTCCCCCATATCTACCAACAGGCTGACATGCATGTCAGGATCTTCACTACAGAGAAGTGCTTATGTGTCTAGTTTCTATTTATTTTTAGTTAATTTTCCAGCACAGTTCAACCTCAGCAGAAGACAGGAAAATGTCTGTCGTCTTGAGAGGGCCAAAATAAAGATGTGCTATATCTGTCAGTCTATATATTTATTTATCATAATTATTTATTTATTTAGATGGGAAGGTAGAGGTGTAAGGGAAATACTCTGTATGCTTAGACTGGATGGAAAAATTTGTGTTTGCGGCCCTGCAAAGCTCTAACTATCAAACAGTTGTCCTGCTTTAAAGAGTTTAGGTTTAGTCAACTAAGTGATCCATCCACGGAGATTAAGACTGTTTTTGCATGCTTGATAGAGCTTTAATGAATGCCTGATCAACTGCTACTTGACCAGTCCATGTTACAAGGTTTTTGGATAGTTGGTTTTGATTATTTGATTTTTTGTATTTTTTTCATCAAAGATGAAAGGATGACTCAGGAGGTTAAAGGTCCTGGGAAAAACAAACAAAATACATGTCTTCAATTTATGTAAGTGAATTATTTCAGGAAAATAACTCTGACAAATGATGACATATATCATGTGTTTATTCTAGGTCATGCACTTTGATAACCACAATTATAACTGCCATTTTATCTCCATTTTGGAAAATTTAAAAAATAAGTTCAGTTAGAAATGAAACAATTTGGGCTGGGGATGTGGCTCAAGCGGTAGTGCGCTCACCTGGCATGCGTGTGGCCCGGGTTCGATCCTCAGCACCACATACCAACAAAGATGTTGTGTCCGCCGAGAAATAAAAAATAAATATTAAAATTCTCTCTCTCTCTCTCTCTCTCTCTCTCTCTCTCTCTCTCTCTCTCTCTCTCTCTCTCTCTCTCTCTCTCTCTCCCTCTCTCCGCCCCCCCTCTTTAAAAAAAAAAGAAAAGAAATGAAACAATTTACTGGTCTAGTGCTTAGAATTGAGAACACCACTCTGTCTAATTCCAAAACCTGAGCTCTTTGCCCCCACACTAGTAACCAATGATCAAAAGCCATGGATTCTGCCATCTTGAATTTTTCAGCCTGAGGAAGGAATCTGTGGGTGGCACTGAAAGATACGAGGGAGTTTTGTGATTATAGGTCTTTGAGAATTGAACCCTATGGCTTCCTGAGGGCATTAACTCTGGTTTGTGAGTAGAACAGCTCTCTTACTATGTTGATAAGCAGCCCCTCAGGTTGGGGGAAATAGGCAGCCACGAAGCCTGGTGTGCCTGTCTGCCTCATCTTTAGACCACTTACTGCCCCCTCCAGGGGACTGATTCTTACACATTAAGAGGGTAAATTCATGTTCCTCCCAACTCCTTCCCTCCTCATGCCCACGTTCTCTATACTTTCACATAAAATATAACATTGTTAGAAGTGGAACAAATTTTTAGAGACTGGCTAGCTCTATTTCCACCACTCATGTTCTAAAGGCTTGGAAATGTTAAGGACCATCCTCAAGAAAACATGGCTCATTAGCCTCCGATCCCCTCCAATACCTTGATTTTGATGATTCCACTGCGGTGCCCTTTTCATACCCCATCTCAGAGGCAACCTTTTCAAATTCTGCCCTTTCTTTCCTGCCTCCCTGCTTATTTTAAACTTCTCATTGTTTAAAAGCACCTCTTCCCTACTCTCTCTCTATTCCTCCTAAGTTTCCCTCACTTTTCCCTTCATTGTGTCTGTGACTCTTCCTGTACTATTTTTGAAGAGCATGAAAGTTGAATAATGTCCATTTCTACAGGCAGTGCTAGTTTGTATTTTTCTCTGTGGTCAGGAGGGAGGTATGAAAGAAATGTGGGCTATGAACAGCTGTTACTGAGTTCTCCAAACAGGAAAGTGCCCTGCTATTTTTAAGCCATGCTTTCAAAGATGTAGGGCTGGGCACTACCTTTTACCCCTGCTGCACGCTGGGCTGTGTTTTCCAGGGTGTAATTCAGAAAAGCTATAGTCATTGTTTCTTCAAGGGCTGGCCTCCTGAAAGAGGGTCCCAGCCAATGGCAGCCCTTGTGAAAAAGTGTGGGAAGACTGAGTTACAGGAAGCACAGTGACCCATTGAATGAACTGGTGTCCATCAATGATTATAGTGAATGGATTCCTAAAACAATAAGGAGCTTCTCATAATGCCTGACCCTATTTAATTACGTCAAAATCTTCGCCTTTTGTGTAAGTGCTGAGAGGAAAAGATATTTTAAAAAGAATACTCACTCCTCAATCTGTTATAGAATCAAGATTTCTGATCATCTAATGAGGTCAATTCAGCAGACAGAAACTGATTTTTGTTGTTCACATGTTATTAGGAATGCTAGTCCTTTCTGGGAATTCTGAGGATTCTGCTTCAAACTGTGTGAGTAAGAGCTTTCATACTTGAAATTGCAGGTAAGCTCATGAAGGATTGCCAAGAATGAACCTTGGGTGATGGAACAAGGGTTTGTCATCACCTATGTGACCAGCTTTGGGTTTAATTTTTTATCCCAAAGAAATAATGAAAATGATGATGGCAAAGCTACTGCTAATACTAATAATAGTGAATGGATTTTGAATAAAATCAAAGAACTAAAATGTCTTACTTAAGATCTTCTCTTTACAAACAAATAAGCAAACAAGTAGGCATATAGTATCTACCTACTCCAGCACTGAGTATAGCCACAGGCAGCTCAGCTTTGTTAGAAAGAATGTAATGATCAGAGACTAGCTGTAGTCGATTTTCTCCATGTAAACTATTCCTTGTGGACTTTGTCATTACTAATGCTTATAATGCTTCCCTTTTAGTATGGATACAAAGATACAAATTATGGTGAGTGTGTGTGTGTGTGTGTGTGTGTGTGTATGTGTGTGGTACACATGTACTTCATATCTGCCCATTCACTACATAGTTGGGGGATGACTCACTCAACTTCTTTAACCCATAGTTTTCTTTTAGGTAGTCACATGATACCACCCATCATCCCACTTGCCTTGCAGACTTGTTGGTAAATCATATTTGATAACTGACCCATGAAGAACCTGGAAAGTTACAAGTGCCAAGTTATAAGTTCAAATGTAATGTAATAGCTTTTAATGAATATTACATAATAATAATTCATAAATAATAATAATAGCTTTTTATTAATATTGGGCTATCATCTCTTCCAGTTTTCAAAAGTAGGATACCACGAAAGAGCTTTTCCTTCCTAGTGATAAATTTGATCATGTTATCCATATACTGTTAGGTTCCTTTGCAACAAATATATTTTTGTGCGAAGGCTTAGTGAGTAGAGTTAGAGTTAGTATAGCCTTAGAGTTCTTTTTCTGTGTGAACCTCATATGCCTATTGACAACTTAAATTTATGATATTGACCTTCTCATTAATTCCTAATCAAGTGGTAATGCTGACAACTGATATTATGTGTTTTTAGATTTTGAAGTTTGGGAACACTTTTGGTTTTCTTGGAAGATGTTTGTATAGCTCTGCAAGCAAACTTGGACACTTCCTCATAAATATGGTCATCTAGAAGCTGCCAAAATCTAATGCTGATGGGTAAATCAGTCCATTTGGAAAATACTTGGAATGCAGGAGCCATCTGCCTTTCCACATATCAGTGATTTTGAGATCTTTGTAAAGAGAGAGTGTAGCCTAAGTAGTGCCTTTAGACTATCTCCACATGTTTCTCTTCCTCCACAGAAATGACACTAGTGTAATTACATATTAATCCATGTTTATTATTTGTCCATTTTCCTTATGGATATAAGTTCTTTGTGGTCAGGGATGTTGCTGTCATTCTCTTTTACCCAGCACCCAGATAATTAAGTGGCACATGAAAGAGCCTCAGTGAGGGACTAACTAAATGATGGAATGCTAGACATATACAGCATCAAGCCAGGAAGTATTTGATTTCTTCAATTTGCAGATGAGGAGCCTATGATGCAAGAATATTAATGACTAGCCTGAGTTTACATATTGTTAGTGGCAGTGTTAAGACTACTATCAAGATTTCCTTACTCTGTCTAGGGTTCTCTTGATGCCATGTTCCTAGTTGGATTAACCCATTATTCATGTTGTTCTAAATTAGAAAGAGATTGGCGAGGGTCACGCTTTTCCCTGCATTGGGAATAAGGACACGCTGGCTAAAGTGCAGTATCAGGTGACCTTAAGGATGAATTCACTCACCATGGGGATATTGAAACACCAGCAATGTACTCTGTCTGATTTGAAATTCCTAGAAGCAAATCACAACCACATGAAGCCGGGGTTGGACCAGATGGCTGCTGCTGGTCCTTTCCAGATTTCTGACTCAATCCTGATGATTCAGCCAGGATGGAAACAGCTTCCCATCTTCTCATGCCTGTCCTCATGCTTTTGGAGGTACAGTTCAATTGAGGAGCAAACAGAACTAACTACAGGAGTAAAGGGTCTAGATGCTAGTGGACAAATCTGTCATTGGGGCACCTTGTTAAATTATGTGAAGGCCTTTTACAAAGTGGAAGATTTGGATAATAAAATGGCCAAATGATTTCCTATCCAGGCCTTTCTTCCAAAGCACAAATATGAAGGAAATTAATGGAATATAAGCATATTCACAGGCACTAAAATGTTAACTGCTAAGGCAGTACTCAGTGTTCAGACTCTAGACTTAGCCTTGGTTTTCAAACCTGGCTGAATATCGAAATTACCAGAGAAAGTAGGTTCTACCTGCCAGAGATTCTGCTTCAATAAGTGTGGGGTAGAACCTTGGAATCTTCTTTTTTTAATTAAACATCTCTTAGGTGATTCTGATGATTAGCTATTTTTTTGGAAGCCACTGTTCTAGAAGGTCTCGATAAGCTTTCCAAATGGCAAGTCCCATTTTGGAACCCATGGTTGAAAATAAAACTTGTGGTTCTATTTTAAGAGAGGAAAATATTTTTTTTTCAAGTATTGGCAAAGTTCTCAAAAATAAGTTGATCTTTAATAAAATTTTGGATTATTTTTTAGCATTTTTTTTTTCATTTGTTAATCTAGCGCACATACTCAGTGAGGGTGAGGAGAACCTTGGATGCATTTGCAAGTTTCTTAGTAGATTTTTATAACCTTCTTGGCATTTGGTCAACTAGACATAGACTGCTCCTGTATGGGGAGAGTGGTGGGAGCCAAAGAGTCTCAAGTTTGTTTCAACAATTCTTTGGAGGAGTTTATGTAAGATATTAACTTATGAGATAGACTCCCACATCTGGTGAAATCATGACAGTAAAAGATACAACAGATTAAGAATTAACAAGGACCAGATGCACTATAATAATGCAGATTTTCTAGTTGCAATTTGGGATGCAGATTTTAGAAAAATAGCCACTTTTCTGGGCTACACTTGTAGATTTGGAGCCACTCAGTAGATAGACAGAATGATCGATTACAGAATGACAGATGATGAAAGAAAGAGGAGAGGAGAGAAAGAAAGAGAGAGGGAGGGAGGAAGGAGGAAGGAAGACACTGGTTAATTGCCTAGATAGATAGATGGATAGACGAATCTTAATAGATAGACAGGCTTGGACTTAACGATTTTCTAACTCATTTATTTGAAGTGGCAATGAAAAACTGCATGATTTAGTGGATAAAGGATGTCTTGTAAAACTAAGATGTGAGTTTGAATATCGCATCTGTTCAGCAACATTTCCCCGGAGAAGTAGAAAGCAATTGATGTTTCACCCTAAGGATGCCTGTATCATAGGAATAGGTCTTAAATGAGAAACAACAAAAGTTAATGTAAACAATCAGTAGGTGAGAGTGATAGAGAAGGTATAAAATCATAAGAGTCTTAAGTCAGAGATGCCCAGGCAGTACTAAAATCCAGCAGTTCATCCTGCCAGGTGGGGGATTGGCAGAAACACCATGAGTTACTGCCAGATGACTGTACAGTCCATCCATAATGTTTGTTTTTCCGGAGTCATTTAATAATACTGTCAGATGTTTCAGAATTTCTTGCCATCCAGAGCAATAGCCACATTGATCTTCAGTAAGATTTATATACTTTTATGTTGTCCAGAACTGTTCTTATATTATCCAATGGTATAATATAGGAACATTTGAAATAAAATCATGTATCCATTAGGATTTTTTTGACAGAAAGAATCAGAAATGTACACCAGCTATGATAAATGAAGAAAGGAAGTTTTTAAATGACTAGCGTAGGTCAAGCGGATTAAAAAACTAAATGATCTTCTTTGGGGATGGATGGGCAGCGGGTAGTTTGGGACTCTGGGTGGAAGAAATGTCTTAACCTGGATTTCCCCCGGTCAAGGGCAGGGAATAGGCAGTTCATTTGGGAAGTGATTCCAGGGAGTAGGCACAGAGAATGAGCAAGAGTACACTGGAGAAGGGAGAGAACATGCCAAGGTGTGGTACTGTGGGCATCTGGTGGCCAAAGTACAAAGTACAAAGTACAGTTCTACTTCTGAAGAGTAGAACTGAAGGAGCGCCATTATATCAGCATGGCCTCTGTGGAGTCAAGTCCCTCTCACTTCCAATCTCTGCATGGATGAGCATGCTGTTCTGCAGTGACTCTGTCTACAGCAGAAGAGAAGCCTGGGGAGGGGAGATTGGCTGGACAGGAGAGTTCTCAAAGGAAAGACAGGAAGGGTGCTGTTACCCAAAGGTGGGTGAATATCTAGTCACACAAAACCAGCAGAAACTCGTAAGTTAAAGGGTATTTGTTGCAAGATAAAGGGGGGAAAAAAACCCATAAAGTACAATAACTTCATTAGGACCTGTAAGATGCTCATATTCACCCTGGCTCTCAGTGAGGCTTGTCGTCCTCTTCGTGAAGTCTTAACTAGCTTGAGGCTCACCTCCTCTGCTAACATTCAGAGTGACATCTACCTCAACAGTTTTTTTTTCCTTTTCCTAAAGTTGTTTTGGATAATATTTTTACTGGTACATTATAATTTATTGCTATATTATAGTTATACATAATAACAGGATTCTCTGTGATATACTCATATATGCCCAATGCATAATTCGTCCATTTCATTCTGCCATAGCCATACCCAGCTTTCCCTGCCCTCCTTCCTTACCTGGTTCCCTTCCTCTGGTCTACTGATCTCTCTTTTATTTTCATAAGGTCCCTTTTCTTTCCTTTTTTCTCTTTGGCTTCCATCTTATTAAGGTATCACTAATATGTAGCTTCAATTATTCTCTAGGCCTTAATTTTAATACTGATTGATTGATTGTAGTGCTAAGGATGGAAGCCAGGGCCTTATACATTGTAGGCAACATATTACCACTAAGCCACACCCTAGCCCAAGGCCTTCAATTTTTTATTCAGTTCCTTTCCATGGCGTAGAAACATATTTGGCAATAACCAGGAATGAGTTCAAAGGATTATTTCCTCAGTTACTAGTTCTGTCATGTGCTCTTGTGCCAACAGCTTGTAACTTGATTATTAGTAAAATTATGAAAGTAGTAATCACCTGTTAAATTTATAATTATTGCCTTAGACTAATTAAGTAGGTAAAGAAACTGAATAAATGTTAGGCACATGAGAATTATTCATCCCTCTCTCCTTTGATAATAAGCCCCGTGTCTTATAATTGTTTTGAATATCTCCAAAAACAAACCTCAACAAAAGCAAAACAAAAAAACTTGGTCCTGAAGTAGTTCTCATTGGAGCTCAAAAACATTTGTTGATTATTCTTACAAATTCAATTGCTTAAAATATGGAGCCTCAAATTGAAAACTCCTGGGACACATGGCATATCCATAGATGATGCACTTGACAATTATACATTTAAGAACTGAATTAAAGACCAACGATTTAAAGATCTGGATATTTAACTTATAACAATATGGATTACAGCTTTGCATGGCCATAGTCTCACTCTTCTGCAGGATGACAATCAGCTGGATCTAGTGCTAGCTCCCTGCTTTAGATAAGATATGGGTTTACAATTTGTTGCTGTCCCCAGAATGTCTTAATGAGATTTTGTGCTAGCTCTTCTTTATGTGTTTCTAGTGACTCCCTAACCCTTATGCATTTAAGTTTAAGGCTCCAGATTCTTCACGGAGATTGAAAAGAATTGATTTTTTTTTCAATTCTGAAACTTGAACCCAGGGCCTTGTGCATGCTAGGCAAGTGCTCTACCATTGTGATACACCCCCAGCTGTATAAGAGATGATAATTTCTATTTTATTTATTGTTTGCCATGCTAGAGATTGAAGCCAGGGCCTTACACATGCTACCCAAGTGGTCTACGGATGAGCTACATCCTCAGAGAAGACAACTTGAAAGGCATTGTAGTTGATGATGGTAAAATTGGCGAAACCCTATCCTGTTTGTCTTACCTGAAACCTTTACTGGTTTATCTGTCAGCAGTATTTATTCAGCATAATTGCTATAGCATCTGCAGGAGACTTGGCAGTTTACGAGGTGCCCTGGAAAGCTATCATTAATTTGATCATATGAGATGGCAGTGCAGGTGGCATGGTAATCCCCACCTAATGATAAGGGTTTACTAGAAAGGGTCAAGGGTTCCAGTGGTGCTAAATGGAGTTACTGACTCCAAATCCAGAGTTCAACTTGCATCTGTTGTAGGAAGTTTCATTATATTTTTGCACTGGGAATCAGACCCAAGAGTACTTTACCACATCCCCACTCCTTATCATTTTTTAATTTGGGACAGGGTCTCGCTAAGTTGCTGAGTCTGGCCCTAAACTTGCCATCATCCTGCCTCAGCCTTCTGAGTAGGGAAGATTACAGGTGTGTGCCACCACCCCTGGTTGTTGAAGGAATTTTTAAAGAAAGCAAAAGCCATTGCCCTTGAAGAGTTTATTATCAAATAGGGTAAAGTTAGGAAAAATGCAAGGAAACATGTCAGGGATATGAGTAAGGAACATGTATAATATTGCAAAAATTAACTATTACTATAGGAGAAGTACAGTGGGCTTGCCAGCATGATTGTCACTGGGTGAGATTCATCATGACAGAGAAAAATCTCTGTCTGAAAGAGAAAATGGGTTTGAAAGCAAATTTTGAAGATTTAGTTCTTTATGTAGTGGTCCATAATTTTCCTCTGTTTTTGAAGTATAATGTGGATCCATGAACACCTGAATGATAGGTGATTGCTTATGGAAAATACTGTCATAAAACTCAATAATTAAGTGGAAGCCATGTAAGTCATGGGAAGGACACTGGAAGCAGATTACTCTTCCTGGGGCAGATAGAGCAGGATGTTCAAGCAGAAAATAAATCAGCTAAAGGAGAAGGTTCTGCTCTCTGTGGGCATTCTAAAGGCAATGGTCAGACTTGAACATGTAGCAAGAGCAATCAATTCTGCTGATGCTAGGCTACTGGGCCAGAGCACTTGGACTCAAGCTCAGTGGTCTTCACTCCTTTTTTTTTGCTCTTCTAGGAAAGTAGAATTAAGGTCCCATAGCTCAACAGATTTGGAAGAAGTGTTTGCCAATTAGGATAGTTCAACCCAACCTTAGGTTTCTCATTAAAGAGCTCTCTGATTTAAAAGTGCTTTGGTTATTTAAAAAAAAAAGGGGGGGGGATGAATAACAAAAGAGGTAGTGCAGGAAGGAAAGACTGCTCAGAGTCAGACTAGCTGGATTCTGTTGTGGAGGCCTAGGTGATTCAAGAAGGGGACCATGGCATGAATTCCAATCTTACCTCCTCTCACAATGGGAAAGTATTTTTAAAGGGAAGAGGTAATTATGAGAGCATCTTCTGCAACTCCCTTATTGATTTAGGCACTTCCTATTAGAGGATCTGGGAAGTCAGATGTATTTTTTTCTTAAAGAAAATATTAATCCATAATATAAAAATCAATGTTCTCTAAGGGCACAAAGGATATTCAATGTGAATGGGAAAGGTGAGTCAAAGACAGATGGCTCTGTTGAAACATTTTAAACCATAATTTCAACTGCTAATTTCTTATTTAACTTTTTCCTTTTACACTGATTAATATCTTTGGCTCTAAGGGAAGAATGTATGAAGAGTAAATTAAAAGCATGGTGATTAGCTCCTCTACTAAAAAGCAAAGGCAAAGCAGTATCTGAGTCCACCACTTGCAGCTTGATGTCTTATCTACCATTGAGGAGGGGTCTGGAATCTGGAGAATGCTGTCAGCAGAATTGGCAGCTTTAATTACACTGGCACCACCCTCCAAGGTGAGGGCAGCCAGATTAGAACTGATGAAACCTGGTTAATGAAAAGCCTTACAGGTTATGAAGTCATATTGTATAATTGAAGAAAACTGCAATTATCTCAAAGTGTTTTATCTTTTCCCCATTTCTTAATGCGTGATAAAAGATGAAAGGGACCTGACTTTACACTCAACACTGCAACAAGTTTTATTCAGACAGAGAGTGTAAATTGAAGGATGACATCAACAACAAATTTTTCTTCTTAGGAAAGACCTGTCAGGGCTCAAGATACCCCATGTTAAATTTATTTGAAGAGTTTGGAATATAGCTCAGCGGTAGAGCATTTGAATAATATGTACAAAATCCTGGGTTCAATCCCAATACTTCTTTAAAAAAAGACATCTCTGTTTGTGTGTGTGTACACACACACACACACACACACACACACACACACACATACACACACAGCTTTAGCTTTGTATTTGACTGTCTTTAAGTTCCAGGTAGGACTATGAGGCTGGACTACTTCAGGAGAAAGGAGGAATTTTCTGGTTTGATTTCATCTTTGTCAAGAACAGTAAAGAATTGGTTTTTATAGTTTAATTTTTCTGATTTTCTGGGGTTTTATTATTAAATAAGTTGGAGACAGTTGGCTCTTGGTTTGATGCATAGATCTTCCCTTTTCTGAATGCTGTGATTAATTGTATGCATGTGAAAGATTACCTAGAGTTATGATAAGGGAATACTGATGCCTTTAGTCATTGTCATGAATCACTCCCATCATTTCCCTGTTGAAAGTGGGGCCAAGATAATACTGCCTTATCCAAATACTTCCTGTGTTTATATTGGCTTCCTTAGCTCAGCAGTTTTCTGTACATCTGTGGAAAGTGTGGCTGAAATCTTGAGTTTCATGGTGAGAAATCTAACATGTCATTGAGGAAGTCCAAATAAGGGAAGTTATGATATGTAGAACAAAAATTCATTATGCCATGTCCTAAGAGGAGAATTTGCCTGCATTTGTTCAATCTTCTTTTCTTCCATCTTTCAACAGGTATTTGTTGAGTGCTTACATTGGTAAACCACAAAAAAAAAAAAAAGTATGCAAGACCCAGTTTCTGCTCTTGAGCTTCTAATGATGTGTGAGAGGTGATTTATGGAAATGTTGTATTGAAATAAATGTTAGTACATAAATTTTAAGAAAGTGTCATAGTGTGACTAAGCTTGTGCATGGGTCTTTGTGTGTGCAGGCATGCGTATTGGGGGTTGGGAGTGAAATCAAACATTGAGGAATAGCCATTGGACTTGGTCTTGAGTAAGAAATAAAACTATAGTTGCACACTTTGGGGCCATGAGAGGCATTCAAATGCAGATATGTTTAATTCAGCTAGCATCTGGTTTTAAATTTTTGTAATCCCTTGCCAATATCTAACAATCTAGAGGTTTTTCTGAGAAATCAAGAATTTAGGCTCCTTTTAAAAATAATAATAAATAATTTGAAATTATCTCAATCCTATCAGTTTTTTTCCTTGTGGCTAAGAATGAGGTAATTTTAAATTATTTATTCAATTTTTAAATTGACAAATAATTGTATATATTTATGATGTACTTAATGATTTTTACATGTATATATTATGAAATGGCTACATTAAGTCAATTAACATATCTATTGCTTCAAAAACTAACTTTTTGTCATGAGAATACTTAAAATCTACTCTTCTAGCCATTTTCAAGTCTGCAATGCAAATTTACCAAGTGCTTCAGGTGATTCTGGTACATGCTGGAGTTTCACAACTACTTCTGTAACCAATAACAAACTAATAAAATTTTTAATGAGGGAGTTTTAAGAAGATAAGACTAGTTGCAGTGATAAGAAGTTATTAGCATGGAAAGCGGTTTGCAGACAATTATTTAAATAAAAAGATAAGTTCTGGATCAAGGCAGTGACCAATCAGGAGTCACTAAAATAAGCAACCTAGCGCATGAAGGTTTCTAAGGTAGCAAGAGGAGGATTTGTTATCTATTGGACAGCGAGGAAGGAAGATTTGTAGAGTAGTTGGTAGCCTAGAAGACAGGGTAGCTGGGGGTATCATTACATAAGAATGTCCACCCAGAAGGTAGAGTACTTTCTAGGTGGTGTTCAGAGTCCGGGGAAATATTTCAGAACTCAGTGGGAATTGAATATATTTTTGCTGGTCAGTAAATATGAGTTTGGGGCCTGGAGAAGATTTTGGGAGGTGATTGCAGATGAACTTACCTAGGTGAAAAGAGGAGTATAAGAAATGAATTGGTCATGATTTGAACCCAAGAGAACCCAGCTCTTGAAGGCAAGATGACAGAGGAGGACCTATAAAAGTGATAGAGAATAATAATAAATCATTCCTTACAAAATAGCCATAGTACAAATAAATCCATTGAACAAAGATTATTGACTCACAACTATTTAGATGAGAAAAATTTAAAAATGCACCATTTTTTCTTCAATGTGGGTGATGTTATCTTTGCAGATTTTTTTAATGTTGCTCTATTAATAACTATCTCCAGATATTTACACAGTTAAATTTATTCATCATGAACACTAAGTTGAAGTCATAAAGAAAGAATAAAAAAGTCTGTTAACCAAAACTAAAAACTTCAAACTAAGACCTAATTTGCAGTCTTCAAAGCTTGAGACTTAGGAATGGTAGTTATCCATCGGGTGAGGCAGGGGTGGCTTGCATCAACTTCCAGGCACTGCAGAGGAAGCCCTGATGAGGTGAGTGGAAAGCACTTGGCCAAGGGTCAGAGAGGAATAGAATAGAATAGAATCAATAGAATAGAATAGAATCAATAATAGCTTAGGTAATCAGTTGACAGAGGAGGAGCTTAGTTCAGGGAATAATCTCAGAGGAAATCATATTAACCTTATGGCTGAAGCATCGGTGCCTGCATGAAACAATGTCAGCAGCCCTCAAAGGCAGCATCTGACTGTGTGTGTTTATCACCCCCAACCCCAGCTGGAGATTTTCCCTGCCTGCTGGATTTGCCCCTTCTTCCCAGGTTCTCACACCCCCTGATGGCAGAAACTGGTAATGGCTCCAGAACCAGGTTCCTTCAAAGACAGACCAGGTTTGCAGGGTCTGTAACTACAGGGAAATGTCATTTTCCCTTTCCCAGCATAGGCTCTGGTCTTCAGAAAGCACTCATTTTAAGCTATGATAAATTCAAATGGTTCTGTGCATAAACTGCCTGTGAGCTACTCACTTCACAGGAGTAGAGTGGCTATTGGAGGCCATGATTGGGTGGACATGCCCACACAGGGAAGGGTGGGAATGTGGACAGAGGATTGTTGGTGCAACTTGAGAGGACTCTAACCTTTGAGAAAAAAAAAAAGTAAATAGCTGAAAATTGAGTTGAACTGATTTCAGTATCAGTAATGGTGATTCTGAGTTACCTGTGGCAGGCCTTGAGGATGATGGTGATGACCATGATGGTGAGCATTTGGCAACAGTAGTGGTACTGTGGTGCTTTCTGTATATCAGGTCCTATTCTGAGTATTTATGAGTATTTTTGAGTACCTTATAGTGCAATCTGTCTTTATAATTAACCCCATCTTGAAGATGAAAACATCAAATTTCCTGAGAGGCCCATGCCACACTGGTATAAGTGATAAGCCACATCAATGCTTATAGCAGCAATTCATAATAGCTAAATTGTGGAACCAACCTAGATGCCCTTCAATAGATGAATGGATTAAAAAAATGTGGCATGTATACACAATGGAATATTACTCAGCAATAAAAGAGAATAAAATCATGGCATTTGCAGGTAAATGGATGGAGTTAGAGAAGATAATGCTAAGTGAAGTTAGCCAATCCCAAAAAACCAAATGCCAAATGTTTTCTTTGATATAAGGAGGCTGATTCGTAGTGGGATAGGGAGCAGGAGCATGGGAGGAATCGACGATCTCTAGATAGGGAAGAGGGGTTGGAGGGGAAGGGAGAGGGTAGGGGGTTAGCAAGGATGGTGGAATGTGATGAACATCATTTACCCAAAGTACATATATGAAGACACGAATTGGTGTGAATATACTTTATATACAACCAGAGATATAAAAAAATGTGCTCTATATATGTAATAAGAATTGTAATGCATTCTGCTATCATATATAAATTTAAAAATTACATAAAAAACTAAATTAATTTTTAAAAGGGGTCTAAACCCCATGATCTTTTCTTAAACTAAAAGCTGAGCCCAAAACAACCTGATGGCAATGACAAGTGGCACCCAAGTTTTTAGCTCCTCTTCTCTTTCTTCCCGTTCTCCGATTTGTCCTCCCCATGAATATATTTACACATTGTTTCATTCATTGATTCAACAAATATTTGCTGAGTGCTTGCACACCTAGGGACTACGGTGGATGCTGGGAATAAGATGAAAATCCTGTCCATCTTGCAGCATTATGTGGAGACAGACATGTGAGCAAAGAGTTCCTCAGGTCTGTGAGCATATCTCTAGCAAAGTATGAAATGGGCACAGAAAAAGACATTTGTTAGGTGGCCCAGTCAAGGTCAATATGGCATTTATATGGCAAGGCTAAAAGGATGCGTAGAGGTTGATCGATGAATTAGAAGTAAGTGAACTCTTCAAAAATCCTATAAAATGTCCTAGGAATGCATGGCCAGAATGTGGGGTGAGGGTTGGACTGAAAATTATCAACATATAAGGCTGTTCAAGAAGATAGGACTTCTCCTTTCCAGGAGTGTTGTGGCTTAGATGTTAGTTGTCCTCCAAAAGCTCATACCTGAGACAATACAAGAATATTCACAAGTGAATGTTTGGGTTACAAGATTGGCTAACTCAATCAGTGAAGTAATCCCCTAATGGGGATTAACTGAAGGTGGGTAGGGTGTGGCTGGAGGAGGTGGGTCATTGGGTGGCCATGACTTTGGGGTATATATTTTATATCTGGTGAGTGGAGTCTCTCTCTGCTTCCTGATCATCATGTGAGCTGCTTCCCTCCACCACACCCTTCCACCATGATGTTCAGCCTCACGTGGCGCCTGGAGGAATGGAGCTGTCTATGGACTAAGACCTCTGAAATCGTGAGACCTCAAACTTTTCCTCCTCTAAAATTGTTCTTATCTTTTTTTGTTTGTTTGTTTTGTCACAGCAGTGAAAGAGCTGACTGAAACACAGAGTGTGAGGCACTGGTTAGGGAGAAGGCAAAACCTTGGGAGACTTTAGTTAGTATAGCTATTCTAATAGAACTTAGGAGAAAAAGTGCACTGAAAGTTTGAGGAAATGTCACTGCATTGAAAATACCTTTCTGTTGAAAGCAAGGCATAAAATCAAACCCTAATATAAATTATCAGTTTGAAGGGGATTGATATGGCATTTGACAACTGAATTTTGAGATAAAAGTGGGAAAGCTGAAGTTCCCACCAGAGAGAATCCTCCCAAACAGTTTGTGTTCTGTTGATCTTGGTAGCTTTTGGAGGAAGAGTAGCAGGGGTGCTAGTGTCTATGCCGGTTATTGAGAGGATTCCAAAACCAAGAGGCATGATAAAAAGGGAGAGTTTTGTGTGACTGGAAGAAGGGAAGACAGCAGAGCTTGGGCTTGGCTTCACCTGGTGTTTCTGGATGGCCAATGGCCTGGTGAAGAAGAAAGAACTTGGGCCTGGAGCCAGGGCAGACTAGGGTTTGCATTCTATGCCAGTACCTCACATCTCTGTGACTCGATTCCTTCAGCAGTAAAATCTGCATCCTCATAATGCCTCCATAAAAGGTTGCAGTAAAAATTGAAATGGAATATGGGGGAAGACTGTCTTTTACACTATATTTTGTATAGAAGTTAATTCACATTTTTTCTGAGTTATACACATTGGATTTAATGTTAGTTCATTTTATATAGATTTTCTTGGAATTTTGTCTGCCTTCCCGTTCAGGATGATCTGTTTGTTGAAACTGTGAGATATTTCTTGAAGCCCCAGAGGTCTCATACATATTGCCAGGTGAGCAGGCCGGTCTGTACAACCATGAATCCAATGATGGGGAGATGGAAAATGCAGGCTCAACTGTGCTATTTGGAGTCACTCCACATGTTGATGCTGGGTTGAAATCCCCAAGCATGGTCCAATGGGATGCTCACTGAAATATATGGTTAACATGAGGAAGAGATTGGATTATAAATCCTTGGAAGTAAGCCTTCTGAGATAATATCTGGTGCAAGAACCTCAAGGGAAACTGAATTCTTTAATCGATGGAAAGCCTGCCTTACAAAAGCTTTTAAACATTTAAACGCCATCCTATAAATCAAGTTAGAAATATCCCACCAAGGAATAAAGGAGCTCTTGCCATGTAAAATATTAATTTGTCTTTTCAAGGCAGAGCAAACACTTCATTTAGAAGGACATTACTTAGGAGGTGGTGGAGAAAGCAAACAACATGGAATAAACTCATTGTGTTGACCTTGGACACCCACTTACATGTCTCATACTGAGATGTGAGGCCTCTTTAATGCCAAAATTTGGTCCCAGTATATTTAATTTGAAGTGTTTCTCATGCCTTTGATTACATATTTCCTGGCAATTGTTCCCAACTTTTTATTAGTAATTTATTTGGAATCAGATAGTAGACTTCAGTCTAAAACTTAACAGAAATGCTCATGGAATTGCAAAGGGATGCTTGGAATAACACTGGATTTTAAAATATAGTTCTTCTGCAAAAACAGCTATTAGTAATCGCAAAAGGGCAAACATCTACCACATGGCCATTTCTTCATTTGCTATAATATACATTCATCCGGAGTAATGCTGAAACTGGCCTGGAAGACTACCAGAAAGGAAACTATATGATTAGCAAAGTTAAAACCTGATTTGCATTTTTAAAATGTAGCATATGCTCATTTATGTGCAAATGTAATGGAAAAAGGCTGTAGGTAAAGTGGCTAAAGCCTAAACAAAATAAACACTTAATTTTCTTTTATTGTACCCTGTGACTATTAATAATATTATGGTACCAAGTAAGAAACATTAAGCCAAGCAGGGGAGCTATAAATGTTCTGAGACTATGCACCACTGTTGATATTAGCAAATAATCGCTCCAGAGTTCACATAAAATGCAGATGGAAGTACAAAGAAGATATTCGGTGAAGTCAGCAGTGGCAGTGAACTGTTCACAGGTGAAACCAATAACTAGAGGGGCCGCTCAGCAGGGGGAGGGTCTGTGGAAGATATCAAGAAAAAGGCTTTTGTAAACCATTGCATTTTGACATGTCTGTACCTATTGACATGTACATGTTCTACACTTATGGGGTTCCTCTTGGTATTCCAGCTCATAATGTTGTTTGAGAGTTTGCAGAACTCTGCTTTTGATCATCATCATAACTCACTGAGTTGGTAAGATGGTTATTGTTCTCTCCATTTTACAGATTAAGAAATCAGAGCTCTGGATACACACAACAGATAAGACTCAAGGGTTAGTTACACTTGCTTTGTGATTTCAATTCTCATGTTTTTTTGATGACCCCTTGAATCATTTTCATGATTGTCAAATAAAGTGGTCTTTGGGACCAGATATCTCAATTTTCCCAATAAAATGTTTTAAAAAATATTATTCTGGTTAAAACATAAAACAACAATCACTTCCTAAATTTAAATGCATTGCAAAGCTTTCACAAAATCAAGGAAGCTGTAGAGGCTGGAAATTAACTCTAACTACAATGTAAGGGAAAAGTGGTACCATGAAACATTGTGGTCTCTGTCAGTCCATCAGATCTCCACTCTGACAGCTTCATGGGGTATGTCACTAACAGATAAAGCCTAAGGGTGAGTCAAGGTGAGACCCAGAAGAGTTATAATCTCAGAGTAGTAACAATTGCACTGTCCAGAAGAAACCAACACAGAAATTTGCCAATAATAGCCAACTAGAATGTAAGCAAATACTTTTGCTAAAAAGTTTTTTTAGGGATGGTAGGCTGAAACAAATACATTTCATGTTTGAAAGAATTCGGTTTCAACCTAGGTCTCAAAACATACAAAATCATTTTCTCACAAGATCTAAATCATATGTTGTCATAGAATAAGAACATAAACTCAAAATCAAAAATCACAAAACACAAGGGGTAACATACCACAATAAATGAAAAACAGAAGAAATAATAATAGCGCAGTCTAATCAGCAATTTTCCATTTTTTTTATATTGGAAACATTGAGGTTATATTATATCTTCATGTTTCATGTCATGGTTGAGATGGCTAGATATCTATAAAATTAATTTTCACCTATTTCACACAGTAGAATTATAGGATACATGACTGTCTAGCTTGATTCCATTTTTCAGTTCCCTTTGCAATTAGATTAAGTCATGTAATATAGGTTCTTAGGAATGGAATGTGGGTGGAGTGATACATCACTGCCTCTGATGGCCCTTTCACATTTGGATGGAGCCCAGATAGGCACCAACCTGGCTTTAACCACATGCATGTTGACACTGTCCTAAGGGAAGGGGAATCAATGGGTTAGTTGGGAACTGGGACTCTAAATGGGCATAGAAAAGAGATCTATCCCCGCCCCCTCCCCCCCCCCCCCCCCCCCGTAATCTGGACCATTTGCATTTAGACAAGATGAGAGAGATATATATTACTTCTTAACTCTTTGCCTTAAATTGTTAAAGCTCTAGCTTTCCCCTAATATACTGTTGAAAATAAGATAAACTTGAAAACAAAAGCAAAACTCAATAAACTATTTTTTAAAAGGCCAAGGAAACCTGAAGAAAGAGTCAACTACAACTTTGAGAGAAACAAAATTTCAATTCAATTTACACAACCCATAAAATATAAGGAAATAAAGTAAATGGAAAAAAGTTACCATACCTCTATCTTCCAAAGATACATAATAATTTTATTTGGAACTTTTTTCCCCTAAATATGTACTACATAAAGATTGCAAAGGACCTGGAAATCATTCATTCTTCTACCCCTTGCCTTCCACCCATCCCATCCTATCTCCCTTCCACCATTGTGAAATGTAGTGTTTTGTGTTACTTGTGCAAAAAGAACATCATTTAGATTTCCCATGAGCCAAAAGAGGAATTACTTAAGCCCTATCTCTTAAAAACCCAACTTAGATTAACTTCTAATAGACTTTTTAGAAAATAATTTCTAATGGACTTTTTCTTTTTTTTCTTTTTTTTTATTGATTGTTCAAAACATTACAGAGCTCATGATATATCATCTTTCATACATTTGACTCAATTGGGTTTTGAACTCCCTTTTTTACCCCAAATACAGATTGCAGAATCACATCTGTTACATACTCACATTTTTATGTGATGGCATATTAGTGACTGTTGTATTCTGCTACCTTTCCTATCCCCTACTATCCCCACTCCCCTCCCCTCCCCTCCCATCTTCCATCTCTACCTCCTCTGCTGTTGTTCAATTCTCTCCCTTTTTCCCCCCTCCCCCTTACCCCTCATAACCTCTTATAATTTTGTATCATTGAAGGTCTCCTACCATTTCCATATGCTTTCCATTCTCTCTCCCTTTCTCTCCCCCCATTCGTCTTTGTTTACTGTTAGTCTTTTCCTCATGCTCTTCCTTCTTTTAATCATAAAAAAGATAGCTTTGTTGATCTCTAAAACTCACAAATAATGTTCTTTGTTTAAATATTGTGAATTTTACACATTAGCTTCATTTTGAAGTTTCTATTTGTCATAACACACGACTAAACCGGTAAGGATCACCCCAGGTGAACTGGGCTGGCATGAAATAATCACAGAGACAGAGAAATACCATTTTCTTTGGGTTCTATGATGTTTCCTCTGACCCAGCTCCCACAAAGGAGGCAAGGCAGGGAAGAAAGAGAGAGAGCAGGTCTTGAACCCGGATTTTATTGGGGGAGGCTGTTCCATAGAATATTCTATCCCCAAAAGGGCAAAGGGGTAAGATTACAAAGGAATAGGTGAGTGGAATTCAACCCCAGTGGGGTGACGCCTACTCATGGAGCCATGCTTTGTTATCCAAGCTGGGGTAACACCCAAGTTACTGTGACCTGGCAGTACTGTCCCAGCCTGAACACAATAATTGTTCAGAACCTGGTGCATCAGGACTTAAAGGCATCTTCATCCAGGGCAGCTCCTGACATTTATTGTGACATTAATTATTACCTATTTTATAAAGAAGATAGTCTAAGTACAACTGTGTATACAAAAGAGGATTTCCCCCTTAATAAATGTCCTGTTTTTCTCAAGATTAAATTTCTTAACTCATATTATTTTGTTTAGGTGCTATTTCTGTTAGTTAAAGGAAAAAAGGTAAATTGTTTTACCGTATAGTTTATAGTTTGTACATGACAATTCCAGTAAAAAAAATTAAATGACTTCTCTTTCATGGTTTAGTAAGCGTTACATGCATCTGCTCATGTTAAGTGTTATTCCATTAAATGAGCTACAGTGATTCTATCCTAAAAAGTGTAAATTAAAATTTAATTTCATTTAAGTTTGTAATATGAAGTATATTGGTAGATATTTTTGAACTCCTTTGATACTTGGTAGTAATAAGATATTTATAGCAAAATGAGTGTTAGAATAATATATTGCTCAAAAAGTTAATATGCATAAAATTAAAATATATTGGCCTTCCTTTTAAGATTTATTCTGTCATTAATTCTAAAATCAGGTAGCTGTAAGCAGACCTCAGGCAATACAATAATTCATTAATGGATGTAGTTCAGCCCTCCATGTGATCAGCTCAGTAAGTGAGCAATTTAGAGCTTTTGCTGTATGGCAAAGCATATAACTAAGTACAGAACCATATTGGGTGTTGAATGCATGTAAGCTAATTTCCTCATTAGTGTTGAAAGGGTAGAAAAGGGAAAGTGTAGAGAACTCTTTTCTCTATCCTCTGGGGACATAGTACAATTTATAATTATAAAACTAAGCATTCTTTAAAAGTAGCACTTTTATTTTCTGCTAATTGACTGATAAAGGATAAATATAAACCGATACGAATATTCTTCTCTTCATTTCCATGAAGTTATTTTTTTTTCTTGTACTTGATTTAACACTCAACTTGATTTTTAAAGTAAGAAGTCTTTCCTTCTATGTGGACCTAGACACATTTGGATGATATTTTAGGAGAATGCACCTAATGAGTATAAGCATCATTTTCTCTAGCAGATGTTAGACACCTGTTACATATTCGTTGACTCACCCATTCCTTGTGTGATGGTGTTAAATGCATTTTTATGATTCAGCTAGAAAGCTGTCTATAATGACTAGTGTACCTCTGCATATCTCCAGGAGGTTCACAGAATCGAAGCTATTCTAGTTTTTGAAGATTCCAGTATATAGAAGGACGTAGAAATAGCAAATAGTTTCGAAAGCCGTGATGGAGCATATGTATATGAGGACCTCACAAGGCAAGAGGTGACTCAATTTTTCTTGTTAACCAGAGGAAGCAACTTTAAGGATTTTTCTAATTTGATGTCTATGTGCAGATGAAATTCAGTATAAGCCAGTCAATAATAGAATTTCAAATGCAACTGGACAATACTGAGAGCTAACCATTTTAAAAGATTATGCCTGTGTTCCCAAATCCTGAAGGTCCTTATCAGTTCCTCTTTACCCACATGCTACCAGTCCCTCTCCTGCCAGTAGTGTTATATCAAGGAAAACTTTTTCACAAATTTTCTGAAGATATATATATATAACAATAGCAGTAAAAGGATTACATTTACTTTCTTGGGGTTTGAGGTGTGCTCTCTCTCTTTATTCCCTGCCTTGCCTCCTTTGTGGGATGGTGTTATGAAAAGTGACACTCTGAAGCCCAAAGGATTCAGTCACATTATGGGTTTAGAAGGTGGGTGTATGTCGTAAGAATAAGAAATAATAAACCTTCCACTTCATACTTGATCTGGTTTTGTTGTGTGACCACAAGAACGTAGGTGAGCCTCTTTAAGTTTTTACCAGCTCTACACATCTGAAACATCTAGGTGTCAATTGCATAAAAGGTTGCTCATATTTTTAAATGGCACTTGACACTTAAGATTTGGCCTTTTAAGATTTGGATGGCCTTTTAAGATATAGGGTGACTGACTCATCGTGGGGTAGGGAGGGGGAACATGGGAGGAATAGATGAATTCTAGATAGGGAAGAGGGGTGGGAGAGGAAAAGAGGGGGCAGGGGTTTAGCAATGATGGTGGAATGTGATGGATATCATTATCCAAATACACGTATGAAGATACAAATCTATGTGAATATATCTTATATACAACCAGAGGTATGAAAAATTGTGCTCTATTGTGCAATATGAATTGTAATGCATGCTGCTGTCATACATTTTTTAAAAAATCAATAAAAAAATAAAATGTGAAAAAAAATATTTGGATGGGAAGAGAGATGGAAACTTTCTTGAGAAGAAGAGGCACTTCTTTCATTGTTGAAGAGTTTCAGCTTCTAATATGCTCCACAATTAATACCAGCTCTGTCTTCCCATCTCTGACAATTAGTAGATTTTCACTAACTCATTAAATGTGACACTAGCTTATTACCTTTCATTGCCTATTCCAATTACAGGGTCCCTTCCCAACTCTGTAACATTTCTTTGTAACTGTGTTTGTTTAGCTTAAATGGAACAAGACTTGGTTGATGTTCAGGGAAGTTAGACTTTTAAGGTAGCCACCAGTCATGGGTGCACATGCTATCCAAGCTCATAACAAATATACTGGCAGCATTGTAAGGATAACTCACATCAAGAATAAATCATAAGAAATGACAGGAAAAAGGGGATGCACATTCACGCACTAATTGAAACAAGGACCAAGGAACAAAATCACACTTAATTTTTGTCCAAGCAGAACTGTCAGAAAATACAAGGTGTAACATTTTCTATATATAACCAGTGATTATCTTTAGCATGAAAAAATTGATTTATTCTCTATCCTAATAAAAAAATATGGAGGCCTTTGAGGATGGAGTTTTACATTTTCTTTTTCAAATTACACAAATGAATGCTATTGAGTGGCTTTATACTTTTCCCCACTAGGCAACACATGAGTATTATTTTTGATCTGTATTATTGATTGTTCTGAATGAAATAGTTTCCATAAGATGCTATTTCTTCTATCTAAAAATAAACACTTTAAAATTTATCTGCCTATCTTAAATAATTTATACTTGCCCTTGGGCCAGCTGTAGAGTCTTTAGAAAGCATCTTATGTTGAATTATGCAAATTAAGGATGCATTGCCATTCTGCCTTGGATGTGGTGTAGGTGTTTCTCTCTGCACATCAAGTAGGAAATAATTCTTAGCAGAAGGACTTGATATCTAACCAAGAGAAGGAGTGACCCTTTTAGGTCATAGTTTAGCTTTGGTTTTACAGACCCTAGAAGCCATTAGTTTAAAATGCTGCAAATTTGGTTACCAAATGGAAAGATAATTACATGATTAATGGAAGTTAATACAGATCATTGAAATCTTAGCCTAGATTAAGCCATCAGAAACGATTTAATCCAATTTTCCCTGGCACCAGACAGGACACGAGGGAACAACTTTGTCCAATGGAATCTTTCTCCTCTTCACATTTCTCCCCAGGGAAGTCAAGTCCCCTTTTTGTATGAAATATGATGCATCCTTGTCCTGACTGAGCATATACCCTTACCTGGGACCTCTTTGCTGCCAGTGCTAACCATTAGAGATTAAGCTCATAGCTGTGGAGTAGTTAATGAAAGACACTGATTGGAATGACAGGGATTGAAATACAAAGATCTTATTTCACTAGTGGCATGCCCAAGAGTCCCAATTATTTTTGTAAACATTTGTGAGGCTGCTGAAAATAATATGAATAAATTTTTAGGTTCGACACCTTGCTGGGGCTGGTAAATTTCACTCCCCTTTTGCTTGAAACACCTAGGAAATACATATTTCCATTAAAAAAGGGGCCAGTTATTAAAAATTGTGTCTGTTTTATGTGACCGAATCTCAGTATTGGAAAAAACAATTTAGGACAACTGTATTTCTGATCTGGGGTCAGCAGCCTGCTTCAAAATCACTTAATAAATAAGAAGGCTATTGCCTCAATTAGGAATTGTATGCATCTGAAAGTGAGAGACCTAAAATGTCATGATTTATACAAGAAAGGATTTGCTATTCTCCAGTGTTTGTGAGTTCCAGAGGAAGGTGATCCAGAGCTGAAGTTTTGACCTCTGGATATTATCAGGAAACCATACTCTTTTTTTTTTTTTTAAAAATCTTCTTTCCCACCACCCTGTAGGAATTCCACTCTGGAAGTCACTTCAAAAATATTTCAGATCACAACATAGCCGACAGGAAGTCCACATTGGAAGAAGAGGGAGAAGGGAGGGCAGAAGGGCACCTGCGAACTCAGATACCTTTAGAGAGATATCTCAGAAACCTCCACAATGGCAGTGCTTCCGCTTGATTCTCAGTTGATACTCCTTTGCACGGAGATCTGGGGCATGTTTTCTTTCAGCTGAATAGATTGTTACTCTTGCCACATTGGAGTTTTGATAGTGAGGAATAAAAGGAATTATGAAAACCTAGCAGCAAACTCTCATTCTCTGCCACTGGTTAAACCCTTAGTTTTTACTTTTTTTGTGAGTCATTACCTGGTATCACAAAGTGATGATGTCCTTGTTGGTGAAACAATAAATATTCAGAAAATCAAACAATATATAACATATACCATCACTTGATAAATACAGAATCTGGATGCTTATTCATTTCAGTATTGTTTGATTTTGTGAATTTCAGCTTTTTTCTCAGCTCCTGTGATCTGAAAAACAAACAAAAAAAAAGAAGTTATGGTGTGGTTTTTGTTTTGACTGATTTTTATGGTAGATTTATTTACATTTAACCATGACCGATGTGAGACTGCTTGTGAACTCCACTTGGCAGCTGTTATCAGGGTTTCAAACATGAAAAGAGGTTTAAGTCCTGATTTTCTGTAGGAAGAAATATTAACTTTGTTTCTCTTTCTCAGAGAGGATCCTTTATTGCCTTCCTTTCCTGTTGTCTTCTTTTTTTTTATTTTGAATTTGGTAATGGTGGTAGAAATGGTGTGAAGAGCATTTGGATATGAAGAAGTCTTAATTTCTGATCACTATTTGAATAAGCAGAAAGTTTTATGGAAAAAAAAAGAGAGAAACAGTTTTCAAATGTGACCAAGTGCGGAATGAACATCGTATAGAACATTCCACATATGGTTGTTCCACTGGGCAGAGCATTCTGAGCAATGCATGGGATATATGGGACCCATTGGCAGAAAAGTGGGATGGCAAATTTAGAGTAATAATAGAGACATTAGAAAATCTGTTCTGTGAAAATGACAAAAGCCACTTGGCTATAGTAAGGCCTAGAAGAAGGGAAAGACATAATTTTAATATTCATAAAACCATATTGAGCAATTGACCTTGGATTTATAAAGGGATGAAATGATCATAAACTGCTTTGACATTTGTCATTTTAGATTTTAGAGAAAATAGCCATCAAGACTTTAGAGATATTATAATCATGCCAAAAATTATGGAACAAAAAATTATGGAATGTTTTACTTTTGACCATATCTATAGAGAATCTCCTGGGCTTTTTGTTGTTTGATTGTTATTAATTCTGGGTATTACTTGAGACAAATCCAAGGATGGAGGAAAATTTTGTGGTATCAAAAGGAAGAAAATTGTGCTTCATCCAGGATTTTAATAAGACTCTGACATTTATCATTATGAATTTCTTTTGAAAACTGAGGCATAGTTGGGTTAATTTAATATTCAAAGTGTCTCTGTTGTCAAATAGCTGTTGTCTTACCTCTGAGGATGCAGTTGGTGCAGGGATCTGGGGTTGTTTTCATGGACTTCTATTGTTTCTCAGTACAGGTGGTCTCCCAGGCCAGAGCAGTTCAGTGGATGGAAATATCATCCTCCTATCTGTCTTATTTCTCAGAGAAAATACATTTATATCTTTCTCTAAACTCTTTATGGAGTGACCTTTAGGAAATTACTATTTGGCCTTTCTATCAGTTCCAAGTGTGAGCTTTATTGCGTGTATAATCTAATGAAATCCGCTGTATTCAAAAACTGTTTCCACCTCAATTGAAAATGATACACTCATGTTCAGTAAATAATGCCATCTATTTGCTCAATGCAGAACCTCTGGATAAAACTATGTGACCATCTTACCCAGATGTTTTGTCTATGTGAAATGAAACATCCCAATGATCTCCATTTTTGATTGATTATCAGAATCTGAATACTATCTTCGTTTGTATAAAACAGATGTTTTTAAAATTTTAGGTAAGATATTTTGACCGTTAGAAAAGAAGTTGGAAGAAAAAAAAAATCCCTGCAAGTATGTGGTTCTACACAACCTATGTATCCAGACAGCCTTGAAGTGTTGAGCCATTTGTAGAGTGTGGAAATATTTACACTTAACTGGACTTAATTGGTATGATAGGTATGATTATTTTGAAAATTTCAGCCATGTCAACAGCACTTCAGTTTTCACAGAAGCTGAGATCTGAAATGTTGAACAACTCCAACTTCATTGGTGTGCAGAGAAGGGTTTGAGTGTATAAGCATGTTGTTTGATGTGAATGTTGACCCATCAAATATTTAATAAACATTTAACAATTTGATGGGAATTTTAATGAGCTGTTCCTCTCAGAGGAACTGAAAGCTCTGGGATAGTTTTCTAATGTATTTCTCCATTTTCTGGAGTTCTTCCCTTGATGTCCTAACTCAGGTAATGAACATAATATTGATCAGGACTTTCAGTATGTTGAGGTATATTTCAATATCAAACTCTTATCTTGAAGTCAGAGATGTTTTCTATATGATATCACGTTCAAAGAGTTGCTAATTCCATTTAAATTACAATATCAAGTATATATCCTGCCTGCTAAATGCTAAATTTGCTTTTTCAATGTTATGTAAGAGAGGATTTAAAACATTATAAGCTTAATTTCTTAGTTTTTGTCAGAAGGGCCTAGCTTATTCCTTTCCAGTAATATTATTAAAAATTAACATATAATGTCCCTTTTATTCATCTGTAACCACAAACTGACATAAAAGCAACTTAACAGAAAGCAATTGATGTTTTTTGTAGTTATTAGAATTAAATTAGAAATACATAATGAATTATACAATTCAAGGAACAAGTTTGACAATGATTTGGGAGGGAGGGACCACAAAACTAGACTCTTTCTCCTGTATCACTTTCTTATTTCAACTTAATTTTTTGCAATGTACCCGAGAAGAACAAAAAAAAAATATATATATATATATATATCTTCTAACATTATATCCTTCCTTCCTTTCATTACTTGGAGATTTTCAGGGGATATAATCTTCCATTTCCCTGTTTCACAAACACTAATTCACCAGTTTTCCAATTAAATTATAAAATTTGAATAGATATTTTTTTTACTGGCTACATTGTATTTCAGTCAGTGAATAATCTTGTTTTGCCAACTTTCCAACTGAATGTTTTCTTTCTCTTCATATTTTTCTTTTTGTTATTATAAATGGAATGAAGTGAACATTTTGTTCAAAATTATGTATCTACATTGGTTAGTAATGTCTCAGGAATTTTTATTAAAAGTAAAGTTTTTTGGTCAATGCTGTTCAGAATATTTTTTTCAGATATTTTAAAGTAGGTAAGATTTTCATCTATTGAGATTATTATAGTTTTATTTTTTGGTTGGATTAAAGAGATAGAGGACTCCAGGGTGCTTTATCCTGTGATTCTCATAAATGTTTCAAAAATGGATAAATGATAAATTTATTCTGGTAATCCTTGCTTTGAGAATTTTCTAATTATCGCAATTTTTGAACTGAGGTGAGCTGATGACTGGGTAGAATCCTCATACATTGTTCAACCCATAAAATTGCTGTTCTGTTATGTGATGAAAAAAATATTTTAAGATATTTTTGATTGATTATTTGATGACTTAATTGGAGATTTTAGATCCTTCTCACAGTGTGTATACATTTACTGATTCAACAACAAAATTATTCATGTTATAGTGCTAGGAACAGGAGGGAAGAAAAAGAGAATTCCTCAATTTGCTCACTATCTAGTAATATAAAGACATATATTACCTGTGGTATGCTGAAAAGTGGTGGCTTCTAACAACAGGGTATCAAAACACAAAAGGACATACTACCCTTGTCTTCTAAAGGTGGAGCTGGGGGCTGGGACTGCAATCCATAGGCTGTTGTACAATCCAGCACTGCTTCAAGGGCCTTTTCTGTGATTGCAGTCCGACTCCTGATGTTTCTATCTTGCTCTGAATGGATTGACAAATTGATTTCACAGTGCTTCCTCTGATGGCCTTTCTTTGTGTCAACATCTTACACTGTAGAAATTATTAAACAGGAATCATTTGGGCAGGTAGTATCCAGGCAGGGAACACCTTCCCCCTCCGCCTTCTTCCAGCCTATGTGCCGCTTAGATGCATGAATGTGAATTAAGTTGACTAATGGGGTTTAGTGCCAATTTCTCCATTCCATGTTATCAGTCGTAGGTCTCAATTTCTAGCACACGGACTGTTCTCCATGGATGGATTTCCTTCTTGCATACATACTGTTTTTACTTAGAGCGTCCCCTGATCCCATGCAGTTTGCAAACTGCTAGTTGCTTTCCCAAGGGCAGAGGCTGTCCCTGGATGCTGCATTTCATGCTTCAATTATTCAAATAGTCCTTTGTCTCTGGAACAGGGGTACCGTTGAGTGCACTCTGGATATGCATATGTGGAAAGCAGTTCTCTCAAGGTGGGGAGGCTGCATTGGACATGGTGTTGTTTTTGAGCCAAACATTATTATTTTTGGCCAGTTGGTGGTTTTCTTCTCCATCTCAGAGAATTGAATTATTAATGTGGTGGAGTGAGCTGGGTAGCTATTTCAGGGTACTCATTTGCTAGATTACCTGTCCTAAAGAATGCTAAATGGAATCCTTTCTTTTCTGTAAAGTTTATCTTCATCTAAATTTGCTTGCACAGTGTACATAGACATGTCATTTCTCAGTATGTGCATAATTGCACATGAGGGAAGACCATATGCTATTCCTTTTTAGAAGGGAAATGTTTGAAATTCTTACAACTCTTTTGGGTTGAAAAGACTTGTCCTCAGTGATACTATTAGTCAAGGGTCCAGTGGCAAGCCATGCAAGTGGTTTATCCCAGGAGAAGTCAAAGATCATAACTGATTTTTCAGGCCAGGATTTCTGTGATTGTGGAGTTACCTGACATCAATTGGCACCAAGGATGAAGGACATTGGTTTGATAACTGATTTGTTCACTCTCTGCCCTGCTATGGGAAGGGAAATTTTCTTTTTAAGAGTTACACTACAATAGTGTATTCCTAGTTAAGTGGATATGTTATCTTGGTGACAAAGGAAAAAAACAGTTATATGCCTCTGTGTGATTGTTACGTGACTGTGTGTGGCATTCCAGGGAAAGGACCTATAAGATGACAGGCAAGGCATACAACTCACTTTTCCACAGAAAATAACTTGACTTTCATTGGTGCAGATCATTGTTGAAAAGAACACTCAAGTGCTGCAGGGCTGTAAACTTTCTGATTCTTGCATGTGAACAGGTTCTGGCCCATTTTATTAAAATTTTGGCCTTCAATTCTTTGCAAGGTGAAATACACACACACACACACACACACACACACAAAAGGGACTAGGTGAGAAATGGGTTCTTAGTGGATTTACTTTGTATTTACTGAGTGCTTCTGATTTAAAAAAATTCAGATCCATGGACCATAAGATCAAAGTAAAGGATGGCTTCTTAAGGAATACTCAAGTATTCCTGTTCAGGCTCTACTGATTACACTCTTTCCTCTTTAGAGTGTACTTTATGATTTTGAACAATCTACTGAGAACAATATGTGAATTATAGATCAATTCTATGATAAAGCTTTCAGTTAAAAAATTAAGAGTAGGACAGCAGAAAATACCATCTAAAAGGAAAGAAGAAAGAATCAACTACCTACCATATACTTTTATATCGGTTCTTTTTAGTGATACATAACATTAGGACTCATTTTGATATAATTATACAAGAACGGAATATAATTCTTTCTAATCTTGTCCCTAGTACTTCCCATTTTCTTTCCCTCCTCCCTGTTCCCTTTCCTCTGCTCTACTGATCCTTTTGATATTTACTTATAGATTTCTGTTGTTGTTGTTAATTAATGTCTTGTGGATGTACATGGTGGTGAGGTCCTCTGTAGCGTAGTCATATATTTACATTGGAAAGTTAGGTCGCATCATCCCACTGTCTTTCTCTAACCCCCCTCCTCCCCTCCTTTCTTTTTTTTTTTTTTAAAGAGAGAGTGAGAGAGAGAGGGGGACAGAGAGAGAGAGAGAGAATTTTAACATTTATTTATTTTTTTCTTAGTTCTCGGCGGACACAACATCTTTTGTTGGTATGTGGTGCTGCTGAGGATTGAACCAGGGCCGCACGCATGCTAGGCGAGCGCGCTACCGCTTGAGCCACATCCCCAGCCCCCTCCTCCCCTCCTTTCATTCCCCTTCATCTACTCCACTGATCTTTCTTCTCTCTAGTAAGTGAAGAGATTCATTTTAAAATTTTTTGCCTTAGTAAAAAAATCCCATTAAAAGCTATAACTGTACTTCATTTTTCCCTCTCCATTTACATATTGTGACATATTCTTTAAAGTACTATCTCAGTTTGTTAATGCCACTTAGAAGGATTGACTATTCCAAATTAGTCCTAACTGAATCACTTTCTTTTGGGGCCCAGTTCTTCCAAGTCGGTTGCTGGAGGTTTGTGTGTGTCTGTGGTGTGGTGTTCACCAGCTCTGGGCATGGGTGGATTTGGGTTCTTTATACAAAGGGACGAGTAAAATTCTTACCATCATTAAGATTATCATCTAATTGGAAGGGAAAGAGTACCATTCAAGAAATCACTGTAGAATGTGACAATGAGTATATTACTAGTGCCAGTTTGTCCTCCCTTCAGTGACTGTGCTGTGGGCAGCAGGGAGAGAGGTAGCTGGAATGAAGGGACTGAGACAGGGCAGATGATGTGCCCATAAGGACTGGGCAGATAGTGAGACAGGTGTGCATCACCCACCTGCAACACCGTGTGTTCATTTCCTATAGCTGCCTTAACAAGTTACTACAAATTAGGCGGCTTTAAAAAGCAAGTTTATTCTAGTTCTGCAGACTTGAAGCCTGTAACTGGGGCATCAGCATGGCCGCCACCCCCGTGAGGTCTCTGGGGAAGAATCCTTTGGCCCTTGGGCTGTTGGAAGTTGCAGGCATTTCTTGGCCCTTGCAGCATCACTCCGGTCTCTGCCTCTGTGACCCTGGCTGTCTTCCCTCTGCATTGTGAATGTGCCCAACCAACACTCCGTCTCCTTTACAGTAACCAGTTCAGCTTAGAGTCCACCCCATCCCAGTGTGACCTTTTCCAGACAGGATTACATCTACAAAAGACCCTCTTTCTAAATAAGGTCACATTCACAGTTTTGGGGTGGTTGTGGATTTGGGGACAGGGGGAACACTATTTAGCCCAACACACACACACACACAGATTAAGCAATAATATAATAAAATATTCTCTGTCTTGTTTTTTTGAAAAAATCTTTTTTAAAAATTTTTTTTATTTATTAATTTTTAAATTTTAGAATGTGGAAATTCCCACAAGAATTCCCACTTACCCTTGGGCAAAACGTGGATAAATCTGGCCTGAAAGTTAGTATTGTGTGGTGGATTAGATCTTGGCAGAATTATTGCTTCCAAAGAGAGATTGTTGTCAGCCAGAAGAAGGTTTTGTGGCATGCTGCATGTCCCTTTTTAGTACCTTGGAGCTGTTCAAATTTTTGGTCGATGGTATGAATGAAGATAATAGAAGTTATGTGTATCTTACTGGAGGATAATGTGTGGTTGTTTGAAAAATTTCAGCCAATCAAGATGTTAAATATATTTTTAAAGTATGTAAAAGAAATGAATGTGGAGCCTGGCGTAGTTATAAAATGAAGTGTACAATTGCATCATCAGAGGCTATCAGCTTAGTGACAATATGTATTTACGTAATCAACAGTGATATCAGTATGAATGGCTCCTCAAAAGTAATGTTACCAGAGGATGCATTAATGGAATGAGGGAGGTCATCATGTTCGCCTACACTGAACTGGTCCAATTACACTGAAAATAAGTGTGCTCAAGATAGGATTACCATATATTAAAAGCAAGCTTGATGGACAAATTGGAATGTATTCAGAAGCTAATGGCTGGGACATAAAAAATGACTCACTATGACATTACCTGAGGGATGGAAGATGGAATTTGGAATGTAAGTCTGAAGAACAAATAAACTTAATTTTTTTAAAAAATTTGAATGTGGTTTGGGTATGTATTTATTTAGGAGAAGGGTTTAGCTTAGGCTGTATTGCCTCAAGAGGCCAAATTTGCCCAAATCAATCACTGCTTCTGTAAGGTCCATTGTTGATACCCTACAATGAGACCCCTCTGTAGAAATCCATGGACCACCTGGAAGATGACAAGTTCCCTGGGATTTCAAGTGCTCAAGCTTGGAGGCACAGATGTTTCAAAGTTGTCAACTTCTGACAATTGATGGAATTGTGCTATGAGGCCTCTGAGAGTCTTTAGCCTTCAAGTTTTATAACTTCTTTTAAAAGAAAGTGCTATAAAACTGTGAGAATTGGATCAGGCATAATAATGTTGATTACATATTTTAACCTCCTTTTATTGTTCAAATCAACATGGTAAGAGAGAAAAGGTGGTGAAATTGAGATCCTGCAGTCTAGGATCATAGCCCTGTGAGATCCACTTCAGATAGGACTATATATCTTATCAATAGAGCATTTTGAAAGGTGGAGAGTCATATTATTCAAAGAAACTGCTGTATCTTAGAGGATAACCTATATTTCTTAGTTCAAATATTCTCAACATTAGAAGTAACCCAGGAGTCTAACTATTTCAAATTTCAGAAATAATCTGGTTCAATATTTTTATCTTACAAAGAAGCCATACTCCATGTCAGTTATAAAGTGCCATTCACATATTTTAATAGTTTCTATGACTCTAATATGTTTTACAATCCCTTTAAATGCTTTTATGTTCCAGTTCTGAGGATCAAATGCAGTACCTAGTGCACATCAGCCAAGTGTTCTACCATTGAGCTACAACCTCAGACTCCCTTGAAATATTCTTAATATAAAACATATTACTTCCAATAACTTATGCCTAAGGAAACAAGAGCTCTGAACCTTAAGGCCAAAGTTGAATGAAAAAGGAACAAGCACTAGAGGTAGAAATTCAATTTCTAATATTAATAATAGTTAATAGCAGTTTAGAAAACATTCATTCATTTATTTATCCATGGATTCACTGAAGACTTACAGAGCAGCTACTCTGCCATTAGTAACAGGAATGTAAAGTGGATCTAAAATCACCATTGATCTTGCACACACAATCTAGGACAGGAGAAATCATTTTATACAATTTGGGGAGGAACACACAAAGTGCACGGAGATGCCACAGAGCATCAGATTCGCTGTGGGAAGAAAATGTCAATGAGTAGCTCATATTTTTGTTTACGTGTACATGGTGCCTATTTGTTTCTATAAGTACAGAAACTTGTCTATGTTATTTTATTGGAAGGAAAGGGATAACTACAGAGATTCAGAAGCATGTAATTGCAAGGCTCAGATAGTGGGGCAGTCAGCTTTTCATAGCTGTGACCAATAAGAACAACCTAGAGGGAGAAAGTATTATTTTGGCTCATGGTTTCAGAGATTCAGTTAGTGGTCAATTGAACCATTGCTTTGGACCTGATAGGAGGCATAACATCATGGCGGAAGGGGTGGTGGAGAAAAGCTGCTCAGGACATGGAGGCAAGGAAGCAGAGAGAAAGAGAGGGAGGAGCCAGGGGCAAGATGTAATCCCCAAAGGCATACCTCCAGCCAACAGTTACTGCCCAATACAGTAGTCCTTTTAAATTATTAATCCTTCAAATGAATTAATCCACTAATTAGATTATAGCTCTCAAAAATCTAATAATTTTGCTTCTTAACATTCCTACATTAGCAGAAATCTGGGAGAACACCTTCTATCCGAATCATAAGCGTTACCTAAGCTCAAGTTCCTCGTTTATCAATAGGCTTTCTAAAAGAGGGGAAAAAATTCTTTAAGAAAAAGCTCCCCAAGCATATGCTTCTAGGCAAAGTTCAATTTTCAGCCTTTGGAGAAATCCCGAAGAAAACCTAATCAAGCACTTACATGTGCTACTTGTGTTTTAGATTTAACACTCTTTCCTCTTGACTGCTCAGGATAAACAATTGGATTACTCGACAGGACTATAGAGAGTGGATTAGTTAAATTTGGGCTTTCTCTTCCTCTCAAGTCAATGAAAAGCATCAGCTCCCCCATGTTGAAATGGTTCAGTGTTTCCAGAAGCTCATAAATTTTGCCTTTGGTGTGCATTTTTTTTCCTTTTATTTTCTAGAACAAATACTATAACTCTTATTGGTAAAAAAAAAAAAAAAAAGCTGATTAAGGAGAGAATAAGTCCAATAGGAGAATAAAACTTTCATTTCAGAAATTAACACAATCAAAATTATTTCTGTGAAATCAAGTAGGAGTATAAATTTTAAATGTACAAACTTAAGACACGGCTCTGGCCACCCATCAGTATTTTGTTTTGCTTCACTGTTGTGGACAGTCATTGGAAGTAGTGTACATGGAACTCTGTATCAGTCAGCTGTACTCAGACTGGTCTATTTGTTAAATGCTTTCCATCATTGTGATAAAAGAAAAAAACTTGAGATAATTAACTTATAAGTAGAAAAGTTTGTATCACAGTTTTGCAGGTTTCAGTTCACAGTTGGGTGGTCCATTGCTCTGGGTCCTTTGGTAACGCAGATTATCCTGGCAGGTGTGGGTGTGGCAGAAGAAGCTGATCAGCTCCTGATACCTGAGAAGCAATAGAGAAAGAGGAGGGGTCACAGTCCTAATATCCCCTTCAAGGGTACACCACCTATTTTAGTCTTTTTTTTTTTTTTTTTTTTTTTTTTGCTGCTGCGACTAAAGGATCTGACCAGCACAATGTTAGGGGAGGACAAGTTTATCTGAGGACTCACAGTTTCAGAGATCTTAGTCCATAGAAGGCTGGCTCCATTCTCCGAGGCTCAAGGTGAGGCTGAACATCATGGCAGAAGAGTGCGGCAGAGGGAAGTGGCTCACACAATTATCAGCTTTTCAGTGCTCACTGAATTAATTCTTCCATGGACCCCTGGGAGGATTCTCTAGTTTCTCCTGTGATTGGTCTTCACTTCCTCTCTATGCCCGTCTGTGTTGCATTAAGACAAGGCTAATTCCCCTGAAACACAAGTTGAATTGCAGCATCTGTTTGAGACACCACCACGCTGCCACAGATACTTACAGCATGGCTCCCAGTTGACACTGAAGGATGTCTGAATCCCTCAGCCCAATCATGAGGTTTTGTACAACCCATCTTTTGACTTATTGCTTGCTTGTTGTTGTTGTTATTTTCTCCATGGCCTCCAGCAAGCTGTTCATCTGAAGTTCCCTGATATTGTTCTGCTCACCTGTCCCTTCTTCCTCTCCCTAGATCATCCCTTTCTTTCTGTCCCAGTGCTATTGAAAATCTGGTCCTTCCTTGTGGACCAACTGGAACAACCCCATTAGACCTTCTCCTCTCACTGCAGTAAGGAAAAAAAAAAAAAAAAAAAGAAGTGATTGCTCCTAAGAAGAGCCAAGAAATATTGTGTGTCTGCTCTTCTTGAGGACATTACTTCCTGCAATCTAAGGATTGCATAGTGAGAAGGATTTGAAGTTGGAAGTCAGAGAATCCGGTATTTTCATCCAAAGCCTTTCAAAATGACCTTCTGTTTTTCTCATTTATAAAATGTCAACAATGATAATAACTGTCCTAAGATTTTTATGAGAGTTGTCAAATACATAGGAAAAGTGTTTTAAAACAAATGCTTTTTTAAAAAGCCCAGTTCCTTTTAAAGATTAGTTGCTTTGAATTTGATTGTTAACATCTTTATCTCTTCCACGATACCTTACATCATGTTGGCTTTTCAAAATTGTCATTGACTAAAGTATTTGTGGATTTGTAAATCTGTAAGTTTCAACTTACAAAGCATTCTTACCAGGAGTGCTCCCTTGTCAGACTCATCTCTCATATAAATTGAGAACTGCCTTGATGTGGGAACTGTTTCAAAATAGAGAAACACAGAGGAAGTTAAAATATCTAACATTTCTGCAGCTTGCTATCTTGTAGAAGTAGAATGGCCTTCAATGAGTTTTTTCCTTTGCCAAGTGACTCACTCAATCCCAAGAAAATGTTTAGTGTCCTCAGGTGAAATTAGCAATGTGACTTAAGGGAGTGCCTTTTATCTTTTATCTCACCTCTTGAGATCTTACAAAGGCCAAGAATTAGTTAAGACAATTATTCACATGGAGCAAAATCCACAGGGAATCATAATGAGGAAGAGGCGAAAGTGGGCCACAGAGGGAGCATTTGGAGAACAGATGGATTCCATCAGGAGCAAAGCTGTGCCTGGCCCCAGGTGTAAGCCCTGGGTTCAGAGGTGCTGGCAATGGCAGTCTAATTCAGGGAGAGGTCTGACTCCGGTTCTGCTTCAGTCCATAAGGTGGAAAAGCCCAGATCAGAGTGCAAAGAAGGCAGGCACAGCACCCCGGCAAATCCCCACAGAGAGGCCTCTGGGAACCTCCTGATCTCAGACTGGAGTCTCACATTCCTTATCTCACTTGATCCCTTTAACACCCCGCTGGGATAAAGAGGGCAGGGTTCATTATCCTCTTGCTAAATAGGAAAGAGAGAGAGGCCTGACCAAAGTCTCAGCTTCCCTCTCCTAGACCACAAGGTATTTTCAAGGGATGCCAGGGATGTGTGCATCTTGAAAGAAAATGAAACAAATAAACAAAAACCTTTTTCATGTTGGTCTTTCGGAGTTTTAGGGCCCCGTGTTAGCAGTTCCATTGTGCTTCAACTGCTTGAAGATGCTGTGGGTCTTTCTCTAAATCGTAGGTAGTTCCCAAACTTAAGGACATCAGTTTTTCCTTCTTTCCTTCTTTATTTCCTCGTCTGAGTGATGTCTCAAACCATCAGAGGGTCTGGACAGCTACCAATTTCCTTTAAAAGGTTCAGATAGGCCAATCATGAGAATGGGAACATTCTAGACCACGAAGTAGAGTGAACAAAATCAAGCCATTAAAAAAAAATAAAACCAATATTTATGTACCTAGTATGAATTGGAATATCACAAAGTCCTACATTTGCTAAGTTTTTATTGTGGATTGATTAATAATCTCTTATGCAATTAAGAGCAGCCAGTTGACCTGGGCAGGGGTGTGAAACTATCTGAAACATATCCATGGATAAGCCTGCCCAAATCTTCAATTCTAGGTTCAGAAGTCACTAAAAAAGATCAGATCACCAGGTCCCCTGGTTCATCCTCGCCTCCCCTCTTCCAGCCCAGAAAACAGCTCTGACACCGGAGAAAGAAAAAGGCAAAGCAGGTTTGAAGCAGAAAGCAGGAGGTTTGGGGTGAGCTGGGACTACCACTGATGGAAGCCACTTTAAATTTGAAACTCACAGGCAGAGCACACCTCTCCAGGGTGTGCACCAGCTGGGGCACCAGCAGCCTCAGGGTCACTGGCAAGGTGAACCATGCCAAGAGAGGACTGCCGTCAGCTCAGAGGTCTCAGGAAGCTTCAGGAAGCAGAGTCCAGAAGTCACCCAGAAAGGGACAGAGGGCAAGGGAGGAGGGCCAGCCCCAGGGAGGGGCACTGAAGTGAAGCAGGAAGGTTCCTGGGGATGGGTTGAAACTGCAGCTGAAACTGAGGGCATTGCCAAGGCCAGATCATCTGTGTGGAAGTTCATAGGATCCTGCTGAGCAGCCTGTGGCGATAACCTGAGGAGCACCTTGTTTGCTTTCACTGAAGTACAGACAAGAAGAGAACCATTTAGAGCAAGAGCCAGCATTGAGCCAAGAAAAAGGAAGACCCAGGAAAGTGGAAGTCTCTTCCTAGGCTCTGCTGTCAGAGATTGTGAGATTCACATTGGCCCCAGCCAGGCAGGGCAGGGCCAGAACGAGAGAGAACATTTGAATGCTGTGACAGTCCTGTCAATATGAATCCTTGAGGAAAGGGGCTTGACAAAACCCTAGACCTGACTCTCTTACAGTTTTGTTTTGTTTGCCATTAGGAAAAACAGGTAGAAAGAGAAAAGCATCTTGATGAATGTGTGTTGAGACTTTGAGCCATTCATGTCACTCAAAAATTAACATCTGGAAGAAGTCTCAAGTGCCTTTTATCTTCATTTAAAATGAGTACTCTGAAATCCACCCACAGAAGACAGGGAGGAGTGATCTGGGGTAGGAATTTCTGGCTGCTGCTTCTTCCCAGGTAGACTAGCCTTCAGACCCCAGAGAGGACTTGCTGGGCCCCAAGTGAATCTCCTACCTCAGATATCATCCATGCTACCTTCTTGGAAATTGGGTTCTTTAGCCATGGTTTGTCTCCATCTCAGATGGTCACAAATCTCCTCTTTAGATAGTTCTGCAAAGGCTTATTGAGCATATGTCTAGCACTTGCTAGGTGCTGGAGAAGGGATGGTGGTGACAGTCCTAAGAAGCTGGCCCTCAGCCCCGTGTGGGACAACAGCTTGGAAAGTGTGGCTTACAAGGAAGTAAGGTCTGACAACATACAGATGGGGCACCAGGGTGACCTTGGAGGGCTTTGGGGCAAGTTGATGCCCACAGCTTCCACTGAGCAAGTGATATGTGTTTTTTTTTTTCCTGAGTCAATTAGGTTAGAGAGAAAGATATAGAAGGGATGGAAAGCGGAGACAGAGAGGGGGAAGAGAAAGATAGTAGGAAGGGAAGAAAATAGGGAGGTGGGAGAGAGCACATGCTGTCCCTGGTATTTCTGCTCCACAAAAGCCCCAACAAGCACAAGTGCATCTGTAACCAATTCCAGGTGAAAGACTAGCAGAGACCCAGCAGCACCGAGAGGCAGTCAGATCAATTTTTACCTGTTTTATATTTCATTTGGACTTTCCCCTAATTTATGTTTAAAAGCATCATTTAAACAGTGAAATGCCCATTTTTTTTTTTCTGTTGACTTTCCTGGATGTGATATGGCTGTCTGGTCTTCACCTCTTTGTTTCAGCCAGGTTATTCCCTGGCCCATCTTAATCATGAGAGCAGCTCACCCCTGGACCTTTGTTTTGATGGGGACAATGCTTCTGCCATGCCACTCTGTGTCCTGCAAAGTCTAAGAAGAATTCTGCCAAGAGGAGAATTTCTCTTGCTCCCAGGGGAGCAGACTTTGCTTTCCTCTCCCTGCTGTATGTAGAGCTCTGTGGCAGAACAGTGGGCCATAGAATAAGGTGTCAGATGTGGTCAGGGTCCTGAAGATATTTATAAAGTGGGACAGAGAGTCAAGACAGAGACTCAGAGAATGGAAATGAGCATTTGGGGGCTAGATAGCATTAGAGTAGACCAGAGATTTTCGACCCAGACACACTTCACTGTGAGGCTACCTTGGGCTTTGTAAGATATTTAGCAGCACGGATGCCCTCTGCCCCCTACATTTCAATAGCACCTTCCTAATATAGCAATTACCTATGTCTGGCCATTGCCACATGCTCCAGTGGGGAGCAAAATCTTCCTTAGTTGAGAGCAACTAGTGCAGACAGTGAGTTCATCAGAGGGCAGCTGACAGGCAGCTTGCAACTATCAAAGGGAAGGCCAGATCTCACCAATGACCCCTAGTGGGGTGTTGTCCATAGATGCCACAGAGTGAGGGAAGTCTTCCCTGGAGAGGGCGGTCTTTGTTATAAGCCCCTCCTATTTGTATAACTCTACCTAGCATCCTATTAATTCAGCCCTGTTGCAACTCTTCTCATTTTATTTCCTCCGTGCCTGCCTCCCTTCCTTCCTGTCTCAGTTTGGGTACCTAACTCCTTCTCTCTCACTGAACAGAGCTCAGGTGTGAGACAATGGCTGCCCTTTTAGAATGTCAGAATAGCATCCTTTGTGTCTGCTGCCTCTACCAGGGAAGGCAGGTTTCACTTGACATCTACCTGATGTTCCTGCCAGGATCGGCAGGTTGCCCTCTGGCAATTTGCCTTCCCCCACACTCAACTTTGGTTTTGCTGTGGAACTGCATCCTGTCTGTGTCCTGTGGTGAGTCTTTTTTGATGTTACATTTTGCTTCTTCCTGAAAGCAGTGCGGGCCTGCTTTTCAAAGTCTCCTCAACTTGAAGTGCAGTTGAATTGTATTTGGGGGTAAGAGAAGGTAGATTATCATATTGTGTAACATATGCAAATATGTTACAATGAATCCCATCATTATGTATAATTACAATGCACCACTAAACAAATTTTAATTCAAATGAAGCAAAACATACAAAAAGGAGAGATACCTGGTAGAGAATTTTTATGGTAGAGAGACCAAAAGAACAAAATTGATACAGGGAGACTCTATAAATACACAAATAAAAACCTTTGCTATTATATTAATTCCCCCCTGAGTTCACTTGGGAAGTGCCTAAAGCAACTGGAATTACTGTAAAGACTACATTTAAAAGGACTGGTGACAAGAAGAGGCAGTGGGGCCAGCAGAGCGCAACCAGAGGGGAATGGTAATTGCTAGAGGAGGTCTGGGTCTGTTGCAAAGAATTTAAATAGTGAGTAGGCCACAAAATGAGTTTATTGCCTTAGTTTATTTTTTCATCCTGGTGCTGAGCTTATGCTTTGCTCATCCTTGGAATACCCAAGTTCTTTTGCCAACTCTGCAAACTCGCAGTTGGTAGCGGGGAGGATAGCACTCTGCAATTAGACTTTCTGGGCAAATATTTTCTATTCCAATCACAAAAAGGCTTCCAGTTGAATAAAGCATGCTGGGCTGACATAGGCCATCTTTTGCAAGTGTCCTAATATTTAGACAAAGATGAACTTCATTGGAAGATACCCTGGTAGTTCAGATCTAGCAAGACCCAGAGTGCAGACCTCATCCTCCTCGAACCTCCACTTTAGGCAAGTCATTTGTGGCTCCACATTCATGTCATCTCTTCTCTAGAGAAGAATATATCATCTTTCAAACTGAGTATAGGGTGTGGTTTTGGCTCTCTATAGTCTTGCATTCTTGATGTTCATGGAAGATCATAAATTAGTTGGGCATTTCAGATCCTGCAACTGAGATATGAATTGTGATAGAAGAAGGAAAGAAGTTAGATCTGCACAACTGTGTGTGTGCCTGTGTTCGTGTAGAGGGTAGACATGATCTCAATGCAATCCTTATATTCTCTAATACATAGATTTAAAGGCAGGAGTGTAAGTTTTCTTCTCAGAATTATAGATCGAGAGTTTTAAAAGACATTTAAGACTGACCAAGTTAATTTGTGTGTCTCAAGCAGACCCTTCCTGAATAATACTGAAGCTGAACCTTGGTCCGTATCAGGCTGTCATAAGGGATTTGTATGTAGGAACCCACTAAACCCTCTCCACCTTAGGGGTGGGTCCCATTTGTATCCACATTTCACAGATGAAGACACTGAGGCAAACACAGTAAGTGACTTGTCCCAAGTCCAACAGCCAGCAGGCATAGACGGTGTTTGAGCTTATTCAGTCTTGTTCAGAGTCCAAGTTCATGAACTGGCACTCCACTCTACTGCCTCTCCTGTTCTAAAACTGTTGATAAGCCAGCATTTTTATTCAACAAGAAAATGACTATGGATAGAGTTCTTACTGCAAACGAAGCACTGCAAAAAAAAATGTCATATAATAAATTGCATTCTATTTTTTTATGTATTATTATACCCATACTGTAAATGCAGACACTTGCTCAGGCTTATACAGGGTCAAGGGTCAGAGCTAGAATGCAAATTCCAGATATGCCTTCCAAGCTTGTGCCACCTTCCCTGACAGACACCCCAATTGCACCTGGAGAAGTGTTAATTGAGCTCCTACTGTGTGTTTGGTACTGTGTGAACACTGAAGAAATAAAGTCTTGTCAGTTTGCCTGGAAGTCCTTACCCCATCACCAGGGAGACGCCATGCCAACAGAGATATGAGGCAATTAGCAAATAATATGAAGGTATGTTGTGGTAAAAGTCTAGAGTTTAACGTGTAAGAAAAAAAATGATACTCCTGAAAGAGCTTATAAAAGAGAGTTTTATGGAGATAGCAATTACATAGCAACTGTACTCCTGGACAGTCCTGGTTTAAAAATATTTGGGCTAACTGTGCTAATTTACTTGTCAGATCACATGGCATAATTATTAGTCTATAAAATGTGGTTCATGGTTACTCAAGCTACTAAAGCCTTATGGAGAAGACATTCCTGAGGCTAAGCCATGTTGGCGGACAAGCAGCAGGAAGGCTGGATGGGTACATTACAGGTGTGTCCCGGCGACAATGACAAGGACTTGGTATAATTTAATTGCTGTGTAGCCAGGAGAGGGGGCAGGTCTTGGTGGGATGTTCCAATTATTATTTGCAGTCTTTGCACATTTGTTTTTCCTCCGTGGACGATGTTCACTGTCACACGATTTTCTTCTCCATTCTCATTAGTCAGGAACAATGGCCTGGCCTGCTCAAGGCTCATATAAATAAATGGCATTGAAACCCGTCTTTGTTCCTGTGTATGCCGAGCCCTGTAAGTGTTGAATTGGCACCATTGCCCCCTACATCTTTTTTTGAGCTTTGTTAATCTTATTTTCAGCTTCTGAAAAGAGCAATATATCCAAGTACAATTATTAATTGAATATGATTCAATCTGGTCCCATCTTTAATAAGAAACCAAAGAAGGAAATTCAATTAGACTCACCCTTTCCATTTCAAAAGATCAAATCCTCCCCTTTCACAGTTAAAATTATGAAAGATTATCTTCTTAGTGGAAAGCTACAGGAAAATTTGGATTCCTGTCAAATATTTAGTGTAATATCCCAGGATCAGGATTAATATTGCCTTTCAGCAGTTGCTCTGAATTTCTGCCGATGCAATCTCTCTTTTGGAAGCTTTTGAATAAAAGGCATTCTATATCCTTGCATGACTCAAAGTATTCAGCAGAAATGGTAACAAGATCAAACAGTTTTAGGACATGTTATCATGCCTCCTGGTCATGAAAATGCAGACACCTCCATTTCATTTCCATACTTCTGTGTTGATCTGCTAACTCTGCAGAGAAAAATTGGAATTATTGAAGTCAGATGAATATTTTTGGGCTGACTTAAAATTGTAAATAAGAGCAGCGATAAAAATAGAATAGAAGAAAATAGAACTCTGTCATCTTTTTTTTTTTTTTGGTGGAATGATGTCAAACATCCCTAGAAGACAATGATATTATTAATAACTACTATTATTATCATTCTAATTAGAGGTGAGATTTATTGCATCTGTTTCGTATTTCAGGTGTTTTAATGTTTTCTCAAATCTAAGTCTGTTTGACTACAAAGGCAATGGCTGTAGCCCCAAGCTTGTATCTCCCAAATTATACTTCTTTTTCAACCTTAGTCAATACGTCTGTTTTGCCAAAAGAGCTTCTCTTATACTTTGTGCAGTTATCCTGGGTCTGTTTAGGGAACTAGAGTTATGCATAAATAACTGGAATTATTTTGTCTTCCCAAGCTTTATTTTTCAGTTTGATGATATGATATGTTACATGTCTAATCATTAAAGAATTTATTTATGCAAAGTGTTCCATGTCATTTCAATGAATCCTACCTCAAAGCACTGTTCAAACAGAAACCCTAGTGTCCCCTGGTGTTTCAACTAAAAAAGTAAATATTTGCAATAGGCATGCTGCGGTAATATTCCCAATCCTGGCAAGAGCATTCACTTCTTTTAATGCCATACTGCCAAAAGCTGGCACCCAACCCCACCTGTGGCTCCCACCGAAATCTGAGCCCCGGGTTGGTATTTTCTTTTCCACTGACGGGTACTAGAGAACAGGCAAGGTGTGGGCTTCAGTCTCTGAACTTCTGAGTAAAGAAATAACACTGGCTCCATTAGCAACTCAGGTTACAAAGATCCCAGGGGAGAACTGGGTTGGAATCTTTACAAGCACAACATTCTAGAACAGTGATTTTTTTTTCAAAGTATTTTTTTTTAAATGTAGGCGATTCTCTTTCTCAAATGAAATAGCATTTGTAATTCCAACAAATAAAAGTAGATAAAATAATAAGGGCTACTCTTTGTTCCAAGTTTTCTCTAGCACAGGCACCAGGCTACCACACTCACACAGTTTATTATTTAATTCTCAAAAGAACTGTACAAGGTAAGCACCCTTTTTTAAGGCGGGAGCCATGGCATGGCAGGCCTGGAGAAGTTAAAGTCATAGTCACATGTCTTCCATGGGCAGAAACAGAAAACAATTGCAGACATTCTGACACCAGAGCCCAAGTTCTGAGCCACAGAAAACCCAGCAGTCCTTGGAGAAGAGCCAGTGGCTGGGGCTTTTCCAAGGAATCATCTATATTTTGGTCCTCACTCACCTGATTGATTGTATGGAACTTCTCTAATGTCCCTAGGAGCCACAAGGAACTCACAAACGTATAAAAAGTGATATTCAACTGAGAAAGAAGATGTTAGTTTACACTCTAAAAATCACATTTTTAAGAAATAGGTGTGAGCCAATTTGTTTCTTTGTTTGGATTTTACACAGACCTTCTGAACAGTTGCCACATGCTTCTGAAGGTGACAGGATGGTTTTGCAGGCACACACTTCATATCTTCCTTCATGCATTTTTGGAGCATATGAAACATATCCCAAGTTTTAGGAAATGGATGGGGCATTGAGATTACAACAGAAGATGACAGTCACCTCACAGGTAGGATAGCCGCCAATTTATCAATTTATCACCCACACTAGGACACCCTTGTGAGTAAAGGGAGCCAGTTGTAGCAAATAAAAGGAAACAAGTTATAAACCATAATGCTTTTAGAAATATGACTCATAAGCAAGCAGGGGTCCAGGTGCATATATGTACCCATTTTTAATATACTTACCACATATTATAAATATGCTTGGGGAGATGGTCACAGGGCAGTCCATGCACAGAGGTGTTTTACCCAAGCAAGAAATATTTCTTAGAAAAGTGATGCAGGAGCTGATACTTTGAGGATGAAAGGATTCCCCAGGTGAAAGACGAGGGTCCACATGATGAGCACCAATAGGAAATGGCACGTTCAGGTGGAGGGGAAAGGGTAGCCAGAGTGAAAGATCTGAGGCAGAGATTGGTAGGACAGGACCAGAAAGGTGCAAGGACATCAAATAATTTGGATTTCACTTTCTAGACTGTGATCAGTCATTGAAGGGGTCCAGATGGACATTTTAGGAAATGCTCTCTGTTCCTGCTTTGTTTTTTAAAATTTATTCTATTTGTTCTTTTTACATATACATGACAGTAGAATATATTTTGACATACTATACATATATGGAATGTAACTTATTCTAATTAGAATCCTATTCTTGTGGTTGCACATGATGCTAAGTTACACTGGCCATGAATTCAAATGCAAGGATAGGAAAGCTATGTCCAGTTAATTCTACTGTCCTTCCAATTCCCATCCCCCTTCCATTCATTCCCCTTTGTCTAATCAGTGGATTTCTATTCTTCCCCTCTCCAATCTCCTTATTGTGAATTAGCATCCACATATCAGAGAGAATAGTTAGTCTTTGATTTTGGGGGACTGGCTTGTTTCAACTAACATGATATCAGGATATTCTCCAGTTCCATCCATTTGCTGGCAAATGCCATGATTTCATTCTTTATGGCTGAGTAATATTCCAGTGTGTGTGTGTGTGTGTGTGTGTGTGTGTGTGTGTGTACCACATTTTCTTTATCCAGTCATCTGTTGAAGGACACCTAGGTTGGTTCCATAGCTTGGCTACTGTGAATTGAACAATGTTTATAGCAATAAACCATTGATGTGGCTGTGTCACTATAGTATGCTGATTTTAAATCCTTTGGGTGTAGATGGAGGGGTGGGATAACTGGGTCAAATGGTGGTTCGATTCCAAGTTTTCTGAGGAATCTCCATACTGCTTTCCATAGTGGTTGCACCAATTTGCAGTCCTGCCAACAGTGTATGAGAATACCTGGGTCAAGACCAGACCAAATCCCTGCCCCTGGGAGATTCACTTGCAAAAACTCATCTCACAGAATTTCTATTTCTTCTCTAGGGTCTGGCCATGGTAGGGGCAAGACAGAAAGTTGACCCACAAGACTCATTCCCAAGTCTGACCCTACAAAAGTCATGAGGGGAGCTTTTAAAAATATTAATGCCTGGGCCTCCCCTCAGCCTCCATCAAACCATATCTCTTGGGAGTATGGGTCATGTTTAAACTCCCCATGGGCTTATGATGTCTGCCTGAAAACCCTTGAACTAAAAGAATGTTTGTTGACATACAGGAGAGAAAGGATGATAATTTGGGGTACACAGTGGTAACTGGGGTACAGGGCTGAATTTGAAAAAAAAAGGAAGGTAAATATGGCAGGCACTGATCATCAAATGCATGTACAGGGTAAGGGGGTGGAACTGCAGGAACCGTTCCCTGCTTGGAGGGCTGGGTGGGTGGTCATAATGTTGAGCATCCTTTACCCAAAATGTTTGGGACCACAAGTGTTTTGATTTGGGGTATTTTTCAGATATGGGGATATGTGTATGTGTGTGTGTGTGTGTGTGTGTGTGTGTGTGTGTAAATACTACGTCTTGGGACTCTTTCAAGACTACACACAAAATTTATTTATGGTTTGTATATACCTTGTACACATAGCCGGAATGTAATTTCATAAAACATTTTTAGTGCACCTGCATTTAGATTGTAAACTGTTACATGAGGTCAAAATGTGCTTGGAAATTTCAGATTTTGGAGTATTTTAAATTTCTCAGATTTTCCAATTAGGGATGTTCAACTTGCTGCTTCATTTGAACTAAAGGACTCATGAAGAGTAGCTATTTTACACAAGAAGATGAGTAAGGACCATCTCTAGCATCATTTGTTCACTGAATAACTCACTTGTTCTATTGCCTGTCCTCTTATTTACCCCGTTGTTGTCCAAGGAGGAAATGAGCATGCCAGTCCTGCAGAGCCTGTCTGTCTTCCAGCTTGGTAAAACCCGTCTGTCTCCATTTCAAAGACGTGATCTGTGTGTCTCGTCATCCTATCATCTTGCGGTACCTATTTAAAACATTGCTCTCTTTAACTCCAGAAACAAAAACTGCATTCCTATGGTGAGTGATATGACTTCTAAGTACACGGATTAAAAAAAAGAAAATTTTAACGCCTCTGGGATTTTGCAGGATAAGAAGTCATTACAGATATTGTCTTGTTTCCGATGTTGTGGAGATTAAGTCGGCTAAATCAACTTCTGGGCATTTTATTAGTGAATCTGTGTCATTTGAAAAATCTTCCCCTGAAACATTCCCACCCACTCCCCAAACCCCATGTGAATAAAGGAGTAATCAGGGATGAGATCAGAATCACTACATAATCTCTACTCTTCCCAGATGGTGTAATCATCATGGTCTTATCGGCCAAGAAGAGAAGGGCAGGCCAGGGCTATGCCCAGCAAATAATACTTGCACAAAATTCAAAGCATTTGGATTTATGTTAAGACTCTTGCTTGTCTCCAGTAGTTCTCCCTGCTATCTTTTGACTAATACTGTTCATGCTCTGTCATTATTCACTCTGCTGATGAGTCTGAGTGTACATGCTCTTGCACCTTGGAATTGTGTCTGTCGGTCCTGTGTTGAATTAAGTCATGCTTTGGAGACACGAGAAAATGTTGTCCTTTGAAGGACTATAGTGGGGGTAAAGAAGAGAGAATCCTAGGAGAAAATCATTTATAGTCAAATGTTCATTCAGCAATTGTTTATTGATCACCTACTGTGTGCTCAAGGGATGTCAGATACTGGGAAACAGTTATAAAGTCAGGATTCTCAAGGTGATCATAACCTCATAATAGAAAATGCAGGGTGCTGTGTTGCGCACACCATTCTCAAGTATTTTCCCATCCTTAAATCCATTTTTACAACTGCACTGTGAGATAGCTGTTATCATTATCAGCCCCATTTTTTAGATGAGGAAACTGATGCATATAGAGTTTAATGACACAACCCAAATCATATGACTCAGAAAGGCAGTGACCTGGGTTGGAACCAGGCTCTCTAGATCCAGTCCGTGTTCTTAACCATTGTGCCTTACTTCCTCCACTCAGTTATGATCTCCAACAGGAGACAGAAAAGAAAACTCCCTTTGGAATTATTTATAGAATGTGGTTATTGGTTTATCTGCATTTAACATTTCGTTCTCTCTATGTTAATGATTCTTGAAAGGGAGCATTTTTAAGATAAGTAGCTTTTCTCTTATCAAGCATCACCCAGCCAAATAGAAAGGAAGGAAGAGGTAAACATTTAGCTCCCCAAATATATCTTAGCTTATCATTGAGATTTTTTTGTTTGACCTCTCCATCTAAAATATCTTCATGGGTATTCTTGGAATCTCTCTTTAACTCAGAGTATGTAAGCAGTGAGTATAGAACAATAAGAGAATGCTTTGTTTGGGAGGTCATTTATAAATATTTACACAATCATAACAACCTCGATTGGACACACAAATCCTTGCACCCCATCATGAGTTGCCCTATTGTCTACACATCCCCAATGTGTCCACTCCCCAAACCAAACATCCTTGAGCCTTAGGAACGTAAAGAAGTTAGATGGACCTGTATCCCCAAAGCACTTACAGAAGCAATTTTATTTAGACTTGGGTTTCTGGGAACATTTTATTTTATCACTCAGTTATTGTCTTAAATCTGCCATTCACTCAAAGGGTTTTTTTTTTTTTTTGGCCTTCATTCAATTCTCTACCTTCTGGGCTATCAGTGTTTTGTTGAGCACTTTTCCAACCAACAGATAACAGGATTTGGTGACAGCTTTTAATTCCATTACCACGGAAACTTTTTGTAGTTGTCGGATTTCTGTGTGTAGCCTGGTCCCTGACTCTGACTTATTTAGCCCATTATTTATTGGCTCATAAAACTGGCCTGCCTCTGCAAAATAAATCACTAATTCCTCCAGTGTGAAAATCTCCAAAGATATTTATCAGCACACATGTAAATAATCTTTCCGAGAGCCTCCTGGCCATTATAAGTTGATTTAATAGAGAGATTCCTGACCAATTGAAATATTCCCCAAACTCCAGTTTTCAAGGTTCCTGTGATTCTTTTGGGAAGTATTCAAAATGAAAGGAATCAAACTGGCTCACAAATTATGGTACCCAAGTTTTTGTAAGTGTCTGGAAAAGGTTCTCCTACAGAGAACAGGGGCCATACCAGTTCGTTCCTTGATGGATGGCCAAAAAATAAATAAATAAATAAACACAGCATTGAATTAAACAGCGAAAATGTTCAGTGAACAAAATTAAAGGCATTCAAATTTGTAATATAATACAAATATTAAATAACATTCCATTGTTCTCCTAAGTTATCTACACAGTTGAAAAAAATTAATAGCTGTTTTTCACAGGCAAGTAGTAAAACTCATCCTCCCACGCTTTGCCAGTGAAATTGTGTATCCTTTCCAGAAGGAATTCCAAAATTAGATTAAAGCCATAAAAATGTTCCAATTCTTTGACTCATTAATCCTTCTATTGGGAATCCAAACTATGGTGAAATCCTATAAAGATATTCATCATCACAACAGTGTTTAAAATACTACAAAAATACAATGCAATTTGAAGAACCAGCAATGCAGAAATGGTTAAAGAAACAATAATATTCCCATTTTACAAGATATTTTGCAGATGCATAGAATGTAGAGATTCTTGTCATTGAATTCATTCCACATAAATGTTTCTTGATTGTCTTCAACGTGCCAGTTTCTGAAACTATGTTGATGAGCAAAATCATTACCATTTACTACTGAGCCCAGAGAGCTTAGAGTCTTACAGGAGAGAGTTGGATATTAGTGAAATTAATGTGCTGTCTTTGCAGCCACGTATTTAGGGGAACCAGTTTGTTGTTTAAGACCTGTATTAAACAAGCAACTTGAAAAACTTGTATTTGGAGCTGAGTCAGTCAGGGTGCAGGGTAGACAGGCTTGATGTTGAGTGTATCTAATAGCAACAATAGGCCATGGGGATGTTAGAGCAACCTGGAGGAGGGGAGGAGCTCCCAGAACACTTCAGAGATGGTCTAATGATTCTCGTGACTATAGTGGTCAGATCTAACAGGACTTCTGATGGCCAACATTTTAAGTTCAGCTGAGACTTTTTGACCTAACAACATCTCTGCTTTTTTTTCTGTCTTTTTTTTAATCCTGCAAGCTAGAAACAGAATATGTATAATTAATGAGGAATCTTTATTGTATCTCATGAAACTATAATGATGCTAAGTTTGTTGCATGATACAGATAATGGGGTAGTATTAGTTCCGTGGTCCTATTGTAAACTCTCTGATGTTCCCTCTTCAAAGTTTAATGAGGTCTCGCTGTGAAAAAGGAACATTAGGCACTTAAAGAAATTTTGCTTTTGACCTAATTTGAGAATGTTGAAGCAAAGGTTAAAAAATGAGGTGGTGATAGATTCCATGATTTGGGTATTTACCTGATCCACATGTTTGGTCAAAGTGGTTATTTCAGAGAGAAACAAATGTTCTTCTAAACAAGATCCTGTTTTGAGTGGACAATTTTACAAAGTTACTAATCCCTAGGTTATCTACACATTTGGGTTCTTGGACTTTTATTTTCACATAAATAGATTCTATTCTTTTCTTCATATCAATATAACTGTTTTAGTGGTAGAAGAAACATGCTTATCCTTACTTCTTTGTTAGCATCAGCCTTATCCCTCAGAATAGTATCATGAAGAAGTGTTTGCTTTGGAAGTATAGGCATGTTTGCTAACAATAAGATAAAGTATACCTCCTATAAGTGCACAAAATACAAACCTTGGTCTGCTATCCCGAAACCACTCTCTAATCATCAGATCCTGAATTTCTGTACATCTGTGTCAATACAGGTAGTCAAAAGTCACACAGGCATGCTACTGACTGCAGAGGTCTCACCTGCTTTTTCAATCTCTTCAGGATGTTTTCTCCAAGAATGAGTCCCTGAAACAAACAGACCACATCCAAGAAACACAGTTAAGCACATGTCCAAGCTGTGAACCCTGGAGAAGGATGTCTCCATCTCTGTCCTCTTACTCATCTAAAGCACCAGAGTGGTGGTGGTAAAAATGTCTCATCACCATACTGTAATTAATTCCGTGCAGGAAGCCGATTACACATTTGAAGACAATTAGACATGGCCAGTTTAAATATAAGAAACCTGGAAGGTGTGACTGACTAGCTTGGCAGAAATGCAGGGTTCTGTGGATTTTTGCTTTCAAAGGGAATTATCATGTTGATATTCTGAGGGTCTCTCAAATGCAGGATCAGTTTCCTCGCTGTTTCATTGGCACTTGGGCATCTTAACAGATTTGGATATCTCAATAATGTTCCAATTCCGTGAATTTTGGAAAGATGACCCTAAAAATGAAGCTTTATTTCCATGAAAATTCAAAACATTGTATAGACAGAAAATACTTAGTTTCTCTCCCTTTTTCTGCCTTTCTTCTAGTGTATGGTTTCCAAGGTCAGTGAAAAAAAAAAAAAAAAGCAGAATCTTCAGCTTCCTAATGATATCAGTTTAAATAATGAAGTCCTAGCCTGGTGCCATGGCACCTGTGTGTAATCCCAGCAGCAAGGGAGGCTGAGGCAGGAGGACAGCAATTTCAAGGCCAGCTTTAGCAACTTAGCAAGACACTGTCTAAAATTCATAAACAAAAAGGGCTGGGGATATGGCTCAGTAGTAAAGCACGCTGGGTTCAATCCCTGGTACCTGCACTCCAATAAATAAATAAATAATCAAGGCCTGGAGAAAGAAAAAACAATCTTCTCTCCCTCCTGACTGCCACCCACCCTATTATTCCATCTGCCTAAGGACACAAAGATAGGACAAATTCAGTCATTTTATATTCTTGTATGAACACACAGGCACATATACATAAGGACTCTACTTAAATTTTACAAATCATCCAATACTTTTTTAGGACTTTTATTTTACTTGCTGTTGAGTCAGCATCTCATCATAAATATCTTTCAGAGACAATATACAAAGACATGCCATACTTTGTAACTTCTGCATGACATTCCAAATGGCATAATCTTTGCAACTGTTGTTCCACAGATGGTCATTAGAAAGTTTCCAGTGTTGGGTGAGGACCCTTTGTGTCCTGTCACAGACACCCTGTTAAACGAAGTCTGTGTAGTCTTGCATTTGTATTCATAAGATTCCTAAATCCCTTTTGAGATCCCTATAATTGCTAATTGAATCACATATGTAGATTTAAAATTTTCACAGACGTTGCTAAATTAATTTGTAGCAAATGTAATTTATTCCTTCTCCAACAGTAAGATTATCTAGTTCCTAACATACCTTAATAACATTTGGATGCTTTCAGTTTTTATAATTTTTGTCTATCTAATATGTAACAGTTTTATTTTATTTCCAGATGATAAGCCTTTATTTTCAGATAGATATTAACCAGGTTCAATCTTTGATGAACTGCATGTTCATATTCTTTACCCATTTTTTATAGTCTTTATTCTAAATAATTTGAAGGAACTATCTTAGTAGTTGGAATACTAAATTTTTGTTTCTTAAAGGAGTCAGCAATATTTTCTTTGGTTGTTTGGCTTAGTTCATGATGTTTTTGCTATGTTATTAGTTTTATGTAAATTATATCCAATTTTGTTTTTATAGCTTCTGAGTTTAATATCTTATCTCTTTTACTCTGCATTTATAAGACAATTTTATATGTTGTCACACACACTCTTGTTTTTCAGGTTTTTAAAAATATCTGTAACTTAAATGTCTCAAGGGTTTTTTTGTACATTGTGTGAAATAGGATATTAATAGACTTTTCTTCTACTTACAAAGCAAATATTCCTAAAATGATTTACTAAATAATACAATTTGCTGATTAAAATGTATTTTTGTCTCATATGGAGTTTTCATTGTATGAAAACTTTATTAAAATTGTCATAATTAAGTTAGCAACAGTCTGGACTTTCTAGTCTGTGCCAATAATTTATTCGTGCTCATGCTAGCAGCAATTAGCCTTCTATTTTAGTTATAGTATTTTAGGAATGTTTTGATATTTTATAGCACAAAGCTTCCTTAAAGGCTTTGGAATGAATATTCTTGCATATACATTCTTGCTTATATCATTTAGAGTGATTTTTGCCTATATTCCAATTTCACAATATAATCTCTCTGTAATTCTTTTTAGAATTATGTCACTTTTAATAATACTTTGATAATAATAGTATCATTTTAATGATATTACCAATATCCAGATATACAATATATTTCTACCATTCATTCATATATAAATCTTAACACTTTCTTCATATAGGTTTTCTATGAACTCTCTTGGTAAAATTATCCCTATGTGTATCAGAATTTTTCTTTTAATTTTGTTGCTATATAGTATAAATAAGCATGACAATTTTTAAATTTTATTTTATTCTCAGTTGCCTTAATATGTTATACAGATAATATATTCAATTGATATGCCTTTAAAATGTTACTTTATTTTTATATAACTATAATTAGCTATACATGGTCACAGCATGGTGTGATTTTACTATAAGTCTGAATATAATTTGCTAACATTCTATTTAAAATATTTATACTTAATTTTATAAAGGAAATTGGAGTTTCTTTCTCTGTGCTAGTTTTATTAGATTTGAGTATTTGAATCTGCTGCCTTAGTAAAGGCTACTGCATTTACCTTTAGTCGCATTTTTATTATACTTCTCCAGGCTATGACAATTTCTCAGCCTTATTTCCTATGACCTTAGCAGCTTTGATAAGTACTAGTAAGGAAACTGTAGGATAACCCTATATTTGTCTAATTTTTTCTTCTTGCTGACATTCCTACTGTGTTGAGTAGAAGTGGTGAGAGTGGGCATTCTTTTTTTTTTTTTTTTTTTTTTTTTGAGAGAGAGAGAGAGAGAGAGAGAGAATTTTAATATTTATTTTTTAGTTCTCGGTGGACACAACATCTTTGTTTGTATGTGGTGAGAGAGAGAGAGAGAGAGAGAGAGAGAATTTTAATATTTATTTTTTAGTTCTCGGCGGACACAACATCTTTGTTGGTATGTGGTGCTGAGGATCGAACCCCAGCCGCACGCATGCCAGGCGAGCGCGCTACCGCTGAGCCACATCCCCAGCCCCGGCATTCTTGACTTATAGCTGGTATAATATAGATGGAGAGCTCTTGGTTTTTAGCATTGATAATGATGTTAGCTATGTGCTTTTCCTAAATGCACTTTATTATGTGGAGGTACATTAGTGCTAAATTTTTGAGAGTGTTCATTAAGAAAGGATGTTGAACTTTGTCTAATGCTTTTTTCTGCATCTATGGAAATGATGATGTCACTTAATTTTTTATTCTGTTAATGTGGTACATCTCATTCATTGGTTTGCATCTGGGTTTAAATCAACACTTGGTCATGGTTTGTAATCTTTATGATGTGCTGTTGAATTCAGTTTGCTAGAGCTTTGTTGAAGATTTTCCATCTGTGTTTATCAGAGATAGCCTGTAGTTTTCTTGTACTATATTTTTCTGGGCTTTGGTGTCAGAGTGATGTTGACCTCATTACATGAATTTGGCAGTATTCTCTCTTCCTCTAATTTTTGGAATAGTTTAATAACATTGAATATTTGGTTCGTTTGTTTTAAATCTTTCTATTCTAAAGAAAGCCATTTAAAGTTCTGTATTTCCTTTTTGGTTTAGCAATATCCCAATTTTGATATGAGTTGTTTTGGATTGTTACATATATGTCTACCTTACTTATATGTCTACATTACTTGTGCCCCATATTTTTACTGCATTTTTTTAGTTTAGTTAGATTATTTTTTCACTTAAAAGAAATATATATATATATATATATATATATATATATATATATATATATATATAATTTTTTTTCCTTTCCTCAGTTATTTAGAAAATTGTCAGTGTTTTCTTGGTGGCCACATTCATAGTAATTTTCTGTTGGCATGCATTTTTTTAAAATTTATTTGTTCTTTTTAGATATAAATGGCAAGAATGTATTTTGGCATATTATACATACATGGAATATAAATTATTCTAATTAGGATCCTATTCTTGTGGTTGTACATAATGGAGAGTTACCCTGGTCATATATTCAAATAGCAGTCCAGGAAAGTCATGCCTGATTAACTCTACTCTTCTTCCAATTCCCACCCTTCCTCCCTTCCTTTGATTCCCCTTTGTCTAATCCAATGGAGTGCTATTATTCCCCTGTGCACCCTCCCTGTGGGTTAGCATCCAAATATCAGAGAGAACATTTGACCTTTGGTTTTTTGGGACTGGCTTATTTCACTTAGCATGATATTCTTTAGTTCCATCCATTTACCAGCAAATGCCATAATTTCATTCTTCTTTATGGCTGAGTAATATATATTGTGTATATATTTTGTATATATATCACATTTTCTTTATTCTATTATTTATTCATTATATTTATTTATAAATAAATAAATATTTATTCTATTTATTCATCTATTTAAGGACACCTAGGTTGGTTTTATAACTTGACTATTGCAATTTGAGCTGCTGTTAACATGGATGTAGCGGCATCACTGCTGATTTTAAGTCCTTTGGGTATAGATGGAGGAGTGGGAAAACTGGGTCAAATCGTGTTTCCATTTAAAGTTTTCTGAGGAATCTCCATACTGCTTTCCATAGTGGCTGCATGAATTTGCAGTCCCACCAGCGACGTATCAGAGTACGTTTCTCTCCACATCCCTGACAAAATTTATTACTTGTATTCTTTAATATTTGTCATGCATTTATTTTTGCACTTTAATTCTCAGTACTTGTTATCATTTTGTTTTGCCTTACCTCTTATTCCCTCTTGTGCAGGGCCTAAGTTTCCACTGCTCTTTAGACCTGAAATGCTCTACCTATAATCTCAGACCCTGATGCCCTACATCACTGCTACAATCCAGGTTCTGACCACTTTTCATGTTATTTTGCAAAGAGGGATCAAATATATACTGTTTTTCTTAAACTTGCTTAGCTCAGAACTAGGATGTCCAAAAACCAGTTTCATCTCCATGTAGGTATTTGTTAGATCTCTCAATTCTGGGATTCCAGATTCGTATATCAGAAACTTGCTTTTACTGCATTCTTTACCTATCCACAATGTTTCAGATGGAAAAGTGAAAACCTAAGTGTCACTCACAGTTTGGTCCTCTAGTCAGGAGACCATTTGGAGCAGAGAACAGAGACCAAGCCACGTGCATAAAGGGGAATCACACACACATACACACACACACACACACACACACACACACACACACACACACATGTCCCCCCAGCCCAGCTTGACCTTTTAAAGTGAATCTTGGCCTTCTGCAAGGCTTCCTTGTAGGAAAACCATCTAATTACTAGCCTCATTTAGAGTTTAAGTATATTTTAAATGGCTCCTCAACTCGAAAGTTAAAATTTATGAGGCCCACTGGGAAAGCTGGGAATGGAACCACCATTTGACCCTGCTATTGCCCTTCTCGGACTATTCCCTGAAGACCTTAAAAGAGCATGCTACAGGGATGCTGCCACATCGATGTTCATAGCAGCACAATTCACAATAGCTAGACTGTGGAACCAACCCAGATGCCCTTCAATAGATGAATGGATAAAAAAAATGTGGCATCTATACACAATGGAGTACTATGCAGCAATAAAAATGACAAAATCATAGAATTTGCAGGGAAATGGATGGCACTAGAGCAGATTATGCTTAGTGAAGCTAGTCAATCCCTAAAAAACAAATACCAAATGTCTTCTTTGATATAATGAGAGCAACTATGAACAGAGCAGGGAGGAAGAGCAGGAAGAAAAGATTAACATTAAACAGAGACATGAGATGGGAGGGAAAGGGAGAGAAAAGGGAAATTGCATGGAAATGAAGGGAGACCCTCATTGCTTTACAAAATTACATATAAGAGGTTGTGAGGGGAATGGGAAAATAAACAAGGAGAGAAATGAATTACAGTAGATGGGGTAGAGAGAGAAGATGGGAGGGGAGGGGAGGGGGGATAGTAGGGGATAGGAAAGGTAGCAGAATACAACAGTCACTAATATGGCAGTATGTAAAAATGTGGATGTGTAACCGACATGATTCTGCAATCTGCATTTGGGGTAAAATTGGGAGTTCATAACCCACTTCAATCTAATGTATGAAATATGATATGTCAAGAGCTTTGTAATGTTGTGAACAACCAATAAAAAATAAATAAAAAATAAAAAAAATAAAAAATAAATAAAAACATAACCTAAATGATTTATTATATTAAAAGAGAAAAAAAATTTATGAGGCCCAGAAAAATGTTCATTACAATAATACCTTTCATTTTCTTTGTCAAAACATTTTAAATTGCAAAAATGTTTTTATCTTCAAAACTTTATCAAACATTTTGTGGAGTCTTGTTCTCTCTTCCTGTAGGCTTAAGTAAATTCTGAAACAGGGCTTTGCAAACTGTCGTCTGTCTCAGAGTCTCCGGAGATATTCTAGAAATGTGAATTCTGATTCAGGAGGTCTGGGGAAGACAGGCTTATATATTTATAGCAAGTTCCTGGTGCCAATATTGCCAGTCCCACTGAAAACACTGAGACTATAAAGACCTTCTACACTTTTGGTAAAGTTTGTTTTAGATTCAGTTTATAAATCACAAATTTAAATCTATATTTTATGGACTCATTTCTTTTTTATTGGTGTGGGTAGGGGTTTGAACCCAGGGCCTCATACATGCCATGTAATTGTTCTACTACTGAGGAACATCTACAGTCCCTCATTTCATTTCTTTTTAATTTTTTTTTTTTTGGTTGTAGGTAGACAAATGCCTTTATTTTTTTTAATTTAAATATTTATTTTTAGGTGTATATGGACACAACACAATGCCTTAATTTTTTTGTGGTGCTGAGGATCAAACCCAGTGCCTCACCCACATTAGTCGAGCGCTCTACCACTGAGCCACAACCCTAGCCCCTCATTTCATTTTTTATATCTAACATTTCACCTACCTTGAAAACCCATATTATTTACTAAGCCTGGCCTGACATCTGTTTCAAAATGTCAACTGGATTTTAAGGGTCAGGATTGGTTAACAACTCAGACAAGATGCAAAGTAATTCATCATATAAAATGCAGTCAGTTCCCAAGAGTGGGTTCTGACATGAACTGTAGTGCTTGCAAGTTGAGGGACCATCTTGGGGACTTGCTTGGTATTACCACTGAAAGTCTCACTTCTTAGAAAGCCCCCGAGTTCTAAGCAATCAGGGACAGTTAGCAGTATTACAAGGACCCTTCACTGACCTAGACCAGTACTAGGCTCTTGAAGTGACTGTTTTAAAGGGGCCGGTCCTCCCTGAAACTGCCTCAAACCATCACTTTTCCTTACTCGTTTCTCAGAAAAGGTGGGTAGAATGGTTTAGACCCCAATCACAGGGCTTCAGTGATGTGCCCAGAGTCACATTAACTGAGGCTTCAAGTTTTTTCATACTTTTTCCTCTGCGATGAGCACCCAATGTCACCTGCTCTCTAAAAGAACAGAATATTTATTGAATTGGCTTGTGGGCAATGCTTTGCTGCACGACTTCTCTTAAAGATTTATTAAAAACTGACAAACAAAAATAAGCAAACAAAAGCCTTGCCTTTCTTTTATTCTGTGAAGCTGGGTACCCAAGAGATAAAAAAAAATACATTTTAATATTCTCTTGTAAAAGCTAAGGTTCCTCATGATTAACTTCTGGAACCATTAGTTCCACTTGCTGGTTATTTTTTGTGGGCTGATGGTTATCTTACCAGTGAAGATATTCATGATATTTGAAAAATATAATGCACATGTGCTAAAATATACCAAAATTGCCTAAAAAAGAAAAAAAACAAACAAACAGAGATCATAAAACACCTCATCCTTCTAGCCACATCGCAAGAATAATGACTCAAGTCCATTCTAATTGGATCCAGAAATCCCTGGGCATTTGGCAATTAGTAGTAGCAATTGTTCCATTAATAATGTATAATATCCTTAATGCCAACTGTGTTATGTGTTATTAAGCAAGAAAGTTCTTTTAATGTCTTTGTTTGGAAAAGGAACATGCTTGTATGTGGTAAAACTTGGGTTTTGTGATGATCCGACATTCAGTGAGGACTTACTAATGGGCTGAAATCAAACTGTGCTTCCAGGATGTGAAGGACAGCTCAGGAGTGGCACTCAGTTTATAATTACTGACTGACTTGAAAACGTCTTGAGCCACAACCAAGTAGTAGGCATTAGGCACGGGTCATCAGTTTTCACGGGAATGGTGGCCATGTCAGTTGGTATTTGTCAAAACCCTAAATACCTTGTAGTAAAATATTGCAACAGACTGTAAACATTGGCCTTGGAAACACTTGGGGAAGTATGCATGTGGAACTGGAAAATTGCCCCAGAAACTGACTAATAGAGCTGCTTCCATGCAGAGAGGCTCCTGAGCTTGGAACCTGTCCCAAATTAGATGTATTGAGATCCCCAGGCCGTGTTTTGCAATTCAAATATACCAGGACTTTCCATGGCAGCCTCTTGGCCTCCCCAGTGGTGGGGTCCTTTGAATGTTCACACATAAATGGGAGTCTTTGTTCTCTGGAGCATGAAGCTGAAGGAAGTTTGGGGCAAAAAGGGATTGTGTGGGTACATTTGAGAACAGGGCTGGGGTGGTCAATTCAAACTTTGGAGGGGGGGAAGAATTACAAAGTGCATAGCTTCTGAGGTTTCTGATGGCAATTCAGTACTGTCCAGTGGCTCAGCCAGTCTTTCTACATTCTTTTTTAAAAGCCAACAATAGTTCATTAAGTGTCAGGAAATGTAATGTTGGAAAAGTCGTCGTGAGATAAGGAGAATATTCGGGAGATCCCCTGTTTACCTTTGTCCAAACCTGTTTGTCTCAAAGTAACCGCTTTCACGAGAGAAGAATGTTACTCTGCCACCTGCGTTCTTCTTTCCCTGGTCCTGAAAATGGGTCAGAGGCAATTTCTTTAATCATCAGGTTTTTCTGCTGTTTCAGTTCTCTGGTGAGTCACCTGAATTTGCAGCCCCCAAGGGTTTACATGATAGAGCCAACTTGCACTGGTGATTCATTTTCAGACATAGCTAATGATCCATCTTGAAAAAAAATGACAAATGGTTCTTCTCTTTAGTTTAATACTCCGCATCTTGCATGTGGCATTTAGGTAAACCAGTCTATAGAAAAATGGAGCAATCTGTGTTGAGTTTAGGCTCCTTGAAGACAGAGGTCATGTACTCATCATCCTTTGTCTTCCCGGACCTAATCTGGCTCATTAAAGATGTCACTGTGTCACCATCTTCTGGAATTCTCTGGTGTCACACATCCCATCTCCCCTGGTCAGCTAAGTAGGGGTTCCCTGGCACTAAGCTCCAGCATGATAGCACACGCCACTTTATTTTGTTTCCTCAGGAGACTGTAGGAAGTGAATCTTTTATTTCCATATCCCCAGTGCAGTAGGTGAAAGAAATGAATGAACTCAAAGGCACCTGGATCAAGGCTGGTAGAGCTGAATTGAACAGGCACACTGTCTTGTAGCGCTGGAGTGGGATTTAGTGTAGGTGATGTAATGTAACTTGACAGGGTAGTTAAATATTGACAGGCAGGAGGAAGCACACTGGCTCTTTGCAAAGAAGGAAGTAAGGGCTGACTGTGGCCATCGGATCAGAGAGCCAAGGCTGGAAGCGGCTGCAGTGGTTCTTGTGACTCAGCTGAGGTCACGCAGTGCACTTGGCTCTTGCTTCCCTAGAGGTAAGCTCTGGAGCCTGGCTGGGAGGAAGATGGGTTGCGATGTGAGTGAAGGTGGCCTCTCTCTGAGCCTATGGCTTGGACATGGCTTGCATCCCAGATGCTCTAGGCCAGCTGTGCACCCCTACATGGCTCTGTGATCCTCATTTAAGACAAGGAGCATGAATCCTGTTTGAATCTGTCTCCCTTCACTCCACCTTACCTGCACTCCTAAATGATCTGTGCTTTTGCTATAACCTCTTAAATGCTGCTGCTATGTGCCTGCGATCTGAATGCTTAGTTGAGGAATTTGTCCATAAGAATTCATTTATAAGCACTCTTTGATGGTAATGATTAGAGACACGCATAGCAATGGAATTAGGAGGTCATAAACAAGTTCACTGCTACCTGGTGCTGCTTTACAGATGCAGGGGTGGGAAGGGGAGGGAGCGGTCCATTAGGCAATGTTTTAGTCTAATATGGATGAAGAAATGAGCAGAGGAGAGTTCAAGGAGGATGTTGGGTTAGTGAGAAAATACCAACAGGGAGAAGGCAGAGAAGTGGTTTAAGTGAATCTAGTTCTGCATTTAGAACAGGACACATATCACCTTTCAGAGGAAAAGGCCCCGCTTGACTTTAGAAAGATTTGAATCAGCTGGCCTGTCTCAGGTGAACTTTTTAGAAAAGTTTGTTCCTGCTCATAATTAAATAGTTCCATGCAGCCATAAGGAACAGCCAGAAAAGTCTTTACTTTTTCCTTTACTTGTTTTTTTTTTTTTTTTTGGAGAAGGAGAAAATGCTTGGAAGCAGCAGAATGAGGAAGATTTGGAAGTCAGACCTAGTTCAAATCTGAGCTTAGCACAGGACAAGGTAAGCAGCCTCATCCCTGTAAACCTTTATTTCTTCACCTATGAAATGGACGTCAGAGGCTGCCTGGGACCTAGCAGTTTGTCACAGAAGAGCAGTTTCCCTTTTCCAACTTCAAAAGAGGTATTATATTTTACTTTTTGTTAAAAGGAATAGACTTTTAAAGATACCATTTACACATCATACATTCATTTGCTCATACTAGTCAGAGGGTTTTAATATATACACAGAACTGTGTGACCAAGACAATATTTTAGGACATTTTCACCACCCCAGAAAGAAACCTCAGGCCCAGCAGCAGTCTTTTACTATCTCCCCACAATCTCCCCAGCCCTGGCTGGCACTGGTCTATTTTCTGTCTCTATGGAATTTGCCAGTTTTGGGTATTTCATATAAACAGAGTCACACGATAAATATGTGGTGGTTTGCGACTGGTTTCTTCTACTTACCATAATATTTTGTGGGTTTATTTGTGCTGTAGTATATTTCACAGTTCATTTTTTAAACTGCCAAGTAATATCCCATTGTACAGAAATAAAACATTTCACTTATCCATTCATGATTTGATGGAGATTTAGATTGTTTCTGTTTTTGCGTCTATTATAAATAATGCTACTATAAAATTCATGTGCAAGTTTGGGGGTAAGCAAAGGTGTCTATCATATTTTCTTCATATGATTTTAATACTAGCTTCTCAAGGTATCAGGAGAAAGTTCAGGAGGGAGTACTAGGGGAGGCCACTCTTGACTGAGCAGAAATGGATGGGGGATGTTAAAATGGCTATCTCTGTACTTCAAAATATTGAAATACAAAAAGTAGGACTTTTGCAATGTATACTTTTAACAAATGAAAAAATTAAGTCTTATGTAGAAGTGGATAAAATGAACCAGCATCTTGTACTAGCTTGTGTAAATGTACAAATGTCTCCACATTATCCACATTGTCACTATAGGATCAAGGTATGTCATTTCTATTTTCCCTTTGTGGAAATTATCATGAATGGTTTTACTAAGTAGGAAAACAGAAGCAATAAGTGGTAAGGCAGGGATTGCAGAATCAAATTTGTAGATAGCCCAGAAAAATAGAGTAATGAGTGAAAGGGACAGTTAAGATGTGTGTCTGCATAAGCATAGTGATACATTCTAAATCACCCATGGCTTCACAGTCAAGGAGACTTTAGGGAATGGTAAGGAGTGTGGCGTATCACAGTATACATGTCTCCCTACAAGGAGCAGAGAACACTGGAACTCCAGCTGTTTGCCACCATGTATGTATGTGGGCTCACATGACCATGCCTTATAATTCTTCAAGACAACCATTTAGAATTGTTTTTGAAAATTCATTTTATGAGCCAAATGAGATATACCTGTGAACCATATTTACTCTACTAAAGATAAATTTGCAGCCTTTCAAGTGAGATAAATCATGTTACCTGGCAGCCACAAGATTTGAGGGCTAATGCCAGTGTTATCCTCTTATTAATTGTATTATTCTTCACACCTTCTATTTCCTCTTGGGAAAAATAAAGGGATTCGATGAAATGTGCTCAGTCGTTCATCTCGCTTCAAATGTTCTGAGTTTCCATAAGGACAGCTGCAGTTCAGGGTTCTATCTCTGATTCCCCCAACGTGGAATGCATTATGGTCAGAGGTACACATTCCCAATAATACAACCTTGAAAGTCAAGGATGCTCTGATCAGCCTCCTTTATATCTCATAGTTGAGAGCTGCCATTTTTTTTTGCCTTTGACTTTGAATCATATTGTCTCCGTAGATAGAACTTTGGTTTTTTTTTTTTTCATTGTAACTCTATATACCTCACTTTGAACCCATGCGAGAGGTACAGAATTCCATCATTTTATTACTATGCTGCAACATTTTAGATTTACTTGTCTATTTTAAAAATTGATTTCACACTTACCTGTTATAAGCACCAAGAGCAACGGAATTCTCTAGTTCTCTTATTTGATGATTTCATGGAGAAATATTTCCAGTTGAAATGTCCCAAACGTCAGAGGCCACAGCTTTATAAAAGAACTGCATGTTTGCCCTCTGCTGGTCTTTACACCTAATTTTGCCTGATGTTGGGCTGTGGACCTGAAAAAGACAGGAATAAAAGAGTCACCCCCAGACCAGCTTGAAAGGGGCCCTTGAATTCTCGATTTGCCCTCTGATCCTTCTCTTTTTTCACTCAGAGGCCAGTGTGGGAGTAACTCATTAAAACAATACTGTGAAAGCCAGCATTTCTTTATTTGGGAGTAGCCCTGAGGTCTGAACAGTCTAATTACTACATACTTGGGTTCACTGTGCTTTTCAGACCTTTTTACAATTTGTTCCTGCAAGCCATCCTGCGAGTTGGAGCAGAGCCATTGCCCCCGTTTGACAGTCAAGGAAATTGAGGTTCTGCACTTGTTCCAATCTCAGAGTTGATTAGCTGCAGAACTGGAATCAGGAGATGCCCATCACCCAAGGCACTTGTCAGTCACTTAGCCACAAAGACAATTCCTATCTTGGATAAGTAAATCGGGAAGCAAGGTCAAAGAAGCCCTGTATTTAAGCTTCTAATACCATCCTCTGAAAAACAGTTGTAGAGAGTTTATGAAAAGCCAAAATCTTACATCGCACTTATTTATGTGAAATGAGCATCTACATTTTTTTTTCTACCTGCTCCCTTCCTGCCATCAGGCAAGTTGGCCCTAAAAACTGTTGGACTGAAAATTCTTTGCTTTAAAGTTCATCTCAGAAATGTCTACCCCGCCCATCACTAATTTCAGTGGCTAACAACACCCACTGTTTGAAATTTTCTACTTATGTCAAACAAATTTCTCACATTGCAGTTAATGTTCGTTTTCTTCCACTCCTTTTCTTCTCACTCAAAATGTTGAACAGCTGGCCTCATTCACAACATAATAGCTCTTCTACCATTCTGGCCTGCTTGACCCACTCCAATCCAGCCTTCTCTTCTCCAGGCAAAATAATACCGGGGCTATTTAGCCTCTGCTCCCAGGTCCTGTATTTCCATCCTTTGATCTACATTGTGGTTCTCCCCTCAATCCTCCTCTTGGAGGCCCAGGAGGACAATAGCTCCATCATCTAAAAAAGGGCACTGAGGCCTCTGCAGTGAGAGGTCACAGAGCCTGGGGCTCCCATCCCAACCCCTCAAATTAGCATATTTCCCACATTGTACTGGGCATCAGCTCCGCTGGGGAGGACACCTGCCAGGGTTCAGGCAGTTCAGGGGCGGTTGGCAGACTGACCTACTGAACTCACCACATCAACCTGGGAAAGTGGGTCAAGGGTTGATTACATGCTGGGACATCTTTAGGAGTGCTGTAGGCTCACCTTGGAGTGTCTGGGAGGAGAGTAGGGGGCGGGCCATCGGGGTTAATGGGAAATTGCCATGTGGGATTGTCGAAAATCACAAAGTCGCTGAGAGAGCTGACCCTTCTGGGCTGATCTGAGCAAAGTGCCAACTGTGAAGAGCCAATAATGGGAACATACAGATGAGTCAAATGAAAGAGAATTTCCTGGGGTCCTTAAAAGAAAGAAAGAAAAGAGTACAAAAGCTAACTTCTTTTTCTTTTAAAATATACTCTCTGGGGCAAAAGGAAAGATAGTTTTATTCTTCATACAAAAGGGTAAGGAGAAAAGGATTTCTTTCTTTTTTTTCATTTTAAGCAACATTTTAAAAGCAGGGTATCTGATAACTTTTACTGAAACTTGTATTTCTCAGTCTAATTCTTAGGATTGCCCCACTTGCAGATGCACCCCAAAACAAATGTTTTGAAGGGAAAGAAGTTTTGTAAAATGAAAAAAAATTCTACCCTCAAAAGCCTCTTTTTCTTAAACTTGAGAAGTTGCATTTGCTTTGGGAGTAGGGTTTTCTCCAAGATAAATTCATGGGGTTCAAGGGCATGAGGTTTTTTTTTTTTTTTTTTTTTTTTTTAACACAGAGCTTAGCATGTGAGTTAACATCTTGACTGATAAAAATAAAAACAGCCTTAAAAATCCTGTGCATGTAGCAATTGGAACACAACACCAAACTAACTTTTATTTTCATAATGCCAAAGTAGATTATTTTTAATGCCAAGTGCCAAGGTGGACATCAGCCTTCTTCCGCAACTCCCCTGTAGTAATAAAGCCCAAGCCTTCAGTCCTGGGTATTTTCAAGAAGCCTCTGGTTTCTGTTTGCTGTGATCCTTATCACCAAGAGCACAGAAGACAGATTCTTTTCTCTTTAAAGGGTGCCAAGTTCTCAGAAATCCTGAAAGTAATTTTGTGAAGATAAAAAAAAAGTCGTTCCAAAAATGTGGTGTTTTTTTTTTTTCTCCATAATTTGAGAGGCAATTTCTTAAAAGCAAATCCAAAGTGTGTTTCTTTTAAGCTCCTGTGGGAAATTCCCCTTCTCCCAGGTTCTGGAAATCAGGACATATCTGTTTGCTAGCAAAGGATCACTAAAATGGAATTCCCACTGGCTTCATTCTCTGAAAAACGGGGCTTCATCTACCTTGTTCCCACTGGATCCCGAGCCCCACAAATGCCTTGCACAGAGCAGGCTCTGGATGTTAGTTAAATGCACAATAACCTGCCATCCATCCCATGAAAAGGTAGGGGAGACCTGAGGTTCATCCAGCCAAACAGAACCCTGAAAGAACAGGCACTAAATGAAAACTAGAAATTTTTAACTCAACCGAACTGTTGTCAGACTGTTTGGTCTGACAGATTTGTTTCATTCTCAAAATCAAACCACACAGCCCACAGTCTGCCTCTCACAATGATAAGTTTACTTTTGCTCAGACAAATTCATCTCTGGCAATCAAAACCTATTTAATCTACATCTGTATCTGTATCTATAACTATAGCCCTTCAAAATAAATGCATGATTTAAAAAATAGCAAGAGAAGAATTTTCTTTTCAAAAGTTTCATGAAGAGAGCCTGGGTACACACATGTGTGCTTGCAACAAAGTATTTGAATAAGAAATAAAAATACAGTTTTGAGGTCAAGCTCTACTTGAGGATCTGAGTTTAACTTAATTAAGGGAAGCCACAAATTATTTACATGTTCTGCAGCCCAATGGTCAATGGAACCCCGGGTGACCAAACACTCTTGTTCAAAGAGCCAAAGCCCCTTTGACCTTTCAATGTATTATCTGAGGGAGTTATGGTCAGCTGGCTCCTAAAACAACCTAGGCCTGCAGCTGCTCCGCCAGCTGGCCGTCACAGGTTTACAGCAGAAAACTTGGAGGAGACTCATAGCCTCACCAGATGCCTTATCACAGGGTCCAGCTGATGCCCCACACAGAGCAAACCAACTCCATGCTTCATATAAAATGACCTGATTTGGATGACATAGCTGTTTGTTTCAAGGTAACGGAGTAAGTACATTACATTTATATTTTAATTTTCCAAAGGTCTGAGCTGTAGTCAGATCAGCGGCCACTGACCATTGCCAAATCTCAGAGGGCAGGACGAGCATTTTGCAAGGAATGCCAGGTATGCAGTCTCTTTTGACTCTTGACAAGGTGCAAACAGCTACATTAATAATCCACTTCTGCCAGTATGTACTGAGGCAGTATCAGAAGGGGCTATGGAGTTGAATTAACCTGTGCAATCAAACTGAATCAATCTGAGGACCTAATGGACAGAAGCAGCTTGGTTTGTGTCTTTACTGATTTGTAAAACAGCTAACCATTAGTGAGCATATTGTAGGTCAAAGTTCAACACCAGGGAGGGATTAAAAGAATCCTATCCATGAACCCTTGACTCAACAGGCCACTGGAGGGACCATTAGCCAGAACCTACATCTGCTCCTGAATTTTAAATGTAATCTAACTTTCCTGATAAGTTAATTCATTTGTTAAAGAATAGGTAAAAATACCATGTTCTTCTTATTATAGGTTTGTGTGCTATAATATTCCACCCATAATAGATTCCTTATGGACAAAAATCTGATTTTCCTAGTAAAATTATGAGACATTGTCACTATTAAAATAGCCCGATCAGGGAAAACTACCACATCTGAACATGGTGTGCACAGTGAGAAATTGCTAGTAGGAAGGTTGGACAAGATATTGAGCACACTAAGGATTGTAAAATGTATCTTTTAAAAACACACACACAAAGATGGACCAAATGTGTGAGTCAATTTCATGCTTTTTTTGATGCAGCAAGGAATGACCTGAATTCATCCTCCCTGTCTATGCCTCATTTTCTGTTGTTGTTGTTTTTGTTTTGTTTTTTTGCCCTTTGCTGCTCAGTGATAATGGGAACATTGCTTGGCCTTTGGGGTAAATGATTCCACTTGAGTAATTTACCATGTGGAAATCAAAGGGGACAGATTTCTAATGTGGAAAATGTTTTAACATCAGAAAACCAAAAGGCAGGCTCAATTTACAAAGACACCTTGTCTTTGAACCATGGAGCATGCATTATATATATGGAGAGGTCCAGTTAAACTATGGGGGGGTCTAGATATTTCCAAATTTGGTGAATTAGGCCTTACCTAATGCCCTTTTCATAAATAACTTCAGACTATTTTTGACCTGAAGAACTGATTGTATTTCATATAGCTGCAGAGTTATAATAGAAATTGCTATAGCACGACATTTAGTATGTCATTGATTTTTCTTGGAACCTGTCCTAAGTGGCTCTCCTACTATAGACGAATACTATAATGATACCTATTATGAGCAAGGCCCCAAGGACACCAGGATAGTGAAGTGTCCTGTGTTCTTATTCATGATACAGTGTTCAGCTCCAGATAAATTGTGTGAACTCAGATGACCTCTTGGATGACCAAGACTTCAACCCTATCACTCTTTATAGAAGAGTGGGAAAAAATATCTCATATCTCTTGAGACCAGACAAGTAACATACATAGTGAAGCAAGCTGGGTGGAGAATGAGACAAAATGAAGATAACCATGCCCGTCTCAAGGGCTCATAGGTTTCTCTGCTTCTGATTATTATGAAATAACAATTGTGGGAACATGGGGTAAGCCCAGCACTACTAGATCTTCCAACTTTTCAAGAAAAGCCAGAAAAATTTTATGCAAGATTTTTTGTGTAAAAATCTTCTTATTAATTAAGGTTAGATAATTTTTTAAAGCTTTTGTTTTGAAATAATTGGTGATTTACATGCAATTATGAGAAAAGTACAGAAAAATTCTATATACTCTCTTCCCTCTTTCATCATCATGCATAACTATGGCATGTCACAACCAATTGTTAGCTGACATTAACATTGACATTGCTACAGTACACCATCTTATTGGCTCATTTTTTTAAAATTTCACAAACATCAATTAAAAATATTTGAAGACTAGCAATAGCCTGTCTTAATATTTCTGTTCATAATCCGTTGGTATTACAGTCTGTCTAGATTTAGGAGACAAGCCATAAATTTGGATCCTTATAGCTGAAGCTAGAAAAGTTATTTAAAACATTGCTACAAGAAGGAGCTCACCTCATCTTTTCCTTTCTGAGTGCTTCCCAGTCTTACAGTCTGAATTCCACTCCTTCTAGCCTATTAGTGGGTGCTTAACTTGGACCTGTCTTCTGACACTTGTATTTTCTCTTCCTAATATGCATCTCCATATGCTGACCTCATCTTCCATTTAAATTTGATTGGCTTTGCATGTGTCCCCAGGCAGCCTTACCCTGCAGGCTCTGGCCTCAGGTGCCCTCTGGGGTCATAGACTTATCTTATTTACTCTCTTCAAATTCCTTCTCAGCTCCTTCTCTTCCCTCCCTCCCAACCGAAGGCAAGTCATTTTAGCACACTTCAACTTGGTGAATAATGAAAATATTTATTTGTGCTGGAACTTTGAAATCTTAAATATTCCTTTAAGTAAAGTGACTCATAATTTAGGGATTATAACTATGAAGTTTTTTAAAACAATAATAATGTCATAAAAAGTCAGTTTTCTACTGTAATAACTTTGAGACCTCTATGGTAATGGGGGTGAGGGATGCCAATAAAGTCTAAGGGTGTTTGTAGTAGAAATAATACTTGTAGATTTCCTTTAGTTTTACAGAAAGTGAAGGAAGAAGTTACTGTTTTCCCTTCAGTCCAGTTTTTGATCGTTTCTTACTTGCTCTCTCTGATGCAGGTATCTTTTCCAACATGTATGTTGTTCCCTTCTCTTCAAAGTCACCACAGTGGAGGTCATCCCTAGTCGTATGTACATGACAGAAGGTGGAAAGAATTGCCCTGACCTGGACCTTTTCAAGGCCATCTGTGGAATTTAGGATGAGGGAGAGCCAGTGCCCTGACTGTGCACCACCAGGTCCTTGTCCTTTCAGACAGCTAGGGCAAAGTATGGCAGACTGAGTGGCTTACAAACAACAGAAATTCCTTTCTCTCAGTTCCGAAGCCTAGGGATCTGAGATCAGAATACCAGCATGGTTGGGTTCTTGTTAGGACCCTCTTCCAGAATGCAGAGGGCTAGCTTTGGGAATCTCCCCAGGGAGGAAGGAGAATTAGAGTGCTTGAACTCTTTATCAGAATGCTTATCCCACGCATGAGGGCTTCACTCTCCAAAGTCTCTACTCCCATATCCTTACCTTTGGGACTAGGATTTTAACATGTGAAGTTAGGAACAGACATTCAGTCCATAGCAGTAATAGATATGACCACGGGGGGATCGCAGACTATAGCCAGCTGCCTTCATCCCATAATTTTATCCCTTGATATTATGGATGAACAATAGTTGCAGGGCTTCCACACTATTAAGTGATAGACCTTTGGGTTTATGTCACCTTTACTAAGCAAGAGAAATAGATTTTAGAAGGAGAAATATGCTCTCATTCCTCCTGGGCCTCCCCTCCTCTCCCAACCTGATAAGAATACAAAAAGATATTCTCCTTGATCTGTTTTTTTTGCTCTGCCTAGATTCTCTAAGCCCTGTCTTCAGCTCTACTCTGAAATCACGGTCTCTAGGAATCCAAACCCATGCTGCCTGCCTTCTACCACCCCAGGGGAATATAAGTGGTGGGTCTGTCCTTGAGCTTGCCCATCTGTGACTCCCATCCCAGCTATGGATCCTCCTCCTCACCCCAACATCTCCCACTGAGTTCTGCTAGTCCACAGATCCCACTGAGTTCTGCAAATCCTGCTGGCACCTCTCTTAGTGGCACATCCCTCCGTCATTAGTAGTCAGCACTCCCTTTTGATATCTAAGCCAAAAGTATAAAGTTTGCCCAAGTCCTCTCCAGGACCCTGGCATGTCTCCTCCCCATGCCTACACACATGAGCATCAAAGCAGAGGAGATATGGTGAAGGCTGAGTTCTGACCTCCCTCCTACCACTAGGTGTGAGATGGACAAGGATGAAGGCTTTGGACTTCAGTTTTCATGTGTGAAGATAAAAAGATGCAATATCCATCATTATTATATTCATGTTGCAGGCAAAGTAACTGAGGCTAAGAGAAGAATAGAAAACTTTCCCAAGGTCTCATATCTAGTTAGTGTGGTATGACAGGTCTGATTCTATAAGGGACGACTTGAGATCGATGGAATTTCAAGCTTCTACCACTCCCATTGCCTAGAGTGCATACAATGGACTAGTGGGCTCTCCTTGGCCTTTTAAATTCACATGTAAGTCACTGGGGACTTTTGGATAATTACAAGTGTCTATACTCCTCCCCAAAGATATTTTGATGTAATCTTGGGTGGGTGGAGAGTTTGGAGATCCTTCCTTTTTAAAAGCATCCAAGGTGATTTTAACTATAGGCTTGATTAAGCATGACCTACTTAGATCAGTGGTTCTTTAATTTGGACTGCATCACGTTCAGAGGGAGACCTTATGGAAACATTTCACTGGACTCCACTCCCAGATTTCTGATTCTGTAAGTCTGAAGAGGGCCTGAAAATTTGCATTTCTATCAGGTTCCTGGTGTTATTGCTGCTGTTGTTCTGGGAACCACATTTACTCTAAGGCACAGATATAGATTGAAGATTGTAATAGAGTTAGATTTATCATTTATTGAGCACTTGCTGGGTACTAGGGAAGAGTATTTATCTGATATGATTTAACCAATAAATGATATTTAATCTTTCCTAGAACTGTTTGATTTTAGGTGTTATTGTTTCCATTTAATAATTGAAGAGAACAGAAACTGCAAGAGATTGAATCTATGCTTCTCACACTGGGATATGTGGGAATGTCGTACAGATTATGAAAACCACACAATGAATAGCATATAATTTCTTGGATTGTGAGTTTCATTGCCATAGGCTTATACTCTTGGCTGAACAGACTTGAACAGTTTTGGAGGGAACATATATTCACGTTACCTGTGCATTGACTAAGTTTGATGTATATTCTAGACAATGGAGTCAACTCAGCAGTGGACAGTTAAAACATAGTGGTAATTTATTCTCATACTACTTCATAAATAATATAAAGAGGCAAATGCTGATTAAAATGAGATTAAGAAATTGTTACTGTTGCCCTATAGACATAGCTACTTTCCAAAGACACAGTGAGCAGCCCTTGCTGTTTTTGGATTTGGGACTAAGTTTTAGAATAGTACAGCATGAAGTTTCCTTTATTATTATAACATCTCTAGCACCATTTTTATTAGTCATTAGTTCTGTTATGAGAATGTTTCTTAAGTAAGCTTTTAACTACTCTAGTGATTATATGTCAGGGCCCTTTTCTCATCATTTGGTAAAAAAAAAATTATTCTTATATAGTCTACAATTTTATCTTCCATAGCAAAATCTGATTAAATGCATTTATTATAGGGTAATCGCGTGGAAAAGCATTTCTTCACTTGTTTTGAGTCATAGGCAACTTTACAAATCTGATAGACAATACACACTCTTTTCTAGAACAGTGCATATGAACACTATTTATGCTTATGAGCATCTTGAATTTTAGAGCATTCGCAGACCACTGAAAGTACCCTGAAGCCTAGCCATGGGCCCCAGATTAAGAACCCCTGCTGAACTCTCCAAGCTTCTGCATCACAAGGTTTATGTCTTGCCTGAACTTATATCTCAGGTGTCTAATGCACTGAATGGCTGGTAAGGTTCTTATTCTATGTCAGGGAATGAACTGGTCTCTACAAGACCAATGAAGTAGGAAATACGCTTAAGCACTCATAAGTACAGGGTGACATGATCCCCAGGGACCTCTGTTGGCTACCCAGCAGGAGGAGACTGGGAGTATTCTGAGACAGACATTCCCATGTCAGTGTCCTCTACTGGCTAGCACCATCTGATTCATGTTTGTACCATCTGACTCATTGCCAGGTATTTAGGGCCATGAGTTCTTGCTAGTCTGGACTGGGTCTTCAGAGCTGTCTCCCCGTATTTCTTCTTTTCATTTCATACTTTTTGCTGTGGTCCTGGCCTGTGATATGTGTCTCACAGCTGATGTCCATAGTTAGCCTCTTCTAAGCAGGGAAGACTCTCATCCCACGTGTAGAAGGCTGCATTATATCAGAAAGACTACACTCCAGGGACAGCTTCTAGAAACATCTATCAATACCCGAAGAATTGCAAAAATCAGAAATTGTTTTTGTGAAATTGCTGGCTTTCTAATAATGTTGATGAATGTTAGAAATGATCTTATTGGTGAACTTCAAGATTCTGGGTCTTTGCCAGATCTGGATTAGTTACATATATTCTAGAGACATTCACAACTGTTGTATGAACAGGGTTTAGAAATCGTGCAAAGCTTGTGACTTGCTCCTGTAGAGAGGGCATCTCAATCTGAATTCCTATGATTCCTTTGCCCAGGCCTTGCTACAAAGAGTTTTAATTATCTGATGCTGATTAAAAGAGTAACAGAATCCTGCCTCTGGGATGTTTGGTGTCTGCCTCCTATAAACCTTTCATGAAAGGTGGTGGGTGCGGCTCTGAAAGGACAGAGAGCCAGGACTTCCCTGACCTTGCACAACAGGTAATAAGGACCATTTTTATGCCTTCTTGCTAATACATATTTATTTAATAAATGTTTACATGTGTGTAGGCAAATCTGGTCTGAGGTTTGCTTTCATTATAACTGAATAGCAGGGTCAAACTTCTTTGGGAGATGTCTTATCATCTGCCAAAAGAATCTTCCTGTGTGAGTGTGTGTGTGTGTGTGTGTTTGTGTGTGTGTGTGTGTGTGTGTGCGTTGCTTTTGTTGTTGTTGTTGTTTGTTTTTATGACCAAAATGGCTTTGGACTGTTCACAGCACTTCAGTTCTATGGCAAATTTACTTGCAAGAGAGAGTCCATATATTTTTTTTTTTTGGCAGTGGTAGCCACCCAGAAAGAAATGCAGTAGCTTAGAATATCCAACTTTTATTTCTCAGTTATGGCTCTGTGAATCCGCTGAGGTTCTGCTAGGTCCCTGATGGGTTTGGCTGGACTCTATGCCAGGCTTCAGGATGAAGTAGAGTCTGCTCCTCTGATCTTATCCCAGAATCCAGACTCTGGATCAGCTATTCAGGGCATCTTATTCTCCAGGTAGAGGCAGAACCATAAGAGATGCAGGCAGACATGCTCTGCTGGAACGGGGACACTGTTCCTTCTGCTTGTTTCACTTGTGAAGCCAGCCCCATGGCAAATACCAAAGTTCAGTGGGGTGGGAAGTGCTGGACACTTCTCCCCACCTTCAGGAGTAGAAGGGAAAGGAGAATCGTAAACAAATACTGCAATCAGTTACCCTTCAAGTCAAGTAATGGGGTCTTCCTGTGTTCCCTAGCCACCAGGGTGATGTCACCTTTAGTCAGTTCCTGAAGCATTAGCTAAGTAAGGTGGATAACCCTCCGTTTTTGAGAAGGAAGTAAGTCAGACGTGTAGATGGCATAGACCTTGGCCTTGAGCATCTCTTAGTCTTGAAGAGGAAATGCTATTTCAACTTCTGAGATCATATAAGTATACTATGGAACAATATTCATAGAGAGTTGAAAAAAATTATACAGTCAATGTAAAGATGAAGATCAATTCCAGGATCACCCACAGATACCCAAATCCCTAGATACTCAAGTTCCTTATGTAAAATGGCATATTATTTGCATATAACCTATTGACATCTATTTTTTTAAATGATAGCTCTCTTTGATGTATACTTTTAATTGTCTTTTTGTTACTTATAATATCTAGTACAACATAAAGGGTCATTATAATGTAAAGGTCATTATAATGTTTGCTTAGGGAATAATAAAAAGGGAAAAGATCTATACAGGTTTAGTACAGTTTTGTTTCCTTTTTTCATCCAAAGTTGGCTGAATTTGTGGGTTCAGAATCTATACATGCACAAGGATAATGTCCATAAAAAGAACATAAAATTGTTGCTGTGCAGAAGTCTGTTATAAGAGTAACAGTATTAGGCCTATACTTCCATTAATACGTATGTCCCATGCCTTGGGGGTGGAGTACATAAAGGATTCTCCTCTTCTCATACCTTCAGTCAGATGCTTTGACTGAAAAAGAAGAAAAATACATTCAAAGACCCAGACCCTATCTCCACAGTAGACTATACAATGCTACACAAACCACTTATGTTTCCCGCATCCTCAGATTTTTAATTTGTAAAATGGATGCTGTCAACCAGCTTGCAAAGTCTCGAAACCAGAAAAGATAGTATGGTTTGTCTTTGGGTTCCCTTTGGCTGAGGAGCTTCTAAGTGAAAGGACACCTCACTAACAATGATGAGACTGTTCCCACCTACTGAATTATTGACTACTTTTGATCTCCTTTTTTCTTCCTTTTCCTAAATATCTATAAAATCAAGCTCACTTGTTTTTATTATAACTCACTGCTAGATTTCCCTCGATTATTTTGTATGATTTAAAGTCGAAGAAATGCTTGAATTTATTTATGTTTTCTATGTTTGGCACCTGGCGCTTATTTGGTAACTTTGCTCAAGATAGTCTCATTGTGACACTGTGACACGGATTTCCAGCCAGCCTGGGAAGCTTGGGAAACTCTCATTCATGGCATTAGACTCTAAATGGGCCCTGGGGCTCAGTTTGTTAAGTGGATGGCAAAGTCACTGCCCTTGTGTGGAAGAGGTGCATAAAATGAGATTCACCCCCCATTGCCTGTCACCCCCCCACACCCACTCCCCTGTCAGTCTTCTTCCCAGGCTTGCTTAATCGTTTTGAATGCTGTGGTAAGTGGATTATTCTTAAATGGAAGCCTGGGCAAATCTGGTTTAAACTGGAATTCATTGAAGATTTTAAAAGAAGCCAATAGGAGGAACGAGGATTAGTTTGGTTTCTCTGTTTTCACTGTGTACAGACAAGCCCTAAAGGAAAACAACACAGTTATCCTGAGAGCAAACACTTCTGTGTTTCTAAGAAAACTTGAAAATCTTCTCTGATCAACACCTGAACAATAGAACCTTGCTCCTTGCAAGTTAAGGCAAAATTCCTGGAGGCCTGTTTCATGTTGAATACCTGACGGACAAGTGTTCCGTATCACAGGACTTGGGCTCCTGGGTGCCTCTCAGATGCTCAATGTCTTGAGTTCACCCCTTTGGCAAACAGATATGGCTGGAATAAATGGCGGAACAGAAATGCCCCGCTAACCACTTGGGAGAATGTTCTCCAATATTGGATCTGAGGCCTAGAAAAACGCAAAGGAATTGTCAGAAAGATTGGATTCATGTGAAAACCTGTGCTAATAACTGAAGTCTTCCATCTTCTTGAAATGGGAGAGAGAAGAGGTTGGGTTTGATAAGAATAATGCGAATTTGGGATTGGGGATTTAGTTCAGTGGCAGAGTGCTTGCCTAGCACACACGAGGCCCTGACTTTGGTACTGGGCTCTGAAAAACAAAGCAAAACAAAACAAAAAGAATAATGCAGATGTCTCCAGAAGAAAGGAAAAAGAGGAGCTTGAATTTGCACTTTCCTTTTTTTTTTTTTTTTTCCTTTAAGGGGAGTTAAATTCTGGCCAGGTTCGATGTTCCCTGGTATTGCATCTGCCCAAGTCTGGGAGACTTGGAGTCACTTATTGGAAAGCAGCAGTTGCATTCCTATACCAAATGGAGTCCAACTTGCATTTTTGACTAATATAATTAACCACTCATTCTTTTTCCCTTAACTTTTTTTTTCTAATTGATTTTCAGTTTCTGTCTCCTTCCTTCCTTCTCTCCTTCCTTCCTTCATTGATTTTAACAAATTGGTGCCTCACCGAGAGTGAATGAGCCAGGTCCAGCCTTGATCAAAACTGCAAAAAGCAGAGGTTAGATTCTGAGGCCCTCCTGCCTTCCTTTCTTTTCTCCTGTGTTGCATTTTGGGTCTCTTTGCATCTATAGAAGCCCAGTGCCTTATCTCATTCTACCTTCACATTTAGAGGTAAGGTACCAGGGAGCCAGGGCTTGTCCTTTCTCAGCACTAGGACCCAGTGCCTACCACAGAGCCAGACATAGTAGGTGCTCAGAGTTGTTGAATGAATGAATGAATGAATGAATGAAAGGATGGCAAGTGTTTTCTTAAGATGTCCTTCCTTGGCAAAATAGAAAATAGGCACCAATTCTTTGACAGCATCCAAAATTTAGGAGATTAACTTACAGACCTGTATAATTTCTAAATCAAAGATCCACTAGTTCTCCGAGCAACCACCCCGCCCCAGTTCATCTCTGCATTTCTCACATTCCTCTTTCTCTAAAAACCCTTTCCAGCACTCATCAGAATGATTCTTCTTTTAGTGCAAAATCTTCTTAGTTAAACAAAGGGAAATTGTCTTTATTCTTCTGGGAATTAAGAGACTATCGATTTGTATCAATGCTCAGGTAAAACTGGCTAAAGCCCCTCTTCCTTCAACTATTCTAGGGCTGTTTCTAACTTGAGAGGCTGCTGTTGATTTGTTTATGATATTTTAGGTGTGTGATTTCATAAGGTCTCACCATAATGGAAAATGTTGAGGCACTGGAGTTTTATAGAGGGTGAATTTTAGAAGCAGTGGGTCTTTAATTTTAGGGATTATAGGGTTCTTTAAATTATTCTTCTAAATTTTGAATTGTTGGTTGCCTGTTTTCTATCTTTTTTTTTTTTTTTTTTTTTTTTTTTTTTTTTTGCTTTGACTATAAACCTTAGGGCTCCACCACTGGAAGCTTATTTTTTTTTTTATTGTTGGTCATTCAAAACATTACATAGTTCTTAATACATCTTATTTCACAGTTTGATTCAAGTGGGTTATGAACTCCCAATTTTACCCCGTATACAGATTGCTGTATCACATCAGTTACCCTTCCATTGATTGACATATTGCCTTTCTCGTGTCTGATGTATTCTGCTGTCTGTCCTATTCTCTACTATCCCCCCTCTCCTCCCCTCCCCTCCCCTCCCCTTTTCTCTCTCTACCCCTTCTACTGTAAATCATTTCTTCCATTTGTATTATCTTGTCTTACCCCTCCTTTCCTCTTATATGTCATTTTGTATAACCCTGAGGATCGCCTTCCATTACCATGCGATTTCCCTTCTCACTTCCTTTCCCTCCTACCTCTCAACCCTGTTAATGTAAATCTTCGTCTCAAGCTCTTCGTCCCTACCCTGTCCTTGTTTCCTCCCCTTATATCAAAGGAGTCATTTGGTATTTGTTTTTTAAAGATTGACTAGCTTCACTTAGCATAATCTGCTCTAATGCCATCCATTTCCCTCCAAATTCTATGATTTTGTCATTTTTTAATGCAGAGTAATACTCCATTGTGTATAAATGCCACATTTTTTTTATCCATTCATCTATTGAAGGGCATCTACAATCTTGCTATCCTGAATTGTGCTGCTATGAACATCGATGTAGCAGTGTCCCTGTAGCATACTCTTATTAGGTCTTTGGGGAATAGACCGAGAAGGGGAATAGCTGGGTCAAATGGTGGTTCCATTCCCAGCTTTCCAAGAAATCTCCATACTGCTTTCCAAATTGGCTGCACCAATTTGCAGTCCCACCAGCAATGAACAAGAGTGCCCTTTTCCCCGCATCCTCTCCAGCACTTATTGTTGTTTGACTTCCTAATGGCTGCCAGTCTTACTGGAGTGAGATGGTATCTTAGGGTAGTTTTGATTTGCATTTCTCTGACTGCTAGCGATGGTGAGCATTTTTTCATGTGCTTATTGATTGATTGTATGTCCTCCTCTGAGAAGTGTCTGTTCAGGTCCTTGGCCCATTTATTGATTGGGTTATTTGTTATCTTATTGTGTAATTTTTTGAGTTCTTTATATATTCTGGTTATTAGGGCTCTATCTGAAGTGTGTGGAGTAAAGATTTGTTCCCAGGATGTAGGCTCCCTGTTTATCTCTCTTATTGTTTCTTTTGCTGAGAAAAAACTTTTTAGTTTGAGTAAGTCCCATTTGTTGATTGTAGTTGTTAACTCTTGCGCTATGGGTGTCCTATTGAGGAATTTGGAGCCTGATCCCACAGTATGTAGATCATAGCCAACTTTTTCTTCTATCAGATGCCGTGTCTCTGATTTAATATCAAGCTCCTTGATCCATTTTGAGTTAACTTTTGTGCATGGCGAGAGATAGGGATTCAGATTCATTTTGATGCAGATGGATTTCCAGTTTTCCCAGCACCATTTGTTGAAGGCCTGTTTTCTATCTTGCCAAGGAAGGATATCTTAAGAAAACACTTGATTCATTCATTCATTCAGCCGCTATGTACCAAGCATCTACAGAGTCTGGCCCTGTGGTAGGCACTGGGACCCAGAGCTGAGGAAGAGGCAAGCCCTTCCTTCCAAATGGTGAGGCAGCAGCCCAGGAATCCTGGGTAGAGACAGATGCTAGTAAGATTTTAAGCAGAGGCATGAGATCAGGAAGGACGGAGAGGGGCTTGGTGATTTGTTGGGGAAGTCAGTTGAAACCTGAACAATAACAAAGACAACATAGTAGTGATGATAAGGAGTCAAGCTTTGGAAGATGTGGAGGAGGCCCGATTCAAAAGGGAAGAGCAAATGCAAAGCCTGGCACAGCTAAGAAACAGATGTCATTATAGCTGTAGAATAACAAGGAAAAAAAGTACATTCATAGGAGATGAAGTCATAAATATAGTAAATCCTCACTATTTACAGCTTCCATTTTGGCAAATGGCCCAGTCATTGAAATTTATTTGTAACCCCTAAAGCAGTTATCAGAGTACCTTCCCTGTCCCTTGCAGGCATGCTCAGCGTGGCACACGTTTCCTGCTGAGGCTAAAGGAGGTTATGCTCTGCCTTAGTGTCTCAGCTCCCAAACTGTAAATAAGTCTACTTTTCTGTTTACTTAAGGCCACCTTTTTCACATTTTTGTGCTTTCTGTTAGTGTTGCCACTGTTTAAATGGCCCAAATCATGGTGCTAAAGTGCTGTCCCTTGTGCCTAAGCTTAGGAAATCTGTGATGTGTCTTATGTTGGAAATATGAGTGTTAGGTAAGCTTTGTTCAGGCATGAGCTACAGGGCTGTTGGTCATGAGTACAATGTTGACGAATTGACATTATGTACTAAATAAAGTGTCTTTGAGAAAAAATGCACACAAAACAAGATTATGTATTGATCATTCTTTGGAAGTATTATGACCAGAGGCTCACAGGAGCTTAACTCCATATTTCTCTAAGAAGCATGTTCAAGAATTTGCTAAGTCAGTGTTGGCAACAACTTTATTGAAGGTAGCTAATGGGCATAATGGGAATCAACTCTGGAGAAGTGGTCAGGTGATGCTTTATCTTCAGAGGCCCTGCTAGAGAGTTTGGGTCTAGTTTTAGCTTCAGTGGAAAGCTGGATAACTGGGATAGATACAAGGGAGGAACAGACATGATCTCATTACACATCCAGCCGATCACTTGATGCTGGTATAGAGCGGGGACAAGTTGGAAGTCATTTCTGAAATCTAGAGGTAAAAATGATGGCTGAAGGAAGGAAAGCCATTAACATTAACTACAAAAGAGAGAACATTAAAATCCTAAAAGTTAAGAGAAAAGGATGGCAATTTGTAAGAAATAACAGTAGTGAACCTCTTCTGACATAACAGAACCCTGAGTAAGTGTAGTTTACCTGGTCTTAAAATTAAAAGGTAACAAATTTTTATTTCATAATATTGCTTTGCATGAAATTGTGCAAATACATTGCTCAACTTAGGGTTATCGTTATTTCAATAGTTCAATAGGATTCTAAATGGCCATTTTCCTTCTAGTCATGGTCAAAATACATGTTTAGGTAGATGCGTTGACTGAAACTAGAAACCAATCTCTTACTTCATTCAATTCAAAAGTCTCTGGGGGAAGTGAGGAAAACTGAGGGGTAGTATTGGGTACCTCAGCCTAGATAAAATGGGGTACAAAATTCCTAGCTGTGCAGAGTAAATCCAGGGCAGTTAAGAGTCACCACACTCCTACATACACACACATTCTCTCTCTCTCTCTCTCTCTCTCTCTCTCTCTCTTACACACACACACACACACAAACTCACACACATGCTCTTACACACATACTCTTACACACACATGCATATACATACACATACACACATTGCCTGCATCTGACTACAAACCATGTGGGAGCCCCAGTGACAGGACAGGACACGTCATTTTATGCACCCTCCAAAAAGTGCCATACAGATGCCCTGAGATGATGCTGGCCCTGTTTCTTTCTTCTGCTCAGCAGTGAATGTGGACCTGTTGGAAGTGAGAAAGTGAGGAATAATACTTGGCATCTCATAGGGAATGTGCCCAGAGTGGCACATGCTACAGGGGAACATTTTGCACTGCGACAGGAGGCGTCATAGTGTCTGAAGCTGTTTTTACCATCCACCTTCAAAGCTGATATCCACCTGGAATTCTTAGGCTTATATCAATATGTGGACCTTCCTGAAAATCTAATTCATTTCACATGAAACCAAGAGTCTTGTGTTAAACACTAGACGTCCAGATTTTTAAAAACTCAATAAAACATTGGTGGCTAGACTAAATACGTTTAGTAACGCATACAAGAAATAACTTACAACACCATGTGGTCATGCATATCCACCACAGGCCATTTACTGTACTCTTATGAGGTGCTAGCTAAAGTAAATTTAATTAAATCAATTTCTATATGTTTTAGTACTGTGGAAATGCCAATTGTCACTAATAATCAGTGATGCATGGCATTTTAATTATCCATTAATCATTTCCTTTATAAAATGAATGCCTCAATCCTAACGAATTTAGTTTTACATTATTTGTTTTAGAAATGACTTTTTGTAGACTGATTTTATTAGTTCCAACCTAGGACTTTCTTAGAGGACTGAAGCATAATCAACACACCATATTGTTTTGTGGTATGATTTCTTTTTTTTTCAAAGCTTTTCAAAGATAAGTGGTGTGCCACTTTGAACTGGGAAAGCTTTCTCCATTGGGACATAGAACTAAACTCTTCTCAGTTACATCCATAATTAGGAAAAAAAAACCATTTCTGTTCCTTAAACTCACTAGAAATTTTTGAAAGAAATATGTGACCAAGTAAGCAAATCAGAAGGTTTGGCCACCAAAGAACAGTGTCTTATATTTTGCATTGCTATTAAAATATTGTCAGGCATAACCTCTAACTCTTCTCTCATCTTACAACTCTCCTTTTAGACAACCGAAAAGGAAATAAGATTCCCTTTCCTTTTCTTTTCTTTTTCACCCCTGGATGATCATGTACTGGGGGCCCCAATTTCAAGAGGCTTTTCTGGATCTGCCTTCTTCTATGACTTTTTCTTTGTCACTGTGACTAAATACTTGTAAAAAAACAATTTAAAAAGAAGAAAGGTTTATTTTGGCTCATGGTTCCTGAGGTTTCAGTCTGTGGTCAATTGGTTCCATTGTTTCTGGGTCTGTGGTGAGGTAGAACATCATGATGGAGCACATGATAGAGGAAAACTGATCATATCATGGCAGCTGGGAGGAGAGAAAGAGAGAGAGAGACCCAGCTTTTTATTCTAGAGTCTTTCCCCCAAACCCACTAAGCTATGAATCTATCAATAGATCATTCCTTTATTAAAATGGAGTAATATTCGATTGTGTATATATATACCACGTTTTCTTTATCCATCCATCTATTGAAGGACACCTACGTTGTTTCTACAGCTTAGCTATTGTAAATTGAGCTACTATAAGCATTGACATGGCTTCATCACTGCAGTATGTTGATTTTAAGTCCTTTGGGTATAAACTAAGGAGTGGGATAGCTGGTTCAAATGTTGGTTCCTTTAAAGAGGTCTCAGTCTTCATGATCCAGTCAGTTTGCACCTTTGAACAGTGCTGCTTTGGAGAACAAGCCTTCTACGCATGAGCTTTGGGGAGATGTTTCAGATGCAAACCATAATACATCTATATCATCATCAGGCTTGTGTGAACAGTGAAGTGTTTCCACAACATGGATTTTATTATGTGTATATGTATTTTACTGACCCTGTTTAGCTCTCATGGGTTTTAGATTTTTTTCAATTATCATGGCAACTAGCAACATTAAACCATAACTACATAAATGTTTACATGTTATTGCCATTTGAAACTGCTCTATGGTATTTTAAGTAAATGGTATTCAGAGATGAACTTTACCTTGGTTTTCATTTTTATTAGTAATGCAATATTATAATATCCTTATTTATAATTATATTAGAGATGAAATCAGGGCATCTGTGCTGTTTTCACTTCCCTATCACTTCTGACATTAAATGTGATGATCTGTTTTTACTCATAGAACACTTCTGATACCAAATGGTGTCAAGGGCGGGGGGTTCCACACTAATAACTAATTTTCCAAATCTCTGAACACCAAAAGTCTGTCCAATTCAATTAAGTTCTAATGCTAACTTCCTGGAGTTAGCAGGGATCCCCACAGGTTAAAAGGCTTAGTTCAGCCAATAGGTACTCACTTCAAACACCAGTCATATGCTCTAGGTTCCCCATAATTTTAATGGACCGGAGGTCCCCTGGACTCATTTCTCAAGTGGATACTCTGCAAGAATAACTTTCAGAATTCAAGGGAAAGAGTTTTCTTATTATTGCCAGTTTATTATACAGTATGCAACTAAGGTGCAGACAAATGGAAGAGAAGCATGGGGCACAGTATAGGGGAGGGGTACAGAGCTTCTGGGCCCTCTCCAGGAGGGCCATCCCCAAAATCTTAGTATGTTTACACCCCAGAAACTCTCTAAACCTCTTGGTTTAGGATTTTTAGTGGAAGTCCCATTATATAGGCATGACTGATTAAATCACAACCATTAGCTTGATCTGAAGCCCCTCTGCCCACACAAACTTGCACTCACATGGTTGGTTCCTCAGGTAGCCAGTTTATTATTATTATTATTATTATTACCAGTTTATTATAAAGTAGACAACTAATGTGCAGACAAATGGAACAGAAGCATGGGGCACACGATAGGGGAGGGGTACAGAGCTTCTGCACAACTGTGCGACTGGAAACTATCTAAGGGACATAAAGGGTCACTTCATTAGCATAATCTCAGGTACAGATAGGAAGGATTTTATGAAAATGACAGACTCTTCTCACTCCTGTCACTCAGAAAATTCCAGAATTTTGGAAACTCTGTGCCAGAACCAAAGGCCAAATATATTTCTTATTGAATCGCAGCATCACAGGAAAAATATTCAACATTCTATGCCAAAAACCTAGTCAAAAAAACAAACAAAAAGATAAATGTATACTGTTTAATCATATATTACGATAGGGCTATCACGTAACACATTACCACAAATTTAGTGGCTTAAAACAACAGAAAATTTTCTCTCACAGTTCTGGAGGCCAGATGTCTGAAATCAGCTGGGCTGTGCTCCCTCTGCGGATCCTAGTGGAGAACCCTTCTTAATTCTTTTAGCTTCTTTCTGGCAGCTCCAGAAATTTCTTGGCTTATGGATAACTCCAATTCCTGCCTTCATATTCCCATAGCTTTCTTGTCCTTCTCCCTTCTCATCTCCTTTCCATCTTTGCCCTCTTTGGTATCTCTAATAAGGACACTTGCCATTGAATTTGGGCTCTACCAGATAGTACGGGGTGATCTCATCTTAGAATCATAACTCAATATCATCCTCAGTGACATTCCTTCTAAATAAGGTCACACTAACAAATTCCAGGAGTTAAGACACGGGCATGTCATTTAGAGGGCCACCATTCAACCTACAACAATTATAGACCCATAACATTAAACTTTAGGCATTTCTCCTGTGACCACCAGAAGTCATATTTTGAGAGACTGACAATCGTAATCACCAGTATTCCAAACTATTTTACGTGTAAATCTCTAAAAGAAAAGGATAATAAATGCAAAGTGGAAAAAAATGTATGGAGTATATGGAGTGGGGAGGTGGGGGGTGTCGGGTGGGGGAAGGTGGAAGGTATTGGAATACTTAGAACCAAAAATAATTTGAAAATATTTAAGAATACTGGGTAAGGAAGATTGAGATTAAAAATGGAAAATCTTTTGTTTGCCAAAAATATGTTTTTGCAGACATATAGCAATTCAGACCTGCTTTATATATTTACATAGCAATTTAATAGGAGCCAAAAATGTGGTCAATATCAATGGAACTTTTCTGTTTTAAATTGGCATGACTTTATGTGTAAACTGACCAGTTTTCACAGTTACTTAAGTATATTTAAATTGGGAGAACTACTGAGACCCCTGAGGTTCCCCCCTTTTTCATTAATTTAATACACAAAAGTCTATCTGTACTGTGCTATGTAGTCAGAAATGGAGACCACACCAGTGACTTGAAAATGTGATGAATGAATCATGTGATTCCTCTTGCACACATTTCTCAATGTTACTTAAGGTTTCTCACTGTCTCTTTTAATAATCGGCTAAAGGTGTTCTTATTGGAAGGGAGAATTTCTCCCCAGTGGAAACATCAGGAGGGAGTAGGAACCTCATATGAAATGCCTCCCAAAAACATCCTCAGGTAGGTTCCCAGTTTGAATCTCTGCCTGTCAATAGGCAGATTCTTAAGACTCTTGTCTCCACAAATGCTCCAACTACCCCATTCCAGCTCTACGATGATAACTATTTTGTTTGGTTTTATTAAATCTTAGGGTCACCAAGTCATTCTTCATCTGGATTATGAATACCCTAGAGCTTTTCTGGCCACCAGAGCCTTCCATAATCAAATTTGTTCTTTCTCGACCAAAGACACCATCCCTCTTGCTGCCCCAGGTGCCTCACTTGCCTCCTCCTTTGCTGAGCCTTCTGAAAGCATTTGTTACAAAGCTGTAAGAAGCAGAACCTCAGGAGGCTCGCTCAGAGGAAGATTGGGGGTTCAGCTCCCTCCAAAGGGCAGTGCACCGCCCAGAAAATGAACCAACCACTGGGGAGCCTCAGCCTAGCATCTGTCTGGACTTGGATACCTCTTTGTGTCCTGTATCTCTTTGTTTATCTCTATATGGCTCCTCCTTCCACAGAGCTTTTTTTTTTCTTTCTTTTTTTCCCCCATTGCTCTCTAAAGATAGCCTCTCCACCATTATCTGTGACGTCACATCATTAGTTCATGCACCAATGTGTTTTCTACTAACTCTCACCCACATTCCCACTCTCTGTTTGCCAGTGCCTTTGATTGGCTGAATTTGAGGCAGGTGTTCAAAACTCATCCAGTCATCTCAGCTGAAGGGTGCTGTGTCCTCACCTGCTTCAGGAAGTGGTGACCTTGGGCTGCCTCCTCTCTCCATTCTGCCTTTCATAAACTCTGCTGGGTTTTGTTTTCAATCACCCATAAATATTTCTTCGAAGACATAAATCTTGATGTATCACACATTTTGCCACTTTTCAAATTTTAGTATTTGCTCTTTTTCATGCTTTCCAAGTAAGAAAAAAAAAGCATTTGTTAAAAATGGATACCTTTTCTTCTTCTGATGCACATAAAATGATTGAAAAGTACATTCACTCTGCTGGTATGGACCATTGCTATTATCAGATTATTATTTTGTGTTGAGATGATTTAGCAAATTCAACAAAACACCCTCCTTTAGAAATATTAAAATGCATCAAAGCAAGGTTTTCTTTTTTTATGTATCAGGATGCCAGATTTCTACCAAATATCACTATATCTCATATTGGGAGTTTCTTTTTGGTTTCAGTTTGTTGTACAAAAAATTCAGTTGTGATGTCACTAAAAAGATATTTGTCAATTCCCTGGAGATATTTGGCAATTCCCTGCTCTTATATAGAAACCCCAGGGCAGAATACTTTTCAGAAAGAACTCTATACTTTAGTGCCCTATCTCTGTGGTGAGCAATCCCCAGTGCTGGCAGATTCGGCACCACCCCAGAGCCCTTCTGAACTAAAGTTTTTCTCGTAAGGTGACACTAAGTGGGGGACTCCTTTCTGATACAGGACTTTGCAGAAGATTTTTCCCAAAATCAACTCTTCCCATTACTGCTGGCAGAAATTGGGTAGAACTCACCTCCTTGGGCTTAGGTCTCCTGGTCTGGCAATCTCCTGAGAGGAATCAGATACAAAACTTATCAACCTTAAGGCCTGTGCTAGCCCATGCAGTGCCTTCATGCAAATTAGATAAAGCCCTTATTATCTTGATTAGAAAATGACTGTAATGCATAGCTGTATATTAAAACAGACGGTACCACTCCCTGCTAGAAAACTGTCATAATAAATATAAAAAGCTCCTGTACTTAACTGGGACACTGGTGGTCTATAGGCTGCCACATATTACCCAGCAGCCTCGGAGCACTTCATTAGTTAATGCACCAATGTGTTTTCTATAAGTACATTTTGAGAATGAGGATAGAAGAGGCAACAAGAATACCAGAGTAGTCAATGGATATCAAGATGAGTAAAAAAAAAAAACAGAACGAAAAACCAAGGTAGTTTCACAATTTCACTAAATTCCCATTGAATTATATAGAGAAGGTAGGTAACAAAAAGGCTATCTTTTGAAAAGTTTTCAGATCTGTTGGAACACATTGTTCTTCTATTATAAACACTTGCGGTCAAATGGACAGATGAAGTCAAAAATCAAAAGACCCAAGAAGGATTCATTTAGATTGGTTTCTTTGGGGCTGGGTAAATGACCATAAACAAAGAGAGCTTTTCTATTATGGGAGTAATACTACCTCCCCCTCCTCCTCCTCCTCCTCCTCCTCCTCCTCCTCCTCCTCCTCCTCCTTCTTTTTTGAATAGGGATACAATTTTGATTTTGTTGTATTATGCTGTGGCATATTAGAAGAAAAGTGAGACCTGATATGGTTTATTCAAGCTGGGTGTAGTTACTGGTGATGTAAAACTTCCTTACAGAAGTTGCTTTCTGCATTTGGTATTCATGGCATTTGTCTAAAAGGGATTTCCTGGCTTCTTTCATGGTAGGGACACTCAGAGAAAATGGCAAAGCCAAATTTCAAGCTAAGCCTGACTACTACAAACTGCATCCCTCCTGTTATAATTGCTGCTCCACAGACTCAAATAGTGATGATGGCAAAGATATACCTGTGTTATGGGTTCAGTCAGTAGTGTCCCCTAAAAATTTATATATTGAAGTCCTAATCCTCAGTATCTTAATGATCTTTTTTACAGACAGTCTTTATACTGGTAATCAAGTTAAAATAAAGGATGAGGGTGAATCCTAATCTGATATGGCTTATGTCCTCATGAAAAGAAGAACTTAAACACAGACATGTTCTCCGTGTGGAGAACACCATGTTAAGATTAAAGGCAGACCACAGTGATTCCTTTGGGAGCCAAGGAATACCAAAGTTTGCCAACCAAGCCTCCAGGATCTAAGCATAAGCCCTACCTCATTGTTCTCAGGAAGAACCAGTCTTGTAGAAATCTCAATCTAGAACTTGAAGCTTCCAGAACTGAGTCAATAAATTTCTGTTGAAGCCACTCAGTTTGTGGCACTCCATTAGGACAGCCCTAGCAAACCAACACACTGTATGTCTCATCTTGTGTGGTTATATGTCAAGGAAAAATATCGTTGAATCCCATGCTTGGTGTTTTAATGTGATGCAAAAGCATTTGGGAGCACTGTGAGTTTTGACAAAGGAAAGGATCATTGTGGGGTATGTGATTCTTCTTTGGTGGAATCCAGCTGGGGTCAGCTTGGCTGGAGCACTGAGGCTGGGTTGGTAAATTAAATTTAAAAAGCCCTTGCAACCGCTTTATTCAGTGAGCTTAATTTTGCTTTATGCTTACAATTTTGCTTAAACATTTTATTTGAATGGACAAAGTTCATTGAACTTCACCTTGATTAAACTCCGAGCAGAGGTTTTATGGCACTCCTCAGCTTTCCAACTTTGTAGGCTATATATTTTGGGGATTTTTACGTATCTTGGTGACAGAGTTCCTCCTCCATGTTATTCTCACCGTCAATGGATGGTAAAATTGAAAGAGAGAAAATGCGAGGAAGATTGGGAGGGATGTTTGCAAAAATGGTATGTTGGTTGGAGGGATAATTTATCTTTGGTATGTATGTAACAATTGAGGAAAACAGGAGATGTTTGGATAAAAATAGGCTAATTTTCCTGAAAATTATTAGAAACTACTATACAAAGGGCTGATAACGCCAATAATTCCTTTAAAATATTTGAATATAGAACTTAAATCATAACTAGAAGGGCAATCTTTCTCCTACATATTAACCATGAAACCAAGTAATAATCAATACCAATTTGTTGTGAAAGTCTTATTTGATCTGCTCTATTCTGACCCAGGCCAGCCATGAATATTCTTTCAGGCAAATATTCAGCCCTAGGCATTCTCGGTGAGCAGCAGCATGCTCCTTATAATGTTGAAGAAACTTTCTGTATGTAGAAAGTTATGGATGACACTGAATTTGTCATGTAATTCCTGTAGTTCATCTGTGCCTCACAGATGGAGAGGGCCCAAGGGAGAAGCTGGCAGGCTGCTCTCCTGGTTCCCCTCTGGGGTCCCTCTTTAACCCTATAGAAAACTTTCACATTTGAGTCTGAGCTACTTAATAAATGCTTTTCCTGTCTGTACTAATGTTTCATAAGTTTCACAGTTAATGAGGATGAGGATGATGATGGCGGCAGTAGCAATCATGATAGAAATGAACATTCAGTGAATATGATTGGCAGGCATACTGCTAATGTCTGTTTTTTAAATACTTTCTTCATATCTTTTAATATTTCAAGGGAAATGATGAGACTGTTCAATTGTTTTATTTCAAAACCAGGTGAACAAAACTGCCTTTTCAATATTTTCTGTCCACTGAGGTCTACCAGACCCGGAGTTGTGCATTTTTCACAGTGACTTAAAGCTTTGATTCTATCTCTCTGAGTCTGCCATTGAGACCAAAGATGTTTACTTTAGTCTGACTTTCTAATGATTTCTTTGATGAATTGGGTTGTCTTTCCCTATATAGGACCTAATTCTCTTCTATGTATTTTGAGGTTTATCTAATAAAGTGGTACGTGGGGTTTCTGTAAAGAAACTGGGCACATAGCTCAGTTGTCATGCACAAAGGTTCAATCCCTAGCACCACACACACACACACACACACACACACACACACACACAAACACATACACACAAAAATAAATAAATAAAATAAAGTTTCACTATTGATTGACTAATCTATTTGTAAGATTTGGGTAATAATTTCCAAAGTCCTGCTGAAGGGTTTTAATATCTCTTATTCACTTTGTCACATAAAAACATTTTTGAATAAATGCTACAATAGTGACTTTTGTCTTTACAATTTTATACCCATCGTGTTCCTGCTTGTTCTAGGTACATCAGCCTGCAGTGCCCTCTACCCACTGTTTTAGTCAGATATTTTTGTTGCTATGATCAAAAACCCTGGAAAGAACAATGTAGAGGAGGAGAAGTTTATTTGGGCCTCTTGTTTTCAGATTCTCAGTTTATGGATGGACAACTGCATTGAGCCCAAAGTGAAGCAGAACATCTGGAAGAGCAGAAAATCAGCAAGCAGAAAGATTCCTCACTCACCAGGGACAAAATATAACCCCCCAAAGCATGCCCCTAGTGACCCACTTCTCCTGCCTACAGTTACCACTCAGTTAATCTGTTCAAATAGATTAATGCACTGATTAGGTTAAGACTCTTATAACCCAATCACCTCACCTCTAAACCTTCTTGCATTGTCTCACACATGAACTTTTTTTTGGGGGGGACACCTTATATCTAAAACATACTACCACCATTGGCACCTACTTTATCCAACTAAAGCATATCCATACTTGGTTCTTATCTGGTACAGTATTTCTCCTCAGAGAGTTTCCCTGAACTTCTACATTTAGTGGGGGGATTTTGTTATTGGAGGGATGGTGTTCCCATAAATTTGGCCTCTGATCTCACTATTTCCTAACTGGATATTAACTATCTAGATACTTCCACAGAATGTTTCAAAGGAAAAAGACTACTTTTTACTTCATTAGAACCTAATATACTCTCTGACTTCCAGAAATCTACATAGAATATTTGTTGAAAGGGTAGATTAATAATGCATGTCTTCATCCTCATATTGACCAATTAGTGTCACTACTGATGTGAATCACCCATTGTGCAGGGAGCTCCTCTAAGAGGCAGCGCTCTGTCTAATTGCTTTGTGCTCTGAAGAGCCAGTAAAAGGGTATGAAGCAATTGGTGAATGAAGGAATAAACAAATGGGACCAAGATCACTGATAAGAACCTCTCACATCATCTTCTATTATGGAATCTTTGCAGTCACAGCCCAGAAGGAAAGAGAAGCTCTTATGCCAGTCTTCTCCTTGATTTCTCCTTATTACTAAGTGACTTCAGACAAAATATAGCAATTTTCCTTCTCCATGCCTATAGCCCATAGGTTCTTGGTGGTCCTTTGCTTCATAGATAGGAGGATGACTTAGAGAACAAAAAGACCTTCATGGCAGGAAGGGTAAAATCATCATCATTTATTAATTTCTATTTATTTTGTAGGCTGGGCTAGACAGAACTCCTGACACAGGTAGAGAAGTAATATTTACATAAACATTGGAACCTGTAGCTTTATTTTGTGTATCAATCTAATGCTGCACTAACTCAGTATGAAAGATGAATATAATTTATGTGGTTATAGACAGCGCCAGTTCCCTGGATAGTCCAGATCCATTTTATAGAGTTGAAACATGCTTGCTTTTTGTTTGTAATTAAAACTGCAAGAATTTTTTATTAACTATTGCTCACACTTCAGTGGTTCTCTGAATATTTCTAGGGCCTCTGGTGATGACTGCTAGGCAGGTGCAGATGAACGTGAAATAATGTGCATATATAAGCACATTTTTGATAACTGAAAGCTTTCGTGTGCTTAACTGAAGTTCAAACAACTTGGAACAAAGAGGCAGAACCAACAACTTTTCAAAATGCTGCAGGATGTAGGATCTTTGACAAGGTCAAACTGAGTTTATTACTCAATGGCTCAGTGGTTTCTACTCAAATCTCTAATAAAATAAGCATAATGTCTAATTCCTCTCTGGAAAGCTATGGTCCGCTTATTCACATCTCTGATATAACATCTCAAAGTCTCATTTCCAAAAAGAACTGTTTGGCTTGAATGTGAGACTGTCAAATCAGTCAGTAGCTCTGGAGTTGGCCAACCAGCCCTGGTATTTGCCTAATTAGACAGATAATCTGATTTCTGTATGGAGGTGACTTTAGACTAGTTCTCTGCTGAGAACATTTCTGATCAAATCAAATTTCAAATCAAATTTGGGCAGCTAAGGGTCAGTTTTAGGCTCTTTTGCCTTCTAAGAGTGCCATTTTAAAGAAACCTTATAATTTAACCCTAGGTAATGATCCCTTTATATTTTTAGAACACTACAGTAAGCTAGATTCTCCCAATGCTGAATTAAATTGTCTTATCTATACTTGAGTGTAATGGGTCTTTGGGATGTATAGTTAAGAGTTTAGGAGAAAAGATATTATCTCTGGACTTATAAATGAATATAAAAGCTAAAATTAATTTATTAGATTTTAAGCTTCCTAAGGGAGGGAAGCTATGTCTTTATTCATTCATTGACAGACAATTGAGATGTCTCTGCCTTGTTCTAGGTTCTGAAACTTTGAAAAAAAAATTTTAAAAATGCAAATGTAATCATAGTCATTGTCTTTTGGGAGTTCACCATTTACTGGGAATATAGAAACAGACACATCAATACACTTTTTTAGTGGTCTAATCCTTGAGATATGCACTTTGTATAATGGCAACATAACTAATCAGAATGCATGTATGTGCATTAGGGTGGGGCAAGTTTTGCGGGTAGAAAAGTCAATATCAGTGAGTCCATGGGGTGGTGTAAGAAAGCCCAACTGGCAAAAGGAAACACAGGTTGTTCTGTATCCTATAGCCTTAATGTAGGTTCATAATTCATTCTAATTGGGGCTGGTGAGTTAGGTAAGGGGCAGAGAGACCCATCAGCACCTTTAGAGACCAAGATGAGGGCCTTTCTCAGGGACCCAATGTTTTAGAGATGACAACAACAGATTTAGAGAATAAGGGGTTTGAGTACAGGAGAGAGGAAGCAAGAATCTCCAGGTTAAAAATGGGGCCATTAGGGGCTAGGAAAAGAAGAGTCAGTTCAGTGGAAAGTGGAGACATTTCATTCTTGACAGGTCATGTCCATGGGTCTGATTCAAGTTTGACCTGTTCATGGGTCACTCAGGTCAACATGTCTCATATATAGTTATACATGCTAAGTCTGAGTAGCAAGGTAGATGCTTGGACTGAAGATTTAGATTTGGGAGTGCTCAGGAGGAAGATGATGAGAGAGACAGAGAACTCTTTAGGAAAGGTACAAGTGAGAATAACATGGGGCCTGAGGGTAGGGATATCCAGACCATCAACAAAAGAAGTATTTATAGATATTAGGCATTCTTGGTACCCAACACAATGCTGGGTGCTATAAAATCCTCAATAAATAAAAATGAATGTTATCTATAAATAAATTCTGAATACATAACTGAAGGTAAAATTTACAATTAGGAGAATAAGTTCTAAGGCAATGGTTCTCACCCTGAAAGGCCTGTATATGTCATCAGTGATCAACCCCCATTCCCCAGAGAGCTGCCCTAATTTGTCTGGGGTGTGGCATACTTATAGAGGAGACGAATGTGCACACATACACATGCACACTCACACACGTGTGCATGCACGTGTGTATTTTCGATTTTGCAAGTGTTTCTGATTTGTGGCAGGGTTAAGACAATCCACTCTGGAGGAAATAAGAGGCAGATGGGAAGGGTGATGGGATATGGAAATCCTGTTTAGGAAAATGGGGACATAGCCAGGAAAAAAAACAAAAAATGTCACTTTAGAAAAGGGAGGAAATGGAGATTTAATATTTTAATTATTTAATTAAATAAGAGAGTGGACAAAGATCATGGCCTGAGGGTATTAGCTATGAGGAACTGGATTAAAGGAGGAACCAGTATGGACATGGTCCCCCAGGGTCTCTGGTTGTGTGTTTGTAGCATTGTGTGTCCCCTCTGGTCTGCACATCTTTGGGACATGACACAGGAAAGCCAAGGAGCCATTCACATTGCGGATGCTCAGAACATTCCCAGAGGCTGATAATTTCCCGTCCTAAAATAGAAGCCCTGGGACCCAATCTTTCCCCTCTTGCGGCTCAAAGGAGACCAAGCATGGACTTGTTCTGTGCAGCAGATGCAGACGCTGGCAGCAGCAGGCCCGCAGAGGCAGAGGCACAGCCAGCTTGGCAGGAATTGCCCACAGGACTCAACCTAATTTCTTTTCATGAATTTTTGTTTGTTTGTTTGGATAGGTGAGTGTTACCAACCAAAGGTTTCCTGCCCTTCTTAGTTGGGATTTTATGTTGGGGGTAAGATGGAAGGCTACTTCGGTGCTCAGGGTTTGATAGAGATGCTTCAAGTATTATCTAAAGAGGGTACATTCTTGTTAACAGGTTGCTGGATGTCCTGGAAACCCTACTGTGGGCTTACTTTCAGTTTCAGAATCCTATTGATGAAGGAACAGGTCACTAGATGGTCACTCTGAAAGCAGAAGAATTTGTGTGTGAAAAGAATTTAGTTCATGGCTCAACACTTGGAGTTCTCTGACAAGTCGGGGTGGGGGAGGGAGAGCCCACAGACCTGTGTCCACCTGAATGTGTGAACAAGCACAGGACCACACTTTCTAACTATCTTAACTATCACAGAAACACTATGACACAGGGTTAGAAATATGTGGATCACTAAGGGCAGCTAATTATCAGCTTTGGATGTTAGAACCTGCTTCCAGACTATGATAAAGAGCAGAACACTGTGTTTGTGCTATTTGTCTGTGTCGAGTCTCTAATAAATACCTGAGCATTTAGGAACTTCCTTCTAATATGTTCTGTCTCAGGCTAATCATTATCCCTTGCCTGGGACTAACTGGGGTAGCTGTGTACCTGGCATCTCTTCCTTGACTTCTGGGGTATGACCAAGTGGAAGAATCAGTCTGAGAAGACACAAGACATTTGGGTGGTCTTAAGACACATAAGTCTCCCAAGACTGGAACTCTCTGTAGAGAGACAGGGTGGGCTTTATAAATAGCTGATACAGCCACAGGGCTACCTTTCTCAGAAATCTTAGGATACATTACTCTTACATGTGCCTAGAAGCTGTGAATGATTATTCTTTTAGATGCTTCATAAACAGTGACATAAACTTAAGCACCAGACCTTCACTCCCCCATTCATCATTCATTTGATATTTGGGGGGTATCTACTATATGTCTGGCCTTTGGTTAGGCATTAAGCATAACATAGTGAGCTAAAAATGTCATTAGCTTGTTCTCATGGAATTGGTACATTACTAAGAATGAGGTGGTAGGTAAGGAGACAGATATAAATCAGATATTATGTTAGTTAATGTATAATTGGAAACTGATGCAAGTCTCCTAAGGGGGAAAAATACTTTTCCATGAGAGATGACATACCCTAGGGAAACTGTAAAGAATTCCTTGAGGAAGGCTGGAGCTGATATGTAAAGTATGATAAAGGATGCAGAAAGAGGAATTGGCATGTGCAAAGGCCCTGTGATGGGAAGAATTGTGAAAATCGGAGAGTATTGTGTGGAGAGTTAGGGGAGGACAAAGGAGTGAGGCAAGAGAGATAGAGGCAGTGACCCGAGTGTCATGTTGAAACTGATGAGATGATGATATTGATTACTAAAGAGGAGGTAAGTGACATGAAATTCTGACTTGGAAAACATCATTCTGACTACTATGTGGTACAGATTAAGAAGAGGATACAATACATTTGAGAATAATGGTTAATAAGCTATTATAGAAATTTAGGCAAGAGATAAGAATAGTTAAGACTAGCATGGTAATGAGGAAGACACAGAGAGGGGAATAGTTCCCAAGATATATAGGGATAAAATTGGTGATGATCTTAATTGGATTTGAGATTGATACTCCTCCTACTTCTTGGTCCTGTTTAACTGTATGAATAGTATCTTATTGATAGAGAACTAGTAGAAGAGAAAATGAGGCTTGTTGTTGCTTTGCAATTGGTGTGTGGTGCAAATCATGAGTTTCATTTTGAGTGTGTTAAACCTGAGTACCTTTTGGAGACCTTAGAATACAAGGATCCTAGAAGGAGCTGACAGGACAGCCTGGAGGACTTTTCTTCTGTAGCTCACCAACACTGGGCCCCTGATGGTAAGCTACAGACTCATACAAGGGACATGGTGGTCTGCCCTATAAGAGTCTGTTTTGTTTTCCTGGAACTAGAGGTTGACAAAGTTTTGCATCTGAATCCATATGCCTACCCGTAACCAGTTTATGGTGCCAGTGTTTGCCATGATTTTTGGAGCTATATGGTGCAATGGAAGAAATCTGGTGAGATAAAATACATTTCCATTTGTACTCTGCTAAAACTGGCTATGTGATTTGGCCATTGCAATGTCTCTAGGTCAACATTTCTTCCTATGTGACAGAAGCAGTCTATAGGGGTCTTTCTAGCTCTGTTGTTCAGCAATTTTAATTTCAAATCTCCATCTTCACTAATACATTTAGAGAAGAGAGATAAATATATTTCTAGATATAGGGAGCAGTGCTTGGTCATTTCAAAATCTCACATTTGATTTACTTACCTAACAGGGCCTGAAATCACACTCTGCTTCCTTGATCATCCCTTAATCAGAGTATTTATCATGCCTGCAGTTTTTTATAGCGGATATTAGAAATGTCTCTTCTTTAGTTTTCACTTAGATTCATGGGCCACAGCAACATGTGGTAAGTAGTTCATTGCAAAGATCTGGTGGTCCAGCATCTTGACTGGGAGAAGAAAGTACCAAAATTGATTGGAGATGTCTGCCATAGGCAATGGAGATGGAGTGGTAGTTCTGTAAGTGCCATGCTCTCTCATCCTCACACTGAGATCTGCTGTGTTTTCACTGCTTATGTGTGAGTACTATCTGGTGTTGGAAACAAGTAATTTCAGGATTGCACTTTCACAACCATGTATCAGAATTGAAAATTTCCACTCTTTTATTTATGTGTGTGTTGTGTATGTGAGAGTGTGTGTGTGTGTTGTGTTCTAAAGTCATTCTCACAATTTGGAGGAGGATGACAGAAAAAGTTTAACTATATATCTAGTTAATTTTGTGTAGTGGTCACCATTATTTAGCACTTCTTATAGAATATGTAGAATGTCTACTTTTCTGTTTTAAAGTAGATAATCTAATGGACATAAATCTATCTTTCTTTGTAGTTTGAGGATCATGCAGAAACTCAGGGTTCATCTTCCAAACTAGTGATTCTCAGATTTTATATATATCTCACCTAGGGATCTTCTTAAAACCAAGAGCCCTGGATATTAATCCTATGGACTCTGATTTTGTCCTGATCTTGATGAGGCCTGAGATACTGATATGATGCTCTTCTGGGACCACACATAGAACAGAAAAGGTCCAAATAGCACTCATCATTGCACAGAGACAAGGAAGGAGATAGATAAATGAAAAATCTCAATGGTTGGTATGAAGGCCATATCCTAAAACTACTTACTATGGAAAAATGATACAATTCCCTAATGTTTGATATAAATTTTATTTTTATAACATTGACTTCTTTTTCCTAAAATAGACTGCAGAAAAATAATACTGGTCATCTGAGATCTTAGGTTCATGGCATTCCCAACAATAAAGATTCATTGAGATATTAGAACACTCAATATATGTCACAAAATACAGTTACATAATTGTAAAAATTTAACTGTAAATCAAAATCAAAACTGTAAAATTTTCTTTTAATATAATAATTGTTTTCCCACAAAAATGATACTTGCTCACTATAAGATATCCAGACAACATAGAGATGCATGAAGTAAAAAGTGAAGAATATCCCCACAGACCTCAAATTTAATAACACCATGATTCAGAACTATTTGGTATGTGACCTTTCAGATTTTTTAATGTGCTTGCATAAATCTTGTTTGTGTATGAACATAAATACACAAATAAATATTTTAGAGGGAAAAAACAAATAGATGGTTGTTGTTTTTTTCCTTTATAAAAAGATAAATTTGATTTTAGGTCTCAAACATGAGATTCAAATTTAAATATTCCTTCCTCCCACTGTATTTCTACACATCATTTTTGACAGACATAGTATAATATTATGCACATCTTTCCAAATAGGTACATGTAACCATTTGCTTGTTTGACTTTCAGTTATGTTGGTCTGATTCCCTTTATCTGACTCTGAATCCCAATTTTAACTATTTTATATCACAAGATATCTTGCACAGGGATGGCTATGAGATCTTTGGTGAACACATTCTTATGCATTTTACCACACTTTGAAGCGTCCTACCATTACACTGGATTGTTTTGTTTGTTTGTTTGTTTGTTTAGATTTGGATGATATAATGATGTTTTCTTGTTTATTCTACAAGTGTTTATTGAGTACGTACTATGCCAGGCAATGGGTACCTACCTGTACCAGGTACTAGGAATATAAAAGTAAATACATAAGAAGGTCATGGCTCCCATGCACATCAAATGACAATCCAAGGAAAGATAAGGGTGTGAGGGTGTTTTACTATATTTTTAACCTAGAGAGATGGGACTAGTATTTTGTGGGTTTTTAAGAGAAACAAGAAAATCTTGATGACTTTCGTCCCTTCACTTGGCATAAAAGGATGAGGCCATCTCTAGCCCTGAGACTTCTTCCCAGCCTTGGATAGCTTCCAGTTTGCACACATCTGGAGCTCAGATGCAGGGTGGGGTGATCCAGAAAAATCATTCCTTCTCTGAGGATGATTCAAAGGACATGCAAGGGCAAGACTAAGAGAAGATTATTATTTCGAATCCAGAGAGATGCGCACATCAAGATTTACAGGAAACACGGTGAGCTTTCTTAATTTATTTGTTAGGGCAATGAAGTGTGAAATGATGCTTTTCGACCAATGCAGAGTTGAAATAGGAATTCATGCAGCAAATTCAAGGAAGGATATATGTAAACCCTATTTTGCATGAGGCGCCATTGGTGTCTTTTGTAAATAGAGTTCTATCGTTACCTGGAGACTACCATCTTTGACTATCACTCTTAGTAGCATGGTTATATTATCTGGATATTGAGAGCACCAGGATTTAGCTTTCTGTGGCATGAATGACTTTACTATTAGAGTTTCTTATAAAGCTTGTTTAATGAAATAATTAGAAACAAATTGCTCACATCCGCATTGGTAGGATAAGCTCCTTAACAAATCACTACTCCACAGTCATTCCAAGATTGGGCTTCTGGAAAAAATACCCTTATAGACTTTTATCAGAGAGAATAAAGACCATATAGGTTTTAAATTTAATACTTGATAATCTTCTGATGGTGGCTGAGCTGCACTTAATGAGCTTAGCCTCTCTGCAATTAAGATGTTCTGAATTGGGGTGAAACAGAATGGGGAAAGGTTTCCTTCTTTTCATTTAATTTCCTAGGTGGCAGATGCTGCATTCCCTCTGATGCCCTTTCCCTGGTTGTGAAATGCACTGCTGCTGCTGGACCTTCTAGACCTGGGAAGGAGGGTGGTGGGTTAATTGTACCTGCCACTTTCTGGCCCCACACCCACCTGAGATTTACATGGGGTAAAAGGAGCAATTGGATGCAAAACTTGGCAGGTGGGAGCTAAGAATTTGGATTCTGATTCTCCAGACTGGCAATTCTGTGAAAATTGGAGAGTTTATGTAAGAATTCACGCTGGTTAGTGTCTGTGATCTGTCTTAAAAACCAAGAGGGAAAGAGTCCATTTGACGACTATATGGAGTCCTTTTAAGATTAACACTAGATTTTTTTTCATTTCATGAATGTTCTTTGTCTTATGGCTTTGGTTTTAGTGTAGATTTTACCAGATTTCACTCATGTAGGTGTAACTGCAATTTTTTTTTCTTATTCCAAATATTTTCAATATTTCCTTATTATTATTTACCTGCTATTTTTTTCTTACTCTTGTTAATTAGTATAACCATAAGAAAGAATCTTCATGAAATCATGAAGTTAGAAGTTTAGTTTTATTAATTTTCAAGTTTCTCCTAATATACACTGAAATCAGTGTGTAGTTATAAGTGTACAAGTATATTTTTCTGTGAACCGTCTGAAATCACTTCAGAAAAATGCCACTGGTACACAGAATACACCTCGGAAAGCCCTACTTCTGTCCCAGCTTGGTCTGGTCTATGACAGCTGATGTTTTGAGTGGGCTGTGACAGTAGCTGTAGTGGATTCTCTCCCCTCCCTCTTCTCAGTCAGTCCTCTATCTTCTTTCTGTCCTCACACATGATGTCTTCCTTTGACACGCTGCTGCATTAATTTCACCTGCACACAGTTTTGCATAGAGTAGGTGGTGTCAGAATTCTTTTCTGGAAAATAAGGGGGCTCTGGATGCTTAGCTGGACAGAAATTAAAGATGCCCCTTAAACGTATCCTCCTAGCATCCTTTGGCTCAACCTCAGAGCGTGTGACATGAAATGCTTTAGCTAAGTGCTTTCCCTTGCTTTTCCTCACAGTTTTTGGTCCAGATGAGGAATGGTAGTGGGAATAATTTATTCCATCTTACTTGCTTATTGGAGCCTAAATTGTGTGTTTGCTGACAAAATTCTTTGGGACAACATCCACCAAGAATTTAATAAGGTTGCTGTAACGTTTTACTTATTTTAGCCTCTGTACTGTTGAGAATCCATCAATAAACCTAATAATTTGAAATTTTGACTAATCCCTAGTAATTTTAAATTTGGCTTTTGGAGGAGTAGTATTGCAGTTTGAGTTTGGGGACAGATTTTTCTATTTTGGTTACCTATCATTTGGGGAGTATTAAGCTAAAATAAGGGATGAGAGAAATACATGGGTTTCCAATGGTTAGTTGTAGATGAGTGAGAATTTCATGACTCAAAAAAAACAGGATAGGATGTTCTCCTGTAGGGATTTTATTGTTATATTTCACTAATATCTTTTATTCAGGGAACTTCAAAACTATGATACCTAGTGTTTCAGACATTTCTGCCCATTTTCTGGATGAACTCAGGCCAATAATTTATTTTAAGTGTCTTTACAGAGCTGTGAGGTTGTGTGTGCTCATTCAAAAAGGAAACCAGGTTTTCTGCAGGAATGGAATATGTCATGATCTCATCCCCTTTATTTCATGTCACCTTCTCTTTCCACTCAATGTCTAGTGCTGTTCTGACTCTTCTGTCTGTAATCCCAGTGTGATCAAGAGAAGGAATGAGTGAAGAGAAGATTAGAAAGATATGTAAGGGCCAAATGCTCTGACTATATTCTATAGACAGTAGGAAACCACTAGAAGGTTTGAAGTAGGGCGTTTGGTGATCAGATCCAAATTTAAGAAAAATCATGATGCCTGGAATCATGATGCCTGGAGTTTCGAGGATGGGGTGGGATGAGATGGGAACCAGGAAGTCTCAGAGAGATCAATGAAGACAGACAGATGTTTCATGACAGTGACAACAGTAGTGTAGAAGCAAGAGAACAGAATTTGGCATGGGGATTCAGGCAAATGGGAGAAAAGGAAAAGCTGGGGTTGACTCTCATATTCCTGGTTCATATTGAGGAATAAAAAGGGAGGCCATATTGACTTGGTTTTACATGGGATTGAATGTATGTAGTTTCAAAGATTAGTGACCATTTATTGGAGTTTGTTCCCAATTTCTGATACTCTTGCCTTTATAAATCGATTTATTTTGTTAGGTTTGAACAGACTGAACTTGAGGTGTCAGCTGACATATATTGGAGTTAGTTCCTTGTTTCCAGCACTTTAGTTTTTATGAATTCATTCATTCATTCATTCATTCATTCATTCATTTGTTTGTTCATTCATCCATCCAGCAATGTTTGGTGAATATTTATTGTACCTGTGCCTGACTGTGCTGCCCAGTTCTACACTGCTATTTCCTGGGTACCTCTTCAGAGCCAACTTCACTGAATTGAAATTGTCCCTTTCCTCCCTGTGCTGATCTTTCAGACTTTGAACTCAACTCCCTCTTTAGATTTCCTATGTTCATTTGCACACAACTCTTAATGATTTACAGGTTATTATCAATTTCTTGTTCATATACTTAAATATAAGGTAGATTCACTTCACAGTTCTGCCCACTCATGGCCCACTTTTTCTTCTTATAATATTACTAACACCCTAGATGAATACAATTTTGCAACACACACACACAAACAAAAAAACAAACCTGTGGTGGGTAAGTTCTAAAATTCCAAAGACAGAATAAGATTATAGGGAACACTCTGTTTATGAGTGAGTATCTATCACTTCAAACAACATTGCAAGTTGGAACAGAAGAATTTTTCACTGAGAAAGGGTTGCTCTTAGGGACTTGGCCATAACCAGATCAGCATGGGCTCTCTCCACTCCTGGCTGCAACAGTGCAGGTCCACTGTGAGAGAGGCATAGGGATAGGAAATACCTGAGTTTGTAAACTAGAAGTTGTCCTTCTAGGAAAGTGTGAAATCCAGCTGACTTTGTGGTCTGTGCTTAATGTAGAATTTTAGGAGCCCTCTGAACATTTCAGAGTAGAGGAAAGACAGTCAATTTGGCCTTGGGCAAAAAGTTTAGTGTTTTCCTGAAGGTAATTACTCCTCCAGATGTATGGCTTTTATTTTAACATACTTTGAACAGGACTCTCCTTTTCCCAAGGACCAACAGAACAGAGAAAAGTAGATTTTATGCCTATTTGTTTTTAATTGGCTTTATTTTTAAGAGCAGTTTTAGCTTCACAGCAAAACTGAGCAGAAGCTACAGAGATTTCCCAAATATTCTGTACCCTACACATGCATAGCCACCCCCATTAGCAACATTCCCTGCTGAAGCTGTCCATATGTCACAATTAAGAAATCTCTATTTATACAACATTATCACTTCTCATCCATAATCACATTCAGATTCACTCTGGAACCACTAATTTTTTGTCTCCATAGTTTTGCTTCTTCTAAAATGTTGTTTAGCTAGAATCATACAACAGATCGCCTTTTCAGATTGGCTCTTTCACTTAGTTCTGTGTACTGAAGTGTCCTCTGTGTCTTTTCATTGCCCAATAGCTCATTTCTTTATAATGTTGACTAGTATTTCAAAGTCTGCAAATGTCATGGTTTATTTATTCATTCATTCACCAAAGAATATTTTAGTTGCTTCCAAGTTTTAATAAGGTACCATAAATATGAAGAAAGGTACTATAAACATCCATGAGCATGTTTTGGTAGGGATGTAAGTTTTCAAGTCGTTTGGGTAAATACCAAGGAGCAGGATTGCTCCTCATTATACTGTTTTATTATAGGAATTTTATAGTTTTGTGTTTTATATTTAGATCTGTGATCCATTTTGGATTATTTGTGTCTAAATTCATTTTTTGGCATGTAAATGTCCAGTTGATCCTGCACTAATTTGTTGAAAATATTGTGTTTTCTTCATTGTATACCTTTTGCTTTTGGTCAAAGACCAGATGACTACATTTATGTGGGTCTCTTTCTATACTTTCTATTCTGGTTCATTTATCTGTTTGTCTATTATTTCATCAATATCACATTATTTTGATTACTGTAGCCTTTATGGTATATTTTGAAGTTGGGTTATGTCAATCCCCAACTTTGTTCTTTTTGTTCAATACTGTGCTGGCTAATCTGGATATTTTATTTCTCCATATAAATTTCAGGGGTTTTTTTTGTATTTTTTTATACTTTTTTAGTAATTGTTTTTTACGGGGCTGAGGACCGAACCCAGGGCCTTACACATGCTAGGCAAGCGCTCTGCCACTGAGCTAAATCCCCAACCCCATAAATTTCAGGTTTATTTTCCTTTGTACCGGAGATTGAACCAGGGGTGCTTAAAGACTGAGTCACAGCCCAACCCTTTTTATTTTTTGAGACTGGGTGTTGCTAAGTTACTTAGGACATCAGCAAGTTGCTGAGGTTCGGTTGAACTTGCGATCCTCCTGCCTCAGCCTTCCAAGTGACTGGAATTACAGGTGTACAACACCACACCCAGCTCTATATAAATTTTAGAATTACTTTCTTGATCTGCACAATATAATTGGCTGGAATTTTTATTGGGGTTGCAATGAATTTAAAGACCAAGTTTGGAAGAACTGACAATTTTGGTATATAAATCAACCTTTCCATGAACGTGGATTAGATCTTTTATTTCACTCTGTGATTTACTTCATCAATGTTATAGTTTTCCTCACATAGATTTTGTGCATATTTTGGAAGATTATTCCTAAATATTTTATTTCCCTACTTATGAAGTGTTTGCATTAGAATGGTATCACTGAACTATGTGGGTATCACAAATGGGTGCTGTGATTATGTTGATATTTTTTCCAGGGAACAAGTGAATTCTACAAAGAAGATATTGATATTAGAGGGAAAGATTTTACCTAGAGGTAGCCTATAGTATTTAACTGGTCAGGGAAATTCTTAGTGCTTGCAAGTTCCTAAGGAGAAATGGAAATGTGAAAGATATTTGGAAGGTGGAGTAGCAGAGATTTATTCATCATTTAACAGGTGAAAACATTGGTCCTAAAATCTCTCCCTGTTCATTTGGAACACATTGTAAGATATATATTTATTTAAAGCATCATCAAGGTGGTTTTGGTTAATAAACCTTCAAAGGATGTTAGAGTTGGAGACAAACACAAATGACACTTCCAAGTTTACCAGCCTTTGAATCCAAGAAGATTGTTATTGCCATGCACTGGGGAAATAGCTGACATGAGCAAAGTAACATAGATTTTGGAATAAACATGGGGAGATGAGATATCTCTATTTTATAGAGAGTAGAAAATAGAAAAAGATCACTTTTATTGTCTCTTGCAGCCTTATTCCAAATAATTTCTCCCCCCCCCCCCCCGTGGAATAAAATGGAGTGGGTCTACCTGCCTTCCACTGCACTCCTCATGATTCCTATATTAAAACTTCAGGATTGGATGTTGGCTCAAGTGGTAACTCACTTGCCTGGCATGCGCGAGGCACTGGGTTCGATCCTCAGCACCACATAAAAATAAAAATAAAGATGTTGTGTCCACCGAAAACTGAAAAATAAATACTAAAAAATTCTCTCTCTCTCTCTCTCTCTCTCTCTCTCTCTCTCTCTCTCTCTCTCTCTCTTCTAAAAAACAAACAAACAAAAAAACACTTCATGGTTGACCTAGAAGTTTCCTACATAGCCCCTCACCAGCCAGGTAATTTCTCATTTTTACTGTCTTCCCATAACAATTGATGCTCCTTATATTCTCCTCTCCCTAAACTCTCAATAGATGAATTCCGCTCAGATTTTAAGGATCACTCCCATATACTTCAGCATTGCCAGAATAACAGGACTCTCTTTTCTCTATAAATCTGGCTGTTCAGCCTGCTCATTCATTTGACATTAATGTTGTCATTTAACTTTAAATGCATGCTTGCATTTTTTAAGAAAAGTGTTTATAAACATGGAGGGTAGGGACCTTAGATTATTCCTATCATTTATCCCTTACAAAATTCAGAATAATGGTAAGTTTGTAAATATTTCAGGGCAGAGTTGCATAGAGGAATTTGTGGAAGTCATACAACTCAGTGAATCTATGATTAGAAAATATGAAGGAAAATAAACAGAGAGGAGACAGTGACAAGTGAGAGGAGGAGAAAGCCTAGTAGTGAAGTACTCAGATGTGAAGGACGAACTAGCAGTGGCGGCCCACAAGCAGCCCAGGAAAGGAAACTTTGAGGAGGAGGGAAAGGCTCTCATTCTTTATTGATTCAGAGCTTAGAGCATATGTGGGTGAGAACATATATTATTTTTATTGTAAAACAGAGGATGTACAAACTTTATATAACATGCTCTATATAAAAGAACTCACTCTTCCATTCAGATTTGAAGAAATATTTATTGAGTGCTTACCGTGTGCTAGATACCATGGATATGATGTAGGAATATCACAAGCAGGTTTGTTCTTAACTTCTAAAGTGGAAATCATTGCAATCTCCATGCCCTTTTGTGGCATCCAAAAACAATGAGTTATTTTATTTCACATAGCATTAAGGAACACACATTCATTTTCATGGAAATCTAAACATACAGATGTCTGATTGTATAGGGATTCAGCTACAAAACAAGGGCTACTTTTTTCTCATCTCTCTCATGCTTTGATGAAATGCTTGACTATAGAAACCTATTGGCAAGAAGTAGGAGTCTGATTTTTAATTCCTGATGGATGGATTCTTGTACAAAATTTTTGATGCAAAACCAGTAGAATTTGTGTGACATTTGGTACTAGAATCTTAGCTGATTATAGAGAACTATTTCTCTTTTGAACCACGTATACATGTTTGTCGACCCTTCTTGTTTCCTACCAGAAATTTTACATTGAGAAGCAAAAGACTTATGTCTTGCTGGGCAGGTGACTGAAAACTCCTGTCTTCCAGTATTCTCCATTGGGTTAGGAGGCATTTTAGGAGAGTTGGCAAATTCGCTTGAATAAATCTCATTTATTACTTTCAGGTCAATAAGCATATTACACTTTCAAAGGCTTGCAACACTATCTTTGTCATATCCCTTAACTTCTAAGCAGGGCTCTCCCTGGAGAAGAGTTAACAAAAAAAGAAAAAAGAACAGAAAAGAAAAAAACCTGTAATCCTTTAAGTGTTGCAGAGGATATATTTAGAGGCGGGGAAAAAACTAAAGAAGACCTGTTTTGATGATCAGGCATTTTTTTAAAGCTAAAAATACATTAGCCAAAGTTTTCAAAGTGACTTCATTAACTTCTTGAAATTGCATACACATTAATAGGAATTTTATTATTAATTCTTCTAATTTGTTTATACTAGGATTTGAAAGGGGTCTTATTATTTTCTTGAGTCTAGCTATGCATTGATGAGACTCATTAGGCATAATGGAATCTGGCAATTTATCACCCAGATTAAAAGCCTTTTGCACATAACCTCCATTTACCCTTTATATTTAGAGGCACCTCCTTGGCATCAATCAAAGACACAGTGTAATCCCCCAGATTTCTTAGTAACAGAATCTCTGCATAGCTAAGCATGCCCTTCCTCTTACCCACATTTACATGAAGACCCAATTCTTTGGATCCAAGTGAAGTTGTAAAAAGTACACAGAGTTAAGTTGTTTGGATAAATGCAATCTAGCCTTTTCTATCATTTCTTTCCCAAGCTTTTTCTGATCGTATTTCTTCACTTCAGACTTGTTCTTCAGGGAACTATCAGAAATCAATGCCCTTTACAAATGCTAAATGGCTCTTTCTTGTTATGAATGGAACATTAGCCACCTCAGGTCTCCTGTCTTCTCCCATCGTGACTAATAGGATTGTAATTTCATCAAGGTCTCCAGTGACATCAAAAACCACGCCAGCTAAACATTTAAGTGGATTTGGAGGTCATCTGATCTCAGAGATGAAATTCAAAGCACTGTCTGCTTAAAGGTTTCAGAGGATATGATGTCCAATCTAAACCGGCCCCTCTGACCCAATGAAGGTATCTCTGGTGGGAAGAGATGGACCAAAAATAAGTCATTTCTTAAAATAAGCTTTAAACAAAACAATACATAGAATACCAAGGGAGACACAGGAAAGACTCACATACTTGTAATATTAGTTCTTTTTCTACACTTAGAATTTCTCCTTTCTCTTTCATAAACAAATAAAAACATTCAATTGCTATTTAAGCTACATAAGATCCTGTACCTGCATATAAACAAAGGGCTATTGGTCCCACATTCCTATATGGAGGTCTCTTGCTTGTTTTTGAAATCATTTTCCTTCATTGGAATTGACTTTGTCTCTCTTCTAGATTTTCAGCATAGCTTGTGTTTGTGATAGTTGCATGCAAGGAAAGGTGCAGGGTTGAAGCTTCAGGACAGAATCAAAGTATATTGTGAGTTGGAAGTTTGAACTTGGTCCCTCTGCTCCAGTTCTTAAATCTACGTAAGTAAAGAGTTATAATTTAATAACGGGAGCACTCACTGTTTTTTGTACACTTTGTTCTTCCTTCTGAGATGTTGAGGCTCACCTTAAACCGTCTGTCTCTGTCAGGGATCACTCTTTCCAAAGACATCCTTTCAAAACGTTGAGATTTGTGCAACTCTCAACCCTTCACTGTCACCTCCAATTCTGGTTCCTTGTCACTTTCCACTGCCTGATGTCAATCCATACCCTATACCTGGTCTTTAGGACTCCTCTTGCCAACCCACCCTGCACACTTCTGGAATACTGAGACCACGTAAGTGCCATTCATCCCGTGATTCCCTTCATGAAAGTTGCCCATGGCTCCCATTCTTTCCTGGTCCTATCTAGACCATTTTTCTCTTGGCTTCTGTAGCCTTCTGTGATCAGGTCTACTCCACCTGTTCATTCCTGTTCCCCTGCTCCCCAGCACATGTGTGGTGTTTGTTACTTTTACCGTCAATAATTTTTATGTTGTCTCAATGTGTTCTTGGGGAAATACCCTCCTGATCTTAGTCTTCTCCATCCCTGAAGCCTTTTCTGAGACAGGTCTTATCTCTCCTTCTCTGAATTTATAAGAATCTGCAATATGTATCGTACAGTGTTACATTTCATTTTCTTTTGAGATTTATATGCCCCCACCTTCTAAAAGGATTTGCCACAGTTAGTTAAATAGATAGCATCTTAGAATGTATGGCCATTGCTTCCCACCTGTATACCTTATCTCCTCTCAGTCATTAGCCCCTGAAAGGCAGGAACCCTACATCATGCTTTGGTTTGAAACATAGCCTGGAATAATGGACAGGGTACAAGGCTTACAGTTAAAGACCTTGAGTCTAAAAATAGTTTTATTCTAAATTAACAAGGTGACTCACTTGGGCCCCAACAAACTAAATTTTACTATAAACTGATAAAATATATAATAATTGCATTTTTTTGCCAGAGCTGAAGAACTATATTTTGTTCACAAAAATTAAAATATACTTTATAAAAAAAGCAAACAATATAAAACACAAAAGATATTAAAAACCAGCTGAATTTTCATTACCTTGAGATAAATACTGTTAACAGTTTGATATTTATCAATTCACATAGATATTTTTCCTTCCATGGGCACATAAGTAACAAATCTATCTGTACATCTCTCTGTCAATCTGCCTGTCTATCTAATAATGGGAGATTGTTATTTCTTGGCAACTTTTCCCACTTAATAATATATTTTCATGTCATCAAACTCTTGGGGCATTGTGTGAATATTAAAGTTTATGTAATGCCTTATTAGAAAATATATTTTAAAGTAAGATGTAGAAATAAACATTGATACTGCCTGCTTAAAAGTGTCCAACTTGTCATCATTGATAAGGTATTTCTACCTTTTGTACAGGACCTTTAATTTAATTCTGCCTTCCTACCAGGCAAATGTCTGTCTGATCAGTGCACATCTGATGTGACTGAGTCTCTATTTCCTGCTCCTCAGAAATTCCAGCTTTGTCTCCATGACACAGGTGCACAGTCGCTTAGTCATAATCCCCAAATCCTCAAAGCTCTGAGAATTAGTTTTCTTTTCTTTTTCTCCTGCCTCCCAACCCAAATAGTTTGACCCAGATCATTTGGCAGAAAAGCCTATTGTGAGTCAGTATGAGGCAATTTTGAGTTTTTATTTCATTCATTTAGTATAGATATCTATGTAAATTACCTCAGAAATACTAAAGGATTGACTAAGAGTTGCTGCACCCATGCTTGTTAGGAGAGTTTCATAACATATGTCTCCATTTCCTATCTAATAAATACAAAATATTCTAAATTCCACAATGCATCCGGAATAAAGAATTTTGAATAAGAGATTGGAGCCCTGTCCTAATTTTGTGAGATCTACATTCCCTACAACTTCTAAAATCACCCCTTTGTTTTTCTGATTTGTATTCATTAAAAAAAAAATCAGTAGTGGTTTTCAAACTTGTATAGTCATGTGACACTTAACAAAGGAACACATTCTAAGAAATGCATCCTTGGGTGGTTTGATTGTGGTACATATATCTTATGATATATTTAATCAAACCTCGATGGTATGGTATAGTCTATTGTCCCTTGCCTATCTGTGGGTCATTTCTGTACTGAATAATACAGCAGTTGTAACATAATGGTAACTATTTATGTATCTAGATACATCTAAACATGGAAAGATGCAGGTAACAAAAAAAAATTTAGACAGTAGGAATGTTTAGTTTCTTTATAATCTTATGGGACCATTGTTTTATATGTGGGCTGTCCTTGACTGAAAGGTCCATCTGTGCCATAGGACTGTATTTCTTTTTCTGGCTTTTGAAAACATCTTCAAGTAGAATCTTACCTGGAAAACCAACTGTAGTCAAGATAAAAGTCAAGTTGCTCTCAATGAAGGGGAAGAGCTGAGCTCAGTTCTGCTGGGTGCCTCTCCCCAGTATTTAAAATAATCCTCCACTAATATTCTCATTTTAGAGCTTTTTACTTTTTTACTATCAATGAGAGATTTTTAGATTGGTTCTCAAAATGATAGTTGCTACTCAAATTGGTCATACAAAATTGCTAAAACTATAACTATTAAACAAATCTGCCCACCAAACTACTTTTCTGAATTCTGCAGGTTTTTCATTTTTAAGATGAGCCATTCTTTATCCCCCCGCCTTTTCTTTTAGTATGTGTTTTAAATGTATGTTGTCAGGAAAGTGGTTACAAGTGAAATAATGAGAGTATATTGTCGAATAAGGGATTTTCTGTAGAAATATTGATGTTTAACACAGATAAGGGTATTTTGGTGCCAGCAGGTACATTTTTGCAGCTTTAATTATTAAAAGCTTTTTTTCCACATTGACTGAATTTGAAGACATTTCAAATTTAATGAAGCTATAATTTTCAGATCATAAACATCTAACAGGAAAAATGAGAGGAAAATATTGAAATCCAGGAAACTTTGAGAAGTCAGGCCAATAAAGAAAAAGGAGATCTCCTTATGCCCTCTGTCATTATGCCTGTGTAAGAAGAGTATGGCCTTCAGTGTATTCACACCAAGCACATTTTCAGCACATTTACAATTTTGAAGTCACCTGTAAGCTGAACTTTTCCCTTTGTCTTCATGGAAAATGAATCTTTCAATATGAATATAGAATTGAGGCTTTTCAAAAAATACTAGCATAATGGTGAAATGCTAGAAAAAATCTTCCACCAATTGTCCATCATTCAACAAGCCTGGCTTACAGGTAGGGCAAGCAACCAGGGCTTAGCCTAGCATATGCTAGGAACTGATTGAGTATTTGGAGCATGACCCAAGTTGGTCTTCTCACTTGGTGTTCAGATACATGCAGTAAGAATCTGTTTCTGTCAGGCAACATGCTACCCCAGTTAGTAGGGATACAGAAGGGAACAGGAACTAAACTGAAGTTGTTCACAGTCTCTGTCAGACCAGTGCTTATTTCAAAGATGTAGCTATTAGAGAGAAACATAGAATTGATATTATATTTTGGCTGAAGTTTTCAATGCTTTCTAAAATAGTGGGAACTATCGTTGGATTTTGTATGTGTCTGCATGAGTGTGTGTTATGGGCAGGGTACCTATTAGTTTACTAACATTTTAGTCTGTTAAAAATAACAAAACATAGTCCTCTCATAAACTCCCAGTATGATGTACTGAGGACATGACGTCGACTCTGTGGTATTCTGGTCAAAAACGCATAGTCTCAGTACCATCATGAGAAAAAAATTCAGGCAAATCAAAATCAAGAGATATTAGACAAAATAATGAGTATTCCTCCAAAGTGCCAAGAACACAAAAGTCAGGGAAAGAGGGAAGAACTGCTAATGATTGGAGGAAACCAAAGAGGAGCTATCACAACTAAATACAAAGTGGAATCCTAGGTAGCATCCTGGTGCACCAAAAAAAAAAAAAAAAAAAAAGATCCTTGGAAAAAGTTAAAAAGTTAGTGATATTTAAGTAAGATCACTAGTTTATCTAATAGTATTATACTGTTATTATTTTTTTGGTTCTCACTGTTGCTAGTTTATCTAATAGTATTATACTGTTATTATTTTTTTGTTTCTCACTGTTGTGCTATATTTATGTAAGATGATTCATCTGTGAGTTTTCTTTATTTTGGGGGGAGTCGGGCAGATACTGGAATTGAGTCCAAGCTCTCACAAATATTAAGCACATAAGCACATACTCTAGCACTGCACAGTAACTTAAGCCCTTATGTAAGATATTTATATTAGAGGGAGCATGAGGGATATAAAAGGAATTTGATACTATTTCTCTTTAAAAATAGAATTAGTTCAAAATCAGAAGTTTTCCAAATCATTATTTTTCATAGTTTGCTATTATGTATAGGTACTTCAGAGAGTTAAAGGTTTTGAATCATTCTTATAAGACTTTACATTTATCCTTAATAAAAATGGTCTTATTGATGCCACTCAGTTGCCACAGCTTGCAATGGTTAGAAGCTCAAAATCAGGAAGATGATGTTTAGGAGTCTGCTCTGCATTTATCAAAAGTATACTTTTGGGAAGTTACTTAGCTTCCATGGGTCTCAATTTTCTCCTGTATAAGATGGAATAATGATAATTATATTGATGATAATGATGATATCAACACATACTTCTTGAGATAATTTTGTGAAATAACATTTGGTTCTCACAGTGGTAAGACACTGCAAGTCATTTATAAATATAAGTTGTTGCTTCTGAAATTGTGGCCATGGTTTAAGTCTCTTTTCTTCTACAAAACAGTAAAATGTAAACAATGTCCCAAGACTGTTGTAAGGATTCAAAAAGCTAATGTATCTGAAACAGTATGTGTGTTTGGTACCTGGTTAGTGCTAAGTAGATGTAGTTACTACTGTCATCCATTAATGCATATATCCATCCAGGCAGCCAGGCAGCCAACCAAAGTTCATCCAGTATTTGTGAGGGTCTCTTTTTTTACTAGAGATTGGTATGTCTTTTTTTTCTATTTTTATGAGATTTGTTATTACTGTATTATGTTTATGGTATGTCATTAAAGTGAAAAGTCTTGCTATGAATCATTGAATAGGCAGAGTGATCATAGACCATGCCTTACCCATATATTACATATAACACATTGCAGTCCATAAGAAGCTTTCTCATACATTATTCCATGAGATACCATCAGAAGCGCTTGGCTGTAGTTATCAATTTTTATTAATTTAGATTGATGGAGACAATGAAAATGAGTATCAGAGAGGTTATGGTGCATCCAAGTTTATGTAACTAGTCAAGGGATTGATAAACTGTTTCTATAAACAGCCTTTTAGCTTCTTGTGCCATATGGCTCTGATGCAACCACTTAACTCAGCCATTAAAGCTCAAAAGCAGCCATAGAACATAGGTAAACAAACGTGTGTGGCTGTCTTCCAATAAAACTTTATTTATAAAAAGAAAAGTGGGCAAGAGACTGAGCTTGTGGAACACCTGAACACATTAGTAGCAAAGCAGTTACTCAACCAGAGATTTCTTTCTCTGTGCCCAAGTTTTTCAGGATGTCAGGCAGAGACCATCAGGGTATGCCCCTCACCATCTCACCTAACTAAACCATCCCTTTTTCTACATCCGGTTTCTTGGTCATCAGGAAGTATTTTATTAAATACCCAGCAGAAATCCTGACTCACTTTGCTTTTACCCCAAAATGATATGAATGAAAGTTTTTCTTAGGAAGTCTCTGTAACTCCTAGTAAGCATAATTTCTGTTTTAAAGAGTCATATACCCTCTTTTGGAACATTGCATTCTAGAAATCTTTTTAGGGTATATGGTGATTAGAACAACAAAAGAAAAACAGATTTGTAACTTGTAAATGCAGTTTTTCTCCTTTCATCCTGGAAAAAAAATCCTGTTTTTAATATGGGGCCCCTATGACTCATCATGATTTCTCAAATATTGCCAACAATGCGTCCACAGTCACATTTGAAGTCCTTTCATTACTCTAGGGTGTGACTTATTGCTGAGACTTGGATTTATGCACAGCAGCTTGCTGATATCCCTCAGGATCACCGCACTTATCTTGGGCACCATGTTTTCCTTTTCTTTTCAGCATGGAGATCATTTGCCTTGAGAGCAAAGGTGGAAGCAATGTAGGAGCTGAATGGTTCTGTTTTCTCTCTAGCTTCTATCAGCATTACATCATTTGCTTCGAGCTATAAGGCAATCCCATCCTTGTTCTCATCTGGCTCTACACACAGCCTGACCTAACACTCCTTATACATTTCATCGGCTTTGTAAGCCATTGCACACTCTGAACATTTTGACACTGTTTTCACAGATTTATGCTTCTCCCTATTCCTTAGTTATTTTCCTTTCTTCCACACACTCCTTATGTTTGTAGTTCTTATTTAAGTACAGAACAAAATAAGTTTACAAATCCCAAACTACAAAACCAATAAAATTAAAATATATGACATAGATTTAATGTGACAGATGGTGGTGTTTTGCTAAGATATTTGCCAGACTTATTTGCAACTTTAGTGTGTGTGTGTGTGTGTTTCAAATGATTACCTACTAGGAGTAGGCTTTTTTCCCTCCCCACAGTTGGCTGCCCAGAACAGAGTTGTGATGTATAGTAACCAATTGTCTTTCTGAAGTTCAGCTCTTCAAGTCACAAGCTGTTAGTTTAATGTATGATTGTATTATTTTTGCCTTTCTTGTGGCTCTTCTGAAGACATCAGCAAGCATAATCTAATCACCCTTTTGTGGCCATTTAACTACTTATCTCACCTGTGTTTTCTTTTTAGAAGATTTAATAATGGCATCATAAACTCAGGTGCAGAGAAGACACTGGACTACATGGCAGTATCTGGTCAAAAGCTGTTTATTGATACATTCAAAATATGATTGATATTTATTTGATCCCACTGAAATGGGGAAAAGACTAAAAATATAAGACTAAAGTTATAAAGATATTTATTTATTGAAATGTTGTGAATCCATGAGAATATGACATTCGATACTAAGGAAATCTTAAAAAGTCTATCTTTGCAGCTTGGCTTGAAAAATATTGATCAAAAAAACTAAATCCTTTAGACGCCTTTGAAATGTTTGCTGCTATCTCTCCGAATTAGCCTTCTTCCTCTTTTACCCATTCTTCAATTGGACATGACTTCTTCAACTCTGAAATTCTTCATTTTTCTATGTACAATTTCAAAACCACAGGAGATCTCGCAAGTTTCTCTTTTACCATTACCTGAATTAAAAGTGTGTTGGTTCTGTGATTTGGAGACTCTTCCCTCTCACTTCAGAAGTTTGTTCTTAGAAGGGTCCCCATCCCCTGCAAGCCATGGATAGGGGCCCTTGACTTCCTCTGAAGATCTCAGCAAGGGCTCTCTAGTCACTGGCACAAGTCCTTGCCTCCTGTTTAGAGGGAGGACTGCTTTCCTGCACCTACCGTGGCTGAGGTAGCTGAGTCTTTCCTCTGAGATGGTATTGTTTTTATTTCACAGGTAAACCCTCAAGCCATGTATTGGTTCAATCTACTGAGGCTGAGCTCCCTTCTAGCTCTAATTTGATTTGCCAGGATCTTCCATTCCCCAGCCTTTTAAGATGATTTTATTTTCCTTTCACATTCTCCCACCTTCCTCCATGCATGATTTCGTGTTTCTAGAAATACTTCTCCATTCTGATCAGTTGGGACATAGATACCTACCCCTCAAGATCTATCAGAGAATAGAGAAGTTAGAGAAAGCAAATCTCAAATCAAAGGCAGACTAAGTATAGAAACAATTCCTAGGTGATACATTGACTGAAAACACAACCAAGTTGCCCATATCCCAGATACCCAGTTCTAGAAAGAGTGCTTGACACTTTGTAGACACTAACCCACGTACGGAGCAGCATTGACAGTTCTCACCCTCTGGGAAGAAGGCTTTCCGTGTGTTAATATCAGGACAATGAATGGACTCCCTTTCTGTCCAGAGTTATCAGGCACTCAGTGGATCAGGAGTCCTCCTGTTACTCCTTCAGGAGCCTTGACATACTACCTTCCTCCTTGTCAAGCCTGTTCATGACGGTGTCCTTTATACACTTGCTTTGTGATGGCCTGAGAGAAGCTGCTTTCATTATGTTTCTCCTTTCTTCTTCTTTCCTCCTCTCACTCTTTTCTGTTCTTTCTCCTCTATGCCTTAAATCTTTAAGGGTTAGTCAGCAGCCCTGATTTACACAGAGTAGCAACATCAACTCTACTCTCAAAAGGGATGCTCAAAGGGAGTGCATCACCTTATTCCAGATTGTCCCACTGGACCACATTCCTCCTCCCTCTTTTCTCCCTCCTTGCTTTCTCTGTTCCGATAGCATTGTGTGTGGATTCCCAGAGGGGGGAAAAATATTCTGAGTGAAAACCCTTAATAGTACAGTATTTTGTATGTGTGCAGCAGCTGAATTGGGCAGGTCAGATCCCATAGATAATAAAAACACTCACAAGGTAGCATTTATTTTAATAATAATATGAAAGCAAGAACAAAAGTTATAGGAGGAAAAAAAACACAGAGAAAGAGAGAAGAAGAAATTATCTCCCCAGATTAGGGGAAACACCAACACCTGCAATCATGCAGCATGGGAGTCCTAGAGTAGCTTTTCAGAGTCCCAACTGGGAAGTCCCTGGCACAGCTTCTTGTCCATGGGTGAGACTCCAGTCTTGTTCTCAGTGGGGCTCCTTAAATACAAGTTAGAACAAAGAAAGCTCCTCTCCAGCAAGCTGCAGGACTTAGTGATCCCCTCAAGGACACTTCATCCCCCTGAAGGACTGGCCAGATCCACAAAGGGAGGAAGCAGTAGCCTTGAGATAAATGAATGACTCTGAGGTCTCCTGAGTGAGCCAAACCCACAAGCAAGTCAGCGTTCTTTAGATGTCCTGTCAATGGTGTGTGAAGGTCACAGCAGGCACATGAACAGGGAAGATATTTAATATTTCCCTTAGCCCTTTAAAACCATACCCTCTTTCCAGAATTAGTTATTTGGGAAAAAGGTAAATTGGTTGTGTTTTCAAAGTGCTGCCTGGGAATTGTATCTGTGAGTAGTCTGCCTTGGACTGAGGTCTGCTTTTTCTACCTTCTCTCTTGCCTGGTGCTGCCCACCTAAGGGCAAACTGCTGACCGTTTTCCCAGTTTGCTCCAACCTGTAACTGACTCTCCCCAAATCAATCATGATCTTGAAATCAGCTCTGCCTATCTGGTGGACAAAGAGAAATCTATGTGAATTGTCCGGTGATAATTCAGGTTTTTCCCACTCCTAGACTCTGATGGGGAGATCAGTCAAGAAGTACATAAAATTATGACCTTGTATGGTATGTTTGCCTTCTGTTTTTTTTTAATCTGAATTGCCTTTCATTACTAATACCAAATACCATTTTACTTTTAGTTCCTACTTCCAAAAGGTCTATGTTATAGTAGGACAAATAGTTTTTTAAAAAATAAACTTGTCATATATACCTTAACATATTCTTCCAAATTACATTTTAAAAATATGATATTGTCAAAATATATGACTAGTGACAGAATTTTAAGAAATGTACATATAGAAGTTCTTTGAAGCATATTCCTCAATGATGCAGGTAAGAATTCAATTAATATCCCGAAGTATGTTGTTTTAGAAGCTCTTTCTAAATCATGAGAAATTAAACTGACTGCAGTAAAGGGCTTCACCTTCCTGATGAATTCAATAGTTTTCTGGTTATGTAATTTATGAAACAGCTTTTGCTTATAGATATTCAAATATATGCAGTTGATTATAATCCCAGAAAAAATATGGGGTGGGGGAATTCTTGAGTCATTAGTGTGAAAAATTATCTCAAACACAATAGATTTTCCTCATGTCAAATCGTACAAAATCTCCATAGCAACCTTACATAATTATGCATAAAATTTCAGTGTAGTAACAACACTGAGTCCAGAAGAAATTATGGAGTAGTGATATAGGTAAGACAGGTGTGGGGGTAGGTGGCACACAGGAAAATTGAAGGAACACGTATTCTCTAAGATGCGAGAAATGCACAGAAGACAGAAAAGATTGCCCACTTTGTGCATTAGAGAGTACTGATTAAGTCATTGAATTATCTGGAAATTGGAGACCGGGAGCTTGGAGACCAGGAAACACAATATCTGATAACACCAAGGTGCCTTCTAGAACAATCATTGTTAAGAATGTCAGCATTTCTATTTTAAATTGTTTTTCTTTTTCTGAGCTTTTAAGAAAATATCTGAAGGCAATATATTGGCATACCAGATTAAAATGGAGAAATAATTCTATAATTATATCTTTGATTTTATAAACTTGACTGAGCTCCTAAAATTTTTTTAAAAAGCACTATTGAAGTACTCCAAATATGCAAATAACATCAAGTTTAATTACTGCTAAATAATTGAGATGCTTTAACACAAACATTGCTTGAAATTTAAATAACTATTTCTTATAAATATTAGTACATGAAGTTGACTCATGCATGAGTTCTTTTCTCACCTGAGTTCCTAATTTTATGTGATTTACAAATGGATCAGTGTTGGCAATTTAGCTGCTGTGACGACAATGATTCCTCCTCCTCCTCCTCCTCCTCCTCCTCCTCCTCCTCCTCCTCCTCCTCCTCCTCCTCCTCTACTCCTCTGCCTTCTTTCTTCTTTTTTCTTAGTAGTACTGGAGGTTGAATCCAGGGCCTCACACATGCCAGGTAAATGCTCTCTCACGGAGTTACATTTATGGTTTTTGTTACCAGCTGTTTATGAAGAGCATTTCTGCCCTCTCATTTTGAAGGACATTAGTAGCTGAGTTCATCAACTGGTAGTAGAAAAGAGGATGGTCATTTCTGGAATGATCACAACTGATCATTGAGAACTGAGCTTCATGGATAAAAGAACAAAATAATGTCACATGATTATGGTGGTTCACTCCCCATTCATTTTATTGGTACTCTGATTTCAGAATGGATACTGGAACTAGGAAGAAGACTAAGACGCAGTATAATGGGAATATGTGGAGCCTAGAATAAAAAACAGACGTGTGTTTGATGAATTTCCAAGTAATTGAACTATGTGCCATCTTATATTAGAACATGGCAGAAGGACACTCAACCAGACATCTTCTAGAGGAACCTAGATAAATAAGGGAGAACATGTCAGCAAGAGGAAGAAGGAAGGAAAGGGAAGACCACACACCAAGCAAAGGAAAAGGCAAGAGCAAAGGTGTGAGGTGTGAACTTCTGCAGTGCGCTCAGAGAGGTCAGCCCTTTGGTACTGGCAGAGCAGAGGGCTTAAGGCAAGGAGAATGGGAAATGGAACAACATCTATAGAAGTGACACAGTTCAAATCAGGGCTTTTATGTCAAGCAGATGACCAGAAAAGAAAATTGCTCTTCAGGCAGTGAAAGCTACTAAAGGGTGGAAGTTTTTTAAGCAAAGAAGCTATGTGACAAATTTGTATTTTAGATAGCCTGACTTAAATGGCAGGATGGAATTTGTGGAAACCAATAAAAACAAAGAGATTGATAAAGAGGTCATATTTGAAGCACAAATCTTCTCAGGGGCTCTTTCCCTTCATTCCAGATATTATGGAGTAAGCTTACGGTCCATGCAGGCCTATCTGTGCCTTCTCTAACCATTATGATCTTTGCCCAGATGCATTGTTCCAAGGGTGATCTTTGCTTTATCCTATTAACATTAAAATGTTAATCACATTGGTTTAATTTTGTGTTATTTCTATTTTAGGATTAATTTAGGCCATTTCTCTGCTTTTAAGCAGAACATCTAAGAGATTATGGGCACAGAAAAATTGATTATGTTTTAAAAGCTGTGAGGAAAAGGCTCTATTTTCATATTTGAGTGTGTGTGTGTGTGTGTGTGTGTGTGTGTGTGAGAGAGAGAGAGAGAGACAGAGAGAGAGAGACACAGAGAGAGAGAGAGAAAGAAAGAGAGAACATCTACTAATAGGATTAAATATTGGGTTGCTATCATTTTGGAAAAATCTAGAATAACTAGGACAATAGGATCAGAAAAGCATCCTTTCATTTACTATCCATCCATCTATCCTTCCATTCAATGTATTTTAGAGCCTACTTGATAATAAGGACTATTCTGAGTAAGAATTAAGCAGTGGGGTGCAAAACAGACATGGACCTTGACCTTAGGGAATTACAACATAGCAGGGATGGCAGATGTTAGTCAAATAAATGTATCTTCCCTGATTGAGTTAATATAAAAACAATCCATAGTACCATTTATCTAAGTCTTGTTTTTCAAGCTGATCAAGAATCTTAGTTCCTTGGCATTTTCCAGGTCTCTACTAGTTGTCTTTGAATCGCATGAGAAGGCACGTTGGAAATGAGCATGAGTTTCTGGATTTCTGAGAAAAAAGTTAAAAGCCTCTTCTATAGAATGCAAGAATTGGTTTTATTGTTTCTCCTAGTATTCCTGAATTCTAATTTAAAAGTATAATAGTCAGATTCCAACTTAATCATAAAAAATAGATATTTCTCAAGAAGTGTAAATATGTAGTTTTGATATTCCTGGGCGAATGAATTTCTAGCATGTTGAATGTAGGGCTTTCTCAAAATTTCAACCTAAGCAAAAAAATTTCCAAATGTGCAATATTATTTTGGTTTGGTGCCCTCACCTACATCCTTTGCTTCATGTTCCATTCATCTACAAGATCCTTTACCTCTAGGGAATTGGATGTGTTGGTCAGAAAATCAGAGTTCAGTTTTCAACATAGCACCGTTGAATTCTTCCACATTCCTCTGACAGCTCAAGGAAAACACAGCAAAGCTGCAGGGAAAGGATGAAATGAGGATTAAATGCTTTGCATTATTTCTGCCTTAAATAGCCAGTGTTTATCTTATATTGTTAACTCTGAACAGACAGGGACCAAATATACAGAATATTTTCTGAAGAGTTGTTGCATGGTACCCTGAGAGGTTGCTTTTAAAAACACAAGGCACAGAACTTACATGGGATTTTGAGATGTAAGAATATTGCTCTTTTAAATGGGAAAAACAAGATCCTGGTTTTCACAAAATGATTCTTTGGCCTCCAAGAACAAATTCAAAGAATATAGGTTAAAAAAAAAAGTACAAATAGGTAATGTGTCGTGATTGTACCTCCTGTACAATATTTACAGAAGTTCTCTGCCGTGCCAGATAAAAATTAAGAAGACATCTTAGGAAAACTGAGCTCTAAGGTGTCATTTGTAGTAGCACATCCTCCTGAGAAGAATTTGATTTTTCCAAGTATGTAGGTATACGGAAAAATGACTGATGAGAAGTCAAGATCAAAAAAACTTTTGACAATAAGAAATTGCAATACTGTTAATTATTTTAACTCAAAATAAAACTCAGAATGTTAACCCCAAATAAGCTGTAGCTATAAGGAAAGACAATATTTCCAGCTATATCTGGACATCTTAAATCAAAAATTCAGGGAAAGAGTCATCTATTGTTGTGTGTGATATGAACATTTCATCCAGAGAAGTTCTGTCCGCTTATATGAATCATAATAAGATGATTTGTCAGTAGATATACGCAGAACTTTTTATACAAATCTCAGTACATTTTATTTGCATATAAAGTGGCACATTTATACTCGACAATAACTAGCCCTAAAGGAGTGATATTTAATAGGCAAATGCAATTATCCCAGGCAGGCCATAAACATTTTCTTTAGGGCAATGGCTACCATCTAAGATAGCCTCATAATCACTCATGTAAAGTACCAGGCTATCACCAAACCAAGCCAGAGAAAATTTAAGCTGCAAAAAGATGGTGATTGCATTTGAATAAAATTTCTGTTTTCACTTACCCACCATTTTATGAGTTATAAGCATAAAGGTCAATGAGCTATTAAATTTTATTTTTGATCATGTGTGAAGGCCTCAAACAATTATTTTAAGTACAAACATTAAGAAGTGTAAATATGTTATTCCACACTATGTTAACCACCCAGAATTGTTTTACTTTCCTGCTAAGATGATGACATTATATAAAAACTGGTTAGAATATATCTGGTTAATGAATCTGGTAATTTAGGGAAGCCTCTTCAGAATGTCTTTTTTTTTTTTTTTAAGTAGCACTGGGGATGGAACTCAGAACCTCACAGATGCAAGCACTCAGCCACTGAGCTACATTCCCAGTCACAGAAAGTCTTGTTGTATGCTTTATAAAATTGATAAACTTGGTGTTCTTTCAACCAAGCATTGTTTTCTAAGATTTTAGGACATTTCCTAGATAATTATGATTTATCAATATCTTAGAAGTTATTTGTAGTTTGCCCACCACCTGGAAAAATGGAAATAAATTTATTTTACTTATTCTCACAATCTTTTAGTGAAAGTCTTTTTTTTTTTTTTTCTGGTGCTAGGGATTGAACCTAGGAACCTAGGGACACTTTACCACTGAGCTAAGTTCCAGGCCCTTTTGAATTTGTTTTTTTTTTTTGGTTGTTGTTGTTGTTATTTTGTTTTGTTTTTTGAGACAAGATCTCAATTTACTTAGGGCTTCCGCCTAAGTAACTTACGTTGCTGAGGCTGGCTTTGAAATTATAATCCTCGTGCCTTAGATAGAATTACAGGCCTGTGCTACCATGTCAGGCTTAGTGGAAGTATTCTGCTAGGAATCAAAGGGCTTGGGCTGTGAAATTGCTTCTGTCATTAATAAGCTGTGTGATGTTGGACACTTTAACTAGTATCTGTAGAATTTTCTCATCTATTAATCAGACCAACTGCTAATAAGTCCCCAGGTCAAGACTGCTGGAGATTCTGTTTCTTACCCAGTGAGATATGTAATGATAACATTGAGGGACCCTGTAGACAAGAATCAGAAAGAGAATAGAGCTCAGGGAGATAGAGGAGGGAATCTGAGAAAAAGAAACTTTGAGCGGAATGCATTTCATTCTCAGGGAAAAAGAACAGGGACGTTGGGAGGGAGGTGCCAGAACAATTTGAAATGTACTCATGTTTGGGAACTGACCATTTTTAGCTAAAACTGAACCCAGAAGTCCATGTAAGAGACTGGTAAAGGAAACCCAGATCAGAGGACTATTTAGCCTTAAAATCTGAGAATTCTTCTCTTTTAGAGAGTAGGTGGTAATTCCGTTTCTTTCTTGGGCCAGTTCCTCATGCTTTTTGGTGGCAGTAACAGGATTCAGGCCTCAGGTTTGTAGGCTGATTCTCTGATTTTATTTCTTTTTTTAATTTGTGTTGTTGTTGTTGTTGTTGTTGTTGTTTTGAGTGATCAAAGTTCACTTCCTTTGAGCTTGTGAATAACTACATGCTAACTGAGAATTCAGTATCCACCACTCAATCCATGCTCATCTGACTATGGCGTGAAGTTGGCTCTGAAGTCCCATCCACCCAAACTAAAGCCCAGGTTCAGTCTTCAGCTTCTAACAAGACAAGCCTTTTCTGTTTGACAAAATTCTGTGGAGTCATAAAAGAAGCAATGAACATTAATTTCTTTTTGGCTTTTATTTCACCAACATCTGGACATTGGACCCTAAGCCAGTTTCTATTTAACTATAATCTATAGAAATTTATCATCTATTAATTGATGTATCATACCGACTTCTAATAACTCCCCAGGCCAAGACGGCTGGGGATTCTGTTCCTTACGTAAACATCAAGGGATTCTGTAGGTAAGAATCAGAAAGAGAAATTTCACTCAGATTGACCATGGGAAATGAATTTGGCTTGTATCAAAACTGGCTTATCTAAGCCAGTGGGATTTGGGGCCATAATCTTCTCTGGTAGACATTCCTCTGGCTTAGGCTGTCCATATAAATGACTGTCTGGCAGGCCCACCTAACCAGAGCATCCTCTCAATGTGAACACATACTGTCTTTTACAAGCTCCTCCCACAGAGCACCCATGCTCATCCCTCAGTACACAGGCATTAGCAGGCCCAAAGTGGTGAGACATTCGACAGTCTATCAATGTCACGTTCAAGTCTGACTTAGCTGACTGTCAGGAGGCTGTTCTTGCATCAGTATATACTTATATAAGCCCTAGATAATCTTCCTCCTCTTCCTGTGCCTCTACCCAACACACTCCACAGAGGGTTTGTGCTCTACTCTGTGCCTTATAACTTATGCCAAAGTGTCTGATTAGGATGGCTCTTGCCCTGAGAGATGCGTGTGGGAGATGGGGAAGATGGAGGTGAGGTGGAGGCAGTGCTGGGGAGACCATTTGTCCTCACTGTGCATCTTTTCTGAAACATGATAGACACAGGAGAAACTATGTTCTTGAACACCTTTAGCCTAATAATAATAACTCACATTTACCTAATGATGTCTGAGTGTTAAGTTCTTCCTGTATATTTTCTCATTTACTTTTCACAAGACTCTTATCAAGCAGATGACTTTCTACTGTTATTGCTACTATTACTACTACTAGTACTACTTATAGATGAAAAAAATTAAGACTCACAGAAACTAAAATACTGGCATAAGTTTTCTTATTTATAGGTACCAAATTTCCAACTTGGGTCTGCCTTACTCCAAAGACAGATTTTTAAGTCACCAAATGAGCCATCTGGTATCAGTGTACAGACAATGTGCCCTAAGTGATCCTCACTTTTATCTTTTTCCCTAACGTTTTGCTTTTCTCATTTATGAATCTGTCAGCTGAACTTTCATCCATTCAGCTGATAACTATGAAGTAATTGTCTACTCTGGGAATAAGATGTTGTACAAATACAAATATGCCTCCTAAATTCTAACAGCTTCCTCTTCATTTGTAGATTCATTTGTAAAATTACAACTGTGCTAAGCAATTCAAGGGATCAGTCCCATATGTGCATTTAATGGAGGAATATGACCCAGTTTCGTGATAATTTTGCTGAAATAAGACAGGTAAAGGAGGAAGGGGGTGGGAAGTGTTCCTGGCAGAGAGAACGTGCACAAAGGCCATCAGGCAGAAAGAAACATTTTACAGCCCACATCCTATCCTGGAATCCCAAATAAGGTCTGCATCACAGGGGCTCAGGAGCAAGTACAGTGGTACAAAACAAATGCTAGCTGTGTGGGATGGTACACGCCTGTAATCCCATTGGCTCAGGAGGCTGAGGCAGGAGGATTGCAAGTTCAAAGCCAGCCTGAGCAAAAGAGAGGCAATAAGCAACTCAGTGAGACCCTGTCTCTAAATAAAATATAAAGTAGGGCTAGGGATGTAGCTCAGTCGTTGAGTGCCCGAGTTCAATCCCTGGTAAACCCACCACCACCACCAGAATGCTAAAGATCTACATAGTTTATAATGGTATTAACACATAATTTGTTACCCAAACCTCTACACTTTTGACAGTGCTAAAAAATGAAATGGAATAGTTTATTGGCATAAGTGGGAACCAATAACACCTGGCCAAACTAGAATGAGAATCAGACTATTTATGTACCAGAATAAGAATTTAGGTCCTTATTATGAAAGTGACAGGAAGTCATAACAGGTTGTAGTAAAGTGAGAAGAGTTGCATGATCAGATTTGCACTTATAAACAGTCACTTGGAGTTCAGTTCATAGCAGTGTACCAATATCTGTTTTCTGCATGTTATGCTTACTGTTATGTAAAATGTTAGCATGAGTAAAGCTAGATGAAAGGTACAGGGAACTCTTTGTTCTGATTTTGCAACTTCTTATGAGTCTAAATTATTTCAAAATGAGAAAAGAATTAAGCTTACTCTGGTTGCTGAGATCAGACAGGAAGTAGCGGGGCCAATTGGAAACAGAATTCATAGAGGAGAGTAATTCTGTAGATCTGTGGACCACACAAGAGCTGAGAGCAAGATCAAATGGAGGAGTTGGAAGGAAGTGAACTGGTAGAAGATATAAAGTCAGTAGGCTACTCCGGGTGTCTAACTTTGTGCTAAGCCATCCTACCAAGAAGATCCCTAGAATGCCAAAAAACTATGTGCCTGATGGTTTCAAAGTAGGAAAACCAGTTTCCATTATAAATTAACAAATAAAAGAGTAAAAAACTAATAGCAATGACTTTCAGGGTTAAGGGCAGATGCTTCCAAACCATTTGTTCCCAGTAAGAATTTGCTTTCTCCACTCTATCAAATGCCCTTCCGGGAGAAAGTGCTGGGTGAATCCCAAGAAGGCGGTTGCCTTGATCCTTCATCTGAGAACTCAGGGCACTCAGGAATGGGGAGAAGGGGCAGCTGAGGGTGTCCTTTTGTTGTGCAAGGCAAAAGGCAGGGGCTCAGGTCTGCCTCTTGTAACACAGTTTTCCTCTCCTTAGCTGCTGATTCTCCTCCTCCAGGGCAGCCAGAGTAGGGGCTGGGAAAAGCATATCCATCCACTATGCCATCATTATTTCTTCTCTTCTTTTTAGGAAAACAAAAGATGTTTTCCCTAAACCTAAGTCCATTGGATGAAGAATTATAAGGTTTGAAATGACCACATTAAAAAAAATAAAAAAAGAAAAGAAACCCCCCTCCCTCCTTGCAGGGATAAAGAGAAGGCAACAAAAAGGGAAGAGTTGACACCACATTTTCAGATTGCCAAGGGCTGAGAGATAGAGAAGGATGTGTACTTGAAATACACTGCTTTAAAAATATGCTTGAGAGTTATTTTTAGAAGAGCCCATTTTATATTACTCAGCACCAGGGAGAAGATGCTGTTGTTGGAAGACCTCTAACAAAAACTATTTTGGTATTTACTTTTTTTTCTTATTTTTAATTGCATGTCTTTGGGAACTTTCTAAACTTTAGCTCTTCCTTATTATATATGTCTTCTTATTTCTTATAAATCCTTCCCAGTTGGGCAGCAGGTTGCAGGCATGATAAGATAAATCTTCTTTGCTGGATATTAAACTGTCCTTCATTTATTAACCATTAGCAGAAAATGTTGCCTGCATTGTTTTTTCGTAGCATGGGGATAACAGGAGTCTCCTGGCTCCAAACAGGCTCCTTTGCTTGGAGAAGGTCTTGAACCTGTGTTTTCCGTGACCCATAGCACACAATGCTGTGTGATATGTGGTTTAATGGTGGCCGCTGTGGTGGTAGGGGCCTCTGGGGATGTGAAGAAGTGGTGCTGTTGGTACATAATATTGCTGCAGTTTTATTCTTTATGGTTTCCAGGACTATGCCTCTCCCAAAACTGAAATGCAGGTTTTGATTTTTATGTGTGTGACACCCAGAGAATAAAATAAATGGATAGAGATTTGTAACGTTGAAATGATCTTGAAACCTTTTTTTTTTTTCCAAATAAAACTCTGCACACATGTATGAAATAGTACCCTTCTTAGGCAGTGGTTATATTCTGGAACTCTCTTGTTTAAAATCTGGATTTGAAACTTGAGATGCTTACTTCGTTACTGGGTTCTTTCATTTTTAATTTCACAATGGAAACAAGGAGAGAAAGGATGAGAGACAAAGAAGTTGTCCTTATCCTGATCATTCTGGTTTCAAGCAAGAGGAGCCAACCTGTGTAGCAGACACAGAACAAGTGGTTTCAGCTTATTGGGATAATTGCACGTTTTGAAAAAGTTTGAAAACAGGTGTTCCCCTGATCCATGTCTCCCTTCTCTCTGCCTGCTACATATCATCCTCTCTGTCTGCTGGACAGTTTTCTGTGTCTTCTGCCCCATTATACAAGGGGATCAACACAGAGCTCAAGGTTTTGGTTCAAGCAAATTTCCAAACCCAACTATCGTCTCTGTCACAATTTCTCATTCCCCAGAGAAAGAATCTCTCCTCTCTCAATTCAATCAGTTTGGTTAGAGAGCAAAACATGCTGTGAAATCCAACTGCCCTTGGCCTCATAGATGAGTAAGATTTGAGAGAAAGATTTTTGCTGAGAGTTGGCAAATTCCCACAGAGGGGTCAATACAAAGATCCTATGAGAGAGGATCCCAGAGTGGGAGGATGAAGAAGGACAGCAACCAACAACATGGATCTTTTAAGACAGGGCAGATTTCATGTTGCATGCCAGCTCTGGACATTTAGACTTTATAAATAACTTGTCATCCTGTAATTTTAAATGTAGTCCAACCTTATAGTACGAGTGTAGGCAAAGCACCAAAAGTGATAAAGAGAAAATTTTATATTATCCACAGTGCTACTATAATAAGAACTATTTCTTCTAGCCCTTTCTTTATGTATATACAATTTGCAAGGCTTTTTTTGTGGGGAGACCAGGAACTGAACTCAGGGGCACTCTACCACTGAGCCACATCCCCAGCCCTATTTTGTATTTTAATTAGATACAGGGTCTCACTGAGTTGCTTATTGCCTCTCTTTTGCTGAGGCTGGCTTTGAACTTGAGATCCTCCTGCCTCAGCCTCCTGATCTTCTGGGATTACAGGTGTGTGCCACCACACCCCACCTGGAAGTCTTTTAACATATATGATTTTAAAGATTAGGAAACAAAATTATTTGTATTTCACATATGATGATCAGCCTGTGGCTTAGAAAATGTGGTCATTTTAGGGACAGGGATGGCAACAATTAAGTTAACTACAGCATACAGACTGTGATGAGGCTAAGAAAATGTATTTTTCAGAGCTCATATAAATTCACACAGTCTTACATTTCTTAAGTCTTCTGATAAACAGGCTATCGCTGAGTGTTATTAACCCAGGGTTTTTCACATAGTAATATGTACACTACATCACGGGGTGATCCCATTCTACCATACGACGGCCCTCCTGTCACATCACTGTCAGTGTGGTGGAACTTAGATATGTACATCCACTCACAAATCCTCCTCCTCAGTGTTTGTGAAGCAGCAGCCCAGTTTGATGCCCATGTTGCCCAGTGCTACTCGAGCGGGCCATCTTACCATTACATACTGAAGGAAGAAGAGCAGCCCTAGAAAAGCTGCCAGATGGCTAATTAGAATATTTCAGATCATCACCCTGGAGCTGTTCTCTAAGAGGCTGTGAGACTAATTACATCTTTCTAACATCTTTTGCCTTAGTCAACACCAGAAATTTAAGCATCCCTGGGAATCCACTAATACCCAAACCTCTTAATCTCACACATCTCAAAAAAAAATCTTTATGTAGCCCAATTTCTCCTCCCATCTCACCCTCTGAAAAATCCTTTTGAACTCATAGTCTTTCATCATGAGACTCTTCTCAGAATATTCCACTTGGTAGCCTTCCCTAAATAGGAATCCTATTCTGAGGATGTTGCATCTTCTGCAGCTCTTTCAAACAGAAAATCTTTTATCCACCTCTTTATATTCCTGGAAGCTTGTGGTTTGAATTTGGGGTTGTTATAGTCCTTATGCCCCACTGTTATATTTGGGCCATTTTGTTCCTCTAAGGATAGGTAAGAAGTCAAAGTGGCTTAAATTGAAGTGGTAGAGGTAGAGGTGATGAGAAATTTTATATCCCAAATTTCATATTTGGGATTTATTTTATAGGGGGACCTACTAGAAGTCCTCAATTGATTGGATGTCTCTTTTGCTCTGTCTTTCTGAATGAACGTTTCCCGATACTTCTTATTTATGTCATCGACCAGTTGTTCTGCTTGTCTTCTCATTCATTAAGGACTTTGACTTCCCATCCACTCGCCTTCCATCTCTGCTCCTGCCAACACAAAACCCCAAAGATTTCCAAGCAGACTGGTCCTTCTTTATCCCCTATGGTCTCTTGTTTTGCTCCATCTCAACTCTCCTGCCACACCCTGAACCACCTTCAAAATCACAACCAAAGAATTCCACACACAGACCACAAACTCTTATGTTGCTGGATGACTCTGGTAGGTGGTGTCCTCAGCTTTTTTTTTTTTTTAATTTTTATTTTTTTTATTGGTTGTTCAAAACCTTACAAAGCTCTTGACATATCATATTTCAAACACTAGTTTCAAGTGAAGTCCTCAGCTTTATTGAGACCTTCTGTTCTTGGTTCTGTTGTTGACTTTCCAGGCCCTTGTTTACCTTAACCTTAATAGTCCATACCTTCTATCACTGTACAACTAAATCAGAATCACTGGGTAGAACTCAGGTGTTGGTATTTCAAAATTCCTTGCTAATTTTAATGTACATCTAAGGCTGAATCACTGGTCCCTAATCTAAACATCAAAACACCCAGCTCTCTAGTTAACTGGGCAGGTAGAAAATCTCTCTTGGTTTGTAAATATGTATAAACATGCATTTTAACAGGTGCATTCTGGGAATGTAGTATACCTTAACAGCTTCAGTTTCATGAACATGCAGAGTTTAATAGTGGTGGGGGATTATAGTTGGTCTATGCTTCATGCATCTCCATATATGAGGTTGCCTCCTCCATAAGGGTTCCTTAGAGGCTGAGTCTCTTCCGTCGTCTAAGGCACTGGTTCTCAAATGATGCTCCAATGGCACAATCAATAAGATAACCAATAATAGTTTGTTTCAAAGTCATCCCTAACTTCTCCTCTGAGTTACTAACTTTTGTATATTCTGATCTACACTTGCATGCCAATAACTCCAATCTAGTGAAAGAGAGCTTAGTTTTCCCTCTGCACTTGATCTTGCCTTGTTCTTCCCCATCACAGCTAATGGTGGCATATATTAGCTAAACCTACTAATTACATAGTGTCAAAGCTAACTAAGGTCAATCTTGAGATCACCTTTGACTTGAGACTACCTTTGATTTAATGTCACATTCATAATTGGCTTCTGGTAGATCTAACTCATATATCCCAAATATAGGTCTGGGCAGAAATCCCCAATCTGAGCATTTCCCATCACCTCCACTTCTACCACTCCACCTGTACTTCTTGCCTAGATAACTACAAACTCTTCCTAATTGGTCATCCTGTCTTCACTTTTGTAGAAACCACCTTTCTTGTAGTGCAGTGTTTCCTCTACACAGCAGCCAGACCAATTCTTCAAAAAATGCGAATCAGCCTAGCCCCTTACCTTGCTCAAAACATTTTATTAACTCTCCATCTCAGGCATTAAAAATAAGGGTACACAAGACTCTGGTTTAACCTCTGCCAACCTCTCCCCTCAATAGGACCCACCAAGCTCTCTCCTTCCCCCCATTGATTTTCCTTAATACTATGAGTCCCTGCAATATTTCTTTGCTCTGAGCCCTGGTTCGTTCTTTCTCTTGTTTTTAACATAAGCAGACATGTGCTTCCTTTTGCAAGCATAATGAATTTGTCATTTTCTGCTGCTAATTTTTTTCTTATATTCATGTAAATGTCTACATTAAACATATGAACATTTTTTTACATTCTTCAAGGTAGTTATTAAGTCTGGAAACCCAGGAAATCTACATAATGAATAATATGTTGATACTACATCACCAGTATATGATGTGTCAGTGACATAACATGACAAGTTTAATGTGTTGTCCCTTGTGAGCAGTGCCTAACTCAACACACTGTGCAAACTTTAATGAATGCAGTCATTAGCACAGCATGCCCATCAGCCACTGTACCTGCATGTGGGATGTACTGCCTCAAAGGACTTGCATCTGATTTTCACTGAATAAACCTTCACCTCTAGTACCCCTTAGAAGAGAAAATCAAGAGAGTTTAGATCTGTTGAGCCTGCAGCCGCCTCTACAGAGTCATGTCTTCCCATCATCTTCCACAGTAACCCACTGTTCTGACATGAAGAGATGGTGTACCATCCTGGGGGAACCACTCCACTGACCTTCTCCTAGTCTGTCAAGTGTGGGCACTAATTAATCACAATACCATGACATCTGTCAAAAAGTCTCCTGTGTTTGCATACTGTGTGGCCACCTGAACAAAGAATACAGTGACCTCTGAATGCTTTTGTCTCTGAGCACCTTTTATCTAAGAGAGGCATACTTGGGAATGCTGGGGCTAAGTGGTCTCCCGTGCATGTCCACAGAGTGGATGGGACAGGGTAGGCATAAAACTGCTAGGCACTTTTCAAAGATCAAAATGCCTTTTAAAAAGAAAAATAGCAGCAGACATGATGAGCTCAGCCATCCAGACTGTCCAGGACTTTTGGAGTCAGAGAGGGTTGGAAATAATTTGCAGAGAAAGAAAGAATTGGGGCAGGCTTGTCTCTTGCTTTCCTCCTAATTGACCAGAGATCTAACCTTTTCTGTCCCTAAAGAGAGCATCTGTCACAGTGTGGTCTGGATCATCTGCTTAAGATCATCTGTGATATTACTTTAATGCTGATTCCTGGGCCCCAGCCCAGACCTACGGCACCACAATCTCTGTAAACATGGGTTTCCTTCCCTCCTCTATTTCCTTTCTCTAAAGCCATGAAGAATGAGTAGGTCATTCTTTTATTCAGAAAATTGCTATCCTGGCTTCCAATTGTTAGACGGAATATTAAGAAATTATTGATACGTGCCCATGTTTGAGTGGCAAAAGTGGCAATATAATGTGGTTCTTCATCATGTTAAATTCAGGCCCTGTCCCAGGTGCTGGAAATGTAAGAACCAAAAAGAAAGCCCTTAACTCTGAGGAATGGACAGTGTGAGTGGACAGATGCATGGGCAAAGAGATAACCATAAACCAGTGTGGATGAGCGTGGTGGGTGCTGTGTTGTGTAAGAGTGGGAAGTTTGGGGAAGATATCTGACCACCAGCATTGTGTAATATAGATGATTATAAAATTATTTAGATAAATTCTTAGATGACAGTTTCATAATAGATTAGTGAGAGAAGTTATCCTACCACTCATTGAGATTGATTTCAAGAACAAACGTATGTACAGTCTAATAATAATTTTCAATGATGTATATCTGAGAATGTAGCCAATAAGCTATTAAGACCACTGGGGGACCTTTTTTGAATTAAGCATGTCTTTTTCACGTAAGATCATTTGTGATATTTCTGAAAGAAAGAGCCTATACTGCAACCCCATATCTCACCGCTTAAAAACACTGACAGAGGAGTGGAGTCCTATCCTTCAAGTGTATGGACACACATAAAATAATAAAATTTAAGAACTACTGCTCATTTCCATGGTTCTAAGGCAGAGATAGGTGCTGAGTCTGACCCAGCTGGTCATTTATTATATTCTGACTTTTATTTTCTTTTGTGGTACCATAGATTAAACCCAAGGGCACTCCACCAGTGAGTTACATCTGCAGCCTGCATGCTCCCAATTTTTTTTTTTGACACAGTGTCTCTCTAAGTTGCCCAGACTGCCTCACCCTTCCAAGTAGCTAAAATTTCAGGCATGTACAGCATACCATGCTACTATTCTGACGTTTTATATCTATATGTCACCCTACTAAGTGTTTCTCCCACAGAGTAAATGAATGTGGTGGTAGGGACACCAAGGAATTCATTTCACCCAATGATCTTCATGATTTCATTCAAAGGTGAGTGGGGATGAACAGAATTGAATTTTTAAAAAAAATCATAATTAATATTATGAGTCTAATTGGAAAGACCTGTGAACACCTAAAGTCATTTGTATGAAGTGACAACAGAATAGTCCCTAAGGAAAAATATTTGGCAATGTTCCTTGGGAAGTATGGAAATGCTTCTGAGGATGCAAGCTAGCTGCTAAGATACAGAAGAAAAAAGGAGTGCAATAAGACCTGAGAAATGGAATACTTAGGCACTAGAATGCTTTATCTTTTTTGAAATATACTTTTAAGATCTGGATTAATCCCTCTCCGTACACAAAGAAATCCCAGTCTACTCTCACAGTAGGAATAATCACCATCTCTTTATTCGTGCTGCCTTTACTATTTTGTGCTACTCAAATTATGGTTTTTAAGGCCTGTTGTTATGGGTCATTCATTACCTCTTTCCTGGCATGTTAACTAGGTTTAAAGGTCTTTGAGAACTGGTACCATATCTCACTTTGTCTTTCTTTTTCTATTTTGATACTAGGGAGTTAACACAAGAGTGCTTTACTTTTGAGCTATATTCCTAGTCCTTCTTTTATTTTTATTTATTTTTTTATTCTTGAGACAGGGTCTTACTAAATTGCTGAGGGTCTCACTAAATTGCTGAAACTGACATTGAATTGGTAATCCTCCTGCCTCAGCCTCTGGAGTCACTGGGATTATAGGCATGCACCACTTCACCCTGCTCACTTTTCTTTTTTTTTCCCCCATACTCTGTCACCAGGTGTCCAGAACTATTTTTGTAAGTCAAAAAAATGCAATGTTGTCAATTATAGAGGATTCAACTTAATTCAACCGGAAGCTGTTTTGGTTTTGGTTTGGGGTTTTTTGTTTGTTTGTTTGTTTTCTGTTTTTGTTTTTGTTTTGTTTTGTTTTGGTACTAGGGTTTGAACCCAGGTATGTTTTACCATTGAACAATATCCCCAGCCTTTTTTTATTTTTTTCATTTTTGAGACAGGACCTCACTGAGTGGTAAGTTGTTGAGGCTGGCCTTGAACTTTTGATTCTCCTGTCTAAGTCTCTTAAGTTGTTGGTCATGCTGGGCCATAATAAAGTCTTAAAAAATGTGTTTGGAATGAAGAGAAAGGAGGAGGAAAAAAAAAAAGAAGACTACCTATTCCAATATTTGAAATATCAGGAGATATTTCGGTAAAATTTATTTTGGCCAAAGGAAAGGACTTGTGGAAAAATTCTTTGTTCTTTTTTTTTTTATTGTTGGTCATTCAAAACATTACATAGTTCTTAATACATCTTATTTCACAGTTTGATTCAAGTGGGTTATGAACTCCCAATTTTACCCCGTATACAGATTGCTGTATCACATAAGTTACCCTTCCATTGATTGACAAATTGCCTTTTTAGTGTCTGATGTATTCTGCTGTCTGTCCTATTCTCTACTATCCCCCCTCCCCTCCCCTCCCCTCCCAAACCTTTTCTCTCTCTACCCCTTCTACTGTAAATCATTTCTTCCATTTGTATTATCTTGTCTAACCCCTCCTTTCCTCTTATATGTCATTTTGTATAACCCTGAGGATCGCCTTCCATTTCCATGCGGTTTCCCTTCTCCCTCCCTTTCCCTCCCACCTCTCATCCCTGTTTAATGTAAATCTTCTTCTCAAACTTTCGTCCCTACCCTGTCCTTGTTTACTCCCCTTATATCAAAGGGGTCATTTGGTATTTATTTTTTAAAGATTGACTAGCTTCACTTAGCATAATCTGCTCTAATGCCATCCATTTCCCTCCAAATTCTATGATTTTGTCATTTCTTAATGCAGAGTAATACTCCATTGTGTATAAATGCCACATTTTTTTTATCCATTCATCTATTGAAGGGCATCTAGGCTGATTCCACAATCTTGCTATCGTGAATTGTGCTGCTATGAACATCGATGTAGCAGTGTCCCTGTAGCATGCTCTTATTAGGTCTTTGGGGAATAGACCGAGAAGGGGAATAGCTGGGTCAAATGGTGGTTCCATTCCCAGCTTTCCAAGAAATCTCCATTATGCTTTCCAAATTGGCTGCACCAATTTGCAGTCCCACCAGCAATGAACAAGAGTGCCCTTTTCCCCGCATCCTCTCCAGCACTTATTGTTGTTTGACTTCCTAATGGCTGCCAGTCTTACTGGAGTGAGATGGTATCTTAGGGTAGTTTTGATTTGCATTTCTCTGACTGCTAGCGATGGTGAGCATTTTTTCATGTACTTATTGATTGATTGTATGTCCTCCTCTGAGAAGTGTCTGTTCAGGTCCTTGGCCCATTTATTGATTGGGTTATTTGTTATCTTATTGTCTAATTTTTTGAGTTCTTTGTATATTCTGGTTATTAGGGCTCTATCTGAAGTGTGTGGAGTAAAGATTTGTTCCCAGGATGTAGGCTCCCTGTTTATCTCTCTTATTGTCTCTTTTGCTGAGAAAAAACTTTTTAGTTTGAGTAAGTCCCATTTGTTGATACTAGTTGTTAACTTTTGCGCTATGGGTGTCTTATTGAGGAATTTGGAGCCCCATCCCACAGTATGTAGATCATACCCTACTTTTTCTTCTATCAGATGCCGTGTCTCTGATTTAATATCAAGCTCCTTGATCCATTTTGAGTTAACTTTTGTGCATGGCGAGAGATAGGGATTCAGATTCATTTTGATGCAAAAGGATTTCCAGTTTTCCCAGCACCATTTGTTGAAGATGCTATCCTTCCTCCATTGCATGCTTTTAGACCCTTTATCAAATATAAGATAGTTGGTGTTAGTTCCTTTTTAAAGGTTTTGTAAAACTCTGCTGTATACCCATCCGGTCCTGGGCTTTTCTTAGTTGGTAGTCTTTTGATGGTTTCTTCTATTTCCTCTATTGTTATTGGTCTGTTTATGTTGTCTATATCCTCCTGGCTCAATCTGGGCAGATCATAGGACTCAAGGAATTTATCTATGCCTTCCCTATCTTCTATTTTATTGGAGTATAAGGATTCAAAGTAATTTCTGATTATCTTCTGTATTTCTGAAGTGTCTGTTGTGATATTGCCTTTTTCATCCCGTATGCTAGTAATTTGGGTTCTCTCTCTTCTTCTCTTCGTTAGCATGGCTAAGGGTCTGTCAATTTTATTTATTTTTTCAAAGAACCAGCTTTTAGTTTTGTCAATTTTTTCAATTGTTTCTTTTGTTTCAATTTCATTAATTTCAGCTCTGATTTTAATTATTTCTTGCCTTCTACTTCTTTTGCTGTTGTTTTGCTCTTCTTTTTCTAGGATTTTGAGATGAAGTATGAGATCATTTATTTGTTGTTTTTTTTCTTTTTTTGAGGAATGAACTCCAAGCAATGAATTTTCCTCTTAGAACTGCTTTCAATGTGTCCCATAGATTCCGATATGTTGTGTCTGTGTTTTCATTTAACTCTAGGAATTTTTAATTTCCTCCTTGATGTCTTCTAAAACCCATTGATCACTCAGCAACCTATTGTTCATTCTCCAGGTGATGCTTGATTTTTCCTTTCTTCTTTTATCATTGATTTTCAGTTTCATTCCATTATGATCAGATAAGATGCATGGTATTATCTCTACCCCTTTGTATTGTCTAAGAGTTGCCCTGTGACATAGTATATGGTCTATTTTTGAGAAGGTTCCATGTGCTGCTGAGAAAAAAGTGTAGCTACTTGATGTTGGGTGGTATAGTCTATATATGTCAATTAAGTCTAGGTTGTTAATTGTGTTATTGAGTTCTATAGTTTCCTTATTTAACTTTTGTTTGGAAGATCTGTCCAGTGGTGAGAGAGGTGTGTTGAAGTCTCCCATGATTATTGTATGGTGGTCTATTAGACTCTTGAACTTGAGAAGAGTTTGCTTGATGAACACAGCTGCACCATTATTTGGGGCATATATATTTATGATTGTTATGTCTTGTTGGTGTATGTTTCCCTTGAGCAGTATGAAGTGTCCTTCTATATCCCTTTTGATTAGCTTTGGCTTGAAATCTATTTTATTAGATATGAGTATGGACACTCCTGCTTGTTTCCGCGGTCCATATGAGTGATATGATTTTTCCCAACCTTTCACCTTCAGTCTATGTATATCTTTTCCTATCAAATGCGTCTCCTGTAGACAGCATATTGTTGGGTCTTGTTTTTTGATCCATTCTACTAGCCTGTGTCTCTTAATTGGTGAGTTTAAGCCATTAACATTTAGGGTTATTATTGAGATATGGTTTGTTCTTCTATCCATATTTGTTTATTGATGTTACTAAACCTGATTTGTTATCCTCTTTGACTACTTTCCCCCCTTTACTGTCCTACCTCCCATTGTTGGTTTTCAAAGTTATTTTCCATTTCCTCTTCCTGTAATGTTTTGCCAAGGATTTTTTGAAGAGATGGTTTTCTAGCTGCGAATTCTTTTAACTTTTGTTTATCGTGGAAGGTTTTAATTTCATCTTCTAACCTGAAGCATAATTTCGCCGGATACACGATTCTTGGTTGGAGCCCATTGTCTTTCAGTGTTTGAAATATGTTATTCCAGGATCTTCTAGCTTTCAGAGTCTGTGTTGAGAGATCAGCTGTTATCCTGATTGGTTTACCCCTAAATGTAATCTGCTTTCTTTCTCTTGCAGCTTTTAAAATTCTCTCCTTATTCTGTATGTTGGACATCTTCATTATAATGTGTCTAGGTGTGGATCTCTTATGATTTTGCACATTCGGCGTCCTGTAGGCTTCTAGGATTTGGGATTCTGTCTCATTCTTCAGTTCTGGGAAGTTTTCTCGTATTGTTTCACTGAATAGACTGTTTATTCCTTTGGAATGGAGCTCTGTGCCTTCCTGTATCCCAATGACTCTTAAATTTGGTCTTTTGATATTGTCCCATAATTCTTGGATGTTCTGCTCATGGTTTCTTAGCAGACTTGCTGAGCTGTCTATGTTCTTTTCCAGTTGAAATACTTTGTCTTCATTGTCTGATGTTCTCTCTTCTAAGTGATCTACTCTGCTGGTAGTATTCTCAATTGAGTTTTTAAGTTGGTTTATTGTTTCCTGCATTTCTAGAATTTCAATTTGTTTGTTTTTTATTACCTCTATCTCCCTGTGAAATTGATCTTTTACTTCCTGGATTTGTTTGTCAATGTGATCTTTCATTGTCTGATTTTGCTGTCTCATGTCTTCCTTGAGACTCCAGATCATCTGAAGCATATATATCCTGAACTCTTTATCTGATATTCCATCTGTTGCAGCTATTACCTCTTCTAAAGTTGAGTTGACCTGCATTGCTTGTGGTCCTTTCTTTCCTTGTCTTTTCATACTGCTCGCGTTTCTTTCTGCTTGGTGCAACTGTTGTGTTTTGAAATTTACCCCCTATTTATTTATGTTGCTCTTGTATACTTGAAAAGTCTCCCTTGCAGGTGCGGGCGGCGGCTGTGCCCCTACTCCAATTGGGGTGACGTGTCTACCATGCTGGCGGCTCTCTGGGCCTGTTCCGGGAGTGGAAGGCGGCTCTGCTCTGTCCCTATTCCAATTGGGGTGTCGTGACTACAATGTTGGCAGGTCGCTGGGCCTGTTCCGGGCGTGGGCGGTGGGCTTGGCTGGCGGGATTCCACCTAATGGCAGTCCCTAACCTCCCTGCTTGCTAATTAATGGCTTCTCTGAGGAGCCATGCCTTCTGTAGCTGCGGGGCAGGCCGCGCGAATCAGTTGGCCTGGATCTCTGGGGTCCTGCTGCTGGCTGTTTTGATGTTGCAAGCTGTTGGAGAGTGGTGGTGTATCCTTCAGTTTTCCCGGATGGTGGCCGCTGACTGCCTGGATGGAGTGTCCGCTGTGGGGGATGGGACGGGACTGTACTGCTTCCTTCCCCTTCTGAAATCCCGTACTCGGCCCAAGGGTCCGTGTGGGCTTGGCTGGCGGGATTTCACCTAATGGCCTTCCCTAACCTCCCTGCTTGCTAATTAATGGCTTCTCTGAGGCGCCAAGCCTTCTGTAGCCGCAGGGCAGGCCGCGCGAATCAGTTGGCCTGGATCTCCCGGGTCCTGCTGCAGGCTGTTGGGAACCCTGGCACTCTATCACTTTGATTTTTTCTGCTTGCCCCTCCCCCAGCGCTGGCTAGCCAGGTTTCGTTTTGGCTGCTACTGGGAGAAGGGGTTGGAGGTCAGGTGTCTCTAGTTTCCCCCTAGTCTTTATGGAGGCTCAGCTTGATACTCCCCCTCCCGGCAAGCCTAGGAGAGATTTTATGCGAATTCCCGCTGTCTGGGGGGTGAGCTGAATGACACCAACGTGTTTGGATGTTGCACTCTGAAGGAGAGTGGCGGTGTATCCTTCAGCTTTACCGGATGGTGGCCGCTGACTTCCTCGGTGGAGTGTCCGCTGTGGGGGATGGGATTGTACCGCTTCCTTCCCCTTCTGAGATCCCGTGCTCGGCCCAAGGGTCCGTGTGGGCTTGGCTGGCGGGATTCCACCTAATGGCAGTCCCTAACCTCCCTGCTTGCTAATTAATGGCTTCACTGAGGCGCCACGCCTTCTGTAGCCGCAGGGCAGGCCGCTCGAATCAGTTGGCCTGGATCTCCCGGGTCCTGCTGCATGCTGTTGCAATCCCTGGCACTCTCAAATTCTTTGTTCTTCAAGGTGAAAACACCAAGAGCTGCTTTCCATTCCAAACAAAAGCCTCGAATTTATTACCCTCAATTTAAACAAAAAGTACACTAACCTATAAGCTGTAAAGCTCGAGAAGTTGTGGACAACTTGATATTGATGTCGTTTGATAAAAGTCTCAAATCCCTCCCATTTACTCTGCTAGCTGTCATCTTTTAGGTATGCCCTCTGGCATGATTTACAAACATACTAAAAGCCCAGGGAACATGCATTTTTGAAAATTTCAGTAAAGAGAAACCCATGAAGGGCATAGGAATGGGTGTTAGCTTTTCTAACATCAAGATGCTAAAATATCCACTTGATAGTTGGCAATGTGCATTGGCTTTGTTCCTGAAACCATGTATTTAAAACCAAAGACCACACTGAGGTGTATAAAATTACAGCTGGTATCCACTGACATTCTTTTATTTTTTTTTCCAGAAATTTATGGCCTACTTATAGGATGAGACAGAAAGAGCAAATAACAGTGAAAGGCAATTTAAAAAGAAAGTGAGATTAGTATTTTAAATAACTAGCCATTCACCCCCAAAGTTAGCATGCAAAACATTTTATCAGTTGCTAATTACAAACTGAAGAATCACCTTGTCAAAAGACAGCATATCTTTTTCATTCTAGCTCTACCTTTTCTTAATTATTTTCCCCTAGTGGTATCAAGAAGAAGCCCATCTGTCTTGGTAGAAATAAATTAATGGCTGCTGTTGAGCATATTATGATGTTTGGGTAAAATATAGCTACTCCATCTCTGTTCCTGGCATCCCAACCCACTTGTTCAATTAGTTCCCCTTCACATACATAAAGATTCTCATATGTCAAAAGTCATGGAAGTCTTTTCTCCTTGTTCTAAAGTTCAGGCCTTCAAAGACCAAAGCAACCCACTGTTTATATGCTTTATCAAAAAATAGCCCAGAAGCCTGGACCCACAGCCCAGGGGAACTGTTTCATAGAATTTTTTTTTTCCAGTGACTTAGCCTTGAGTTCTTTTTTAAAGATCAAAAGAAGAAAAGTTGCATAAACTTCTAATTATTTCTAGGAGAATTTTTTCCTGGCAGACTCATTTTTTAAAAATGTATACAACTTCTCCTTTTCTCTGTGTTACTTAAAGGATGTGGGTGGTGGGGAGAGAATCAAGGAAGATGGGTAAGACATTCTCAAGAATTTGATTACAGTGATTGTATTGAAATACAATTTTTTTCCTGTTTACAGCTATAGCAGGATCATATAGAAATAGGAATGTCGCCTTGTACCTTAGAGGAAGCATATATGTCATAGCACCTTCTCTTGGAAAAAGGGACCAACCAAACCCTTTCATTCTATAAGCAGGGGATATCTAGGCTTTAGTCTGAGACAAAGTCACTTAACAGGCTTTATGTTTCAGCAAATCAGCTGCTCCTCAGGTTTTTTTTTTTAAGTATCAAAGAGGAAACTGATATGCATTGTATTATCTTTGCTGGAAGGCTGTAAGATTGGAAAAAAATACTGCTCAATGGTGATGTAATAGGATTGATTCTCTCAGAATGAGAGCTGTGCTATAAGAAGACAGGGGTGCATAATTCAGTTTGGTAGTATGTAACACAAGACCCCAGACTCCAAATACATATGTACTTTATTTTATTGTTAATGAGTTAGAATGCAGTGACTGAATCATGTGCATTCATTTTTCCCCAGCAGAATTATCATTAATATAACTCATGTGTTCTTATAGGACCCCCAAATCTCTGAACATTTATTGGCAGCCTTAGGAAGGCAGCATGCTGTTATCACTCTGTATAGAATTTCACTCACTACCTCACAGCATTAAATGTGCCTGATGACAAATTGATGTATTTTTTCTTAACCAAATTATTTAAATTTAGAAATTTGACTTAATCAAACAAAAAATTCCGTCACATAATACAGTTCTTCCTGAAATAATGCCTATTAAATATTCCAAAAATATTTATCATTACTGGCTGACATTAAAATCTAGACTTCTTAAAAATTTAATTCAAACATATGTACTTGATTGAAAAAAATATGTTTAAGCATCTTAATATATCACTTGATATATCATTTATTTATAATCTAAAGAAAAAGTTACTTACTTTGGTGGTAAAATGTTTAAGCATATGCCTTCTGTGCTATAGCATAAAATCCATCATAAAATGGCCCATCCTTACTAAGGAGGTTTATTATTGCTATAATTAATGTATTGATTTCCTAAGGGTGCCATAACAAAGTATCACAGATTGAGTGAATTAAGGAACAGAATTTTAGTTTCTGGGGACTCTGAGAGTTACAAGATTGAGATCGAGATGTGGGCAGAGCTGGTTTCTTCCTCTCACCTTTGCTTTCAGTAGACCACCTTGTTTCTGTTCACTTTCCCAGTGCCTCTATTATTGTGCAATCTCTTCTGAAGGACACCGGTCATGTTGAATTAGGGTCTATACTAGTGACCCCCATTTTAACATAACTCTATAAAAAACCTGGGTTCGATCCTCAGCACCACATAAAAATAAGTAAAATAAAGGCATTCCACCCATCTACAACTACGAAATTAAAAAAATAAAAAAATAAACCTGTCTCCAAATACAGTCACATTCTGGGAGTTAGTGTGGGAATTCGGATGGCACACACTTCAGCCGAAAACAATAAGGAACATTTTATCTTACATCAGTCTGATTTGGACCCCTTCCTATAACAGATATTTAACAAATCTTAATGCAGAACACAGGTTACTGGTTATTTCCTCCATAAACCTGCATCCTCAACCAAGTTGTCCTGAATTCTGAGTATCAAGAACGTGAACTATCGCAAGTGAATGAGGACCCTAAGGCCACAGACATGCTGATGAAATTCTGAGGGTATAGCTAAAGAATGGCAGAGTGTAGACTGCATATGCTATGTGGAAAATAACAATTATATATCATGTTGACATTATTGGGAAGTTGTGCCCTTTATGATGATAAAATGAATATGGGGGAGTTGGGGTCAGGAAGCACATTTGAAAAGAGGCTTGAGTTCTAGCTATGGATAGGAAGTTTGTTGATTTGTGACAGGAGCCTCTAAAGGATCTCACAATTTTAGTTGTTTGATATTTATTACAAAAAAAAATGTCACTTATGTCTCTTTACTAGACACCTAAGGTCATGGGGCTAAATCAGGGTGACAGTATTTAATTAGTGCCTGTTGTGTTCTTGGAGCACTGAGATGAGGTGGGGATGGATGGGCCTCTCTTTAACAGAACCCCGCTGTGCTGTCCTTTTAGAGAAGACATCAACCTTATGAGCCATTCCTGTAGCAAAAGAAGTTGTTTCCTGAGAAATTTAACCCTTCCTTCTACAAATGAGATGTTTGTTTCCAGTCCCATGTAATATGATGGGGAGCTTCCTCAAGATCTCTCCGTTTTTTATTAGCTGATCTGGAACTAGGATTACCATTTTGTTATCCCACATTTGGCCCTCCCTTTCCTCTAACTCCAGTAATATATATGAAAACATATATATTTGGGTTTTTGCTTCTAAAGCATCTTCATCCTGTGGTTTTATGCATTTCCTTATACTATGCACCAAAGTGTGAAGGCCAGGGGAAGGCCATTCACTTTCATTTGAAACATTACCAAGACATCTGGGCCAAAGGGCCAAATCATCACAAAGCTGGATCTTGTGATAAAACCTATTCGTTTAAACTGTTTTCACTTGGCAGGGCCAAAGGGAAGAAAATGCATAACCTTTTGAGCCTGCAGACTGGATTTCATTCCCAGTGTCACCACTTCCTAGGTGTTTGATAGAGCATACCTTAAATACCTTGTCTGATATTTATTCCTTATTTGTAAAAATAATAACAACAATAACTGCCTTACTAGATAACTGTGAGAAATAGAAAGAATATACATTTTACAGAGTTTCCTACCAGGCACACCCAAGACATTCAATAAATGTTCCCTATATCTTTTTGTGAAGCTCTAAGAAATAATGATTATTTCAGTGGATGGAAGGTATGATTTTCCTCTGTACTGAGTGAAGGCTACACATCTTCATTCTTAGACTCTCAGACACTTGAGACTCTGTGAGATAGAGAAACACATACCTACCTCAGTTCTGACAGATATAGCAATCAACAATTTGTTCTTAAGAGCAAAAGGCCTTGAAAAACACTAACTACTACAAAGGGTCAAATGTGAAGCCTGACCAACCATTCATTTTGTTCCTGAAATTTATATCCCAATTTCCATACTTGGATTAACATATAAAATCAATTTTGGAACTTAAGTAGAAAATAAAATATCAGTTCTAATTACTTCACTTAGCAAAGTAATTCTTAAGGATAGCAATAATTTTCATAATAGGCAATTGATTCCAATAGTAATGTGAGGAGTGAACAATTATTTAAATCCAGGTTTTAATGGGCCTTTTGACGACAACATAGAATATGCAAAAGTGAAGGTATGTGTGCACAATCAATATATCATTAAGCTAAAAATTGTATTTAACTTTTTCATGGTTCCTTGGTCTTTATATGTTTTATAGAACAAGTGACAGATTTATAATGGAGATTTACAGTATAGGTAAAATTTATACAGGACTAAGGGCTTTGTGTAATTGCTTTCCTTTTGGTGACATACCAGCCCCCACAGTGACTTCTAGCTGTCTCCCTATATGATTGATAATATCCATACTCTCTGCTTGCCTGTGTTTGTGCAATTCAAGGAAGGGAAAAGGTATACTCCTCCTAAGCAGAGCACTCAATTAATGGTCAAATAGGAAGAATTACTTACACTCTAGGAATTAGGATTTGGCTTCTATTTCTGTCATCAAACATAGCAATTGGCTTGCTTAAAGTAAAATTTCTTGCTTTGATCAAAAATTAGAAGGGAAGGAATTGCAACATAGTGATGTAGCCCTGAAAGTAGATTGCCTACAACTGTATTGCAGTTCCCCTGAGATAGTCTGCAGGTACCATGAAAAGCTGGACAAGTTACATGACTGCTCTGTTTTTTTGATTGGTGAATCTACAAGATGGGGATGACAACACACTTCCACCTTTGGACCGTATGAAACCTGAGAAACATACTTTGTGTAAAACAATTTTAACAATGCATGCATATAATCAGAAATCAGCACTTGTTTGCCATCATTAAGGAAGATAGTGAGTGACCTTAAGTAAATGGATATGTGTTAGACTTTCTCTTCCTTTTCCATTCACAGCAGAGACACAACTGAACCAAATGCTATCTATTATTAGGAAGATCCAATTAAAGAAGAGTATGGGCATAGAGGTACCCAAACTGATATCTCTCACTTGGCTTGCCCTCTATGACCAGTTCTTTTAACCACCACCAATTTATAAACAATAATGGGCCAATTCAGTTTTCAAAAAAAATACCTAACACTCACATAGTGACAGCTCTACAAGTATAACTTATGTGATCCTTTAAAAATTTCCATGACTAGGAATCATCACCATTATTATTATCCTCATTCTACAGGTAAGGAAACTAAAACACATGGTAGCTGAGGGATATGGCCAAGGTTAAGAAACCAGTGAGTTGCAAAGCTGATCTTTGTAGCCAAGCAGGCTCTAGTGACCACACACGTAACCCCTGGAATAAGCCATCCCTCAAGGAATAGGTAACTGGCCATCCTCCCAGCCTTTCCTCCTCATTACTGGTTGGGTCCTTCCTGTAGCACTTATCAAATTCAGCTTTTAATGGGCCTTTTAAAGACAACAAGGAATATGCAAAAGTAAAGATATGTATGGACTGCCTTGTGCTAGATTCATATATGCACATATCTGCCTGCCTGCCTGAGAGACTGCAGGTCCTTCTGACTTACTTCCTTACAGCACCTGATGTAGTCTCTTCACTATGTGGGCAAGTGCCGTAGTCCGGCTGGGCAAAATAACCGGGAGGTGACAAGCAACTTGAAGGTTGAAGCGGGAACTGCTTTATTGCAGAGAAACTCAGTGGGAACTGACCAGGCACTCAAGGTAGCGAGAGCAGCTTTATTGCGGGACAGCAGAGGTATATATACCTAACTGATTACACACAGCTTGATTCAATTAGTATCATCTAGATACAGCAATCAGCCAATAAGGAATTTCCACCATCTTAATGGCTCAGTGGCGTTGGCTCACAAACCACTCCTCCTGGCAAATTGCCAGGCGCCAGCTTAACTTGGTTGTGGTCCTCAACAGGCAAGCAAAAAATAGTATGAAATGGAGGCAAAAGGGATTTGAGAAGTGTTCTCAAGGATGGTCTCGTGTTTAGCAATTCAGTTAGATTGGCAGTCAGGACTTCTTTGGACATGATTAGTTAAAGTTTTGAAGGGCAAGTCAGGGGCAGTGATGCATGCTTGAAATCCCAGTGGCTCGGGGAGCTGAGGCAGGAGGGTTACAAGTTTAAAGGCTCAGCTACTTAGCAAGGCACTATGTAACTTAGTGAGACCCTGTCTCAAACTAAAACGGGCTGGAGATGTGTCCCCCAGGGTTCAATTTCTGGTACCAAACAACAACAACAACAAAAAATAAAGCGTTGAAGGACAATGGGAAGAATCTAGGTTGCCATCAGGCCTGATTCTCCTAATAATTCCGTGGTTGTTGAAAAGGTGATAAAATGTGGCTAATGTAGATACTAATGGTAGAAATGAATAACCACAGAGTATTTGCTAATCAAGGCCCCTGTTTTCCTAGTCATGGGAGGAAGAGGAGAGCATTAATGTTGATTGATAATATATTCAGGGCCCCAAGCAGTGCTTTAAATTCAGCCTGAGTGGTGTCTCTATACCCTTTGCTCTTCCAGTCTACCATGTGCTGACTAATGAACCTCTCCAAATTCCAAGACCCCAGGATTTATCTAAAAACTAAAAAGCACCTAAACATCTAAACATTATCATCCTCTTTTTGCCTAGAGCAACTCTGAAATGAATTAACCACCAATTGCCTATAAAACTCTTGGAGCTGCTAGGCACAGTAATAGAAATTGTACTTCTGAGCAAAGTCTGGGAAGACTTAATTTGTAGAGGCTTCAGTGTTCCTTCTGCCAGGGATCATTAAAGGAAAATTCAGACAACCAATGGCAAATTTTAGATTCTTAAGTATTCCAAAAAATGAGGTGGCAAGGAATCCATTTGCTGGGTAATAGAAGTTCTGTTGTTTGGGGAAAAAAAAAATTTCCTAGAAAGAACACTTTGAGGAAGTGATGTCAAGTGATGAATGTACTCAAGGTGTGCTCGGCCCTCAGCGACTATCTGCTCTGCACAGAAATCAACACACTGTCTCACTCTAAGCATGTCAGTTAGCCTCCCTCCTCCCCCAGAAGTAGAACCAATAGCTTGGAAAAAGAAGCTCTTAAAATTTTTTTTCTGAGGTACTAAAGGCCAAGGACATATTAGTGAATATAAATTTCTATTTATCATTAACTCTAAAATTCCTAAAATTTTTTCAGTACAGTGGGAAAATTGTTTCTAAAATACAACAATCTTCAGCACAAGCATGCTAATAATGATATCTACATATGATGACTATGATTATTGTCTCAACTCGAAAAACCCATTCACTATATAAGAAACTAGAGGAAAAGCTGAATCCCTAAGAAAAATCCAAGAAAAGAATGTAAATTTGTGTTTTGTTGTTATTGTTGGTTTTGGTTTTGTTTGTGGTGGATAAATGATCACATGTTCTCGAGCACTGATTTTCTTTTCTTCTAAAAATTCAACCTGATTCTGGTTAATTGGATGTATCAGGTAGTTGGGTTCTGGTTAATGGTGATTGGTCATACTTAGTTGGAAAGGGATGCTTCATTTGGTGCTTGGTGATATATATCTTTTTAAGACTAAAGGTTACATTGAGCATGTTTTGTTGGGGCACTTGACTCAAAAGCCTAGGAGCAATTAAGATGTTCTCATTAGATACAAAGTGCCAAGGTGATGCTCTGAAGTTTCCCTGAGGGTACACTTTTCTCTTTCATCTGACATTTCCTTTCCTGACTGTTCAGAGATGGCAAATTAGATGGGTCAACACCTGTAACATGCGAGCTAAACATAGCTGCCTGAGAGAGGTACAAATGAAGAAACCGACATTTGTGAAAATAGTATTCACTCCTACCAGTGGGAGACCCTTCTGAGTAACAGCCCAACATGCCCAGGTCACTGTCCTCACATCTTGGGACCAGGACAGGAAAGTCAATATGCTGTCTTGCAAGTCACTGTTTGTCACTTTTGTGTGTTGGTATGTGAGATGCTCTCTTGACAAAGGAGTTGTTGTTCCTGGAATGCATTCTTGTCTGGCAGCTTTCCACACCTTTAATGGGCACCTCAGGTGACATCAACTGCAGCCCAGCTGCTGTCACTAAGATTCAGCCACTTAAAATAGGTCCTGCCTTGGCTGTTTATGCACTTAAGTGTACAAGCAGGACCCACGTTATCCCCAGATTTAGAAAAGACACAATAATTGCTTTCTTTTCAATGGCAGGTGATGCATTTGCCACTATGGACTAGAACCTGCTACTGCTCTCAGTCATAATGGAGCAACAGGAGAGAAGCACAGAAGGAGATAGAAAATGTCAGAGAGCTCTGGGTTGGAAATTGCATTTTGCAGATGCAATTAAGCTCTGTCAGGAGAGAATATGAAAATGCTAATTGGAAGATTTAGTTATGTTTTATTGTCTTTGAGTTGCTGAGTAAGTCATTAGATGATTCTGTTTAACCATTAATGTAGAACTTTGGAGGAATCTGTCAATTGTTTGTTTTTAACCTCTTTACAAAGGTATCTTAAACTACTGTCCCCTTCCAGCAAAAAAGAGAGAAGTATAAATATTTATATTCGGCCCAAGAACTGATAAAAGTCTTAACACAACACAAGAATATTAATTATAGTGTAAAAATTTGTGTCAGTCAAGGGCAATTAGGATATCTGCAGTTTTTTAACCTAAAATCACAACACACATACACACACATACACACACTTACTTACACACATGCATACACACTTATGCATGCATATTCACCTAAATTCTTATTTTATTCATAAAATAGCAAGTGCCTCATTGGTGTGTGTGTGTGTGTGTGTGTGTGTGTGTGTGTGTGTTAAAGAGCTCAGCACAGAGTGTATGCACAATCATTTGTAGCTGCCACTAATACTATATGAGTGCAGAAAATCATATAAGCAAGTGAAGTTATAATTAAGGTATTAGAAAACAGTTTTTCTTTTTATTAATAAATATTTTGTATTTGCTTGTCACAGCGTATACTGTTTTGAAATAAATTGATGGGAAATTTAGCAATAAAAAGAAGAACTGGCTTTCTTTCCTGTATTCCCTTCCAAATTTGAAAAATAATGTCCAATTTACTCTCTGTATTTCTCATAGTATCTTAACTAACCTCTGAGGTCATTAGTCAATATTTAATGTTATCTGGAGAACTTAATAAAAAAAATCTCAGACTCCTCACACCTGTTTCAAACTCATCAATCAAGAGACTCTCCGAGATTTCATTGTAATAAAAGACTTCACAGGTGATTTCATGAAACTGGACAGATCAGTGGGTTTGAATGAGTAGTCACATTACTTTTTGTCACATTTGGAGTACGTGTGTATGGGTCCTTTGTTTTTGTTTTTGTTTTTAATGTTTCCAAACTTCTGGAGAATTCAAGAATTACAAAATGTATGTAATCTGGCCCAGCATTTGATTTGATTAAATTAACTAATAAATCATTGAATTTATTATCATATAAATATCCTCAGTCCTCCCCAATGTAAATTATGACAAATCCGAGAGCTTTATATATTCAACCCATTTGCTCAGACCATCCGGCTTTTCTGTTTCCATCAAAATGCTTTGCTTCTCTCACACCCACTCTGGTTAGAATTAGTCTCTTTTTCTTAACACTTGAATTGTCTTAATTAAAACTGATGCCCTCTGTCTGGTAAGCAAATTCTACCCGGAGCCCATCTGCGTTCATCTCTCTCTCTCTCTCTCTCTCTCTCTCTCTCTCTCTCTCTCTCTCTCTCTCTCCTCCCCAGTCTCCCTCCCTCTCCCTCCCTCCCTCTTTCCTCTGTCATCCGGAAGCCTGTGAGGCAAGCAAGGTAGCCTCCTCCCTCTTCTTACCTGCTTTATTTGGCTCCTATTTCCTTGCTACTGTCCATGTGGCTGTCTCCTGGCTGTTCCTTGACCCCACACCCTACCTGTGGCTGTGGAGTGAGTTGCTAATGAAGAGAGATGGGAAGGCTGTGCCAAATCTGAGGGCTTCTGTCAGCAGAGCCCCCATCTTGGAAGAGCCCAACTGTCCCCTTTCTCATGCTCCTCCTTCAGCTACGTCATAGAAAATTTGACTCAACTTTCTAAAAGTTCAATGGAGAGAAGTTAATGGCTGGTATATGTGGGGAAAGGAAACAGTTAAAGGAAACTCTGAAGGCTTTCTTAAAACAAATTCCTTTTTATTGTGTTTCCTTTTATTGTAAGAGGTCCATTTTAACTATAGAGTATTTCCATGTAAAGGGTATGTGTAATCGTTTGTCCTAAGAGTATGGATACCCTCAGAGAACAAAATTCTCTATTAGAATTGTTGCAAGTTCTTCTTTTTGTGAAAGTGATCAGCATTTCCTGATTATTTCAGAAGTTCTCATCTAAGGTTGAAATGTAAGTTCATTTTAAATTAAACATGAAATCTTAGTCTACCCTACAAGTAATATTGTATCTATTTGCCATTTTTACATGGGTCTGTAGACCTCATTGGATGGGTTAGTTGCTTTTACTCTTTGTTGCCAACACATCATAATTGAGTTCACAGGGTCTTATTTTTCCATGTTTCTATCATGTGTTCATTTTTTAATGATCTTAAATATTTAACAATTTAGCTATCAAAGTATGTCAAGGACTGGCCAGATCATGGAGACTCCAGAAGCCACATCTGGTGGCAAGACAAGTTTGACATTGTTAGTTGTTTTCAAACTGCCTCCAGTTCTGCCTGTGCAGTGGAATCTCAATGTTCTTTCTCTTAAAATACATTGTTTTAAATAGGGCTGGGGTCATAGCTCAGTGGTAGAGTGCTTGCCTAGCATGTGTGAGGCACTGGATTTGATTATCAGCACCACTTATGAATAAATAAATTACATTGAGGTCCATTGACAACTAAAAAAATATTTTAAAAACATATTGTTTTAAATATCTTGATTCTCAGAAGAGCTCACATTCTCTGTTTAAAACAAGATCAATGAAAACCCCAATCTATGGTATATTGGGCTCTCCTTGTTTCCTTAAGTCTCAATCCTCCATTTCCACCTGAAGCTTGTATCATGAGAGCAGGTATTCAGTGTATTTGGGGACTGAAATAGAATTTGCAATTTGCAGCATCTCCTGTAAATGGAGGTGAAAAGATTACCATGGTCTGCTGGGTAGTGAGAGGCAGCATGGGGTGGTGAGAACATCGTTTTGGAGATACCAGAATACTGTTTCAATCCTGGTTCCGCCAACTGAGTAACCTTGGATCAGATGTGGGGTAGGTGGAGAACAGGTTGACAGTCACTGAGCTCTGAAGATGTGGATGGTGTTCGATCTGTGTCAGAATTATTCAACCTGGGCGGTATCGTGGCTGATAATTCTCTGCTGTGGGGGCTGTCCTTATCACTGTAGGATGTTTAGCAGCATCTCTGGCTTCTATCTTCTATCTGCCACTACCATGTTCTTTATCACTCTATGACAACCAACAAGGACTCCTGAGGTACACAGTTATCCCCCAACATTGAGGATTGTGGGTCTACCTGTTTGCTGTTAATCTTCACAGGTAGAGCCCATCAGGTATTAACATCGTATGATTTTATAAGTATTCAAGGCAAAGGAAGAAAACTGTTTAAGCACTTTCCAAAGGCCCTAAATATTTTAGGCAACCATATTAAGTATACTTGCCAGTTTATAAAAGATACAGAAAAACTAGATCCTAGAAAATCACCATTTGCCTTACCCTTAATTTGGTAATTACCAAATTACCATTTGCATATTGTGAGTGTTTTACTCAGACCAATCAGTAGATTAGGAGTACAGCCTGATAGACCAATCAAGACTAAGAATCTACTTTTTTTTTATCTTCAAAATACGAAGAACAGGAGGGGCAAGCAGAAAAAATCAAAGTGAAAGAGTGCCAGGGATCCCAGCAGCCTGCAGCAGGGCCCCGGAGATCCAGGCCAACTGATTCGCGTGGCCTGCCCTGCGGCTACAGAAGGCGTGGCGCCTCAGTGAAGCCATTAATTAGCAAGCAGGGAGGTTAGGGAAGGCCATTAGGTGGAATCCCACCAGCCAAGCCCACACGGACCCTTGGGCCGAGCACGGGATCTCAGAAGGGGAAGGAAGCGGTACAGTCCCATCCCCCACAGCGGACACTCCACCAAGGCAGTCAGCGGCCACCATCCGGGAAAGCTGAAGAATACACCACCACTCTCCAACAGCTTGCAACATCAAAACAGCCAGCAGCAGGACCCCGGAGATCCAGGCCAACTGATTAGCGCAGCCTGCCCCGCAGCTACAGAAGGCATGGCGCCTCAGAGAAGCCATTAATTAGCAAGCAGGGAGGTTAGGGACTGCCATTAGGTGGAATCCCGCCAGCCAAGCCCACCGCCCACGCCCGGAACAGGCCCAGCGACCTGCCAGCATTGTAGTCACGACACCCCAATTGGAATAGGGACAGAGCAGAGCCGCCTTCCACTCCCGGAACAGGCCCAGAGAGCCGCCAGCGTGGTAGACACGTCACACCAATTGGAGTAGGGGCACAGCCGCCACCCGCACCTGCAAGGGAGACTTTTCAACTATACAAGAGCAACATAAATAAATAGGGGGTAAATTTCAAAACACAACAGTTGCACCAAGCAGAAAGAAACGCGAGCAGTATGAAAAGACAAGGAAAGAAAGGACCACAAGCAATGCAGGTCAACTCAACTTTAGAAGAGGTAATAGCTGCAACAGATGGAATATCAGATAAAGAGTTCAGGATATATATGCTTCAGATGATCTGGAGTCTCAAGGAAGACATGAGACAGCAAAATCAGACAATGAAAGATCACATTGACAAACAAATCCAGGAAGTAAAAGATCAATTTCACAGGGAGATAGAGGTAATAAAAAACAAACAAATTGAAATTCTAGAAATGCAGGAGACAATAAACCAACTTAAAAACTCAATTGAGAATACTACCAGCAGAGTAGATCACTTAGAAGAGAGAACATCAGACAATGAAGACAAAGTATTTCAACTGGAAAAGAACATAGACAGCTCAGCAAGTCTTCTAAGAAACCATGAGCAGAACATCCAAGAATTATGGGACAATATCAAAAGACCAAATTTAAGAGTCATTGGGATACAGGAAGGCACAGAGCTCCATTCCAAAGGAATAAACAGTCTATTCAGTGAAATAATACGAGAAAACTTCCCAGAATTGAAGATTGAGACAGAATCCCAAATCCTAGAAGCCTACAGGACGCCGAATGTGCAAAATCATAAGAGATCCACACCTAGACACATTATAATGAAGATGTCCAACATACAGAATAAGGAGAGAATTTTAAAAGCTGCAAGAGAAAGAAAGCAGATTACATTTAGGGGTAAACCAATCAGGATAACAGCTGATCTCTCAACACAGACTCTGAAAGCTAGAAGATCCTGGAATAACATATTTCAAACACTGAAAGACAATGGGCTCCAACCAAGAATCGTGTATCCGGCGAAATTAAGCTTCAGGTTAGAAGATGAAATTAAAACCTTCCACGATAAACAAAAGTTAAAAGAATTCGCAGCTAGAAAACCATCTCTTCAAAAAATCCTTGGCAAAACATTACAGGAAGAGGAAATGGAAAATAACATTGAAAACCAACAATGGGAGGTAGGACAGTAAAGGGGGGAAAGTAGTCAAAGAGGATAACAAATCAGGTTTAGTAACATCAATAAACAAATATGGATAGAAGAACAAACCATATCTCAATAATAACCCTAAATGTTAATGGCTTAAACTCACCAATTAAGAGACACAGGCTAGTAGAATGGATCAAAAAACAATACCCAACAATATGCTGTCTACAGGAGACTCATTTGATAGGAAAAGATATACATAGACTGAAGGTGAAAGGTTGGGATAAATCATATCACTCATATGGACCGCGGAAACAAGCAGGAGTGTCCATACTCATATCAAATAAAATAGATTTCAAGCCAAAGCTAATCAAAAGGGATATAGAAGGACACTTCATACTGCTCAAGGGAAACATACACCAACAAGACATAACAATCATAAATATATATGCCCCAAATAATGGTGCAGCTGTGTTCATCAAGCAAACTCTTCTCAAGTTCAAGAGTCTAATAGACCAACATACAATAATCATGGGAGACTTCAACACACCTCTCTCACCACTGGACAGATCTTCCAAACAAAAGTTAAATAAGGAAACTATAGAACTCAATAACACAATTAACAACCTAGACTTAATTGACATATATAGACTATACCACCCAACATCAAGTAGCTACACTTTTTTCTCAGCAGCACATGGAACCTTCTCAAAAATAGACCATATACTATGTCACAGGGCAACTCTTAGACAATACAAAGGGGTAGAGATAATACCATGCATCTTATCTGATCATAATGGAATGAAACTGAAAATCAATGATAAAAGAAGAAAGGAAAAATCAAACATCACCTGGAGAATGAACAATAGGTTGCTGAGTGATCAATGGGTTTTAGAAGACATCAAGGAGGAAATTAAAAATTCCTAGAGTTAAATGAAAACACAGACACAACATATCGGAATCTATGGGACACATTGAAAGCAGTTCTAAGAGGAAAATTCATTGCTTGGAGTTCATTCCTCAAAAAAAGAAAAAACCAACAAATAAATGATCTCATACTTCATCTCAAAATCCTAGAAAAAGAAGAGCAAAACAACAGCAAAAGAAGTAGAAGGCAAGAAATAATTAAAATCAGAGCTGAAATTAATGAAATTGAAACAAAAGAAACAATTGAAAAAATTGACAAAACTAAAAGCTGGTTCTTTGAAAAAATAAATAAAATTGACAGACCCTTAGCCATGCTAACGAAGAGAAGAAGAGAGAGAACCCAAATTACTAGCATACGGGATGAAAAAGGCAATATCACAACAGACACTTCAGAAATACAGAAGATAATCAGAAATTAATTTGAATCCTTATACTCCAATAAAATAGAAGATAGTGAAGGCATAGATAAATTCCTTGAGTCCTATGATCTGCCCAGATTGAGCCAGGAGGATATAGACAACCTAAACAGACCAATAACAATAGAGGAAATAGAAGAAACCATCAAAAGACTACCAACTAAGAAAAGCCCAGGACCGGATGGGTATACAGCAGAGTTTTACAAAACCTTTAAAGAGGAACTAACACCAATACTTTTCAAGCTATTTCAGGAAATAGAAAAAGAGGGAGAACTTCCAAATTCATTCTACGAGGCCAACATCACCCTGATTCCGAAACCAGACAAAGACACTTCAAAGAAGGAAAACTACAGACCAATATCTCTAATGAACCTTGACGCAAAAATCCTCAATAAAATTCTGGCGAATCGGATTCAAATACATATCAAAAAAATTATACATCATGATCAAGTAGGATTCATTCCTGGGATGCAAGGCTGGTTTAATATACGGAAATCAATAAATGTTATTCACCACATCAATAGACTTAAAAATAAGAACCATATGATCATCTCAATAGATGCAGAAAAAGCATTCGACAAAGTACAGCATCCCTTTATGTTCAAAACGCTAGAAAAATTAGGGATAACAGGATCATACCTCAACATTGTAAAAGCAATCTATGATAAGCCACAGGCCAGCATCATTCTGAATGGAGAAAAATTGAAGACATTCCCTCTAAGATCTGGTACAAGACAGGGATGCCCTCTCTCACCACTTCTGTTCAACATAGTCCTCGAAACACTGGCCAGAGCAATTAGACAGTCAAAAGAAATTAAAGGCATAAAAATAGGAAAAGAAGAACTTAAATTATCACTATTTGCAGATGATATGATTCTATACCTAGCAGACCCAAAAGGGTCTACAAAGAAGCTATTAGAGCTAATAAATGAATTCAGCAAAGTGGCAGGATATAAGATCAACACGCATAAATCAAAGGCATTCCTGTATATCAGCGACAAATCCTCTGAAACGGAAATGAGGACAACTACTCCATTCACAATATCCCCCCAAAAAATAAAATACTTGGGAATCAACCTAACAAAAGAGGTGAAAGATTTATTATACAATGAAAATTACAGAACCCTAAAGAAAGACATAGAAGAAGACCTTAGAAGATGGAAAAACATACCCTGCTCATGGATAGGCAGAACTAACATCATCAAAATGGCGATATTACCAAAAGTTCTCTATAAGTTCAATGCAATGCCAATCAAAATCCCAACAGCATATCTTGTAGAAATAGATAAAAGAATCATGAAATTCATATGGAATAATAAAAGACCCAGAATAGCAAAAACAATACTAAGCAGGAAGTGTGAATCAGGCGGTATAGCGATACCAGACTTCAAACTATACTACAGAGCAATAGTAACAAAAACAGCATGGTACTGGTACCAAAACAGGCAGGTGGACCAATGGTACAGAATAGAGGACACAGTAACCAATCCACAATACTACAACTATCTTATATTTGATAAAGGGGCTAAAAGCATGCAATGGAGGAAGGATAGCATCTTCAACAAATGGTGCTGGGAAAACTGGAAATCCATTTGCACCAAAATGAATCTGAATCCCTATCTCTCGCCATGCACAAAAGTTAACTCAAAATGGGTCAAGGAGCTTGATATTAAATCAGAGACACGGCATCTGATAGAAGAAAAAGTTGGTTATGATCTACACGCTGTGGGATTGGGCTCCAAATTCCTCAATAGGACACCCATAGCGCTAGAGTTAACAAATAGAATCAACAAATGGGACTTACTCAAACTAAAAAGTTTTTTCTCAGCAAAAGAAACAATAAGAGAGATAAACAGGGAGCCTACATCCTGGGAACAAATCTTTACTCCACACACTTCAGATAGAGCCCTAATAACCAGAATATACAAAGAACTCAAAAAATTAGACAATAAGATAACAAATAACCCAATCAATAAATGGGCCAAGGACCTGAACAGACACTTCTCAGAGGAGGACATACAATCAATCAACAAGTACATGAAACAATGCTCACCATCGCTAGCAGTCAGAGAAATGCAAATCAAAACTACCCTAAGATACCATCTCACTCCAGTTAAGACTGGCAGCCATTAGGAAGTCAAACAACAATAAGTGCTGGAGAGGATGCGGGGAAAAGGGCACTCTTGTTCATTGCTGGTGGGACTGCAAATTGGTGCAGCCAATTTGGAAAGCAGTATGGAGATTTCTCGGAAAGCTGGGAATGGAACCACCATTTGACCCAGCTATTCCCCTTCTCGGTCTATTCCCTAAAGCCCTAACAAGAGCATGCTACAGGGACACTGCTACATCGATGTTCATAGCAGCTCAATTCACGATAGCAAGACTGTGGAACCAGCCTAGATGCCCTTCAATAGATGAATGGATAAAAAAAATGTGGCATTTATACACTATGGAGTATTACTCTGCATTAAAAAATGACAAAATCATAGAATTTGGAGGGAAATGGATGGCATTAGAGCAGATTATGCTAAGTGAAGCTAGTCAATCTTTAAAAAACAAATACCAAATGACTCCTTTGATATAAGGGGTGTAAACAAGGACAGGGTAGGGACGAAGAGCTTGAGAAGAATATTTACAGTAAACAGGGATGAGAGGTGGGAGGGAAAGGGAGTGAGAAGGGAAATTGCATGGAAATGGAAGGCGATCCTCAGGGTTATACAAAATGTCATATAAGAGGAAAGGAGGGGTAAGACAAGAGAATACAAATGGAAGAAATGATTTACAGTAGAAGGGGTAGAGAGAGAAAAGGTTTGGGAGGGGAGGGGAGGGGAGGGGGGATAGTAGAGAATAGGACAGACAGCAGAATACATCAGACACGAGAAAGGCAATATGTCAATCAATGGAAGGGTAACTGATGTGATACAGCAATTTGTATACGGGGTAAAAGCGGGAGTTCATAATCCACTTGAATCAAACCGTGTAATATGATGTATTAAGAACTATGTAATGTTATGAACGACCAATAAAAAAAAATACGAAGAACATTAAACAGAAATGCCAAGTATGTGCCAAGAATTGGGATTTAAATCCTTCTGAGGTCCTTTCTTACCTAACAATGTAGAGAGAAAGTAAAAAACAATTCCAGATGCTGAGGATGCAGCATTTGGTAGCAAGCCTTTGGGAGGAAACAAGGGAAAAATGAAATGGCCCCAAAGGGAACAGCAGTGTGTTTCCATCTGTTAGGCCACAGATTCTGGTAGGGGAGAGCAGGCAGCTCAGAGCTTAGCCTCCTCAGTTAGAGTCCCAGGGTTCCTCATGCTTGCCTTTCCTCAAGATCCTCCAGGTGGCCTGGAAAACACCGAAGTCCCTTTTATGGGGATTCTGATTCAGAGGGTTTGAGGTTGTGGCCAGAATTAGGTATGTTTAAGAAGCTCCCCTGCAAGCTGCACGATTAATAGGGTTAGGAAACCCAGACATCTAAATCCTTGCTACTCAGAATGCGGTTCTCAAGCTTCTGGCAGCAGGATCAGCTGGACATTTATCAGAAGCAGGTTCTGAGCCAGATTCTGACTCAGTAAGTCTGAGGTGGGACCTGGGACTACATTTCTAAATAGCTTCCAGGAAAGGCTGACTCTTGGGTTTTTGCACTCCAATTTGAGCAGTGAGGGCCCTGTTGGCTTTAAGCAGGAAGAATAATGAAGCAAATGAGTCATCATTAAATCCTACCCTGTGGGTGATGTCATGGCTCCCAGATGGGTAGGAGAAATGAGGTAGACTTGAGGGGAGATAGAGGCATGGACTTTGGGGATCAGAATCCCATGTTTCTGAGTAATATTTTCATATTTCCAATAAACAGCTGGACAGTGTCTCCAAGGGAAGGCAGAACTGTCATCTGCTGTTTGTGGACTCCTGCCCTCATGTCTCAGTTCTTCAACAGCCTCGGGTGCTCTGTCAGCCTAGGGTATTCTGAGTGGCTGTTGTTTCTCTGCCAGAAATGCAGAGCAATTCATCCCTAAAGTGGTCATCATCCAGAAGGAGTTAAAGAAGAGAGCTGCGTGATTTTATTTATTTATTAATTGTGATGGCTGAAAGGCAGTACCATCATTGGGTCCATTTGGGTGGTTTCCCCAATTCTGGCATGTGCCATCAGCAGCTTTTTATTGATGGAATCAGGAAATGGCACACATTTCAGTCATTTTTATGGAGGAAGCCAAAGGCAACATGTGATGGGCTCTGGTGGTAGAGAAAGCTATGACAAATGCCGAAGCTAGAAGTCCAAGGCAGGAAAGATGCTATTTACGTGTTAGTCCCAGCTAAGCCTCATTGGCTCTGATTGGATCCCACCCCCATCCTTGAGCAAGTTGGTATCTCCAGGTGCTATACCAAATGGCTTTCATTCAGATCAGAAGTTCCATTTGCAAGCGGAGTTAGAGTGCCACAGAGCAAGGGAAGAATGATTACCCCAAAGAAGGGGGCTTGGTGTCCTCCAAAATAACAAATGTCAGGTGTCCTCGCCCACCAATAACTTTGAGCAAAGCAATGCCTCTTAAACCAGTGTACAGTGGTGCTTACTTAGGGAAAGCAAGGGCTGAAGTAATAAAAGTGAGTTATACCACACAGCTGTCCCTCAGGAAACATCCCATGAAAGGACCTGTACTACGAAGGAAAGCCAGTTTCTGTTAGAGGAGGACCCAGGGAAGGTTATGAGGGCACTTGGAGGGGAATATGTAAATGCTGTCTTCAAGGCGATCACTTCCCCAAAAGCGGGGGCATACGCTTTGGAGACACAAAGTCCCGGTTTGAGGATTGGATATCTCTGGCTCTCCCCATCACTAGCTGTGTGTTCAAAAGTAGCTTATGTGATCAAGCTATGGTTCTGCATTTATAAGGTAAGATGGCAGTGTCCCCTCTCTATCCCAGGTAGTTGTAAAAGTGAAAAATGGACATAGACACCTATGTCTATTTTCTTTTTTTATATTTATTTTTTAGTTTTCGGTGGGCACAACATCTTTTTATTTTCATGTGCTGAGGATCAAACCTAGCACCCCACGCAAGCCAGGCGAGCGCGCTACCGCTTGAGCCACACCCCCAGCCCAGACCTATGTCAATTTTCTGCGTGGTTCTATCCAGTTAGCTCCTATTGCAAGATGAAATAGCAGCAAAGTTTGCTGAGTGAATTTTAATAGAGCCTGACATAACAATATGTGCTTCAAAATAGGTACCTTTTTTCACACTTAATACCAATTGAGGCTTATATGTAACTCTGCAATATTTTGTGTGTATTTGTGTGTATTGTTACTGTCAGGCCTTCTAAGTGACACCCAAGTGAAAGCTTTAGAAGAAATTCTGGAATTTTTAATTTATGCCTCACTACCTTGCTTGGTTTCGGAACATCTCCCAGTAGCATGATCAGAGAAAATACAGAGGCTGAAATTTCCACAGATTTTTCTGGTTATTTTTGACTCAGCAGCTGCAAAAACAGAATTTATTAGTTATGAAATGGAGTGGGAGACTTTAAAATATATTTGTGTGTGTATGTGTGTAATTCTAAGAAAGTATTCAAAAAAAGAATTCTGAGTCTGTTTGGCTCTCACAAAATAAGCCTCAGAGAAACCTAAATGCTGTTCAGGCCTTCTAGAGTTTCTTCATTATTCCCCAGAACCATGCCTGGGGTGGGTTGATCTATCTGCACAGCAGGCCTGGTCCACTTGTAATCTATACAGGGAGGTTTTTAAGTGAAGCTTCATGCAGCCAGGCGTCTTTTTAAAGATGTAATTTCAAACTTTAATTGTAGTCTAGAAACCTCATGGAGTCAAAGAATGTATGTGAGAGCAGGTAGCGCAAGTACCTAGAAATCAAGATTTCTGGTTAGACTTCAGGATCCACAAAACTAAGGTGACTTTGGGCTGACTACAAATTTAGGAATTTAGGGAGTGTCTTTGGGCATAATTTCAAATTGCTGATGCTAGTGCCAGGCTAAGATAAACAGTTTCCACACTGAGAGGCTGAGCTAAGCCTAAAGTCTAGTCTTGTAGAAACACATTAGGGATTGATTGATTGATTGATTGATTGAGCATATGTACAAAGCCTGAGCCCTGTAAAAGTGTGATTGGGGAGGGTCAGCAATTAGGTCTAACACTGTCTATTGTCCAGACTATTGTGTTGGTTCTGCCCATTTATTTTCCTGCCAATGCTGCTCCCCACCCCCTGTCCCAAGCAATGAGGTGACCTGGGAGAAATATGTACTGTGAGGCAGCTGGTAAAAACTGACAGGTGGGGGTCTTGCTTTTAATTGGGTAACTTGTGTTAGGAGTCAATTGTCCTGTTAATCCCACATATCCCTATATCAGCATTATTTTGATTAGACTCTTGCAGCCTTCATAAGCAAGGTGAGGGAAACCCTGAAATGTTGAAATAAGAGAGATTGAGCAGTGTGAGGGGCAAAAGGGAGATGTGATACGTGGATTGTCTGAGTTTCAGTGATCCACGTAGCTAATGTGTGCTAAGTTCTTCCTTTGTGTCAGGCACTAGGTTCATAATTTCACATATTTTTTTCCTGATTTAATTCTTATTTTTTTTTGGGGGGGGGTTTACATGATCACAGAAATGGATTCAAATTTTCAAATATCCGTAAATCATATGAAGTATTTTATTAATCATTTCCAGTACTTTCAATCTAGGAACTATTTGAAAAAAAAATGGTAATAAATGTTCACCAATTGTTTGTAGAATGAATGAATGGAATATAAACACTTATTTACAGCTGGTGCAGATAAGAATGTTCTTTTTTTCCACACTCAAAAATCTTAGGCGTCTTAAAGTTGGTCCTGTACAGGGGTTCTCACAGTGGATCCTTGGATAAGCAGCTCCAACACCATCATCACCTGGGAACGTGTTAGAAATTCTGATTCTCAGGTTTTCCCAGATGACCTGAATCAGAGACGCTGGAGGTTGGGTGAGCAATCTGTTCCTAAAAGCCCTGGAGGTGAGCCTGGTGCTTGCAGATGTTTGCCAACAATCTATCTGGTCCTACCTCCTCATCTTGGCTTGTATAAGACCTCATTTCTCAGGACAGATTCTAAGATGCAGCATTTTTAGAAGAGTGTTCTTTCTGGGCATCGAGACTAGAGGAAAGAAAGGCAAGTTTTTGTTTCTGGTGATTTCATGTAACATTTTCCTTTCAACTACCCACTCAGATATTGTTGTTACTCAAACTCTTTAAACAGGTTTCTTATAGGTCCAATGGAGATAGAAATACTTGCTTTACTGGTTATGTTGTAGGGGAGAATTAAACAAATTTTGTGACAGTGTTGAAAATGAATTTCTATGTAAAATGTAGTCTGCAAATTTTTTTCCTACCAGCTGAATCCTAACCACCCTTGTTTTGCCTGTCCCTGAATCTGTCACAGGGTGCTAGCCTTTTGTTGTAAAATGTGTGTGTAATTTACTATGTAGAAACTCCCCTACATCTATGCCTTTTCCCATGATTTGAATCTGACAGTGGTGTCTTTGGCAGAGTATTATTTGCATAATGGTACTAAAATATTTGTTGAATTTACTGGTGTATTTACAGACTTAGAAAGTTATGTCTATTTAATCACATCTATTAACTTTCTGCTAAGTAAACCTTGTATATCTATGAAATGAGGCCTGTGAAAATAAGGGATGATATTCACTTAACTAAAAAACCTAAATAGAAATGAAAACTTTATAGTACCAATTATTTGTGTAGAATTAGTTGCACCAACACATTTGATAAAGATTTTACTCACTAAGTTTAATATTGGGCTAAGATGGTTGAAGTTGAGAAGGCAGTACTGACCTATTGCAAATATTTTGTCTTGAGATTAAGACTTTTATCTAGCTATTGTTCTGTATATATTTTTTTAAGTTGAAGTGGGAAGGTGAGTATATAACTAGCGAATATCTCCTTATCAAGCTTAGGCTGTAAGAAAAAGTTGGTTGAGCTACAAAGAAGTCAGGTGCTTTTACCAGCCAGGAAACAGAAAATCAGATGTTTCCAAGTACCAGCAATCAAGCATTTTGTTCTTTTTCTGCATCTTTAAAAATTTTTTTCTGCATTTAACATTTTTTAAATGTCTCTGCCAGGTTTGTCATATTTTCATTCTAAGATATAGATGTAGCATTCAAATATTGAAGTTTTCTTTCAGCTTCAGTAGAGTTTTGGGGTTTCTCTTTTTGCTAAAAACATGCCACTAAAACCTTTTGTTGTTCTATACTTAGTACTAATATAGAGAAGTGCTTACCAACCTTAGATTCTGGAGCAACAGTGCTATGCCCAGTACTTTGTGATCATCTAAGGTAACACAAATGCTCAAAAGCACACCATTCCTTTCCAATAGATTGTTGAAATCAGTTTTGAAGTATATTCTGCAATGAACCCTTTTGGAGTAGTTGTAAACCGTGATCTTAATTTTAGCCTCATCCAGTTAAAGGTCTGGTACCAATGAATTTCCAAAAATTGAACCCTAATCACAGTACCAGAGTGGTTGAAACAAGGTTATGATGCAAACTCTTATAAGGGAGGTGGTGGTGACAGCAGAAGCCCTCCAAGTGAATCCTCAGGAAGATGGTAACCCCTTTATTCCAGAGTAACCTACCTGGATAAAGCAAGCTCTTTGTTAATGATCGGGCCTCCTGGGAGAAGCATGCATTTTTTCAGTGGACTGGCAAAAGTGATTCCTGGCATTAGGGCTAGTCAGTAGCACTAGAATTGAGCTCATTCCTAGTAAAAAAATTGAAGCGTGTTCAGAAAAACCAAAGCCCAGTGGTGAGTAAGGGGCATATAGGCTAGCAGTATTAGAAGAAAGTGTGATCATGGTAAGTGATGAATTAGTTTCATTTGCCCAGGACATTTCACTGAAAGTTTTATAATACGAGATATTCCAGTTCTGGACAAACAGGGATAGGTTACAACCTAAGTGGCCAGGAGAAAGTTAGGCCCTATTTCCTTTATTTCCCAGCAAGTATTGCAAATCCAAAGCTTCACCAGCGAGTGAAGGTCCAGAGAGCCTACCTCTTAGTGGGGACCTTCACAGAGTGAGTCAGGGAAAGCCAGCATACTGGAATTCCCCATTCTCTCCAGCCTGCCTGTCAGCCTGGGGCAGACAGGGACTGAGCAGTAATTAGTTTTTAGAGAGTTTCCAAAGAAGAAGTTTGGCTTTGTTATTCTGTGAAATATTAAATGACAGCACTGAGTTCTTCCACAGTAATGACGGGCTATAGGACTATCTGGTTAATAATAGTTGAAACAGTCTAATCCAAAAAGCAAACTACTGCATTGCTTTTACTTCTTCTGATTCTTGCATCCATAGGGGTGACTTCCAGAGTCAGGGAACCCTCCTGCTTCTTATTGCAGTTGGTTTTGTTTGACCTCCAAATGAATAACAATACTGAAGGCTGGAATTGGGTTCACCTGCAGTTTACCCTCAATTTGCAGCCTTTCAGTCATAAAAATGAGGATTCTTTTCATGTTAAATAGCCTTATTCTTGAGTGTGATTCGTTATTATAGCAAACTTAATTTTGCATGTAAAGCATGATAACTAATTATGTGACATTTGCATACTCAGAACAAATTCCCAAAAAATATTTGCATAAATTTCCTGATGTTTCTTGTGACTCTTTAACAACCTCATCATAGTGAATTACCTTCCTAAATTGATTTAACACATCTGCCTTGTCTAAGTGTGGCTGATTTTCATCAAAAGTAAGGATTAGAATAGGTAAATTATTTTCCATTGGTATCTGAACTTGTTAGTATTGCGACCACAAATATGTATATTTTAAGAAACAGTAACTGTCCTGGGTGACTATCCCAGTACAAAGCACCTACATGGGCTTTGGTGTCTCCAGACCCCAAAGGTGCGCATTCATTTATTGAATGGCTTCAGCAACTTAAAGCTTTGCAAGGATATACTTTATTTTTTAATAACAGCCAGGTGCATCTGCATCATATTTATCATGGGTATTGCTCTCATGCTGATCTTTAAAATGGCTCCTACATGGTTAGTACAAATGTAGACTTCACAGCACAGCAGCTATTGCTGGTTTTGCATTATTTTAATTAAACTGGGATTTCTCACCTGATGCAAGGAAGTGCATGACTTAATGTTTCCCCTGTCTCCTACCTCAAAATGAGATTTTACAAAGAAACTCTAATATGTTGCTGAATGCTGATGGCTACTCAAGAAATTAACTATTGCCTCAAATGGCCAGTGGAAAATAGGGAGAGAGGAGGTAGAATGTGCATGGGCATGTGCCCAGGGAATGAATATAATGACAGTGGGTTAGTATTCAACAATTGGATACAGGCTCTCAAAGTACAATTAGATCAGAATCACCTGAGAGCTTGCTAAAACGTTGCTTATTGGGCTTCCTCACCTTCAGAGATGGGTGGGTCTATGGAAAAGTCTAAGAATTGGTATCGCTGATGCTAATTATGCTGATGCTAATTATGCTGGTCAGGAGACCACACTGGGAGAACCACTGGAGCAGATCCTAATGATCAGAAGGGTGTTTTATGAAATGGGTATTAACTTGAAGCTTGAAGTACCATGTTGATCAGACCTAGCAGAACCAAGAGGAGAAGTCCCACAAGTGGTCAGAAGATAGGAAGTGAAGAGTTGCTACTTTTCAGCACTGCTTTCCTTCTCTGGATGAACAGGCACGTAGATGGGGGCTCTGAACACAAGGCTTTTCTCTGAATTAGAAGTATTGTCATACAAAGCAACTTGAGTCTTGATTTTTCCAGTGGGAGAGTTTAGACGCTTGTAACCATGTTCCATCCTGTGTTTAGTTTGTCTTGTCTTTCAAGAGACAAGAAACTTCTTTCCTCCTGAATCAGACTTTCCACTGGCAGAGCAAAATGGCTTTCTAATTACCTTTCAGACCAGTGAACAGAGCTATTTACTTCAGGTTGGATCAACCCTCCAGGTCACCTCCAATAAAAACTCTTTTTAATCAGACGAGTGGTAATCACTTTATACCACAAGACATTTGGGGCTGTTCTGAGGATAATCTTAAATTGCTTCACATATAACAAGCTACAGAGATGAGGTTTAGAAGATGCTGAAAAACAGGCTGTGTTTAACTTTGGTCTCTGGAAAAGAGAAGTGTTTGCTATTGAGTTTATTTCTTTTGGACGGGGAATGAATGCAATGATGGTGGGTTAGCTCACCATTTATTGAACACAACTTCTCAGAGGTTTGTGAGAACAGAAACACATGAAGGGCTTGCTAAAAAACAGATTGTTGGGCCCTTCTACCTCCAGAGATTAGTGGGTCTGGGGAAAAGCCCAAGAGTTGACATTTCCAACAAGTTTGCAGGTGATACTTGTGAAGTATTTTATACTTGGTAAGTCATTTCTTTTACCCGAAACCATGCTGAAATCTTCCCTGTATAACTGGCAGTTGTTGTTGTAGGCAAGATTTTCCTAGAAGTGATTTATCACTTAGTATGATTCTCTAATATCATACTAAGAATCAACTAAGACATGGGCTGAATCCCTGGAGGCAATTTGAAGGAGACAATGCTCTGTAGTTTCAGTCTATTTTCCTACTGTTGATTTTTCCGTGTTCTTCCTTGACTGCAAATTAGAAAGTGGGGAAAAAGTTTACAGCCCTGGATGGGGGTCCCTGTTTTCAAATGGCAGAGGCCTATTGCCAAAAGATGGTTCTTATGCCTACTCTTACCTTTGAGTTCCTACTAAATATTTTCATGGCCAAATTTTAAGACCCTAAAATGAAGAGTGGCAGTTGGATGTATCCAGCTTTGCCCCCATGTTATACAAGTCTTGGTCTTGGTGTAGGAAATCTTATTGACACACAGTTACCAAGTCCTGGGGGAGGGAAAGCAGTGTCTTTCTCTAGAATTGGTTTCTTTGTGGAGGATATTGGACTAGTTCAGGTGTTCTCAGCACTAAGGCTGCCAAGCAGAGGAAGGATGCGGGGCTCTCCACCTTATTTTGGAAGCCCTCCAAGATGGTGCCTTAAGTGAAGAACAATTCTACTGAGCAGTAGAATTTATCGGGGAACCAGTGAATTCTACCTTTGCTTTGTTTCTTTTTGCTTGTGTGTGTACATACTGGGAATGAATCCTGAAAACATACACACACACACACAAAAAAAAAAATCTCAAAGCTAAGCACATGCTCTACCACTGAGCTACTTCCCCTGGCCCTGCTTTGCTTCTTTCTTAGGGCCCTTACACCTACACAAAACCCAACCCCAAACCCCACACCGGCCTCATGGCACTGCCTCTCCAGGTTGAAATTTGCTCCTCAGTAAAGTTTTTTTTTTTTTTTTTAATGATCCCAAGTTCAATTTCTCTACTTACTTGTCTTTACATATTCAAGGAGGGGTGGCCACCCAGTACCATCCTAAAATTCATCCCACACACCATTGTTTAAGAGGTTCTTCCTATTGTTAATGTTTGGAATGTGCTTGGAATTTTTCCAGTTCGGCCCTTAACTTCATGGTAATTTTCTCTTGTGGGAACAATTTGAGTTGTAGTTTTATAGGTTTTGTTGTCAGATTTAAAATTGAGACACCCAGAATTCTTTACAACTTTTGGTTCACTTTGTTTTTAGCATGAATGATATATAATCATCATTTTCACATATAGAGACATCTGTACCCTGCAGATTATTAGATCTGAAGAGGCGGCTCAGAGGATAATGTCTCTTCAGGAGCTCCTTCCTATATTTCCGGAGGTGTGTGTCAAGGGGATACCTATACTCTCCTGTAATATGTCACTTAATGTTATCATAGAGACCAAATTTAGAGATAAAAGGAGAAAATGGTGACCAATTGTGGTAATTCAGTATTCTGCTGCTCTTTTGTAGAAAACACAAAAAGACAGAACAAGTTGGAAAATGTTTAGATACCTCATAGAAACACGATTCTGCTGCTTAATGAGAGCAAAAATATCTTAGATCAGGTACATTATTTTTGTTTTCACTATGAACGTGGAGATGTAATGTGGTTGATCCTGAGGAACACCCATCTCCACCAGTAGTAGAAGCAATAGCGACTGAGAGAAATCATACGCTTGAGGGGGGAATGCTGTTTCCTCCAGGGTGATTTATGTTCATTGGTCACAAGTAGGAAATGCAGCTTAACAGAGAACCCACTCAAATCCTCAAATTCACCAATGCCCTCTGGCTTGAAGATAAAATCCAAACAAATTTTGTGTTTTGGTAGAGAAATGCAAAATTTCCTCACCCCAAAAGACACTGACCATTTCTTGAGGGAAAGCTGTGTAAAGATAAACATGAAAACAAAGCAAAGAATTGTCAACTATCTTTATGACCTTCTGGTATGGCAGAAGGCCTTTCCTGGGATATGCAGTTTATATGCTCCTAGAAGAGTTTTCTGGATCCAACAGGGACAGAACCAGCTTCTTTTCTAAACATCTTTGTGATTACTGTCTCCTTTCCTGATGACATGTGAATGTTCAGAGAATACAGGGCCCTTACTTTTCCTTGGTAGAAAAAGTATCGTAGGTATTTCAGAGAAGGTTTGGTCGATTGTTGGTTTGTTTGGTTTCCTTAGGTTTTCCAAAGTGTACAAAACCTCCATTTGGGACACCATACCCCAAAGAGACACCAGGGAGAATTGGCAACATCTTATTCTAGCTTTTGTTAAAATTGTATCTCCAGACTCCAGGTTATTCCTAGACTTATTGAAACTCAAGGGTGGGACCTGGAACTCAAACTTCTCCAGAGTCTCTCAGGCACACTGATCTTTAAGAAACACATGGTATTTTCTGGAAAGCTTTATTCTTTCTAATCCTAGCATCAGATTTCTCTTTCTTCTCTCCCACCTACCCTCCATAGTGAGACACCTGCAATGCCCCCTCTACTAAATCTGTCTTTCAGTTCACTAGTAAGTCCACGTTGGCAAATTCGGTCAATTTGGGGACGTTACTTGACCATTGACTGTGTTGGGTGCCCTTTTCTTCTTAGAACACTCTTTCCTGCATCACTTGGCTCTTCTGTTCCTCCCCCACTGACCTCTCCTTCATTGACCAGCTGATTTTTACAACCCGTAAATGCTGGATTCTGTTCTCTTTAGTATGGCTTCTTCCTAGGTAACCTCCTTCAGTGTCATGGCTCTATGTGCTAACCCTACGTATTAGAATCCCAAATTCCTGAACACTAACAGTTTTATCAGCATCCACGCACACATATGCCACAGGCATCTCAAACTTAACTGTCCAGAGGAGAACAGTTATTCAGAACCCCTTGCACAAACATATTCCTTCCATAGTGATTTGTCAGTAAATGTTAGAGTCCAGTTGCTTAGGTCAAAAAACCAATGTGTCCTTGATTCTGTTTTCTTCATAGCCCACATTCGATCCATCCAGTTAACACTTCCAAACACATCTTGAACTGAACAACTTAGCATGATTCTCCCTGGGATGACTCTGATTGAAGTAATCGTCATCTATTCTACTAGCCTCCAGCTAGTCTCCTTGCATCTGCTCCTGCCCCTCACCCCTGTAGTTCACAGCAGCCAGAAGGATCCTTTTGAGATTTATGGGAGATTGTTTTAATGCCTCACTCAAGTCTCACTACATTTGTTCTCTAGTTCACTGAGAACAAATGACACAGTTTTTACCAGAACTTTGAGGCTATCATTATCTCTTTCTTTCCTCCACTGCATCTCTACTCTGTAGCCTCTGGTCTCTGTGCTCTCTCTGAAGTCCTCAAAACTTTTGTACTTGTTCTGCCTAGAATGAACCCCCAAAGTTTGTCACCTGGTATAGTTCCCTTATTTTCTTCAGGTGTTTTTCCAAAGTCTCTTTACTGTGCCTTCCTCCAGCATTCTTCCCCCAGACACATACACTCCTCTACTTCATCTGTTCCTTTTACTCTTCTCTAGTTATTCATTCCATGTAATCCTTTCCTCCACTTTTTTTTTTAACTGTCTCTCATCCATAAAAATGTAACCTCTAGGAGGGTAGGGACCTCTATATACTGACTGTACTCCCCAGATCTGGAAGAGTGTCTGAACATAATCCATGTATTTGTAGAATACTTGGATTTGGCCATATTTACACTGTTATTGTTAATATTTCAAGAGTACAGTGGATGGTAATAGGACTAATAAATAAACAAATCCCTGGTACTATAAGCCAGTGATCTGCAGAAATAGTTCCCAGATCAGCAGCATCAGAATTGCCTGGGAGCTTGTTCAAGATGCACGTTCTTTGGTTTCATCCCACACATACCCACTGAATCAAACTCTGGGGCTGGGGCTCAATAGTCTGTGTTAATCAGCCCTCCAGGTTGATTCAGTGGAACCAATGGGAACCATTAGTGGAAGCAAGCAAGTGTTGTCCTCCCAGGGCGATGCTATAAGCCAGTTCAAGTGCACTAACCTCCAGAAATGATTTCAGACTCTAATAGTGGGTAACACTGCTGATTTTTACCCCCTGACACCTATTATTTGTAGACCCTGTGCTAGGTGCTAGCACAGCAAAGAATTTCTATTGCAGCTCTCCAGAAAAAGCAAGGAGCCTGTCTTCTCTGGGTCCCAGTATAGCTTTGTGAAGTGATGGATAAAATCAGAACATCACTAGCCAGATTTTGAAGGGCATTGATAATGATAGACTCAGGAGACCATGAGGTACTGTAGTGAGTGAAATGGTCTTTTGTGATCCAGTAGTTGGGTGAAAAGAAAGGTGTAAAAGTACAGAACATTAAGGCTGTGGGCACATTGGTTAATTCCTGCAGTGTTTTGATGTCATTTGAATTGAGTTATAGTTCATGGCTTTCCAAAGCCAAATTTATTCCACATAGAATAGCTGAGGTTGTAATTGAGACAGTAGGCCTCCATCAATGCAAGAAGAGAGGTTGAAATGAGGAGTTGGCTAACTTGTCATTTATATTTTTATGGTATCTTCTGTGTATGTCCCATCTTCTGTTACACTCACAAATAACATATTACTGAATTGTGTAACTGAATTGTGGACAGATTGAATTAGTTTTCATTTCTACCTTGGGAGAAAAAAATCCTGTAACTCATATAAGTGCAGCTTTGTTTCCTTTTTGACTTAAATTAAGTCCTTCATTTGGCTAATATGTATTTATCTCCAACACTGCTATTATCCTTTAAGTATGAAATGCTATAAAAATAATATTTAAAAAATATGGATTTCTTGAAATACAATAATCACTTCTTTAACTTAAAAACCACAATTCTCTTGATCTCTTACTCAAAAAAAGTAAATAAAAGTAAAGCACCTTTGTCAAATCTAATTAAAAAAGTGCTAACTTGTATAAATTCGTATTATTTATCAGAGCACAGAATGTGAGAATACAACTTATTTTTTTACCCATACCTTTTAGTAGGTAGAGAAATCCACATGGAACCAAAAACAAATTTAGATGTACAACCACTATGAATCTGAAATTTTATTTGTTGGCTTTGTGTTATGGTTTTGCAAATAGTTAAGTATTCCCCCAATCACCAGAGAACTTGTTAGAGAGGCACATTCTTAGGCTGCATCCTACACCCACTGGATTTGGGTGGGATTGGGCAGCAACAGTCTGTGTTAATGAGCCAAATGGGTGAGGAGGGCTGTGGTGGTGGGAGTCATTCTACCATTGGTCTCCATCTTACTAATATAGATTCCACTTTGAAGGATGCACTTAAAAATCCACTTTCAGCTAGCTGTGACAGGATAATTTGGAGGCACAGTGTAAAATATGCTGAACTGAGCAATAAGACTATTTCTTAAGGCTGTTACCATCTGACCCTTAACAAATTACTAACCTGTAATCTGAACATCACTTTTCTAAATTGAAATGTTGACCATGACTCAAAGACATTATAAGGATCTAATGGGGATGGATGTGGAAGCACTTCGGAAAACTGTAACAACCCAACTCTACAATTAATCAATAAAGTAATATTGAGATGTTAAATTCCCCAGTATTTCACTGCTTGTCATATTTTCAAAAGAATTGGTGAACCCTTATTTTATCACTCACAACATAGACTAAGCTTCCCAAAATATGGTGTTTATAAATAGAATAGGAATTTGTTTCTTTTTTAACATGAAAAGCTAAAGGGAGACTGAAAGATTAGTGAACAGGTGTCCTAAGAATAATCACCTGCATCCTCGACATGCAGGTGATGTCTCTGGGCCAAAAGTTGTCATCACCTGGCCAGGTGTCAGAGAAGAGTGCGAAATGGGTGTGCAGTTTGTCTTTAGTTTGGAGATTCCCTGGATGTTGCACATACCATTTCTTCTCACATCCCATTGACTTGATTTCAATCACATGTTCATCCCTTGCAGAGCAGGAGAGGGGAAACATCTTTAGCTTGGGAACCACGTGTCTAACTGGTGAGTGAGGCAAAATGGATTTAAAATAAATAAGGGAGCTGGGCACAGTGGTGTACACCTATAATTCCAGTGGCTCTGGAGGCTGAGACAGGAGGATAGAGAGTTCAAAGCCAGCTTCAGCAACAATGAGGCGTAAGCAACTCAGTGAGATCCTGTCTCAAAATACAAAATAGGGCTGGGGATGTGAATCAGTGGCTGAGTGATCCTGAGTTCAATCTCTGGTAACCACCCCCACCAAAAAAAAAAAAAAAAAAAAAGAAGGAGAAGGAGAAGAAGAAGAAGGAAAAATGCAAGGGACAGATATGCAGTGCCCAACAAATTAAAATGTGTTTCACAATTAAAACTTGCTAGGATGTGTCTATAGTTTGATTTGCAGTAATAGGCTTCTTGATGCCAAATAGTCGGCCATATAGCTTTTCAATGGACACATGTGGCTATAGGTCTATATTCAGTCACTGGTAATTCATATTGATAAAATTTTCATCTATGAAAGTCTATGGAGATTTGTTTTCACTCTGTGGGACTTGCTAGTCATTATTCTATCAGTTGCTACTCCATTTGATAGCAAGTTTTGGTTGTGATGATTTTCATGGTTTTAAATCTTTGATAACCCCCGATGGCTCTGCTATGAATGAGCAATGAACATAAATCTTCAGGATTAAAAGATTGAAAGAACACATTTTTGTTGTTTTATGAAATTGTCAATAGCTTGTTTTTGGGTGCCATTCTGGGTTTGTATTAATAGATGGAAGTTAGTACATAGTAATTTTAGGAACTGTTGTGATAGTATAATAAAGTAGGACCTATATATTTGGCTACTACCCGCCCCCATTCCTGGCAAACATGTCTTAAAAATTTGAAGTAAAAATTTTTTGTCCTGATATTTTGTCTTTGACTTCTGGTGTTAGCACAGAGCTCCTGAATCTCTTGGCGTTTCTAGGGTGATAAGGTACATCTTATTCTAATAAAATGCTTTCAGCAGGCTCAGGATGGGGGCTGGTTGCTAGAAGAAACAGCCACGGGATTAGAAGGCTAGAACTTTCAGCCTGGCCCCACAATCTCAAGGGTAAGGAGAGGGATTAAAATTGAGTTGAAGCCAGGCATGGTGATGCATGCCTGTAATTCCAGCAACTCGGGAGGCTGAGGCAGGAGGATCACAAATTCAAGGCCAGTCTCAGCAGCTTAGCAACTTAGTGAGACATTGTCTTAATATAAAAATAAATCAACAAATAATGGACTGGGGTTGTGGCTCAGTGGCAGAGCACTTACCTAGCATGTGTGAGACACTGGGTTCAATTCTAAGCACCACATGTCAATAAATAAAATAAAGGTCCATTGGCAACTAAAAAAAATATTTTTAAAAAGGGTATAGAAGTGTGGTTCAGTGGTAAAGTGCCTCCAGGTTCAATCCCCTTCAAAAAAAAAGTTGTGTTCATACCCATACCCATGGCAGATAATGTAACCAATTATGCCTGCATAACAAGTCTTCCATTAAAAACCCGAAAGAACCAGGTCTGGGCAGTTCCCAGCATCCCAATATGTGATAGTTCCTAGGGGGGATAGCATGCCAGGAAAAGATATGTATGAAAGATTCTCTCATACCTCACCCTATGCTTCTCTTCATCTGGCTGTTCATTTCTATCCTTTTGGGTGTCATTCATATTAGATGAACATAAGTAAAGGGCTTCCCTGAGTTTTGTGAGCAGCTAAATCAATTTAATTGGACCTAAAATGAGTAGTGGGAACCTGGATTTATATAGCTGTACAGACAAAAGTTGGGGTGGAAGCCATTACTTATGATTGACATCTGATGTTGGGGACAGTCTGTGAAACTGAGCCCTTGACTTGTAGGATCTGATGCTATCTTGAGGTAGACTGTGTCAGAATTGAATCAAATTACAGGATACTCAGCTGGTATCTGCTGGAGGATTGTTTGGTTGATATAGAGGGGAAAATTCCCACACATCTGGTATCAGAATTGTTTTGTTGAGTGATGTATGAGGATAGATAGATAAACACTGCCTTCTGATATCTTTATAACTGCATAATTTCTTTACGATCATTATAACCACAATTAAAAAGTTCTGAAGGACAAGACTCATAGAAACATAATCTCATTCTCCTGTATTTTGACTGTGATGGTGTCCAGCTAGTCATTTTACTTGTTCATTTATTTAACACAACTTTGAGAGCTGTGATGTTTCAAGTGCTATGATAGGTGTTTGAGTACCCACAAATGAAGGAAGAGACTCTTTGCAGAATATTTTGGCATATCCACAGGGACATGTTTAGCAAAGCTAGACACACAGGTTTGCACCTTGAGAGGGTGACCTAGCACAGAGACATATATTTCGGTGATGAGTGAAATTCTGGTGGACAATGGAGTTTTCCATAAGAAAGTGAAAGATAACCTAGAATGGAACCTCATTCCTGATGCAGGGCCACAAGGAATGAAGAAGACTCAGATCTCATAGCAGTAGGAGACACTTTCAGGGAATACCAAGATGATAAGAATAGAATTTAAAATGTCAAGTGCAGCAGGAATGACTCATAAGATAAAAACCAAGCAAAATCATGAGATTCCACTTTGTGGAGGCCCTCAATAGTTCTCATAGAGAAGTTGCACCATAAGGTCTCCAGTGGAAGCAAAGTTGTAGTTGCTTGAATGGGGAAGAGGAATTAAAGATGGCTAATGGCGAAAGAATGGCAGTAGAATTAATCTGTTAAAACCAGGGCTCATGAATTGATTTGCTTGTGGTGTTTAACAAGCAGTGTTGCCTGCTTGGATGAATTTATGTTGGCACAGATGCTGGTTAAGATTGAGACACCTTTCTATTTATTACCTTGCCCGTGTAATTCCCAGTGTGGGTATGTTCTTGTTTTTTTGTGTTTGCCGCACAGATGTACCTTTTCATTAAGATGACAAAATAATTTTTCGAGGGCAGCAACACTTGTTATGGTAGTTAGTCATTTCCTAATTGTGGAAATTCCTGTATCTAATGATGTTTCTGTTGATTTGAACAGCTGGCCTCCTTGTTGTTGCTTCTTTGCCGAAAGGTGAATTGGGAATTCTCCATTAGTAGTCACAAGATTGCTTTCAGAATTTCACAAGCTTGCCAAAAGTTATTGCTGATTATAATATGAGGATTATTTGGAGGGATTTTGGATATCTATAAGGTTTGATAGACTATTGTATTTCAAATTGCACTTCCAAAAGAATGACACCTCAGAATTTTGCCTCATTGGGATTCATTTTTAATGAGCCTCTCTCAGAAGTGACCTGTTTTAGACAACAGGAGGTTCACTTTAAATGCTGCACTTACATGTGCAGTGTTCAGTGTATCTATAAACCTCTAATCGCTTTAAATGTTTCATATTGATTGCCCTGAAACCCTTGCATAAAGAGAAATGAAAGGAAACTTTCTGAAATGTATTTTTAAAATGATTCTAATTTTCAGAAATTTTAGCCAAGGAACAAATAGATGTCTCTTTAATGCTGTACCTTTTGTAAAAAAAAATAAAATAAAACATATAAATGTGCCTTGGTATAACTTGATGTTCCTCGCCTCCTTAATCCCAGCTTTGGTGGAATGTTTTTTATCAGAACATGGACAAGGGCAAGAAGAAAGGGGTTCATTGTTTCAAATACCAGCTTAGCTGTAGAATAATATAAAGGAAATTGCTTTATTGTCATATTGTAAATCCAGCTTTCTACAATTTAATTATAATCAAATGTTTGTGAACATTATTTCTGAAGGTGTATTTCTCCAAATAGCATTCATCATCTAAAAAATGTTTATAGTGCACATACAGAATTTTAAAATTATAGAAATAGAAGCATACAGAAGAAAATTTAATTTATACTACAATACACAGTGTGCTTTTTAAAACCTTTATATACATTTCCTGAATTGTGATAACACAGATATGTAGTTTTACATTCAACTTCCATTTCATATTTTATTGAATGTTTTGCTTTATATATTGCTAGTTATTAAAGAATTATAATTCTTAATGAAGCATGCTTTATTTTAATCATTTCTTTATTTTAATCATTTTAGAAACAGATACACCCAGGTTTTTCAAATTTCACATACATTTTGAACATTATTTCCTTTATCTGATGATTTCCTCAGAATTATTTTTAGACCGAAACCTCTAGATCAAAGGTGCTTAAATATTTTAAATTCACAGAATGCAAAACCAAATTGCTTTCCCCAACTGTGCAAATGTAGCCAAAGCACATTTTTGTACTTTTTCTTTTTTTTTGTTACCAAGTCGAGAACAAAACAATTTTTGTCCCTATGAATGAAGAAACTTCTCTTTTCCTGCTCTGATCCTCCCTCTTCCCATCACAGACACAGATGTGGATTCTATATCTTCTGAGATATTTATGTTTAATTTTATAATCTATTACGTTGTTTAGACATCTAAACAATGGCTTAACTACTTTAAAACCTTCCCTTTATATTGTGAATCCCATATCAAATCATTGATCAGATATTGGATGTGTGCATAAACACACACATATCTGGTATGTGTTTTTTATTCATCACTTAGGTATTTGATATGCACCCAGATACCTTTAAAATATGCATATTTATCTCTAAATGTTTAATTAAAGAAGCAGGTTCTGTACTTTCTGAGTTCATGAATACCTAAGAATGTCCCTCTGTTTTTTTTTTTTTATAGAGAAGCTACTTGTTCTAAAATAATATTTTGAGTTTCTCTGTATAGTTAACTTCAATGGGTATTAGGGTTGGCCAGAAGCTATTGAGCCAACCCTTCTTAAGATGTTTGCCCCCTTGTTTTTAATTTTTCCCCTCACAGTTTTAGAGAACTCTCAGGCCAGTGGATGTGTGGACTGTCCTCCATTAACTCTACTGAGATTCTGATGAGCCTTATTTATGCACATAAAGGAGCCCTTTGTTTTCTATCCTAAAATGTTTGTTAATTATCTGTTTACATTATAAATCTTACTAAATATTCAAAAGGTGTGATTGTTAAGCAAGCCTGTATTTTCTGCTCTTTCATTGGTCATCTCTATTCATTTTCATCTTTATCCTTTATTTCTTGATTTAGTAGTATAATGTTTATTTTGCACAGAATTGTGTGTCATCATTGTTGACTCTCCTATTCCTATCTAATGAGAGTTTTGTAATTTTCAGGAAAGTCAATAGAAAAATATATTCCTCAAGTTAGTAACAGTAACTTTAATAAAGTTTGTGCTCAGAGAGAGAGAGAGAGAGTTAGGCAAAGCAAGGCTTGGGAAACTGACATTTTTCATTGATATGTTGCAAATAATATATAATGACAATAGAAAAAATGTAGGTCATTTTTTAAAATTTCTAGATTATAGGAGACTTAGTTTTCACTGACTGAGTTTGCACATGCTAACTTATTGCATAGAAATTAGTAATGGAAGATTAGTGAATATGTACTTGATCTGGTCTTGGTTGGGAGTTTGATTTGTTTCCAAATGAGATACTGGGAAGTAGACTTTATTCAAAGTGAAAATTTCAGTGTCAATAAGCCAAAACCCATTGCCTATACATATCTAAAGCATCACTTTGTGGTGGGGAGAGTCATATCATAATAAAAATAAAAAGCAGATTTCAATTATGTTACCACAGTTTGTTTCCTTAATTCTTAGCTCACCCTGCTCCCTTAAATTTTGTTTCATTTTGTTATCTTTGCTGCTCATTCCAGTAATCTTAAATCTAATTCTGCCCATCTCGGTATTTTTAAAAACTTTCTGCACATGTCAGAGAGACCATGTCTTTCTAGACACTAATAAACATGTGAAGGGTCTTTCTAAAACAAACAAACAAAAAAAAACTTTCATATTTTCTTGTCAATGGTTCTCTGACTCACACCCTTTCTTGTGACTGAGAATGATGATCTTTCTCTTGTCCTTTGTTATTTTTCATGGTTCTGTGTTGTGTCTTTTCTATTTGTTCTGAAATGATTGGTCCAGCACTCTTACCTCCCTGTGCCTTTGATATTCTGGAATGTTGGAGTCTATTCTTCAGTATGCACTTGGTACCAAAGTTCTAGTAGTAGCCACTGAGCCCTGAGCATTTTACTTAGTGTGACTAGAGCCCCAGGGTACACCATTGCCTGCCCTAGTGCCACCCACCATTATTTTTCTTGGAGTTAATCTCCAAACAGATGGACAAAATTCCCACTGGGAGTACTCCTGTCATAATCTTAGAGAATGAAAATGATTTCTCATGAGTTATCTAACTTTTATAATTCAGGGACCAGAAATAGTAAACGTTATCAGGGGAAATCCTAAATTCTTTTAGGTGGGGGAGGAATGGTTTCACGTAGCAAAAAGTATGCGTGAACATCATCTTTTTTCCCCTTTTCATATCTGTTATCCTTATGTGTGTGGGTGGGTAGGAGGGACAGGTAATAAGCTATATCCAAATATTTAAACAGGTAAACTATACTAGGTGTTAGAAATAGGAGTGCTATAGATGAAAAGAAAACTGCAATGGGGAATGGAGAATCCATAATCTTACTTTCCCATTATTAAGTGTTTTTAAGATTTGTCTTCATAGTTATTTTTATGAAAAACTGGATAAATCCAGTTTAAACAGCAACAGCTTATATTGTTATTTGAGATAGCTTTTAGAATGCAATCCAGTGACAGCTACATTTAATGATCGGACATCTGTATTATTTGACATAACAAGGCAAAAACAAGAGTTGGGAAACATTATCTATGAAAATTTTTATATATAATGTGTTGCAAATAATGTACAATGACACCAGGAAGATTGTAGATGAGTTTTCTTTTCTAGATTATAGGAGGCTTAGTTTTCACCAACCCAATGGTACACATATGAACTTAGCACCATATAAATTAGTAATGGAAGAAGGATTAGTCAACTTGATGTGAAAGAGTAACTGCATTTCTCAGGAAGTAAGAAAATAGTTTACTCTGAGCCAAATACAAGCAGGAACGTGTATTCAAGTTACCTAAATGACCTTTTGAACAGTAGAAGAGGATACATGAATTTTTATAGTCACAAAACAAAAGAAAAACATAAAACACAACATTCACCAAATACGTTAGTAGGACAGCAAGTAGGTGAACTGTAGCAAAGTGGGGGCCATCTGTCCCTTGGCTTTCAGATGTTACCTACAGCATTCTTGGCTCTAAGGCTGGTGCACAATACAGACTTCCTAAGCTTAGGAATATATCCTGAGATTTTTTTTTACTCTAATAGTCACAAGATGTTAAGTCACATACAAAAGTTAAGGTGAATGGCTATTAAAAGGCCTGAGCTAGTCCAAGGATAATTTTGGCTCTTGACCTACAACATTCCTTGTTTCCATAGTTGCAATTTTATTAGTCAGCCAAGGTCAGTCTGCAGGATCTTTAATATTGATGCAGCTTCTTCAGAGAAGCTGTACACTTAAAATTCTTGAAGTTTGGTAAAAGAAGAAAAATAAACAATACCCTCGTCTTGTAAAGTGACTTCTCTTCTGAGAAGAGATGTATAGTATTTTGTAAAAAGTTATGCATAGTTATCCACATTGATGGGATTTGTTGTTACATATTTGTACATGCACACAATATAATGCACCAATAAAAATGTGAGAAATAAATAAATTCCTGCTAAAAGCTATGCATATTATTTGGCAGGCATGATGATATGTACTTAACACAATTTTATCCTTATAACACCTTCATAGCTCAAGTCTGATTTATCCCTCTGATAAAGATGAAGAAATTAAGATTTAGAAAGCTTAACTAATTTTCCCAGGGGAATATAGCTAGTAAGATCAAACCAGGATTGAGCCTAAATCTCTTTTGAGTCAAAGGACATATTTGTCATCACTGTGTTTTTCAGATGCAACCTCTGACTTGAGCTAATCAGAATTAACAACACATGCATTGGTTTTAGTTCAAACTGTGCATGATTTTGTTTCCGCCTAACTCCAACTTTGTTTGGACTCTGCCCTTCATATTCCTATTCCTAGCCACACACTGGGATTTTTCTGATCTTTAAATGGCACATTTGAGATCTTTGAATATACTGAATCCTTTGTTTGCAATGTTCAGGAGGCTTTTCCCTATATGGTTTCAACCTTCTCTAGCAAGTCTTAGCTGATAACAGTCTTATTTGTGCTCGGTTTTCCAAAAGTGACTTCATGTGAAATAGCTTTTCCTCCCATTTCAGGTCTTCCTTATCATCTGTTGATTTCTCTCATAGCATGTACCTGATCTGAAATCATCTGTTCATTTATTTGCTTGTCTCCGTTTTCAAAAGTACACACTCTTCTAGGGAGTGAGTGGTTTTTCTCTCTTAGTACTGTTTCTATAGAACTTAGAATAGCCCTTGTCACATCATAAATGATGGAAATTGTTGAATGAAAAATGGGTAAATGAATTTGAAATTTGATTCCATTTGGTAAAAATGTCTTAATAATCTTTTCAACTGAAAATACTTAATAATTAGTCATTGGTAATGATGAGCATTCTAAATCGTGTTTCAGCCTTGATCAGCACACATAAATCCATAACCATATATGTTTGAACTTCTGCTTTGGTTTTAACATGCTGAATAGTAGTTTTATTTAAATAACTCTTCAATAGTTACCTGAAAATGAATGTTTATTTATTAGACATAAAACACTTCAGCTAATTATCTGCAGCAGAATAATAATGTCTTAGAAGTATAAGTTTTTTTTTTTAGAGAGAGAGAGAGAGAGAGAGAGAGAGAATTTTTAATATTTATTTTCTAGTTCTTGGCGGACACAACATCTTTGTTTGTATGTGGTGCTGAGGATCGAACCTGGGCCGCACGCATGCCAGACGAGCGTGCTACCGCTTGAGCCACATCCCCAGCTCATAAGTTTTTTTTTTTTACCTAGACAATAATTTAGTATGCACTGAAATGTTTTATACTTAGTATACTAAGATTATTTAGAAAGGAAAAGGTTTTTTTAGAACCAGGATCAGAAATTCAAAACTAGGCTTTTTCCATTGTATCAGATCTCCCCCTAACACCTTTTCCCCCTTATTATACTGATATTCCTATAGAATAATAGATTATGTATAAAAAGGTATTTCAGAAGTAAAAATATCAATATTAATCAAAGCTACCAGTTTATTTTTTATCCCAGGAAACAGTAGGTTTTGAGGGAGATTAATGTCCCCCACTGGTCCATTGTAGGTAGCTGTTGTGTAGAAGCAGAGGCCTGTGGGAAGGATCTCCAAACAGAAAGGGGAAGAAGTAGCAGAATCAGAATGAAACAATATCATGAGAAGTTTTACACATTGTATTTGTTCCAAGTTATCAACTGGACCTCTATTATATGTGAACCTCATATTTCAGAAGCCACAAACTTAAAACATCAGTTGTAATAACCTATGGATTTTCCTGTAGGATTCTCATGTGAAAAAAAAAATAATTCTTAATTTTTCAGACATTTTTCTTGAAAATAGGGTTAGATTTACACAAGTCAGTTCACATACACATTTCTATAGAATAAGATATACTTTACCTTTTATAACTTCTTATAAGCCAAAGATTTATCTTCTAAGGCTCAAAAGAAGCAAACTCTGTTTCTTGTATTTATAAGGAGATGAAAGAATGTGGCCTTGTCTGTACATGTACATGAACGCACAGTGAATGGGATACATATATGAAGCATCCTGTGTAGTTTAAAAATGAATTTTACCTAAAAATGATGATTATCAAACCAGAAAAATTAAGTCCTGTATTTTCTACTTTATTCATATTCTTTAAAGGTTAACAGCAACACATTGTCTCATTTACTTTTATATGGTAGATCACATGGGCTCCAGTGTACATAATATGAAATAAAGGCTTTTTTAGGCAAATAGAAGGATTTTTAGGATGACTCAGTAAAACTTTATTTTCTACAGAGATTTGTTTATAAAAATTAGCACATGATAATAAAGGGAAAATCATATTCATCTTCAAATGACTATGTTTATAAATCATGGAATCAAAGACTCTGAGACCGATGAGGATCTTGTTGAAAATATTCCTTATAGGAATAGGGATAGAGTCTTAGAATCTGACTATTATAATGGGGTTTTGTCTTGTTCTGTTGGTGCAGGAATACATGGACTCTAATAAATACATTGAGCATCTGCTAACTCAACTGGAGGAGCAACACAGAAGTCTCTGGAGGTGAGTAGAATTCATGTTCTTGTCTTCCTTGTTTGTTCAGGTAGTTGTCTCGATAGCTTTGAAATTGACCATGGGTCAGGAGTTGGAAAAAGGAATTTTCTTCCAAATGGTGCCAGAGGCACCTTTGTGTATAAGAATAGTCAGAGGCTACTTAAAGTTCTTTAGTTAAAGTAAAGACTTCTTTAGTTAAAGTAAAGAAACAACACCAAAAGTTGTCCTTGAGTCAGATGTGCACCGTGCAAGAAGGATGGTGGGAATTCTGAAACTTGCCAAAGTCAAGGAATTAAAGATATTTCCCAGGGCTGCATGGCAAACTTACAATGTGGTGGGAAATAGAACACAGATTCTCTGATACTAAGCTACTGAAAGATTTTCTCTGAAAGGTGAAAAATGTCTGCTTAAAAGTTCTGCTTCTTTTCGTCTTAAAGGGGTATATTTGGGGAGAACAGTTGTGAAGTTCTCTGATATTTAGTTTTAGTTTTACTTAGTGGGTTCTGACTCTAGGTAAGGAAGCCATGTCAGAAATAGAAATTAATAAAATAGGAGTCACATTCCCAAGTTGTGTATACATTCCATGACATCTCTTGGGAATACACTGGCAAAGATGTTTGACGTCATTATTTAGCTCTTTAGGGCCCTTATTTTAGAGTCTTGTGGTCTATGAGTACTATTATGAAATTTCATTTTCCTATTCTAAGCTTCTATAACTCTTGATTTTTGAAATATGCTAATGCTTAATTACATGATGCTTCACATGATACTAGAAAATTTTCATGTAATTACCATAGTCTGGTGAAGGGTCAGCAAGCCTCTAACCTCTTGAAGGGGAGAGCTTTCTCTGTATACTGAGATGGTAGATAAGTATATATTAACCCTGAGACTTTCTTACCAAACCTCATCCAACTCCATCACCACTGAACTCCAAGTAGGTTATTCCCTCTTCATTCATCTTTCCTAAGTAGTTCTAGTAAAACACTATATATTTTAATTCATTCTGTTCCCATGGTTTGCCTACTGGAGAACAGATCTCTGATCATAGAAATAGAAAATATTCTTTTGTATATATAGAAAAACTGCTGGTAGAATACAACAGAAGTTCAGTTGTTAAGTTTGCCCCAATAACAGGGACAGTTATTTTTATATTAACTAATACAATATTTGCTAGATTTGTTTATGAGAACCATAACCTAGTTTTGATAATTTTCTTTTGTGATCCAGTGTCCTACTAAAATCTACAACTATGCATTTATGGTTGTGTGCCTTTTTAATTATATTCTCCATGGATCTATTAGAAAGCATATTTTTAAACTGATATGCAACTGGTATTCAATACTATATTTCAAATACTTGTATAGAATATTTTATTTATCCTATCTTTCAAGAGAAGAATATACAAAAATGATGACTGCTATCTAATCAAAGAAATTTAGAGTTTAATTTGGTCAGGAAGTGTATCTTAAATATATCATTGTGGAACAGTAATGATTTCATGGGCTCTTTGAACTAAATAAAAACCTGCATGAAAAGGGCTATTTTTCCTGTTTTCTTGCGGTAGCTAATAAAAACCTTTTGGTCTTCTCAGATATGATTAAATTAAAATCCTATTTCAGGCATGGAGTTAGCCTAACATAAAGTAAGAGCTCAGAATTTTGTGTGCATTCACTTCCATTTTCCTTCAGAAATATTACTGTTGAAGAAGCAAAGCCTTCTATGTGGAGTTGGAGGATCTAATAAAACAGCTCCATTTGAATAACAATAGAAGGCAATAATGACATTTGAATAGTCAGAATAACTACCAGTGAAAAAAATGGAAATAGTAGCATTGAAAAGAAAATGAAAACCAATGATAGCAGACTTACATACAATTTACTGAATCATGAAATTACATTTGATTATATTTTGCAAACAGATCCTGACTTGATTGACTTAAAGTGATAGAGTTTAAGATGATTATTACAATATCATAACTACAGCTGTAGCCAAATTGTTTTTGGTGAAGAATACATGAATATCATGGAGCAGTGTGGGAAATTCTTTCTAGTTATGATTAAGTTATGTAAATGCATCATTCATGGGTTGGGATAGAATCCATGATGTGCAGAGGATCATGAAAATAACATAAATGGTATGTTATTCTCATACCATGTACATAAGAATGACTAGATTGCCTGAAGTTAAACAAATATTCCCATAAATGGCATGACTCCTCTGATTTTATTGAGCTTTTGAATTTTGGTTATCCTGGAGTGGGCTGTTTGTCACTGCTGCTAATAGTAAATGATGAACTTCCATTTACATACCTTGAAAGACAAGTTCTGAATATATTTAGATCATCCAGTAGTAACTATGGTCAGCATTATTTTATGGCTGCCCCTTTTGAGGATTGATCAAAATCATCGTGGACATGAAACATGCTCTTATTTCTGCTTAGTGAATGATAAGAGTTGGAAAAAATGATAGAGGATTGGGTATAACGATCACAAAGCTTCCTTGTCTTCATGAGAGGTTACAAATCTTTACATTTCAGTTGTTTCTTATAGCTTAACAATCTGCTATAATAAAAACATTGTTATCACAATCAAGTTATTTTGGGGTCCTATTTAGTATTCTACTGAAATAGACCTATAATCTATATCTGAGTTTTCAAAGTGCAAAGGCATTTGTGGAGTTTAAATTTAGATATCCAGCAACGAGCAATCATTTAGCTCAACTCTTTATACCAATATATTTTTTCTGAAGAGGTAAACTTCTGAGAAGTCATTTAATGAAAAGGATAAAGTCAGAATCTAGAATTGAATCTAAACCCACCCAGATTTATACTTAATTTGTAATTTGTTCTTCATCTCACTGCTTGATTTAAACAAACAAAAAAATCATTACAACATATACACTGGTGTTTAAACACAATCACCATTTCCTGCATCTTTATTTGCTCTGACATGGAAACTTAATATTTAAAGGAAATGATTGCTTTGCACTTGATGATTTTCCTATCATGTGTCGCTATTTCTGATTTGGTTAAATATATCTGTGACTGACAAGAAAGATTCCGTTAAGAAAAAAACTGCTGAGAATATCTTTCTCCTAACATTTGATAAAAATCTTTATCCATTTGCAGCCTCAAATTAAGAGTTTAGAATAAACACAGACAGTTGGGAAATACAAATCAAATTCATGAATATTTATGGCATTAAAATTACTCTTTCATGCCACGTGCAAAATTATGTATGAAAAAATGGATTCAGCATCATACCATAATAATGAAAAGAGGACTGGCCTGGAGATTTTGGGGATTTGGATTTCTGTCTCAGCCTATCCAAATGAGCAGTTGATTAACATCTCTGAGACTGAGTTCCTTATCTTTAAAAAGAAAAGTAGTAATACATCAAGTATTTGAGATTACTGATTGCTGAAATTATATGAACCATAAAGTCTAGAAGAGTGTGTTGCATTTATTGACCATATAAGAATGTATGTTTTTGATAATACTTAAATATTGTGAATTGATACTACACAATATATATGTATCATAGAAAACTGCAAAGAACAGAGTAGACATGACGACTAAATATGCCTAACAGCTTTCCAGTAGTGTACCCAGAAAATATCAATGTATTCATTTTAGAATATTCATTATGAATATTCTATATTAATAAGTCATATTGGAACCTATAAGTTAATAAGGAAATCTGCATGACAAAAATCACATGACTATCTGGTGAATGAAGAGTGCTAGCTGCCAACCCAGAGATTCTAGATCACCTAAATCCCTAATCCAGCTGTACCTGGATTAGGTTCTCTCAACGAAGGTACTGTTGGCATTCGAAGAGAGATAATTCTTTTTCATCATGGAGATGGGTTGTCCCATGAATTGCAGGATGTTTAGGACCATCCCTAGCTTTTACCCACTACCTGCCAGTAATATCCCCTACTTAACCAAAAATGCCTTCCGAAATTTTCTGAGTATTCCCCAGAAGACGAAATCATTTCCTCTCCTCACAAAGAACCAGCACTGTAAGTGATCTATGTCAGTGTTTTCCCAAGCATATTCCAAGAAACACCAATACACTAGATCACTGTGTGATAGATATTTTGAGAAAAAAAAAGATGAAAGTATGCTGTGGCCAAATTTGAAAAAATACTAGATAAAACAAGGTTTTAAGTTTTTAAATTGGGAACATCTCAGAGCCATTAATATTGTTAATATGTGCTATGTATATTTATGCAAACATGATACAACATATAATTTTGACTTTTTAAAAAGTCCTCAAATACTACCTATTTTGAAATATTATCCATGGATAAGGTTTCAGGAACATGCCTTGGGAAATGGTGATCTATATTCTTGATATCCAGATGTATATGACCTGTACTTCCCCTCCCCTTCCTCACAGGTTCTGTGCTGGGTGATGTGGTGAAAAGTCACCTAAGAGTGCAAGGACTCTAACTTGTTAGTCAAAGGGGAAAAGGCAATATTTAGAAATTTAGTTCCAAGTTTTTCACCACTTTCCAGAAGGGTAACACAAGCCTCAACACTAAACTCCAAGAATCTGTAAACTGTAGAATACAAACTGTTTGCCCTATTGAAGCACTTAACTCCTGCTTCCCAAGGTGGGAAGCACATGAAAAGAATCTCACTTTTGCAGGGCATGGTGACACGGGCCTCTAATCCCAGCAGCTCGGAAAATGAGTGAGGCAAGAACATGGCGAGTTCAAGAGCCAGCCTCAGCCACAGCGAGGCACTAAGCAACTCAGTGAGACCATGTCTCTAAATAAAATACAAAATAGGGCTGGGAATGTGGCTTAGTGGTCGAGTACCCCTGAGTTCAATCCCTGGTATGGGGGAAAAAAAAAAAAAAGAATATCACTTTTACCCGCCAACATACACATTTGTTTATACATAAAAGAGTGATATTAAAATTGCCTGCTGGGAGTCCACATGGCTACTTCTGATGAAAAACAAAATTATTGGTAATGCGTTATCTGGAAATTGTAAAATAAGAGGTAAGAAACAAAAGCAGATACACCCTGAGTAGCATCAGGCTCAGCATCTCCCAGAGTCTCCCAGAGATTTACCTTCTGTGAATCATGGATCCAACGATGGTGTTATCCAGGCTTCTAAAGAATTAGCATGCTTCTATCCTCATGGGGTTAATTTATGTAGACTAAGGAGATGCCAAGTATTAAACAGGTTGCCTGTGCTGTAATCGGAGACCTCCACTGGGAGATCTTAATTGGCAACAAGTAAAATTGCTCTGCATGAATTCTTAATGGTGGACAGTGAATAAAATAAAAACTATGATTTGTTTAAATCCCTTCAAGAGAAAAAAAAAGGCTATCTCTGGGGGTTAGAATGTGTAGCAAACAAAGAGAACTCAGGGCTCTGTAATAGCAATAAAAGCTCTGAAAGCAAAACGTCACGCTATGCCAACTCACTCTGCATCTCTGTCTCTCTCTCTCATGAGGTCAAAGGAGACTGAGCTTTACATTATCTTCCCTGCCTCTCAACCCCTGGGCTGCATTTTAAATCATGGCTGTATTCTTGGCAAAGCACAAGCCCCAGGGCCACCCTGGGAACCCATCAATGTCATTCCCCAATTACCCACCAGGGGTTGTTTCAGAGATGCAGACAGTCCCAGCCCCCTGCCAGGATGAGTCTGGTCTCTAAGCCATGCCCTCTGCCCAGCACAAAGGAGAATAAATCAGGGCTGTGGAGATTGGGCGTTGGCACATACTTCAGTGGTTATATCATCCCTTGGCAGTGGAAGGGAGGGCTAAGGGCTCAGTGTATACCAAGGGATGCTTCCTATGGACCACAAGTTCTGCTTTAGAGGAGCAAAGGTGTGTTGGGCTTCTGTCATGGCCCTGAAGCCTCTGATAATATAATATCACTCTCTTTAAGCAGCTGTTCTACAGTGAAAATGGGTTAGTAGAACTAAGTCTGGAAAGGCATCTGGATGATTTGAACCAGAAGATCTCCAGATTTCATGTCTGGTCTTCTACCTTTGCATCAATAAATGTTATAGTTTATTTGGGTTACTCTTGTGAGATATGCATATCTGTTTGCTTATGGGGTGCCTGGAGTTTGAACCCAAGTTTTCTGGACCATGGAGACACAAAAAGGGTCAGGGTGCCAATCTGTACTAAGTTTATATCCATGATTTTTCTATTTCATATCAAGTCTTCCTGTCTTTCTTTAGAAGTGTATTAATCTATCAGAGAACATAGGTTTTAGTTATACTCAATAATAAATGTGTAAAATAGACTTAATAAACCCATGGGTTTTATCCTTTCTACTTCTCTCCAAATCTTGAATGCAAGAGAAATTCACATGTTTAAATCAGCTACTCCACTGGGGCTGCTGTGGGGGTCTATAAAAGCACATTTTGGGAGACTCTGACTGAAGTTCAAAGAAAGGCTCCCAGAGGAGGTGGTGTTTTGATCCAAATCTTGGTAGGAGGAGAATTGATGGAGTGAGAGAAGATGAAAACACAATTGTTGAATAATTTGAATTTGGGTTGCTTTTAAGGTTTTTAGCATGTAACTGTACTGAGGATGATGAAAAATTCAGGTTCAGAATTCTTCACAGTTAATCAAATAAGCCACATTTGAGAGAGAGAGTGAGTCACTAAATTAACTTACAGAGATGTGAAATTGCCCTCTAATGTAACTGGGAAAATATCCTCTCTTAAAGGTCAGTTCACGGCATGCACTGAGAGCTTGGGTTGCATGACATGATCGGAGTAGGCCTACTGATGGTTTCAAAATACTCCGCAATAGCTTAATGTTCATTAAGACACACACCCAATTTACCACTATTTAATCTTTAGATGTGTAACTTAATGCACACTTGTTATTTTTAGATCCAGGCTTATGTTAATATGACAGCCAGGAACCTGATGTGATTTATCTGAAATTAAAATAAAGAGCCTGCAGCAAAAGGCATCTTGTAGATTTATTTGGGGTAATAAAAATCACAAATATTCCCTACTAAGTTGTAAGAAAAACTCCAGCAGGCAGCAGTATAAATGACCTACTTGGCATAAACACATAGAGTAAGGCTGGAGTGCACCCACAGTAAGAAATGACTAAGTGCCTTTTTTTAATCTGGAAGGAGAAATGAAATGGGTAATTTACCATGGCCTTCTATTTAATTTTAATGGAAAAATTCACTAAGTTGATAGTGTATGAGCATACTAGTGATTTTTTTTTTTTTAAAAAGAGATGGTTAGGATATCGTTCTACACATCACATCTCTATATGGGCAACTCTGTACTTAATAATTTTTTTTTTTTTGCTTATCTCCCTCATCCCCAGTCTTTCCATATACAGAGGCCTGGGAGGGCATTCTAGTAACCACCTCCATCCCCCAGCTCAAGAGAGAAGTGTCTGTGCCTCTCTGAAAAGAAAAGTGCATTTTCTTTCCTCAGGGTTTTTAACTACGGCATACTTTATAATTGTATATCATCAATTAAACTTTATAAGTAACCCCAAAAGAAGGGTGACCTGAATCAAAGAATCGGGAACAGGTTAATGAGATGAGGAAGTTGTTGGCAGAGACACAGGCTAATTATCTCATGGCAGAGGTAACTTCTAAGAAGGCAAGATCTGATTGGAGAATTGACTGAGGTTGGCAGCCTGTGGCTGGATTCATGGCCAGATACCCAGACCGGATTGCTTTAGAAGCAGCCATGTCCGTGCTGTGGTGATGGTCACATTTGACAAATACGACAGACCTCTCTCTGTGTATTCTCTCTCAACTATTCATCCCTATGAGCAAAATATATGACAAGAACAAACTAGAAAATGAAAAGTTTATTTGGGGCTCACGATTTCAGAAGTTCAGTTCATAGTAGGTAAGCTTCATTGCCGTAAGCCTCGCGTGAGGCAGAACATCATGGAAGAAAGGTGTGATGGAGGAAAGCTGCTCACCTCATGGCAGCCAGAAAGCACCTCTGCTCATCTGGGACATAATATAGTCCTCGAGAGCATGCCCCCACTCACCCACTTCCTTTAGCCACTTCCCACCTGCCTGCAGTTACCACCCAATAGTCCATTTAGATTATTAATCCATCAAGTGTATTAATCCACTGATGAGGTTACAGTTCTCATAATCTCATAATTTTACCTCTGAACATTTCTGCATTGCCACATGAGCTTTTCTGGGGACACCTCACTCCCAAACTACAACAAGTCCCTAGGACTGCTCTGATTCTCACCACCCCCCTTTCCCTGTTGATGAGGACACTACCTCTGTGACACTTAAGCTAAATACTCCAAAAATGCACACTGACTCTACTCTCAACCTTAATGGTCCCCATGCCGAGTCCCAACCATGCAGGTCTCAATCACTCTGAATTAGTTTTTCTAATTTTCCTTTAAGGGTAGATCTTTTGCTCTTAGCATCTTGACTTATAAGACTAAGTCTTCTCATTCCTCATGTCTCTCGTAATGCTTAGCATGAAATGTGAAACTAAACGTAAAATTTCATCCATCTTCTATGCATCGAGACAACTGGAGATGCATTTTATTCTTCTAGGTTGCTAAGGGACTTAAAAAATTATAGATGATGAAAACACTTAAGATATTGAAGGGATTGGTGATAGATCAGAAAGAGAAATTACTAAGAGCTTCTGGGCTCACTAGGGATGAGCCCATTTTTATTTGTAAATTCATGTAAGAAAAGCAAGTCAAATAAGCTTATCAAAGTCATTTGGCTCAGTGGTATGCAGATGCTAAGTGAGATTCACAGTTTCAAGTTAGTTAACAACAAATTAAAGATTAGGACACTTGATAAAGACGTCAACATGGTTAGTGGTATCAAAGGCCAGAGTGCTTGTTCTCTGAGACCCTTTTCGCCATCTTTGAAAGTACCATCAATAAAGTAAAATCTGAAGGCTTGTAATAGCTAATCACATCATTGCACATCATTATAAAGACTACAACAGGTGTCAGTAATAATCAAATGTGTATTTTTATCCTATCATCTTATTCCATTGTTCTACCAGTTATAATCTTGAGCTGCTATCAACCGTATGAATAGAAACACAGAATATCTCTTAATTTTGAAGAGAACAGAGTTAAGAGGATATCACAGGTTTAAAAAAAATTCATGATAAAATCCAAAGCCTAAAAATCCATGATAAAATCATGAAGCCTCTTCTCCCTGTACTTAAAGTGAGTGAGAACAATTGTAGACGTATAGACCAAGTTATTTTTACAAACATCATCGGGCATTAATCTGAAAGGTTAGAAAGGTGATCTTATGGAGGAGATCTTGAAAATTTTGGAAAGACAGAACATATACTTGAAATCAGCAGAGCTGAGTAGGACTAATAGTGGTGGGGGTTGCCAAATGGAGGATGAGTTTTCAAAGGATTAGTGGCAATGGAAAACAACGTGAAAAGGTAAAAGAGAAGAACTAATGCCTAAACATAATTTATTTTAACAGCTGCTTTTGATCACCTATTTGTAAAGAAAGCATTTTTTTTTCTCATTATCCCTTATGATATTGCTGATATCCACACTACTCCAGTAGAGACTGGTATTTGGTAGCCTACCAGTACAACCAGGAGCTGTATTCTGATTATTTTGAGAGTCTGCCATACTGTTGCTTAGTTTCAAACATATACCATTTCTGGTTCCTCCCCCACAGCACAGAGTTCAAATCCTGGTTCTTCTGCTCACTGTGTGGCCCTGCAGAAAGCATTTAGGTATTTTAGGCCTTGGTGTCCTTGGTGTCCACTTGAGATTAATCATTTCTATAGTCATTTCTTAAAGAGTTAATACTTTGATAATTTTTGCCAGTTTTCTGTGTCAATAGGTTGAGATATAACAAATATAGAAAAGAGGTGATAGATTCATATAAAATCACTGATGTTGGAAGTGGTAGTTTCCCTTTCCTTAAAGTAGGCAGGTAACAATTATTTTTGTGAACTTCATTCTCTTCAGGTGCTAACTCCTTCACTGTCTCTTGGCCCTGAACCTTCCAGAGATAATTACACAGCATGCTGGCAGAGGCAGGGTACAAGAACAAGGTCACAGTCTGACCACTTTCAAAAGGTTTTCCAGGAAATCGTTTCATTGAATAGTGTTTAAGTTTCCACAAAAGTTAAGAGCACAACATGGTGCAAAAGAAAAAAAAAAGTCAATTGCACGATATTAAAGAGGCAGCAGCAGCTACTCTAGGGTTATGGTCCCTATTAAGGAAATTGCATTGTCTGATGCTATCTCTTCAGTATTCTATGGAAATTCAGACTCACTGCTAATTGAAAGTCAAAAGTATTTACCAGGAATTATTCACTTGTACCATTTAATTAATTTTGCTGTTTCTCTGCTTTGGAAATAGAAATATGAATGATGCCGGTTGCAGAAGGTTACTCTGAAAGACAAATTCTTTGATGCCACATCTGTTTGTAAAGTTCAGTTCTCATAGTTGCATCAGAATTACACTTTAAGACTTGTGCTTTGGGGACAATTTGCCCCAAGATGATATCATTTTAAATATACCAAAAGTTAAGTCTATCCAAAAATATCTTTGTCACTGGACTGACTAAAATTCCCATGTGCAGAATAAAGGAAATTTGTTATCTAGGTAATCACCTCTGAAATCTGCAGCTGCCATCTAAAGAACATTACTCTCAGTTCTTTATAGCATCTTATCAAGATTTCATTGGCTAGATTAATATCCTCAGAAGTCTGAGTACTGGAATGTTTAGCTAAACCAAATGTTTAGAATGGAAGAGAGGAAGTTGTACCAGAATTGTCACAGTGCAAATCTAAGTATTTCTATTTCTATCCACACACATGACCCTACCATTCCTGACCTCTTCTGTCATTCATTATTCCTACACACACACACTCTTTTCTTGCCTTTTCCCTCCATGCCAAACAGAAAATCTCTACCCATCTTTCAAAGATCAGTCTGGGTTCTTCTACTCTATATCTCCTAGTGTGGATTCCTCAACCCACCTAGACTCCAACATCCCCTCACCCCAAACTTGAGACTATACCACATATGTATATATATAACAATGTACATCTTATAAAAACTCTGAAATTAATCTTTGTATCTTAATTTTGACTTCCCAAATATTTGTGAATTTGTTGCCTATCAAATGATGGCTAGCATATGACTGAATAAGACAGGTGTTCTGCTAACACATACCATTTTTTTGTTTATTTCAAAGGGAAAATTAAAAGTTTTATGTGGTAATCTTGTTGGTTAGATCATATCAAGACTACCTGTTTCATATGTCTATCATAGACACAGCAAACCAAGAAGTATTCACAAAGCCAGTTATTAAAATGGTGTGAGATGCAAAGTACTGAATGACAGTGGAAGGAATTAGAGACATTTAGCTTGGCAAATAGAAGACTAAAGGATGCACCTGATCATTGTTTGAAAAGTGCAATGAATTGTCTTGTGGGAAAGGGATTAGAAGCATCCTAGAATGTATTCCAGAGGATGGAGCTAGTAGCAATTGTCTGAAGGTCTTAGTCTGTTTTCTGTTGCTATATTAGAATACCTGAGTTTGGGTGATTTGCAAAAGAAGTACCCTTATTTAGCTTCACAATTCTCAATGCTGAACAATAGGGGTTTGTTTGTTTATTTTATTTTTTTTGTACTTTGACCCTGGGCATCAAACCTAGAACCTCACACATGCTAGAAAAAGTGCTTGACCCACTACACCACATCCCCAACCCCTAGTTCTGGAGGCTGGACATCCAAGATTAGGCAAGTAAGTACATCTGGCAAAGTTCTTATGATCTGTCATAACGTGGTGTGAAAACAGAAAAGCAAGTGTGTAAATGCAGAAAAGAAAACAAGAGGGGTGGCCTTGCTTTACAACAACTAGTTCTTATAATAAATAACTCACTCAAGGGAGAATTAATTCATTCCCAAGAGAAAGGTATTAATGCCAATACCTCTTAAAGATCTGCTAACCTCTCAACACTGTTACCTTAGGGACAAAATTTCAAAGTGAGTTTGGGAGATGACAAATCACACCTAAACCATAGTATTGTTGCAACCTGACAACAAAGCACCAGAGAGGGCTATTACAACATGTATTAGCATCTTATATGGAGGAAGATGCTCTTGAGATAGTGAGCTCTGTACCAGTGCAACTATCAAAGCAAAACCAGGTAGCTGCAATGTGAAAAGAATTCTGCTCCATTGGGTTGGAAGAGACCAGACACCCCATCATACCAGATGACTCAACATCTGGCTTTCACACTCTAGTATGTCTACTCCATCATCTCTCTTAAAGAATTCATTCAAAGACAGATTTTCATGTTTTTCCTCAGTCTTTACTTTTACAAAGGAAGTAATGTAAGTTCTTTTATTCTTCCTCATACAAATTATTGTTCAGTTTCCCACTTAATCCTGAACTTCTACTTCATATACTCTAGTCCATGGATTCTCTTTCTCTCTCTCTCTCTCTCTCTCTCTCTCCCTCTCTCTCTCTCTCTCTCTCTCTCTCTCTCTCTCTCTCTCTCTCTCTCTTTTCCTCTTTTGTAGTGCTGGGGACCAAGTCAAGTTCGGGGCCAAGAACATCAGAGGCAAAAGCTCCACCTCTGAGCTAAACCTCCAGCCCTTCAGTTCTCCTTTTAACATGTGGGGTTCTAATATAAACATTATATATTTTATTATGAACAGATTACAAGTTCAGTTTTAGTTATCCTTTGAGAGAAGGTTGTTTTTCTAACTTTATGATTTTTTCCCTCATGCTACTAATTGTTAATAACCTTTAGGCAAAAATGCCTAAAATTCCAGCATTGCATCATGCATATCCAATTACTCTCTTGTAGGCTCAGAGAATATAAATCATTATTTCAAGAAAGGGCAGAGTGTTTTAAATTTAGAAAATCCACTTTTCTCCACCACTCCGTTATTCCCCCAACCCCCATTTTTAATTGCCTTATCCTGTTTCGGATCTTCATTGTTTTTTTCCATAGCCAAGGCTTTATTTATGGGTAAGAGTTCTTAGCAGAATTCACAATTACAAGTAAATTAGATCATCCCTGACCTTGGTAGAACTTTTATGAGACAATTATTGTGGCCTTCAGAAGGAAGAGGGGAGTAAGTTTCAGATCATCGCTGAAATGAACAAATATTAATTTAACTTTTATTTTTCCAATGTTAAGGAATATTGGGGAAAATCACACTAGAAAGAAGAAACAAAGATCATGGACAAATATTTACCTAGAGCACAGCTGAAGTGAACAGTGACATTGGGTGTTCTGTTTTACTGAAGACAGGGGCTAACTTTGGCCATTGCAGATCAGCCATAGTTCAATATGTATTTTTTCCAATTTCTGCAACATTATGACAGTGGTGTGTGCATTTTAGAAAAATATGTCTTCAAACATTGATAAGATTTTCAGATCATTTATTTCAGAAATACAATTCCACTGCCCCTTTTTTAAAGGGTGGCCCCTACCACCACCAAATCAATGGGAGGTTTATTTCTGCCCCACTTACTCTATTAGTAAGAGAGTCTATTTTTCTAGTTCAATCCTAAATCATTAGTGTAGTATAAGAGTTATTTTTCCAGGCAGTTTTAAAGCAGAACTATGTCCTTCCTTCTCATAATTGTAATGTTCATATTTGAAAATCACTTTAATTGTTGAATAACAGCTGAAAAATAATTATGTAAAGTTGGCATTTATCTTTGTCACGTTGGTGAGGATTTGCAGTAAATACAATGTAGATTATTTTTCCTGTAAAACAGTTGCTAGACATTGGAGTACATTAATTAGCTGGGACCATTGTTAGCTAATGGAATGTCCTAATAATTTCTTTGGGGAAGACGTGAGCTGAGTTTGGGTGAGAGGCAAAAACCGGTTTGTTTCTCAGCAGGGAACAACACTTGGAGGGCATCAGTTAGGATGGCTTGGGAAGCTCATTTTGGAAACCAGACGTAAACTATCTAAATTATAACAAGATACAGGATAGAGGTCTTCAAACACTGCTGGGCTAATCAGACATTTTTCCTAAGGAACATACAATTAGGATCACATTCCAGAGTGGGCTGGGGATGGGCAACCTATAGATACAGAAATAATTTAAGGCCATGCTACAATGCAATGGGAAGAGATTTGTGAGTTGCTACATTGACTTTTGTGAATGTTGATGGACAAACCACAAAAAGTTCATGGGTTCAGGATGTCTAGAAGGTTTCCTGCTTCTCATCTGAGCAAACCAATGAGGAAAGTATGGATAAATCCTTGTGAAAACTTTCTCGTGGGATCTCAGAGACCCCATGGGTCTTCATGTACAGTAAGAATGTGAAAATGTCCCTTATACTTCTGAGTGAGAATAAACAGCGTTGGAGTTGTCTTGGTTAATATATAGTGAAAAGTTTGTTTCTTGAATGTCCGTCTTCAATTTTACAACCCCACAGGCTTGCAGTTTCTCGTGACAGCCCAAAACTGCGTTTGGAGATGCTCACAAACGGAAGCAACAATTGCCAGGGAGCCTCATGGCCATGTGCCATCTGTCTTTGCCAGAGTTGGCAAAGCAAGTGTCTCTTTGATGTCAAATTCAAACATTCATAACATGACCCACACGCACTATTTTTACTCGTTAGCTGTGATGAGCCTGTCATTCATTTATATAAGCCATTTAAAATCTATTTATATTTCTAACTTCTTACACCTCTGATTGTATAATGAATTTCATAAACTTCACCCTTACTCTGTGGGGTTGAGCTCCCTTGTATTTTGTCTCAGCAGACATTGCAGGGCTTGGTGAATGATTCCATGTTTACTCTGTTTATATTATTTCCAGTCTTACTGATGTCACTCACTTTGCTTCTGACAGAATCCTCACAGAACATAAGAAGCCTCTTGGACTCAGTTCTGTTTTCTTGATTGTTTTAGCATTGAAGGAAATATACTTGTTTCACATTAGGATGTGAATTTTGGTCTTGAGTGTCTTACCCTGTTGCTATGGATATGTCATTTGGTCACTCAGCTTTTCATCTATAAAACAAAAATTTGAGCCTATATGCACTGTGTGTGATCTTTTGAATTTGTGGACATCCAAGAAAATGTGAACTGTGGAGCTTACATTTGAAGGCCATGAAGTGACATGAAAATTAAGTAGTCATTTAAAAATTGTAATTAATATTGGAGAATAAAAGGGATTTTATAAATACAAATTATGGAATGAAACATGCTAATGTGTGCTGCTAGATTATTACTTGTATGTGAAAAAAAAAAGACAAAGTTCCTTTTCTTTTTTAAAAACAACTAATTCCTTCTCTACCTCCTGCAAATAATCCTTCTTACCCATTTGCATGGCTGCTTGTGATTTTGCCTCATCATGTTATTGTCAGTCCTCTATTTCATTGCTGTTGGTAACACTAGGCATGAGCGTGGGGGAGAGGACTTCCTTCTAATTCACAGGCTCTGTGGAGTTGTCTTGGTTAATATATAGTGTCTTCCTTGTTGAACAGGAAGCTGCTGGAAGAGGAAAATTGGGTTCATTTTTGCATTGCCTTGGTGCTTAACACAGTCCAGAACAGTTTGAATGCATACAGATTGTCATGAACGGAGACATTGTACTGGTGCCAGTGCTGGGGAAATAGGGGAGTTCTGACAGGCACGAACCAATGCATTGATCCACCACTTCCTATGCTTCTGCATGCGAGAGTTGCCATCTCACTGCATTTTCGGGATTGTGATTCTTGGTTGACTTTCTCTTTGCTCCCACTCTTCTTTCATGGTTGTCTTAGCCCTTTCTAGTGGGAGTTTCCTTCTTCAACTCGTGTATTTGGTTTGGTATAGATTAAACGGTAGATTCGATGGGATTCATTCACATAGTGTATTACCCAAGTGTACACGCTAGCTCCACCCATTATCGTCATCTTCCACTCACTGCATCCACGTTCTACATGGCTGTCATAGGTCATAAAATCTGTTGTGAGTTTAGGTGTCTTTATCCCTCTGATCTTCCCGCTTCTGCTAAAACTGAACTTGACTCAACCAAAAAGCCTGTCTCTAACTTTTGGATCAGCATTAATTAAGAGATCTAGCATCTGTGGACTCCTTGATTTGTTCATAGGTCTTTTCTCTAAAATACTTCTTGTAAGAATCCCCGATGGGTCTGGGTTGGCATTCCTCAGGCTCTCCACTTCTGATTTTGCCTTCGTCTCTGTCTGAGGCTCTGGAGAACAGTGTGGCAAGTACAAAGGTTGGAACGAGATAACAGTAACTCTTTACTATATCTGAATGCTTCACAAATATGAAGTCATTGATCTTCACAATTCTATGAAGTTCAGTATTCCTCCTTTACAGATGAGGAAAATAAAGCACAGACATACTTCACGAGGCTTGCCTAAGGACTGGGTCCTTAATCATTACCCTATACATTCAGTGATTTGTCAGCAAATACTTCCAGCTGCCTTCTTGCCAGGCACATGATAGGACTGCAACTTGCCCGTCCCTGTGGGTGAGAGAGGTCAAGTGACTTGTTCTGGCCAATGAGTTGTTTAGTACAAGGCATGTTCCAAGTTGAAGCACTTTATTGTGGATACACAGTCCACCAGCATGCCCTTTCCTTGTGTCATGACAACCAGAGATTCTCAAGAAGTTGGTCTCTTTACAGTTAGGCTCATAGAATGATTACCAGGCTGCTAGAGGGAGATAGCAGCCTTTTTCTCAAGGCACTGAGATCTGGAGAGTTGTTACCAAAGGATAACCTAGTCTACCCTGTATCTACAACAGGCTAAACTAGTGTAAAGGCAGAACAGATTCTTTATGTACTTAGAATCTATTTTCTAAAAGTTAATAACATTATAGTGCTTTAAAAAGCATCCATTTCAGATTGAATTCTTTGCCTTGTCTAATTTCTAGTATCTCTCCAAAATATTACTCAGAATCTTATTCCTTCTCTAAGAAATTCTGGAAACCATTCTTCTTAACATTTTTTAAAGGTTGACTCTAATGGACCAAATAGTAGGCTTGTAATTTTAAGATTTTATGATATTCTAGAAATTTGATAATTGATGCATTCACACTTCATAAAAAAGATTCAAAAAATTCATGTTTTCATTTTTGGAAAATACAATCTTGAATGCACAAAAGAAAATGTGAAGTTATATAAGCAACTCTAACTATATTGTAAAGAAAGCTATAGTATGTATCAATTCATTAGTAACTCTGTATTTTAATTATCTGGCAATAATCTTGATACAATTATTGCTGGCTATAAAAAGTTAATTCGGGTTTAATTTTAAAAGTTAATTAGCTAAAATCACTCCTATTCTTAAGAATGGAATGTCTCAGTCAGCAGAAATGTATATGTCGTAGAACAACTTGTGTGTGAAACTTAGGACTTGTTATAATTCATAACATGTATTTAATCACTATACTTGTATCTAAGTAGAAATCAGAATTATTAATCATTACATTGAGTACCCCTGAAATGATTAGAACCAGAAGTGTTTTAGATGTTAATTTTTTTTCAGGTTTTGGAACATTTGTGTATACAAAATAAGATATGTTGAGTATGAAATCTGAGTCTGAACACAATTTTCACATATGTATCATAAACTGCTTATACACATAGGCTGGAGATTATTTTATATAATGCTTTGAATGCACCTGTGTTTTGACTGAGACTCATCACAGGAGATAAATTATGGAATTTTCTACTTGTGCTCTCATGTCACAAAGTGATGTTCAGAAAGTTTCAGATTATGGAGCATTTTTAATTTCTAGGTTACAGATGATCAACCTGTAGTAGTTTTTTTAGAAGTATTTACTCATGTTTATAATAACTTGTAAGAGGGCAATGTTTTCTTTTCTTTTGGCACCAGAGATTGAACCCAGGGACACTTAACCACTAAGCCACATCCCCAGCCCCCACCCTCTTTTTTTTGGGGGGGGGCAAGGTCTCTAAGTTTCTGAGGCTGGCTTTTAACTTGTGATCCTCCAACTTCAGTCTCCCAAGCTGCTAAGATTACAGGTGTGTCCACCATACCTGGTGAGGGCAATAGCTCTAGATAAAGGACTAGAAAACCTTTCTGTTAAGAACCACATAGCAAGCATTTTTAGCTTTATGTGCATTGCCCATGTAGTCACTGTCTCAACTATTCAACTTGGTAATTGTAGCTCAAAAGCAGTCAGAGACATACAAAAGGGACAGTAGGTATAACCGTGTTCTAATAAAACGACTATCAGGCAAATTTTGTTCTGTTAATGTCAATCCTTGACATGGAGTGAGATTTTAAAAAACTTTCTTGTGTTGTTTCATAACCCCTAACATACTAACTATTGAACTAGTAAGGAAGAGTCATCACTAATTTGATTTACTTCCTCTGGTCCTTCTAAGACATATCTTAGAGTTGCTTTAAGTTCTATGACACTAAGAGCTCTACCAGTCCAATGGAAAAGTGGATTAGGAAACCTCACAGTCAACACATAGTTCTCTCAGTGTGTCCCTGTGTGGTCCTGTATATTATGTGTATGTTCAACTTTCTCATCTATGGGGAATAGTGGTATGAGGTCATTTCTAGATTCCTTTCACCAATCGTGTGCTTTTTAATGACTATAACATAATGTAATAATATTATATAAAAATATTAAAAACCTCAAAACCATGAGTCATTAAGTATAAGAGTAATATCCTTGTAAAATTCTTTTAGAACCTAGTGAGAGATAACATGTTGCTATTTTGTTAGGTTTCTCCCCCACATATGTTCATACCTCTTCTCTTTTTTTTTTTTTTAAGAGAGGGGAGAGAGAAAGAGAGAGAGAGAGAAATTTTAATATTTTTTTATTTCTTAGTTCTCGGCGGACACAACATCTTTGTTGGTATGTGGTGCTGGGGATCGAACCCAGGCCCGCACGCATGCCAGAGGAGCGCGCTACCGCCTGAGCCACATTCCCAGCCCCCATACCTCTTCTCTTATGGTAGCAATTTCACGTGAGGATGCTAATTTGAGCCATAATTTTGATGGATTTGGACAAACTTATTAAAAATTGGCACACAGGAGGAGTTTATTTTCATCACTTCTTTGCACCTAGGTTAAATTTTGCTTGTAGAAAAAGAGACATATACTTGTATGTGTATATATACCTACACGTAAATGTATCTATACATATGCACATAACACTAACTTTGACAGCTGAAAGAGAACATTTGAATACAAAAAAAAAATCAAATCAAATACCTTGAGGATATGCTGTTAAAAACTGAGATCATGACCCTCTCTTTCTTCATTAATAACCTGGCATAGTGGTTACCTAGTTCCCAGATCAATGTTGTTGAGTGAATAGCAATATTAATAAAAGGACACTAGTCTTTAAGTATCAATGATTACTATTGCATGGGTGTATCTTTGTTACCAAGCCCCAGGAGAATCACCAGGCACTACTTAAGTGCATTTTATTTCTAAATTTCACTGGTAACAACAGTACTATTATGGAACAGTGGACTTCTCAGCCTGGGGAGAAGTGTGAAAAGTCCAGGGGAAGTGGTTGTGGTCTATTTAGCTGGCTGTAGCTACAGATATTCAATTATTGGTGAAATCAAATTTTCTTACATAAGACTCGCTGTGATAAAATAAAATGCTTAGTAAGAACCATGAAAAGAACCATATTAAACAATAATCTTAGCTATACAGAAAATTAACAAACCACATGATGTTAGTTAAGCTTTTTTTTTTTTCCAAAATAAAACATCATTTAACAAAATGCTTGTTTAGACCTAACGATTTTCAAATCAGCACACATTGATTCGGTGCTACTCTGCAGAGAAGAGCATAGAAGCTGCCCAATGAAGGATTGCAAAGTTGAACAGTGTCTTAAAGCCCCAAACCTACAGATGAGACAAGTGGTAAAGTAAGGAGAAGAAGAAAGACATGAAAATCAAGGACAAGTTAGAGACATTTTAAACAACTTGTATGGTCAAGATAGTGTGGCGATGAGTTGCCACGTGCCTGTGTTTTTTGGATTGTCGGAGGTGTACTTTCAGTGTCAATTCCATGAGGAGAATGAGCACTCAGTCAATGCAAATGGAGTTTTGCAGTGTGTGACACTGTGTGTTTTCCTGATCTCACAGACACATGAGTTATCCAACATCTAAATGCTCTCCAGTAAGAAATGGCATCTCAGTATAAATTTGCCTTTCTCTAGTTATGAACTGGACCATCTTTTCATGTTTTAAAGGATACTTTTCCTGTCATTTTGTGAATTGTCTATGATTTGCCAATTTTTCTACTGTATTTTTAGCATTTCTTCCTCAATTTAAAGAGTATATTAATTTTGGTCTTAGTACTATCTCGGTGGTGTTAGTTTTTTATTTGAGATATATTTTATCTTGTTTTATCTCAGTTTTTAAAATACTTGTTTGCTATATGTAGCAGGCAAAATAATGGCCTACAAGTATGTACATGTCTGAATCCCCAGACCTGTATACGCCTTGCCTTGGCAAAAGGGATCTAATGGTTGTGATTAAATGAAAGACTCAGGTGGAGAGATTACCCTAGATTATTCAGGTAGTCCTAGCATAATCACAAGGTCCATAAAAGCTAAAGTCCACTCCTGGCTTTGGTGAGAGAGAGATAAGACAACAGAAAAGGAGATCAGAATGATACAAAGTTACTGGCTTTGAAGATGGCAGGAAGGGCGTGGGCCAAGGAACATAGACGTGTTCTGTCCATTCTTGCAAGTTTTTTCATAATGAACTGTAGTGTTAACTAGTCCTACTCCAAAAGAACCTCACTGGTATTTTTATTGGGATTATGTTAATTTTATGAAGTAACCTAGCACTGCTATCTTTATAATATAGAGTCATTTTGTTACAGAGAAGTGAATGTTTCTGATTTCTTCAAGTCTGTTTTTTGTAGCTTGCAGGAGTTTTAATATTTACCTTGTAGGTTGTACACATTTCTATTTATGAAGTTCCCTGTGTATTTTTTTCTATTGTTCATGTAAATGGAATTTTCTGCAACAGGTTACAATCTGTTACTATTGGTGTCTATGGAGATGACTGACTTCTATCTAGTATGTTTCACTGAATCTGAATTTTAAGTTAATTTTATTAATTTTCATCATTTTTCTAGCCATCTACAAATTTTAATTTTTGCTTTCCCAATTCTTATAATTTTGTTTGATGTATCTTGTATGTTTGCCCTGATACAAATAAAATGTTTCATAGCATTGGAGGTAGTGAGCATCCTGGCCTTGTCCATAATCAAGTTGAATGCAAATATTTCTCTATTAAGTCAGATACTATTGTTGGGATATGAGTTTTATCATATTAATATACACCAGTTCCTATTTTCTTGGATTTTCATCAAGATGAGTTTAGCATTTTTTAAGACATTTTAAACATGTATGCTGAGGATCATGCAATTTTCATTAAACTTGTTAATGTGATTTTTTTTACTAATGTATTAATATTGAGCCAAATTTGCATTTCCTAGATTAAAAGTCATTTGGTCACTGTATAGTTTTAATGTGGTTATATTGTTTTGCTCACATGCAGTAATTTTACACTGATATAGTGACATTAGTCTGCATTTTTTTCTTTTGACTATCATGTTAAGTTGTTAATGTTATCTGCTTCATAAAAACAAATAGAAAAATTTCCTTCATTTCTTCATGTTTGGAAGCAAGTATAGAATATTGGAATGGTCTGATCTTGGGTTTGTTAGGATTCTTTGGGCCTAGAGAGTTTTGTGGGAAAATATATTACTTTTCTCTGGAGATGCTGAGAGGATTAATCTTTCTATCTTTAATAGAACCAATTTTCGTAAATGTGTTTTCTAAAGGCTTTTTTTTCAAATTTATTTGCATAGAGATGAGATCTGTAGCTTGTTAAATTTTTTCCTGTTTAAGTAATTATTTCCTATTTTTCATTTGTTAGATTGTGTCTTTGTGCACACATACCTTTTCCTCCTCCTTTCTTAAATTATGTAGTAGCTTATCGAAAAACAAAGCAACCTTGACTTTGATGTCTTATGTAAGGTTACTGTATTTCCGTTCTCTGTTCATTACATTTTGCTCTCATCCTTATTTACTACCTCATGCTTTCTTTTGGTATTTTCTCATTTTTGGCTTTTGAACCTGGAATTTATTTATATGTATTGAACATCCCTAAAATGGAAATCTAAAGTCCAACATGCTTCCAAATTTAAAACTTTTCGAGCACTGACATAATGCCACAAATGCAAGTTACACAGTTGGCCTTGTGTGCTGTAGGTGTACTAAGAATATCACTTAAAATTAACTTTAGGCTATGCACATAATTAATGTTAGTGAATTTCCTGGTAACACTTGGATCCCATCCCCACAAGATCTCATTATATATGTGAAAATATTCTAAATTCTGACAAACTGAAAGCCAAAACACTCCTACCCTCAAGCATTTCAGGCGAGGGGTACTCAACCTGTATTCTTTAATTTTCATTGGTAAATACGCTTATGACTGTGAATTTCTCTGTGACCATGCTGTAAGTTCCTCTAGTTGGGATGTGTTTTCATTATTGTTTTTTTTTTTTTACTTTGGTTTGTATCTTATTTCATTCAGGAATTGATTAAAAGTTATTTTTTTCAGTTTCCAGGATGGGAGGATTTGCACTTTAAAAAAATTGGTTAATAATTAGTTTTACTGTATTATTAATAATATATTTGTAATATTTCTACTTTCTAGGACTTACTGATATTTACCTTAAAACCCGATTATACAATGGATTTTGCCTATGATCTGTGGTATTTTACATGGAAGTGAGCCCTTCTCTTGAGTGTGTACATCCTCACAGGATTACAATATCTTACAGCATGAGTAACCACACCTCTACTACATAGATTCAGATAGTCACCACTGATATAGTTAAGAACACCTGTTTTTATACATCTTCACCAAGAGATATGGTAATCAGAATTTTTTTTTCAATTGTGATAGGTGTGAGATAGTACTCATTTGAGGTTCTATACAAATTTGAGATGGGAATTCTTTTTAGGATATGAATGTTAGCCAATCTGAAAAAGATTCTTCTAGTCGGTGACTTGACTTTTTGTCTTGTTGATTGTCCTTTGTTTCTTATGTAGTTTTACAATTTTAATGTAGTGAGATATTCAATTGTCCTTACCAGCCTCATGATATGAAAATATTCTCCATAATAGTCTTCAAAATTCACCTTTTCAAATTTAGTTTTTTATCAGATTTGATTTTTGGTGAATGTGCTGAAACAGGTTTTAACTGAGTCTTTTCTGTTCAGATAGAAAGTTGATGTGGTGCCATGTTTTTTTTCTAAGAATCAATTATTTAATAGTCATTTGTAAAATAATGCTATTTCTGTCATGTGCTTTGATTCTGCACCTGAGCCTCTTTCTAGACTTTGGATCATTTACCTATCTCACTTTTTTAATAGTCCAGTTTTATAATAAGGTATCTCACCCTGTTTGGAATGCTAGAGGTTTTATCCTTAAATATTTGATTATTTGGGTTCTTTCTCTTTTTTAATAAAAATTTCAGTATCAGCTGGTAAAGTTTGGTGTGTAAACCTATTGAGATTTTGAATAATAATTTTTTACATTTAAAGGTGAAGGCAGGAGATGGATTCTTCAAATCCACCTTTATGTTTTTCTATTTGCTAAGTTCTTCTTTTATGCCCTTTAACAAAGTCTTCTCTATAAAGGTGCTTCACACCTTTAGATTTATTTCCATATACTGTCCAAGTTATTTTTTTACTTTTATTATCTTTAAATAAAGACCTCCTAAATTTTTTTACATTTCTAATAACTCTATTAATGTATTTGATTTGCTTCTGGGCTCACTTTAATTTCCTATGGAGATAATATTGCTGATAAATAATGATGAATTTTATTACTTTCAAGATTCTATCCTTTTGTTTCATTATGTCATTGTTCTAAAATCTTTGAGGAAATGTTGTCTAAAAGTCATGATAGAAGCACTATTATCTAGGGGAAAATTATAGAAAGATTCTTAAATCACATTTAATATTGGTGCTGTAGATTTTTGGTACACACCTTTATCACATTAGGGAATTCCCTTATATTCCCAGGGAGTAGAAACTTCTATTAATTCATTATATATTTTTTAGAATTTCGAGTAAATATGGGCTGTTAATAATTTCCAGTATTTATTGCAATGACTGTATCTTTTTTTACATTTTTTACTTTAAGAGGTTATTTGGGAATTAATAGATTTTTTTTTCCTAAAGTCAAATCATCTTTGCAATATAGGAGAAATGATATTTGGCCATGCTGTTTTGTTATTGCCATTAATATTGCTACTATAATTTTCTGTGTTGATGAATTCATTTTTATTTAGGGTTTTTTGAGAACCTCATAAGCCTACTTTCCCATTTGGCTTAGGTTTACTTTGGGTAGGTAGTCATTCTAGTCTCAGTAGATATTTCTTCTCCTTTGCCCTCCTCGTTTCTCACTTTTCTTTCCCTTATTTCTTCATTTTCCTCCTCTCTTTCTCTCTTTTTTTTTTTTTGTGCCCTGTAATTCTTTCTCCAATTTTTGAATTATTAGTTTTCAGGTGTTTTTCATGTTTTGTAAAGATCACCTTAAGATATCTGAGCCCATGATTCCGCAAGAAAATGACACCCCAATTTAAGATTGAACAAAGATATTGAGAAGAAATTTCCCTAAACAAAATACACAAAATGAACAATAAGCACATGAAAAGAAACTGACCTTCATTAAACATCAGGAAAATGTAAATACAAATCACATGAGATACATATCCAGTATGACGCTTATAGTCAAAAAAAGGTAACAGTGTGGGAGAGAACACCGAATTGGCACCTTCATCTGGGAGCTGGGGGGCGGGGGGGATGTAAAATGATGTGGTTGCTTTGGAAAGTAGTTTGGAAGTTCCTCACAATGTTAAACATTGAGTTACTGCAGAATCCAGCAATTCCACTGCCCTGGTGTATACCTAGAAGTAAAGGAAACACAGGTCAAGCAAAAAACTTGTGCATGAGTGTTTAGTGCATTGTTAATTATAATCAAAGACAGAAGCAACCCAAATACAAAAGAAGCCCAATACAAAAGGCCTATTGTATGACTCCATTATATGAAATGTCCGTGATACACGAATCTAGAAGACAGAAAGTGGGTTCTTGGTTGCCTTTTGTGAGAGAATAAAGAGTGACGGCCAGTGGGTACTACTGATTTCTTTTTGGGGTGAAGAAATTGTTCTAAATATAGAGGATGGTGATGGCCAATGCTAAAATTGCATAAATTGTATGTTTTACTTTGGTGAATTTTACCATAGTGAAGATGTTTAAAAATTTAGACTTGTGTTTTTATGGGATATTTCCCGCCAAATCATTGATTCAATATACTTCATTGTTGAAGAGTCTGTGGATCAGTGTGACTTACTAAGTTTTTATTTTAGGATACTGATCACTTTGCCTGTTTCTAAACTTATTGCTGTAAAGTTGCTCATAATGAGGTAGTCTTATGTTTTTAAAAGCTGAATTGTATTCTTAATTATGTAGCCATTTTAATTCCTTATTGATTTATGTCTTTACTGTTTTTCTTTTATCTAATTGATTTGCTTTAGTGATCCTATATTAATGATCTGTGTTTTCCTATAAACTCTGATGTTATTTTTATTTCTTTCATTCTATTTGTCCTTTTCAAAAGTTCTCTGGATGCTTTAAACATTGATTTCAGATTTTTCTTTATTTCCACAATGTGCACTAAAATTATTTGCTTCCTCTATGTCTTTTTTAGTTCCATCTTGCAACTTGGTATTTTTAAGACAAGAAGTTCCAAATTTTTCTAATTTCCTTATAAGTAACTCTAGATCCATGGGTTTTTACAAGTGCAGTTTTTTGAATTATCACTATGAAAAATATCAAACACTCAGAAAAGTTGGAAGATCAGGGTAACAGAAGACTGATCCACCCACAACTTAACATGAACAAATAGAAGCATTTCCTTGTAAGATATGTAATAGACTCTTGTGAATTACCCTGACTTGATTAGTACATGCAGATGTCTTGAAATCATAGCTGATAAATATGTACATTTATTAAATGTTACCAAAAACTTAAAAAGAAGACATCCTAAGTTAACATTTTTGCTTCATAACTTTTTCCTAAAGTGACTGATAAACACCATAACACTTTAACCCTAACTATTTTAGCATATATCTTTTGAAAATAAGGAGCCACTTCCTTTATAATAACCACACTGTAATTTTTACCCCTAGTAAAATTTAAATTTCTTTGCATCCTACACTACCAACCTTATTTAAATTTCTCTAACTGTTCTTCAAGTGTATTTCATAGCTGTCTGATTTGCACCAAGATGTAAGCCCATTAGTTGCCTTGTTTTATCAGGTTTCTTTCAATGTACTGCAGACCCTGTGCTTTTTTCTACCCATAGATGTTGAGATTTGGAGACCTTGATGATGCTTCATATTCTGCACATGCCCCATAGTTTCTTTCTGGTGTCACTTTTCTGTTCCTTTGTCTTTTTATTTCCTGAATCAGGAAATTATGGCAAAGGCCTTGCCTAGATTCAGGCTAAACATACTTCAAAATATGGAGTATTTTGCAAAACTACTCCATAGGTGATGCTAGGTAGTCCTCATATAGCATTATACAAGGAGGGACGTGTCAGGTGATGGTTCCCTTGTGTAATACAATTTTTATCTAACAAAAATCAGGAAGTGATATTTGCACTATTTGACTATTCCATGTCCCATAAAACTTACATTTAATGGTTTTAGCATCTCTTAGTGACATTTATTTGGATCAGTTATTTTATTAGAGATACATAATGGTGATATTTCTGGGGTAAAATTCTGTCTCAGATGGGAAAGCACTATAGTCTCTCTACTTAAAAATCAGATTAAATTATTTATTCTTGTAAAAACCTTTTTAAATCTTAGTGTACAAACAGTAAAATTCACTGATTTGTGCAATGTGATTTTGAGAAAATATACAACTTTGAAACCTCCAACACAATGATCTAGATTTTTTCCTACATTCAAATACTTCTCTGTCACTCTTCAGTCAATCCCCTATGTCCAGTTTTTAAGAACCAAATGGAATTAAACAAAAGAAAATTATTAAATATGACTTTCTTCCACTTAGCTAATGCCTTTGAAACAGAAACATTTTGTTATGTTTGTCAATAGTCGAGTCTTTTTCATTGCTGAGTAGTATTTCATGGTATGGTTGGATATCCTACAGGTTGTTTATCTATTTATACGTTTATGAAAGTTTAGGTTCCAGGTTGAGGCTATTTGGAATAAAGCTGCTATAAATATTTATGTGCAAGTAGTAAGGTGAAAACACTTTCATTTCTTTGAGGTGAAAAAAAAAAGAGTGGAATTCCTGGATGAGCCTTTAGGTGTCTGTTTTAACTTTATGCCAATTTGTATTCTATGTTTGTCATAGGATTTTATATTCCCATCAGTAATGCATGAGGATTTCAGTTGTTCTGCATCCTTGTGGACACTTGATATTATCTATTTTTTCAATTTTGTCAATTCGAGTGGGTGTGGGTAAATCTCATTGTGATTTACTTTTCTCCAATGACTAATTCTGTTGAACTGCTTTGCATATATATATTTTTTTTTTTGCTATTTTTTTTAACATTGGTAAAGTACATGTTTAAGTCTTGTTCATTCTAATTTGGTCGCTGTCTCAATAAGTGGTAGGATTTCTCAGAGAAATGCTCTTCTAAATTTCCATAGTTGTGAGTTATATCTTTCTGAGTAATTTTATTGAAAATAAAATTATGAGAAAATGTTTCAGATGAGACTTGATTGTGGGCTTGTAGTCTGTTGTCTATTGACAGGGTTTGATATAAAGGTAATACTCAATGATTCTCAGGTCCCTTTACTCTGAGAAATCTTGTCCTGCATCAGTATTTCTTGAATTTAAGAATAGAAGCCCCTTGCAACATCCTTCGTGGACCATACATTGAGAAGTGCATTGTAGTGCAAGGCATTCCATTCCTTTGTTGATTTATTACTTGATGCAATGCACAGTGAAGACCTAGCACATGCCTTACCTTTAGCTAGGTGCTGGGACCACCATGAGTGTTGTGCTATAAACAGACAACAGAAAGTTAAATTGTCCGTGATAAACTCAGTTTTCCTGTATGTTTATTTGGGTTTTCTATAAAGAAACAAGTCATACTAGGAAACTTTGACTAGTGGATCACTCCCTCCTTCTTGAAATCCCCTCTCAGTTCCTGGTGGGGTGCTCAGTCTCCTGGTTTGCCTTCTGCCTCACTGGCTGCCACTCTGGTTGGTTTTCTTTTCTGATTCCTTTTCATTTTCTTGACTGTTTAAAGCCAGAGGGCCTCAGGATTCAATCCTTCAACATCTCCAACCGGACTCACAGCCCTGATGAAAGCACTGATCCGATGGGCTTAAATTATCCATCTACAGTGTATGCAACTCCCAAATTTACATTTCCATCCCGGATTTGTATCCTAAATGTTATACGTTGATATTCATTAAAATATCTACTCAATATCTCATTTTGATTGATAAATGTCAATAATAACCTCCACCAATGCCAAGTCCCTGTAACACAAGTTCCCCCACTCCAAACATTTACGTGGTGCTTTTGAAAAACCAGGTACTCTTCTAGGAGCTTTATGCAAATTAACTATGTTGAAATTAATAGGCATCTCAATCTTAATGTATCCAAAACCAAACTCCTGATTCTTCCAACAAAATTTTCTCCTAGTTTCTTCTTCATTTCCAATAATAGCAACCCCCTCCTCTGGGTGCTAAGGTCAAATGGCTTGGAGTTATTTACTCCTTCCTTTCTTTCAAAGGCAGATGATCATGTCCCTTCTTCTGTTACTGTATCCTTATATATAACCTTACATAAAGAACAAATCCTTAAATTGACCTGTTCATTCCCACCAATGATTTGTCCTCCAAACCACCTCTTTATCCTCCTCCTGCTCTCTTTCATCCCTATGGTTTCTTTAATGTTCTTAGACCTTACCAGGTACAATCATATTTAAGGCTATGCCTAATACCTGCTTTTCCCAATATCTCATAAGCCTATCTCCCCAAATATCTGCATTTGTCATTTTCTCAACTTCCTTTGGTCAAGCTCAGCCTTGTCAGTGAGATCTTCAATGAACAATGCCTAAGCTTGTATCCCACCCAGCCCACCCTGCTTTATTTTCCTCCATAGCGCCGATTACCTTCTAACCAGATTTAACATACTTATATATTCTATTCTAATGTCTGTCTTCCTCTCCAGAATGTAAGGTCAACAAGGTCACAATTTGTCTGACTTCTCACTCATATATTCCAGCACTGACCATAGCAATCACTCAGTAAATAATTGAGAAAACTAAACAGGTTATACTTTGAAGCTAGTACCAAGGATTTGAGAAATTTAAGTGTGGTATTAGATTAAGGCTATCACTTATCCCTGATGCAACTGAAACTACCAAGATAGAAAAATACACAATCGGACTCATAAAATTTCTTGTGTTGAATGGTTTCTGAAACCAAATGTCTAACTCTCAGCCCAAGTCTTTATTTTTCTGGACAGTACCAAATTAGCTGAACAGGATTACTTGGTCTCACCAGCCTAATTCAAGCTAATGGAGAAGACCTCTTTTGGAAAAATTTTCTTGGTAGCATGTTAATCTTTTTAGAATTTTTATTTAATCAATACACTGACAATGAAAAACTATAGTTTTAAATATTAGTAAAAATATCTTAAAATATGACCAGTGTCATCATCCTTGACTTAATTACTTACACAGAGTAACACTTGAACCTCACTTTATCTCAGTATAATGCCTATGATTTTTAATTCTGATCTGAAAAACGAAACTTAAAACTAAGGGTATTCACAGAGCGCCCATAGCTATACAGTGTTGTTGCAAGCACCACTGAGCTATAAACTAAGTGGGAGACACAGTCTCTGCCTAGATAAGTGGGTGCTTAATGTGGCTTGCATACATTTTTCAAGTACAGCATAAAGCAAAAGAACGATTTGAGCACTAATTTAAAACTCCATTCAATTTTCACGGTAAAGTATATTTATTTTTGCCCAGATCTTAAATCTATCTGAATAAATGGCTTAAAATTTCTCCTTTGCAACTTTTCCACTGATGATTTGTTTATCTAACAAATAATTTCTCCAACAAATACTGTCATTCAAAGTAATTGAACATTCCCTAGCACTTGAGATAAATGTACAAAACCAGGTATAATCCCATTGGTAGTATTATTTCATGTTTTAAGACTTGTTTATGTGTCTCTAAGACTATTGTCATTTTTATTATACTTTAAAAAAAAACTGTTGAGGTCGTCCTTGTGACTATATCACCAGTACAAATGTATGTGGTTATATAAAAATGGCATATTTAAACAGTTCAAAGTATATTGTTAAAAAGAGCACCTCATTTTATCTGCAGAAGAAACTATTTTAGTTTGGAAAAATATCAATTTTAGGAGTCATTATTTCTAATAAAATACCATTTCTTGAAAAGTAGCAGTTTCATGAGAAAATGGAAAATTTATGAGAATTCTTTAAATGCAAAATGAGTCTAAACCGAGTTCAGCATTTTCTGGCCCAAAATAAATTTCCTTTTATCTCCAGAAATGCCAGCAGGATTTTTTTTTTCCTCCATAGTCTTTATTCCCAAATGTACTTGGGAACCAACTTCTGACTCCAGACAAATGGCTGTTAGTTCCAGCTCTTACCTGCCAATTAACAATACTTTGGGAATCTGTGCCCGTCTCTGGGTCAGCTCCATGATAAGATTAAGGGACCTGTTTGTTTAGTTCATTAGCAGAAATTCGTTCCACCCAGACAGAGCAAAGGGTGGGGGTGGGGGCCTGGAGGGAACCGGGGCCCTCCTGGAATAGATCTTTTCTTTATTCTCTTTCTTTTCTTTCATTTTACACTAGAAACTGGGAAATGGAAGCACTGTTTCCCCTTCTGGTTGGTTCCCTACTTTCCCATTTCAGTTCCTTGATTGGGGCAGTAGGGCGGACAATAGAAGCCTCCAGGCCCCCTCTTCCCTCCAATGCTGGGTCCCAGTCGCCCCTCTCCCCCGCCTCTCCTTCCCGCCCCTCACCCACCGGCTCCCCCAACTCAGGCTCCAGGCGGAGATTTGTCAGAACCGTTCGGTTGAGACTGATTATGATTGCAGCAGATGGGCTGGATTTGACAGCGCTGAATCTAAGCAGCTTCTGACTGGGGGTTGGGGGGGGGGCGTGAAGGGGGCGGGGAGGGGGAGAAAGCTGGGGGTGGGAATCCCTTTGCCGGAGCCTCCTGGTAGGAGCGCACGCTGTGCAGCCCAGCCAGGCGCTCTGGGGCAGCTCTTTAACACACGCCTCACAGGAAAGTGGCACTGCGGACTGGAGGAGGAATGAACGCCAAGGAAAGGTCCCGTGGCTAAGAGGGCGCTGGGACACTGGCAGGCAGGCACAGGGGGCACTGGCAGCGGAGCACAACAAAGCAGAAGAACACGAGGTGCCCCGGCTGTGGAGTGTGCGTGGCCCAGGCTTGCCATGGCAAGTTTGTCAACTCCGGACTCTGTGGCCAGAGCCTTGCTGCCCCCAAAGTGATGACCATGCAAGGTCTCCCTCAAGGGGGAAAGCGCCCACCCTGTCCCCAGCCCGCTGCAAAATGATCCACCGAAGGCCAGGTAAGGAGACACCAACCCACACCCCTCCTAAGGGTGTCCCCAGCGAACGGCCTCCCGTGATGTACAAGCCCCCAGTCCTTCAGCTCCTTGGCTGTCCTGGGTCTCTGTGGACCTGTGCCTGTGCTTCCTTGGTTTCCTAGTTCCACCTCTGCCCTCCATCGCTTTCGGTCATGGGTTGCCCGCCCTTTCCCGTTTACCGGATCCTAAAGGCAGGGGGAGAAGTTCGGGGAGGTGGCGTGAGGTTAAGGGTTCTCTCTTCTCTGAAATCCCAAAGCTAGTGCCAGGACTTGAGAGGCAGGGAAGGCTGGAAGGTGGGTGGAATTCGGGTTAGTGAGTGTGCGCGCATCCGCCTGCCCTGCTCCCAAACAACCCAAGCCGAAACCCAGCGCAGCGTGCGTGCGCGCGCACATACACGCACACATCCACACATCGGATTTTTCCACCTGTGGGGCCTCGCTTTTGTGTCGGAAGCGCAAATGAAAACACGCACACGTGCAGACACACTTCCAGGTTTGCATCTTCCAGGGATTTCCGAAGGGCACGAGTGTAGGCAGGCACAGAAGTGTGGGTCTTGGGTACCCTGGCCTACTCCAGTGCACAGGGCTAGTACCCAGGTGATAGCAGAGTTTGGCGCCTTGGGGGCGGGGAAGGGGGGAGACGGAGTCTGGTGAATTTGGCAAGTGCAGTAGTGTGGCACGAGAGAAACCGACTCTCATCTGGGAGATCAACTGTCTGGGCCACTGCCTGGCCAACCCCCAGTAGGGTTGGCCCCCACCTCGCACTGCCACTGCCCCTCCCCCTCCCCTTATGCACCTGGTCCCTGACCTTGTCTGCCCAACCCAGGACCTTTCACTCAGGTGGCTGTTTTCTCCCTGCCACTGTCTGCCTCTGTTCACCAGGAGCGTGGACCCTGTTGCTAGTGGCAACTGCCTGTGCCCAAAGCTCAATCCCTAAGCTGCTTAATGTTGATTGATGGGCAGAAATACGATATTTTCTGGAGTGGAGCTGAGCAGTTGCGGGTGCACTGGCCCTTTTGCCTCAGAGCCTTGCAGACCGCCTGAGATGTGGACCCTCCTCTAAGCCCCACTCCCCCTCCACCACACCCCAGCTTCTTAGAAAAAAAGGGACTTTTAGGTTATTCTCATCTATCCAGGTTAAACACGGTGCAGGCATTGCCTTTCTTCTGAGTAACGGGTAGCTACCTTGGCATTTCTTTACATCCTTGAAGCTTCTGTGAAGTTGGATAAAATAAAAGAGCCCTCTTTTGATGGCTGTTGCCACTTTCTTTTTAATTTTTCTCTTCACCTACTCCTACACCCCACTTTACACATAGGCATCTAAAGGAGATCACCCCTTTAGTACCCAAAGCTATTCTTGCAAATGTTCACAGAAGTACTCTTCTGGATTTATTTCCAGAAGATGAAATAATGAAATAAAACATTTTATATAAATAACTGCTTTTTAGTCACTTCTTTCTTGCTTGTGTCTCTTCCCTTCTGAGACATATAGTTTGTTATTTCCACACCTAGAAAGACATAGTTTAAGGAAAAAACAATCTTTTCTTATAATGCTTTATTTGAGGGTGACCATTGCCTACTTAATCCCATTCACACTATAGCACCCCTTCCCTTTTTCTGGTTTGGCAGCCTCCTTCTCCACGCTATCATGATTATACAGACTTTTTTTTGACTGATATGAATTCATGTCTGCATCTACTCCATCATCTCCTCCCCTTATTGCAAAGGACTAGATTTCATTATCAAAGAAATTATTTTTAGAAAAATGTTTGTTCTGCAGTATTTCTTCCCAGCACCACATTTTTTTTTTTTTTGGCAGAGTATTTTAAATTGTCCTGCTTAGTTGTGGTTATTGTTATTATCATTGCCTGTGCAGGTATTTTTGGAAATCATGCGATGTTTTTGAGTCCTTCATTGATTCATTCAAGCAGAATTTCTTTGAGGGGTTTCCATATGTTGGACATCAACATAGGCCTTGGTGTGGGAATGCAGCCAAGAGAAGGCCCAAATGTGTACCAGTATTTTAAAGCCACCATTACAGCTGCGTTGTGATTATGGCTATGATGGTTAATATAATAACAGCACACTCCATTTGATTAGGACTTTACAGTTTACCAAGAGCTTTCATAGGCATTATCTCCTTTAATCCTAGCAGCAAGAATTTTAAATAGCGGGGATTCCACCCAAAGGTCCAGTAATGCTCACCAATCCTGCTTAGCCAAAAAGAAAGAGAATGTTGCAAATTATCCCAACAGCTGATGGAGCTTTAAAACACAGAATAAACAATTCGGAAGAAGCTTATGAAGCTTAGTTACTGGAATGTAACTTGGAGAAGATAAGTAAAATGCATGTAACCGATATATTAGCAGGGAGGCATCCTGGGAAGAGACTCCATCCCGCAACCTTGGTGGCCCAGTGAGCTGCTGGCTGTTGGAGGTGGAGGCTTTCCAAGGCTCTGGACTGCTGCCTTATCCTAGGATCTAAAATGGGATGAAAGTGTTAGCACAAAGTTGCTGGGAGACTAGCAAATTAAGCAAAATGAGTAGGCAATGATGTTACTTTCTTTAGCTACAAAGCATTCTTGAGATATCCACAAGCTTCTAGCATATATTTACTTGAGAAGTGAAGCAATTTTCTGTACTTAGAGAATAAAAAAAATGAGTTTGTGTGCCTTGTCTGAGCCATAATGAAGACAATTGAGGTTTGGAGCATTTTTACCCATTACTTTGAAAACTGGGCATATCTCACATGGATAAATGGCAGTTTCTGTTTGTTTGTTTGTTTGTTTGTTTTTGATACATAATTTATAGGGAGCCAGTACTGTAGGGCTTCATGTAGATTTGTCCCCTTTCTCTGCTTCTTGAGCATACAGGGTGCGGGACAGCCCTTCTGTGACTTCATTGTGAGTTTCATTTGTGACTTCCCTTCAGAAATAGTTTCTGGAATGATAGGCGATAGTTAAAAAAAATTTGGCATTTCAGATATTATGCTACTGTACTTGTATATCATTGTAAAGTTTTGTAAACAAGGTAGTATAAGTTGTTAGGGCTAGGTGCTAGCTCTGAGTTTGCCTGGATTACATATAAGCCAAAGAGAGAGTCACAGGATAAGTCTTATCGTGGTGAAGGTTAGAGATAATCAGAGAGGTATTTACTGTTTCATATCCTGCAACTTCATGCCACTCATAGATGTGTAGGTTTTTTGCTAGAGTTTGTTTACTCAAAACTATTATACATTGAGTATCTCTTACCTGATGTGTTAGATTTGCATCACTGTGACCAAAACATCTTACAAGTACATCTCAGAGTAGGAAAAGTTTATTTTGGTTTATGGTTCCAGGGTTTTTTCCATGGACAGGAGAATCCATTGCTCTGGGCCCAAGGTAAGGCAGAACATCATGGTGGAAGAACCTGGTGCAGGAGCACAGCTTTATTTCTGGCAGCCAAACAAAGAGGAAAAAGGGGGAAGAAGAGAGAAGGGTCCATGAGAGAGAGATGAATCCTTCCAGGGCACCGCCCAGTGACCTACCTCCTCCAGCCACACCCCACCTGCCTATAGTTACCACCCAGTTAGTCCATTCAAACTAGAATGAACTGACGAGATTACAGCTCTCATAATCTGATCATTCACTTTAATATTCCTGCATTAACGCAGGAGCTTTTGGAGAACACCTCATATCCAAATCATAACACTGGAAATGCTCAGGATCAGAAGTGCTTAGGATTTTGGATTTTTTCTTTTTAAATGAGTACTTGCACATACATAATGAAACATCTTGGGGCTGGGGCCCACATATAAATGTGAAAATAATTTATGTTATATATAATTTATACATGTAACCTGAAGCTAATTTTGTAGAATATTTTCAGTACATCTATGTTTTGACTACAGCCCATCACAGGAAGTCAAGTATGAAATTTTCTCCCTGTTGACATCGTGTCTATGCTCAAAACGGTTTGAATTTTGTAGCATTTTGGATTTTCAGATTGATGAGACTCTACCTATATTCTGTATTTGACATTCCAGGATATTAGTTTCATTCATAAATGTTACAAATTTTAGTTTACCTATGTCTCTAGGTTGGTTATATGTCAATGAAAAGGGCATAGTAAAAAGATCTGTTGTCTATTTAGGAAGTAAAATTGGACATAGTGAGTGGGGTAGCCCTTTTCTAAGGAGAATTCATTAACTTTGGATTCTGAAATGACTTTTAGAAAGAGGTGGGGTTGATTCCAGCCTTAGGCCTACTCTGATATTTTTTAATTTAACATGAGAGTTTTTAGCAGGGGAAGTTTTCGGCACTACACTGATAGCTAGTTCCTGATAGATAGATCCTGGAACGGGGTTGGCTGTCTTCTCCACTGTCCTCCAATCTAGTGTTCCATTAATTATTCATTCATTTGATAAATACTTACTAAGGTGCTGTTTTAGAGATTAAGCTGCCTTGCTTCTAAGGTATAACTGTGCCATTTCTTGCTTATCCACAGTCTCCTTTCAATACCTGAAAGTTTCACCCTTTAGGGTACATGTAGGTTTGGTTTAAAGGCATGATATGGGTGTTTGAGAGAATTTCCTACTGCGTGGAGTATAGTGTTGCTGGCAGTAGCAGCTGTGAGGGCTGGAATTGCATCCTGGGAATTGCACTCTTTTATCCTCTTTCTTAAGAGAAATGAGAAAGTTTCCTAAGGTGAACTCGGTTTTCATGTATCCCTTCAGCTCAGATAGTAGGTAGCAATGCATTCAATAAACAGCCCCTGTGAATTTGTCACTCATCTCCAAATGTGGCTCTTTCATATTAGTAGACATGACATGACAAGGTGCTTCAAGGAGGATGCCGGTACTTAGATTTTCAGGTAACCTGGCAGGTGGAAAGAGATGATAGGGAGGGAAAGAAGCGAATCATTTTTTATTGTGTTGGAAGGTATTGAACATAAGTCAGAGTCTGTAGGGCTATGGGTAAAACTGGTGTCACAGTAGATGGATGCTTAGTAACTCAGTGTTGCTAAAATGGCCTGTAATATGGCTTTTGGTTATGAGTTCAAACTTTGGAATTCTTAGAGACCTGGACTCGCAGCCTGATTTTTATCATTCACAATTGATGTGATTTGGGGTTAAAGTTATTAATCTATTTAATTTACTTCCTCATCTGTAAAAATACAAAGAAAAGTTATGTGCATTTATAAAAAGTTAAGAGTAAATCTAACATATATTAAGGGCTTTGAAGTGCTTAACAAACAAGAAACACAACAGATCTTAGTGGCTATGCTCTTCTGACGTTTTCATGTTGCTTTGAAAAAGGTGGCCTTTTTCATATATCAACCTTATCTCTGAACCTCCTCTCAGCACCATGCAGAAAACAACCAGTGTAAAGAAGTTATAGTTTAAAGCAATTGTAGCCACTTCCAGAGGGAGCATGAGCCCTCCACAATGTGACGGGAGATGATACCTGCCCTTGAGAAGCAACAGGTGTCAGTCAATAAGATAAACATTTTAGTTTACCAGGTAAGCCTAGAAAGTTTCAGTTAACATTCAGTTCACTAAATGCCTATGAAAGGCTCTGGACTGGGCTGCAAGAAATGCAAAAATGAAGGTTGACATGAGAAGTAGTAACAGAATAATAATGAGGAACATTGAAACAAACCTACCTGTCACTTATTAAGCCCTGGTATGTGTCGGACAAATACTATAATCACACCTTTAGACTTTTCCCATCTTTGGACTTCATATCAAGTCTTCATCTGTGAGATGATCTCATTGTCTCCATTATAGAGATTTATAAAGTATAAACTTAAGCATCATACTAATATATTAATAACATAATAGAACATGCAAAGTGCAGCATTATCCTACCAGATAAACCTACTGCAGGTGGATTTCTTTAATGTTTTGAGTGAGTTGTTTGGGAATCTTGAATGTGATTCTTTATTAACCATGCTATCCCGAGTTGTATTAGTTTCAGCAATCTCTTGAGCCTACCACCTATTCACAGCATTATAGAAGTGAGAACAAGGAAAGATTGGGTCTTGTTAAACAGCCACTGAGAAATTTGTTCTTCCTTTTTCTATTCTTTGTTCATTTTCATTGAAAATGCCTCCATGGAAAAATATCTTTTCTCCCATGTAAGGCTCTCTTAGTCTAAAGACCACATTGTCTTCAATTTTGTGATCCTATTTTCCTATGACATGAAATTTAAGCTACCAACATTTTCCCCTCATTTAATTCCTAGCAACTTTTGCGTGTGTGCACATGCTAAGTAGTAAATGCGGTATTATAAGTAAAGTTAAATTAGCTCAGCTAACTGGCATTTCTGGTCAGACTAAGCATACACCATACCTCCTAAGTGATAAGTGTCTCAATTCAACTATTATTCTCTTCACCTGTTTTTCTGTTGAGATCGTATAAAATAGACTGTCCATGCAAAATTCTGTCATGGTGCTTTCATTAAAGGATCCCTAAATTTGGCTGAATGACTACTACATGAAAAGGGAATCACATAGGCCTGTCTACTTTGTTTTGCATATGAATTTTAATCTTTAGTATCTTGTAGGGAAATGCGAATTAACTCAAGAAGGTAAGGATGGAGATTTGCAGCCCACCTTCCACTGTGTTCTAGTATAAAGGAATTAAACTGTAAAAATTTTTAGCCAAACAGCTTTTCTATTTACAGGCAGAAGGTCTCTTTTCCTGCCTTCTTTCATTAATTTCTGTTTTCAACAGTTGACTCAACAGACTTATTAGGTGCCCACCATGTATTAGGCAATGGGTTAGGCTTAGAAGAGTGATTGCTACCAGCAGTGAGTAGTCTTAACACTGAACTCGATTTAGCAAGACAGAGTCATTGGTTCTCAAACCAGTAAACCAAAAAAAAAAAAAAAAGTCAAACATTGCATGTTCTTCCCTCTTACTGCTCTTGACAGCCTTTAGATAAGACTTATTTTAGGCTATCTTATCCTTGTTGTGTTCATAAACAACATAAAATTGCTATTTCCTAAGACTTCAAGAAGGTAGAGGCTTTTTTCTTCCATACCTCAGTTTATTCTAATTTTTCCCTGAGACATTTCCAGTTGTTGTTGTTCTTTTTTTTTTTTTCTTGGTATTTGACACCTAGTCAAAATTTAACAAATAACTGGTGAATAGAAGGAAGGAAGGAAAGAGAAGAAACTTACTGTATTAGGATTTAGCAAATTATCTGACTTGGGATTTAACATACTCCAGAAGGTCTGACCCTCTTTTTCTTTTCCTGTAAACCACTGTATACTACCTTTGATCTTATCAGAGACAATCTTTTTTTCCATTGGACAATTCCCTTTGAATTGGGTTTGGTGCACATGGCCTTGAGGTTACTTATTTGTTGTTTTGGCATTGGGGATGTTTTTGTAGACATTCTAGAATCCCGGTGCAGCATTTTAGAAACTCCTTATCCACTCTGTCAAATTACTTCTACTCTGAGAATTTCATTCTATTGTAACATACCTCCCCCTTCCTTTTCTTACACTGACACAATTGGAACAGCCCACCTTATTTTCATTAAATGATATTTAGCACCTGCATGGTATAAAATCTTATTCTAGGTTTCATGAATTTATAGTAATCAGTTGTAAAATATGAATCGTTGTGAGCCGGTGATAAAAGTAATTATCTATTCCAAATTCCCCCTAGGGCTTACAATTTAGGTGGAGAAAGGGTTGCCATCATACAGAATACCAAAACCTTAGTGTAGAGCTGCTCTAGAAACATCCGTGCAGCAGGACATTGGAAGATGGAATGATGGATGAGACAGTGAGGTTAGGATAGACCTGGGAAGGAGGACAGGAGCTGACCCCGGTGGTACTTAGACCTGAGGGGCAGGAGAGCGTAAACCATCGGTCAGCAGAGAGCCTGAACTTAGGAAGGACACAAACAGCACTGAAAAGGGGGTTCTGAAGGTGCAGCAGTAGCAGGACCCAGTGATAAAGGTTGTACATTAAGTCTGTATGTTAAACAGTTTGGACTTTGTGTTCTGGGGCAGCTTTACCCAAAATGCAGCTTTCTGTATTACTGATTCTACTGGATATTGTAGGGGTCTTAATCAAAACAAGTTTCTGTGGTTGAAAAACTGAGGAAAAACTGGGATAAGTTTTATTGAAGTTTTCTCCTGTGGAATTTCTTAGAGGGTATAATATGCTAACCTACATTATTAATGTCTAAGAGCTTCCCTAAATAGTTTTGATCACTGAATCTGTTTTTAATGGAGCTCCTTGGGAGGGGAGTTGTCTGTGAAGACTATTTTGGGAAATGTTGTTAGAAGTCATTGATTTTGAGTCAGAGGCAATACTGGGTGGCTGGTGTTGGAACATGAATTTTCAAATGCTGCAAAGGATGGATCTGACCAGGGAGTGATGAGGGAACTTTGACTCTGTCTAGATGGATGTGATGAGGCCTGGATTTGTTGGTGAAGCATGTGAATGGGAAGGAAGGGACAGATTTGAGGACCTTTTAGATATTTGGGTAAAAGAACCTTCACTCATCTGTGAATGGCCAGATGAAAAAAGGATTGCAAAGATAGAATTAAGAATGACTCACATATTTAAGATGTCTACATTAGGAGCCTGAGGTAGCAATCTCTGTATGGATTTCTGTCCTTCTTTGTCCTTGGCATAATCATCAAAGACCATGAGGTACTCCAAGAGTACTCAGAACCCAAGGAGACAGGGATGTCTTTGTAGACATGTCCCTTTTGTAGCAACTGCTCTGTAGTCAAAATGCTTTCATAGTATAAAACACTGAAAACACAATTTGGCAAGGTCAAGCTATGTGTCAGGTGTAATATTGCCCTAAGTGGTCCCGTGCAGTCCTGACCACTATCTGTCCTGTAGTGTGGCTGATATACACCCAGGAAGGAAGTGTCTGCCATATGAACCTGACTCTAGACCCAGCCATAGAGAATCTGGCTCTTTGGCTTACGTGCACTCTTTTCTGTTCATCCTGAGGAACTTTATCAGAAAGACAGTGGGCACAGTATAAAGATTATACATATGTTTCTGCCAACTCTCTTGCGATTATTCATCTCTAGAGATACAAAGAATTTCAGCACACCATGTTGGGACCCATCATTTATCTGTCTCATCTGCAAGGACTGGTCTACAGATTTGTTCACAATCTTTACGTCCTGCTTTAGGTATGGGCATGATGTTATACATCTTCCTCTTCAGTCATTCATGAAGTTATGTAGATTAATGCTTTCTTTTTCCATAATTATTTTCTATCTATTTGAGTAGAGTTCTTAACACTTTTAAAAATAGGCAGTGGAAGAAAGCAGTAGTGTCAAATGAAAAGCAGAGTTGTGTTTTCCCTCTTGAATTGTTCATCAGAGTACTTATGGTAAGTTTCCCAGTTTTCTTACATATTTATGAATATAAATGAATTTAACTGCTTAGTTAATAACTCCTGTAGCCTCTGTATTTGCTTCTTTTCATGCCTACACTTGTTACAACTCTGGTCATGTATTTGGTAGCTTACAAATGATTCAAAGTAGTGGTGGTCATTAGGGTGACTATTTCTGAATATTTTTCTCCTTTATTGTTTGCACTTCCATAAAATATCTGAATCCTTTTAATTCTCCTGCCATATTGCTTATCTGCATTTCACAAGGGCCTTGAAAACCCTACGGTGTGTTTCTTTGTGCTTTTGTTTAAAAGATTTCTTCCCACTGGTGTCTTATTAAATTAACTTGCGCTACAGAGATATATACCATTGTCCTTGAGTGTGTTGACTACTTCAGGCTGAAGAAGTTCATGTTGATGCATAAATTCTTTGTTTGGCTGTCTACCTTGGATAAACTCACTATATCATTGCAAAATCGCTCCTTTTTAAAGGTGGTGGTTATATGTATGCCATGTCTCAAACACTGACATCTATAGGTGGAACCATTGTGGTGGATCCAACAGAGCTGGCTAGCTGTGGTTATTTGGCTAGCCAGAATTTGGAGCCTCATGTTGCTGCTGAATCCAAGGAGACATGGCACACGAAGCCACAGCTGGGGAGGAGACTCTTATCAGGGACATTAATAAATGGCTTCTAGCATGCTTGATTGGAACAAGAACTTTTAACTGCACAGTGTATTTTTCTTCCATTAATTTTGGAATGATAACCAATGAATGGGAGATAATGTCATGTCTCTATCAGTTCATGTGCCCACATTTATTTTCTGTTCAGATGGTTACAATGCAATCAAGGTATTTTGTCAGATATTTTATCCTTTTTTTATATAAACCAAAAATTGAATATGTTTGTGGGAATAGTGGCTGTGCCTTTCAAAATGTGGATTTAAGAGTATTTTTCAGGGTTGGGGTGTGGCTCAGTGGTATAGTGCTTACCTAGCATGTGTGAGGCACTAAGTTTGAGTCTCAGCACCACATATAAAAAAAATGAAATAAAGGTCCATTGACAATTAAAAGAAATATTTTAAAAAGAGTATTTTTCAGAGTTTTATGAGTGTTATTTGATTAAAAATACAACCATAAACAGCATATTATTAATAATAAAACACTTGTAATAGCCTTTTAGAAAGACTGGACAAAAAGACATGCCAACTCAGCCGTAATCATACTAGAGTGTTCATTACTTTGGGAGCACAATTTTCCTAATGGGATGCTAATTCAAATAAAGGATTTAATGTAGAGGGCTACTCATAGTTTCTATCTTTATGTAATTAGGTTCAGAAGAGTGGATAAGTTTCCCATTTGTCCAGTGAACAAATGACAACATGTCACATAAATAAGTGTACACATGTATTGTATACTTATATTAACAGAGAATAGTACTCTTGTTAAAAAAACTGTATTGTGAATTCAGAATCAAATAGATTAGATTTTATTTCTAATTCTATCCTTATTTAAAAATGTTTTTGCATTAAGTAGATTGTTTTACTTAGTCTTAATTTAGTCATTGTTCCTTCCACTTTGAAATGTGAACTGCAATCTTTAGTTTATTCATGTAGTAAAAAATAAATGTATAGGCTTTGGGGCTTTGGAAAAGAATCCTTTGAAATCTTTAAGAGAAAGCATGTACTTGCTACTTATCATTTCATTCTCAGGAGCTGGCACATAATTGACTCTTTAATAAAACTTTTGTTCTTAATTCCGTGATCTAAGCTTTATATACTTATCATCTTATTCTGCTCGTAAATGTTACTTACAATGAGAGAATCTTATGTAAAGTGGTGAATACCCCACTACTAAGTAATGGCTTTGGAGGGCTGTTCTCATGCCCAAGAGGAAAGAGCTCGTTCATGAGAAAACTTGTATCCTATACCATTGAACAGAAGAGACAACTTTGGATACTTACTGGGCCCATCCGTGTTACCAATGACCTGTTTTCTACTTCATTCCTCATATCTTGGTTGGAATGCAAAGAATGAGGCACAAACCGTGTGGAAACAAAGAATGATCAAAATGAAATATTGGATAAAAAGGACTTTTGCAACACTGAACCTTTCGTTTGTCCACCTCAGGACTTCGAAGTAGACACATTTCCTGCAGTCATCACTAATACCATTTTCTCCTCTTCAGGAACAAAACTACCATCAGATAGTGGATCACAGGGATGGAAAAATGTAGCTATTCCCTAAAAACTAGAGGTTTTATACTTTTTGTAGTTTTTTTTTCCTCCAAAAATATTAGTAAGGAGGTGTTGTATTAAATAGTTGTCTGTGAGTTTATTTTGCATTTTTTCAAAAAGCGATGTGCTCCAAAGTTCTTGAGACAAAGCAGGGTTTATATGAATATTTTTTCCTGGAAAGAGACAGGAAAATACACATAGTTTGTATCCCGCTGCTTCTGTGGTAACTATAAATTGATGAAAATTCAAGTTCACTGAATATTTCTTTACATTTGTATAGGACATTTTTTCTCTTGTTTGCAAAAGTCCTTTTTATCCAATATTTCATTTTGATCTCTCCAACAACCATAAAATTCTAAGAAGATATTTCCTTTTTTATGAAACGATACTTTGGGGGTTTAAATTTCTTTTTCAGTTTCATACAGCTAATGATGAGGTCAGGAGTCAAATTCAAGTTTTGAGGCTCCTAGTCTAAAGCTCTTTTAAATGTAATACAGTGCTTCCATTTATATTTTTTAAATGAAGTAATTAACGAGTAACACTCCCCGCCCCCCTCTAGTTCTCAATTCTTTAGCAGAAACCAGTATGTCTGGATCTGCCTGACCTTGGATGACTTCACTTCAACCAGCCTCATATATAAACTGGCATCCTTCTGCCCATATCAAATAGTTATAATGAAGATTAAACTAGATAATGTATGCGAAGGGTGAAGCGTATAGTAGAATTCAAAGATCCCTTTTCTTTACTTTCTCCTTTTTTTCCTATATAACAAACAATCCTCAGAATTAATGTTTTAAATGACTTCAGTGGTACTACCTCTCATTTTGGGGGGTTGACTGGGTTCATCTGGGTCTATGCGCTCCTCATGACCTGATCTGGGGCTACAGTCATCTGAGGTGTTAGCTGAACTGGAATACCCAAGGTGGCTGACTCAACATCTGTTGCTTCCAGGAGGATGGGTGGAAGGCTGGGCTCAGCTGGGGTGCTGGGCAACCGGGTTTATCTCTCTCCCCTTATCATTTCTCCATGTGGTCCTTCCATCAGGATTGTTTACATGATTGCTCAGGATAAACATGGAAACTTCGAGACTCTTCTAAGTTTGAGTCCTGGAATAGGGTGTCACTTCTGCCACATTTTATAGGTCACAGTGAGTCCAGTGAGTCACAGGACCAACCCATTTTCATTGTGAAAAGAGGCTACATCAGGGCATGAATAGTGGGCAGTCTGGGTCATGATAGGTTGTCCTTGTTCGACTACTGTAGTCAATATCATCTGAAAGTTTTTCAGTGGATCTCGAGCTTTCACAGTGGAAAAATGACTGAATCAATGCCAGCATGTGAAAAGGATTTCTGTTCTTCTTAATTATTCCCAGAGTTGAAGGAAAGCAGATAACCTGGCGGTTCTTCTAAAGATCATCCTGGAGTGCTGCTTTCTTTTGTACTCTGAGGTACACCTGGTAAAGGAAATGATGAAAGACATCTGGTCTTTCAATGGTTTGGGGTAACACTGCCTCACATTGGAATTTATAATTTTCAAGTACTTTACGTATATTTAACCTTTATTCTCACCTTACTGGAATGCACAAAGTTTCAGCATGAGACGAGGAGTTTAAATGACCTTTCCGATGGCACATAATTTAAAAAGGCAGAAATAGCGCTCCAACTCAGAACTTTCACAACTGGGACACTGTCTCCCATCTTGGTTCCATTCTAAGGATACATATGATGGGATGAGGGGCAGGAAGCCTAGTGGGAGGAGAGTGCTTGAAGAAAGCATGGGGTGGTTAGAGAGGGCAGGGCTCTTAGTGCACTTCTTACTCCTGCCGTTGTCTGCCTTTATGGACACCAGTGTTTTACTTATTTTACATCTTACTTTGTTTCATTTGTGGGAAAATACTGTCTCTATCATGGGATAGGGAAGAATTATTCTTGCCTAAGCTCTTTATGGGCTCATCATCAGTATAAAGTAAATTATTATAAATGGTCCAGCAGAATACCTGTCCTATAGTAAGTGTATAAGACATATTCATTTTTTTTCCTCTCTCCATTTCTTAAGTTGCTTTCTGAGGCATGAAGCTGAACTTGGATTATATTTTGAAATGCATTTAGCATTTGCAGTACACTTTGTATCATGACCAATGAATGGAAAAGTTGAGGATCGCTTGCCTGGCTGCCCAGCAGGAACTCTGTTATGCTTACTTCTGAGACAGGCCACTTTGGCAAGGTTGGCATCTCTGCCTGGAAACGCAGGGCTCGTTATTCTGTCACAGGACTACTGACCTGATTGAACACAACTGTCCAGGTCCTTACCCATGTCCCATTAAAGCTTCTGTCTACAGACCCTCTTCCTTGGAGCTTGTCGCCTGTTTGAGAAGATGGTAAAGTGTGCTGGCTTGTTTTTGTAAATGACTGTTTCAGTAGAAGATTCTGGACATGAGATGAATTCTACCAGCAGCAAGTAAGTCATGAATTTAAATTTGCAGGCATTGTGCTCTACGACTTCAAAAGCCTTCCAGACCCTTTTTGGGTTGGCACGGAATGGGAGCATTCTGCGTTTGTATTTGTTGGTGTGTCTGGGCAACCTGGCTCTGGCCTCAGGAACCTGTGCTTTAAAATGAGGTAGCTGAATTCACTTCCCTGGGGCTGGAGGAAGTTCTTGGTATACTTCTTTTGCTTAAAACTATGACAGGGTAGAAGAAATGTATCCTTGGAGTTTAAAGGTGACCATTTCACAGCAGCAAAGCTGTGTGCTGGGGTCTCTTGTGATCTGATCTGACAGTTCATGCATTACAGAGAGGAAAGCAGCCTAAGTCTGAGGCAACGCGTCTCTGAGTCTGTGACGTCGTCGTTGGGAGATCATGCTTTGGTGTGTCTGCTTGTTTGTGACTAGAAAAAGAGCCCTGTGGTGACAATGGAAGCTCAAAGTGTCTTTTTTCTCTACAACTGCTCCTAGGCATGCTTACATCAAACCAATACAAGGACATGCATTTTTTTTTTTTAAGACCTCTGGGTAACGTGATTTTACAGTTTTTCTAAGTAACTTTTATTGTCAGGAACTCTCGCCTTATTGTTTATACATGTCTTTCCCATCTGAAAATGAAGCTGCTGGTCTCTTGTTTATTTAATCGGGAGATATGGGGATTAGAATGTCACTATCTTGTGACTAAGGATATTCCTGGTATTAGGAGGACATTATTAACTCACTGTACTTAACCTTACCCCCGATTGCATGCACTTTTCGATTCTTGAATGAAACTTAGGTTCATCAGATACCTTTTGCCTATTAAATTAAAATAAGACTGTAGTGGGTTATGGCCATGATTGACATTGAGAAAATTCCTTATAGTCTCACAGGCCTAAAACCTTGATTTCAAAGAACCACTGAAATACATAAAATGTAGTTGATTGCTTAGGGGCAGAAATATGCATCTGTGTCTGGTCTTCATTGCTATGAAAAGGAATAGGTTTTTTAAATTAATTTTTGGGAGTTCATGCTTCTTTATATATACACTGATTTAATTTGCATTTTCTAAATTTCATATATATGTTAAATTGTCAGGTAGCAAGCTTCTGCTTTGGGTTAAAGTTGGGTAGAGTGCCTTGTGGAGTCAATAATGAATGATTTTATGTATTTTTGTTTTGTTTTTGGCATCCGCCATGTGCTAGATGGTGCGTGCTTCTCCTTAAAATCTATGTGCCTGGTGAGGTCAGACCTGTGTCACCAAATACAGACTAGCATGTTCATATAAGATCTGAAATGTTGTTGGGAGAGCTCAATCAATGGCAGTCTCAGAGTCTGGGTCAAAATTCGTTTATCAGTTTTCTGTTTCACTGTGTGATAGGGACTAGCTGCAGATGTTTGCTTTAAAGGCTAATAAAAGTAAATCTGAGAGAATTTGCTTCCAATTTAGGTTCTTCTCCACTGAGAAAATAGCCAGCAGTGCATGAGGGAAGTGTCTGCCTGAGGAGCCAGTGGCCTTGTCCTCAGCTGCCTCTACGTGTTTAGGGAGGCATGCCTGGAACGCTTCCCTGCATGCCTCAAGCCGTGGTCTGAGCTGAGCTGTCTGCTTGGTGGGTACCAGGGTGAGGCAGACAGCCCAGCCATCTAAAGGCCCATCCAATGGCAAATGTGAATTGGGTTATTCTGGCCTGCAGGTCCTGAATGCAGAAGACTTGGGCCACTGGCCAGCAGCCTCGCTCGCTCCCCGGGTCAATGGTCTGTTGGACTGAGTCCCTGGAGGCTGGCCTGGCTGACTGCTCACTCCATTTGCCATGCATTTTTCTCAGCCTTCCCTCCCTTCTTTGCGGAACTGCTCAGTGGTCAACTCCCTGAGAGATGAAATTGTTTCTGATGAGCTTGATCACATAGCTGTAGATGAATATGTACTTTTTTTTCCTGAGTAATATTTGCACATTAAATCAGAACCTCAAAGGCTTCAACCCAGTGTTTGTCCTTGTGTCCTGAAGTCAATTCCCTGATGTTGTTTCAAGAACCAGGCGTTTTCAGATGTCCTTGTTCTGTTTAAACTTCTCTCCTTATGCTGAAGTAAAAAACAGCAAAACATTGCTGTGGGCCCACAAGTTCTGCCTGCCTGGGCCCTGGCTTCTCCTTGGTTTCCCTCTTCACTTACTTTCTTTCACTGCTCAAAAAGCACATTGCTGGCTGCTGGGCTCTTTTCTCCAGCCTAATGACTCCTCATCTTTTAGGTCTCAGCTTAAACTTCCTCCATCCATAGACTCCATCAGAGCCTTTCCCAGCCCCCACCATCTGCAGTGTGCATCCTGTACTTCCTTTGTGGTTCTCATCACATTCATATATATAGTTTCAGGTCAGAATTTCTTGAGTGTCATGAACATAGAGACAATGATTGTCTTGTGCATTATTCAGTACTGATGGTAGAGCTAGCATGTGGAGGTCCTCATTGAACACTTACTGTAAGGAACAAGGAAAGAAAGAAAGAAGGGTACTTGGCATTAAGCAGCCTGGGGATGGTGGTACCTAGAGCAGCCTGAGAAGGGTGTATGAGCTTCCTATAGCTGCTGTAACAAGTTGCCACAAACTTAGTGGCTTGAAACAACACACCTATATTACCTCTCAGTTCTGGAAGTTGGGAGTCATAAAATCAAGTTGTTGGCTGGGCTGCATTACTTTTCAAGGCTCTGTGGATGGAATGAAGCCCTTCCCACCTTCTCAAAGATGCTTGAATGCCTTGGTTGTAGCCCTCTTCCAGCAACAGTATCACTTCAACCTTTGCTTCCATCATCATACCTCCTTCTATTAATCTGAAATCTTTTGGTCCCTGGTATAAAAACCCTACTGATGATTCTGAGCCCACTCAGATATTCCAGGATAATCTCCCCATCTCAAGATCCTAATTGCACCTGCAAACTCCCCTTTGCCATGTAAGAAAAAGATTAACAGGTTCTGGAGATGAGGATGCAGATGTGGGTTGAGGTAGAGGTGGGGATATAATTTTGCAAACCATTATTGGCTTAGCTGTTTAAGCAAAGATGTCAGGGGGCATAATATAGATTTTGGGCTAGGAGAGGAGAGTGACTAAAATGTCAGGCATAGTTCAGGACAAACAAATTTAGTTGCATCTCTGAGAGAGAACAAGAATCAGAAAGTAAGATAATGGGCAGTGTCCAGGGATACTGCTAATCTAAAACTGGGCAGCAAAGGGGGAATTCTTACTTTTTTTCAGGATAGTGAAGTTGCAAATTGAAATTGAGGAAGGAAGAAATAGAATTTCCCAAGGACCAGGGCTGCTCTGATGACTTGGTGGGAGAATAAGCTAGAGCAGCACAGCGTTGAGTAGGCGGTCTGGGCTGGATCTGTCTGAGGAAAGGATGTTGCCATAAATCTCTGTTATCCAATTGTATATAGAAGAGAATTCTTCTTGAATCTTGATGCCACATTTTACAAGTTAGGGAGCTAAGGCCTAGGAAATTCAAGTAGGTTGACCAAGGATACCTGGCTCCAATGCTGTCTGTCTTCTAGCTGTCAGAAACCTCCTCTGAAATGTTCTCACATGATCCTGTCCTCCATTCATTGCCCACATGTAGGAGGCACATGGGAAAGGAGAGTCCCCATCTAAAACTAGTAGGTTGTCTGGGTGGCTAGTTTGATCATGAGATGGACAAAAGGAAACCCTTCCTGAGTAGCGTATAGAAGGAAGTGGAGCATGCCGATTTAGGAATGATCACAGGCAGTGTAGCTCAGTGGGGCACCTGTTGTCCACAGAGCATAATCCCACCATCTTCTCATGGTATCTGTAATGAAATCCAGGGAGCTTGACCCGGGAGGCTGATATGAAAGGAACCGCATTGATCACTAGTGTTTCCCCTTTTAGTGCCGATGGAGCCCATTTTCTTCCTGGGCAGTAACAATAGTTACTCCAGAATATCCACACAATTACTTGAGATGAATTTCTCAGCTGCTTGGAACACTTCATCAATAATACGATTGGTGTATTAGCACGCAATTAACACATGACCTTACTGGCAAAGAGACTACAGATAATATGACAGGATTTTTAAAGTTTTCAGTTCCCTTTTCCTAGTCTAGTAACACATTCAAAATACTTCAGAGTGATTCTGGGCAAACGTGACTTAAACTAGCCACGGCAGAAAAGGATGTGGTAAGGGGGAGGGTGTCGGAAATCACAAAGCCATGGAGAAGCAGACATAGGCAGAACAGGAAGGGAATATACACCTGAGATGTGCCTGCCTCCGTGCGGTTGCCAGGTTTCAGAATGAATGTAAGTCTTCTCTGCTCCTAGGATACACTTTTGTAAAGAAAACATATATTCATGTATTTAAGTGGGTCTTTAACTGTTAATGGATATCCTCCCACAATAAAGGCTTTGTGAGGCTGATTGGAATGCTTCTACTACAGAAGACCTTGGGTTCCTAGGGGATTTTCCTTTTAATTTAAAGTGATGAGGGTGGGTACATAGGTGGAGGCTGCTTATTGGATTTTAATTTTATGCTATAAAATTTGAAAGGGTTGGGAAATTTTATGTGATTATAAATGAACAGTGCAAAACGTTAAGGGGCTAGGAAATTAACATAGAACAAAATTGCTATATGTTGAGTATTTTTACTGTTTCTTCGTTTTTAATGTCAACATCATTAATGAGACTATCATAAAACATCCGTTAGTCTCACTAGAGCTAAATTTATACAGTGAAAATTATGTTGGGAAACATGACAACCACCAAGATAATCGATTATTTTAAATAACAACTTGGTATAGATTTAAGGGGTACAGTGTGATAATTTAATGTACAAATACCATGTAGAATGATCAAGTCAGAAAAGTTTCCATCGCTTTTAACATTTTTAAAAAAGTTTTAACACATAATGGTACAAATTTATGGGGTACAGTGTGATATTTCAATACATGAATATAAAATGTACTGAAAAAAGTAATTAATGTTTCCATCTCCTTATCATTACTTTGTGTTTGTAGCTTCAAGCTTCTCTAGTTCTTCATAAGATTTGTAAGAAGACTGTGAGTGATAGTCACTCTACTGTGCTATAGAATATTGTACTTACCATTTCTTCCCAACTGTTTAGGTACCTGTTATCCAGCTTCTTTCTGTCCCCCTCTACCAGTATCCTTCCCAGTCTCTACTAATTACTATTGATAGACCCACTGTCTTTCTGTATCATCTGACATTTGATTTAATGCAATGACCGCCAGTTCCATCCTGCAAATAATAGGATAATTTAAAGAACAGATACATCACAGTTCTGCCCTAAATTTCATTATTTGACTCTTTTTAAGAAGAACTAGGTAGGTAACCTGTTTTTATACATGAAACACAGTTTTAAAGACAAACTAACATTACTTTAAATAGTAGATGGATATAAATGATTCAATTCAAAAGATCTCAAATTTTTGCTAGCTTCATCATGCTGAAAGTATTGAATTTAGAAAATCGTTAAATTCTGGCCTCATTTGGCATTATTAAAAGGAGCCAGAGGTTGAGGAACCTTTGGGAAACAGGGCATCCAGAGAGGAGTAAATAACTCTAAAACGTTAAGCATAAAGTGAGTGGGTCTCAATATCTTCAGAGTGCAGACTTAACACTGCCTGGCTGCTCACTCATTTATAATGTACCTAATTGTCATTTTGGCACAGACTTTATTAACCCTTTCTTTGTTCAAATAAATTCTGTAGAATTGCCCTTCTAGAGGAATGTTTTTCAAACTTTATTGACAAGGCTACCAAAAGAAATAGATTTTATGTTTCAACCCAGTACACATATACATGCAAATATATACACACACCACGGTATCAGACTTCATGAAATGGTGCTAAACCACAAATTGAAATGAAGGGCAAGCGTGAAGAGTTGGCCACTGCATTGGTACCTCACCTTGCTTCCAAAGTGCCTTCCCCCACCAACCCCAGCCATTGGCTGCAGGATCAGTTGCAATAATTGCGTAAGTTTCTGCTAAGCTCTGTGCAGTGCATACTATTGTTTTCTAATCTGTCTCATTCTTAAAGAATGTTAGTTGCAGCACAATGGAAACTTTTGTTCCTTGGTAATGTACTGTGACCCACTTGAAAGAGTTTTTAGAAAAAAGTAATATATACATATATAGATAGATAGAGAGATATAGATATTATTATATTGAAGGAATAAATATGTCTTTTTTTTTTGTACTGGAAATTGAACCCAAGGGTGCTTAACTACTGAGCCATATCCCCAGCCATTTTATTTATCATTTTTTTTTTTTTTATTTTGAGAGAGAGTCTTGCTGAGTTGCTGATGCTGCCTTTGAACTTGGCATCCTCCCACCTCAGCCTCCTGAGCCACTGGGACACTGGGATTACAGGTGTGCCCCACTGTGCCCTGCTCAGATATGTCTGTGTTTTTTTTTTTTTTCTACAACAAGCATTTTTCATGTTGTTATTCCAAGGGTGGATGGTGATTTTTTTCCCCTCTAGAATACATCTTGATTTTCAGTGTTTTCTTTTCCAAAGGCTCTTCCTTACCTGCCAAACCAGGAAAATGTAGTCTGTTCACTGTCACCCGGCATTGTCTCCAGGAGTCTCCCTGACCAGAGAGAGACACTACTCTTTCCTGAGACTATGGATTCAGATACTGTTCTTGATTCCATTCAGCACTCAAATTTGCCATTTCCTTGAGGAAAATCTGTCTTGATAATTTCAGACCTGCACTATCATGCTTCTCATTCCCTGTAGCTCAGCTGTTGGAACATGCAAGAATTGGCTGCCCCAGCATTATAATCATTCCATATCTGCTATTTCTCTCTCCTTTTTTCTGTTAAATTAAATCTTTATTCTTCTCTCTCTCTGAATTATAAACTCCTGAAGAGCAGGGTACATTTTTCTATGTTTCTTATATTTTCATCACTCCTAAAATCCCGGCCCCGGTGTAGGAACTTGCTGAATGCAACAATGGAAACTGATTGTGATGTGTTACCTGTTCCTCCTGCTTTCCCTCTAAATTCTCTAACTTTAAAACTGTTTCATATATCCATTGTAAATAGGGATGGTTTTAATTCTAATTGCTAAAGATCTTGAACGTATTTTCATATATTTGTTGACCATTTGTATTTCTTCTTCTAGGAAGTGCCTCTTCAATTCTTTTGGCCATTTATCGCTTGGGTTATTTGGTGTTTTGGTGTTAAGGTTTTTGAGTTCTTTATATTTCCTGGAGATTAGTGCTCTATCTGAGGTGCAGGTGACAAAGATTTTCTCCGATTCTCTAAGCTCTCTCTTCACCTTCTTGATAGTTTCCTTTGGTGTGAAGAAGATTTTTAGTTTGATACTGTCCCATTTATTTACTTATTGATTGATTGATTCTTGATTTTACTACTTATGCTTTAGGATTCTTGTTGAAGAAGTCTGTTCCTAAGCTGACATGGTAGAGAGCTGGGCCTACATTTTCTTCTAGTAGGTTCAGGGGCTCTGATTGAATGCGAAGGTTGTTGATCTACTTTATGTTGAGTTTTGTGCAGGTGAGAGATAGGAGTTAAATTTTATTCTGCTGCATATGAATTTACAGTTTTCTCAGCACCATTTGTTGAAGCAGCTATTTTTTCCCAATGTATGTTTATGGCATCTTTGTCTAGTATGAGATGACTATATTTGTGTGGGTTTGTCTCTGTGTCTTCTACTTTGTACGATTGGTCTTCATGTCTGTTTTGGTGCCAATACCATGCCATTTTTTATTGATAGGCACTAAGGGCAATTATCAAGAAATCAAGTAATAATAGATGTTGATGAGGATTGAGGGAAAAGGCACACTCATACATTGCTGGTGGCACTGAAAATTGGTGCAACCACTCTGGAAAATAGTATAGAGATTTCTCAGAAAACTTGGAATGGAACCACCATTTGACCCAGTTATCCCATTCCTTGGCATGTACCCAAAGGACTCAAAATCAACATATTATAGTGACTCACCCTCATTAATGTTTATAACAGTTCAATTCAAAATGACTAAGCTATGGAACCAATCTAGGTGACCTTCAACAGATGAATGGATAAAGAAAATGTGGTACATGTACACAATGGGATATTACTCAGCCATAAAGAAGAATAAAATTATAGCATTTGCAGGTAAATGGATGGGACCAGAGACTATCATGCTAAGTGAAATAATCCAATCCCCAAAAACCAAAGGTCAAATGTTCTCTCTGATAGGTAGATGTTAACACACAATGTCAGAGTGGAGGGAGAATAGAAGTTCATTGGAGTACACAAAGGGGAATCAATGGAAGGGAGGGAGGATGGGAATAGGAAAGGCAGAATGAATTGGACATAACTTTACTATGTTCAGGTCTGAATACACCACCAGTGAAACTCCACATCATGTACCATCACCAGAATGAGGTCATAACTAGAATAAGTTACACTCCAGGTATCTATAATTTGTCAAAATATACTCTACTGTCATATATATCTAAAAGAACAAATAAATTAAAAGAATAGGGTGGTGCCTTTAATTTTTTGAAATCATTTACCAAAGAGTAACCTGCATTCCAATGAGCACACAAATCCAAAGCATATTGTTTTTTCACAAAATGAACACACCCATGTAATGGTATACAGATAAGGAAAAGAAGTAAAAAATACACTTTGTATCCTGTTGTAGTCACCAGCAAATACTATCATGATTTATAGTGCCATAAATTTGTTTTTTTCCTGTTTGAGGTTTATATAAGTAGGCTATTCAATACCTTTATCTTGATTTTTGCGGCTTTTTTCATTTAATGTTATAATTATGATGCTTACCTATATTATTGCAAGCAGTTTTATATATGTCATATATATATTTTTAATGTTTTTTAGTTATACATGGACACAATATTTTGTTTTTTTATATTTATGTGGTGCTGAGGATCAAAGCCAGTGCCTCACATGCGTAAGGTGAGCACTCTGACCCTGAGCCACAACCTCAGCCCCTGCAAGTAGTTTTAAATTGTTACTGTGCAGTGTTCCATTAACTGCATATACCATAGCTTATTTATTTATTTATTTATTATTTATTTTTTATTGGTTGTTCAAAACATTACAAAGCTCTTGACATATCATATTTCATACACTAGATTCAAGTTGGTTATGAACTCCCAATTTTACCCCAAATACAGATTGCAGAATCACATCGGTTACACATCCACATTTTTACATAATTCCCTATTAGTAACTGTTGTATTGTACCAATTTAGATCCCACCAGTAGTGAATGAGGGTTTTGTGTTCTCCATGTCCTTGATGATGGGCATTTGGTATTTTTAAGTCTTTATGTGGGTATATATATTAAAAATGTATATTTTCCCATTCTGTGGCTTTCTTCTTAATATTTTTGAATATATTTTTGTTGTGAAAAAGAGAAGCCAGTTTGCCAGGCCCCCCTTCATGCTTAGTATTTGTTGTGTTCTAAGAAACTTTTGCTTATTCTGAGTGGTTGAGATTTTTTTTTAATAGTTGTTTTGCTGCTTTCTATCTTCTATATATAGTTGCACTCCCTCAGAAATTGACTTTCGGCTGGTGGTATGGGTTAAGAATCGGGAGTCGTTTTCCTCCTATGGATTTCCAGAATCATGTAATGAAAAGACCTTTCTTCCCTAAGTACGTCCCCTTGTCACTTTTGTCAGATATAATTATGTGAGAGTCTGTTTCGGGTTTTCCCTTCTGCTCCATGGGTCTTTTTGATTTTTTGTTTTGTTTTGTTTTTGCTTCAAAGACACTGTATTAATTCTTCCTTTGCAACTGTTCTTAATGTGCAGTGTAAGTCCTGTAACGTTTGTTGTCCATCTTTAAGATTGTCTTGGGCATCATAGATTTTAATGTTTTGAGTGTCATGCTAACTGTGCATAAAATAGCACTCTATAAAGAGTCCACTGTCAATAAATTTTATGAGACCAATGGGAGGTTAAAGACAAAGGTGACACTGAAAACCAATGAGAGAAATCCATGCATGTTGGAAGATGTTATTCTGTTCCGATTTTGCAAACTTCAAAATTCCTGAATTTGATGAGGGGAGGTCTTCTACAGAGAGATAGATTCTGAGGGGGATTTGACTAGGTGGTGGGAAGACTCTAAAAATGAATTAAGGTGATAGTTGAAGTAGGAAAATGAATACAAAGAAAAACAGCTTTATTAAGTTGTGTACCAAAATAAAAGCTTAAATATAGTTAAGGATATAAAATAATAAAAAATGAACAGTGAAAAAAACCCAGAAGTTGATCTCTGGAGAAGGTTCCATTTTTGAGTGGGGTGTGAATAAAATTTGTGTAAGAAAAAAAGGCTTTAGTCTTGCTTTATTTTTTTTAACTTGTCAATCATTTTCCTACTGAGGGAGCCACAAAAGACAAATATTAAATAGAAGGAAACTCTTGACCCCAGTTTTAGCTCCTGTCTAAGTATATGTGTGGGCACAGAAAGGAAAAACACATGAACCAAAGACATTGCAAGTCATGGTGATTATGTGCATTTCTACCTCAGAAGAGGAGACAGAGGGGAATATAAAGATGCAAACATTGATTTTCTTGGAGTGCATAAAGCAGGTTTCACAGACATTACTTCTTAGTATCTGGACATTATAACTATTTATTTATTTATTTATCTATCTATTTATTTATTTATTTTGGTACTGGAGATTGAACTCAGGAGCATCAGAAGCACTCAACCTCTGAGCCACATTCCCAGCCTTATTTTTATTTTATTTAGAGACAGGGTCTCACTGAGTTGCATAGGGCCTCACCATTGCTGAAGTTGGCTCGAACTTGGTGATCCTCCTGCCTCAGCATCCCAAGCTACTGGGATTACAGGAGTGAGCCACTGGCTGGATCTCTGAGTATTATGACTTTGTGATGGTTAATTTGAATTGTTAACTTGATTGGATTAAGAAATGCTAAAGATTAAGAGGCTTCTGAGTGTGTCAATGAAGGTGTGTCTAGAAATGATTGGCATGTGCTATAGTGAACTGAAACAGAGAGTCTTCCTAAGCATGGGCAGCACTGTCCAATAGGATGGTGACTTGGATGTAATAAATGTTGGAAGAACAAGGAAGCAATGGAAAATGAAGCTATTCTTCTTGAATGGGCTTTTTAAAAAATATATATGACATTGGAATGCATTACAATTCTTATTACACATATAGAGCACAATTTTTCAGATCTCTGGTTGTATACAAAGTATATTCACACCAATTCGTGTCTATAATGTACTTTAGATAATAATGATCATCACATTCCACCATCATTTATAACTCCATGCCCCCTCTCTTGCCCTCCAACAACTCTGCCCTATCTAGAGTTTGTCTATTCCTCCCATGCTCCCTCTTCCTATCCAACTATGAATCAGCCTCCTCCAAGAAAACATTTGGCATTTGGTTTTTTGGGATTGCCTAACTTCACTTAGCATTATTTTCTCTAACTCCATCCATTTACCTGCAAATGCCATGATTTTATTCTCTTTTATTGCTGAGTAATATTCCATATATATGTGTATATATGCCACAATTTTTTTAAAATCCTTGAATGAGGTTTTGATTGCTGCTGTGATTGACTAAGGGTATCCGACTCTGGCACCTTCATTCTTCCATGCCAACTCTGGAAGTGATTCTCCAGGGGGTTTCATGGAGACTTCAGTCTCTCATTTACACAGCATGATTGATCCCTCTTATTCTGAGGCTTCAGTCTCTTGGACTTTACAGCTATTGATTCCTCCAGCTCTCCAGCTTGTAGACAGCCATTTTGGATTATCCAGCTTCTGGTCATGTAAGCCAATCTACTAAATCCTCTTTTCATACTTCCTGTTGATTTTGTTCCTCCAAAGAACACTAATAAAGGCTCCTTGCAGCCTGATTGAGAAATACCTCCATGTGTTTCCTAATTTAAATCCAAGGTGTCCAGTAAATATCATAGCTATAGCTTGAAATACCTGAGCTAAAGCTGGAGAGGGCTTAGATGATTTGACCATATTGAAAAATGAAGCTTCCAACCATGGAATCCACCAGTGTAAGGAAGAATTTGATTTTATGTGGTTTACCCAGAAAAGGGCCAATTAATTGGCCTTTGAAATATAGTTTCCATAGCTACTGGGTGGAATCAAAAGCAAATGCTGTGGCAGAATATTTTTCTATACTACTTTTACTGCTCATGGTAACTACTAAGGCAAGCTATTCTGGAGATGAAATACTGGGAAGTACTACAGTGAGTGATTGACTTTCTTTTGGGGAATTTTCTCATTTTTCTGAGATTTGATTAGAACTGCCTTTCTGTTAAAAAAAAAAAAAAGATCGTAGTAAAGGTCATCTTTCCAGATACAACTTTATTGAGCAATGCCCTGCTAATTGTGACTTAAAAAATTTGGACTACAGTTAAATGATAGAAGAATTCAGGATTTGCTGCTCCTGAATATTTTTTTCCTTTAAGAGGAGTATAATAAAATGATTTCTCACAGGATCCTTAAAGTGTTTACTTTGAACTTTCCAGTATCATATGGTCAGCTAAAAATGCCAAGCACTTAACATCTAAGAAACATTATGACAATTTGCTTTTTTATTTTGGTATATAAAATATACATTGATGCATATCATGTTACCCTAGTTTTATAGTCATCTACCATTTGTATGAATAAAAAAAGACATTCCTTCAATGTAAAAATATATGGCCTTCACAATAATGACTCCCAGGTATGAGAGGAAGATAAATAGACATTCACTTTGAGTTATTGTTTATGTGTCTTTGAATTTGGGTCAGTGTATTCTTTTTTTTCTTGTTTTTCAAAAATGTTTTCTCATTCATTTATATTTCTTTTAAAACTGGTAGATCAAAGTGACTATTAAGAAAGGTCTGGCTGATAGGCAGTGACAGTATCCTTTTCAAGACTGCTTTGAAGAGTGCATTAACATGGCTAAAAGTTGCCTCTCTGTTATCTGTCTGCACCAAACCTTCAATAAATCCATATTCCAAATAACAAGGCTGATTTGGCTCAACAGATACAGTTTGGGGACAGATATGTTCCTGTCTCATCCAACCCGGCTGCTTCCTCAAAGTCTGAGCTTCTAGAAGTTCTAGGAACATTTCTGTTTGTCTCTGGGTATTATCTCTCAGAGAGAGCTAGGTTCTTGCTTTAAAAGCACTTTTACTCTTTGTAAAATTTTTATTGGTGTGTTACAATTATACATAATAGTAGTATTCATTGTGCCACATTCATACATGCCCTTAACATAATTTGATCAATCTCATTCCTCAGTACCTTCCCTTTCTCTTCCCTTCTTCCTTCTCAGTCCACTAGCTCTACTCAATTGATTTCCCTTCTATTACCTTTTTTAAAAAAATTTTTAATGACATGTCCTTTCCCTTTTGTTGTAGTAGAGTATAATTCCAGGGGTAGGTAAGAGTTCATTTTTATAAATGTTCTAATGTTTTTATAGTTTAGAAAATGCATGCACTTAGCCAAGTCAGATTATCATAGTATTTACTCTTTTTAGAAATTGGGATTAAGATGTTTTAAAATAGGGATTGAGCTGTTTGGTCTTGGTCAATTTATTTTTATTTATTTATTTGTTTATTATTTATTTATTTTTATAGTGCTGGGATTGAACCCAGGGCCTTGTGAATGCAAGGCAAGCACTCTACCAACTGAGCTATATCCCCAGCCTCATTTTATTTTTAATGTCTAAGATATCCCTATATCCAGATCACTCATCTCATCCTGAAATTTAGAAGACTGACCCGAGAAAGACCTTTGATCAAACCACATTCCTGGGGTCTTTGAAAAACAAAGACCTGAGACAGTAGATAAAAGTAGGAGAGGAGAAAAAGGCATTACTTCTTGGAATCAGGAGGAAAGATCACCACAGACTGCCGTATTTTATGTCTCTGGGAACTTTCTTTGGAAAGGAAAGTCAATCCCAGGGATACAACTTGTGTCAACAGTTGAGCACCAGATAAAATGCCTGAATTTATAAATACAAATTGTATTTTGCAAACTTGACGTAAATAAATCTTCTTGGGGAAGATCCAAAAGTCAGGTTCCAGAGCTAAAAGTCATCAGTGATTTTTATAATGTCTCTAAGATACTTTGAGCCTGTCAGTCAAAGCATGAAATATATGTCTGTATGTGTGAATTTTTGTTAATTATTGCTGAGTAATACTGCTGAGCCTGAAGGAAAACCCCAAAAAGGGTAGAGAAGAAAGTTCTCTGACATTTAAAAGCAAACAATTTCTGGAATGAAGTTCCAGAAAACATCAATAATTGTTTATATGCAGTGTGTGGGAATCTTCCGCACAAAGCATACTAGCTTACTGGAGCTTCCAACTTGCTTTCTAAAAAGCCAGTTTTCTTTGCCTGCTAGTCCCAGACTTGAAACAGAAAGCAAACCTTATGTTGAGGATTAAATTATAGAATAAGGAAATGATAAGGTAAGAAAGCTTAGAAACTCGTGATTCTTCTTAGATATATCAAAATTTTGGCAAAATTGCCTGTCTTTAAAGTCAGTGTTGTGGGAGGGTGGAAGCAAAGGAGAAAAATGTAATGTACTGAAATGTTTTTCTATTAAATGAGCTGAATATCCCATCCTGAAGGAAAATAGAGGCAGAAGACAGCCTTCTAATGAGTGCTTTGTGAATCAGATTATCAGAGCTTGCTTAGAGCATTCACCTAGTATTTCATGTGGAGGTGGTTGGTGGAGCTGCCATATGCCAGCTTGGGTCCGGGCCAGGGAAGCACACAGGAGAGCTTTTGCATTCTAGCCGTCCACTCTCGCCTGGCAAAAAGCACTTTTTGTATGTGGTATAAGTGGCCAAGTTATTTGTACACAATGGGAAGCTGAAATTTCATTTCCACATGAAATTAGTGAATAATGGCTTTCAAGTCTCACTGAATAAGCATGCCCAAGACACAGTCAGCATTGGAAGTCTGTTCCGGACGCCAGCCATCTGGATGAAAGATAAATCAGTTATGCTGCTTCTTTGAGGGTGTCAGAAGTGGGGTGTGGCAAAGGCAAAGTGTCTGGGTACTGTACTGAAGCTTTTGCTGTTCATTGGGACTTTTGATGTGATCAAGGTTTGCACTTCTGTGAGTCCATGTCACTTTTGGTATGGGCCTAATATCCTGAGCCATAAATGCTTATGCTTTCATCTCCAATTGAGATATATTTGGCCACCGTGTACCTACTAAATGTTTTTTTTTTATTACTAAGATTTCTATTATACCAATTCTCAAACTATTCTTAAACATTAAGTTTGGATTTAGCCTCTAAGAGAGTAGGTAGTCTGTGTGCATGGCTAACTTACTATAGAATGCACAGATCTAGACTTAATTAAGTGATGGTGAGATTTATATTTTTCCCAAGTTGTCATGGGAAGGTTTCCTTTTCTACTGATTTAAAGACTAGTTGCTGAAAGATGATTTGAGAAAATCTGATTTCATTTTTGGCAGAGCATGATTTTGTAAAGTAAGGCCACGGTTGTTTAAGTAGTAAGATGTTGGTAACTTGCCCACATACTATAATTAAAGCGAAGACATGGAAACCAAACTGAGGGAAGCAGATGGAAGCATCCCACAGGTAAGTATGAATGTTTGTTTGCAAAAATGAAACAAGTGTGCCAGCAAGATGTGTAATCATTTTCTTTCAATTATACCTGATTTTGATCTTTAAAGAAAAATGTGGACAGAGCTGTGTTTCAGTTTTATTTAATGTGGTTTTAGTTTTCTTTAAAAAATGCTTTGCAATTTAGCACATGAATAGGCTATAAATGAAATGTAGCAAGGTTTGATGGAAATTGGTTAATGAGCTCTAAAATAATTGCTTGGTTTGAGAATTTTGAAGGGGGGTATAGAAAAATCATAATGTAGTTGGTGTGATCAAATATCTTAAAAGCAGCCTGGGACTATGATAGAAAAGATTTATAGTATACAGTGGAAAAAAAAAACTATCATTAGGGTTTCCTTAATTTGCTAGAATTCCTGGTGTCAAGTTCATAGAATGCAATATTTAAAATATATATCATGATCTGAACTGATTGTTTCATGCTCTTAAAAGTTTGTTGATTCACATACTGCTTTAAATAGGCCATCAGCTGGAGTTTGGCTATCCTTTGCAATTTGAGCTATTCACTGAAACTGTATTAGTTGTAATGGGATTTGGCTTGTAACTTTATAGTGTAAGCTATACACATTAATTAATTTTGAGGCAGCTGCTCATTAAAAATTCTTTCTAATAAACATAATAAGAGAATGTATTTTGGAGAATGCCAGCACATGATGTATTAAATGGATTTTGGTAAGTGAATTTGGTTGATTTGATTGGCAGATATGAATAACTATTTATGGGAATCTAGCATGATTTTTAAAGCAATCTTAAAATGTTTTTTTTAAATTTTTGACTATACATATTTATGGGCTATCGTGTGGTGTTTTGATACATGTATACAATATGTAATCAAATCAGGCCAATTAGCATATCTGTCACCTCAAACATTTATCATTTCTTTGTGCTTGGAACATAGTGTTCTCTTCTAGCCATTTTGAAACATACAATAAATTATTTTCCACTATAGATAGTTACTCTACTGGACCATGGAACACTAGAACTTATTCTTCCTAACTGTAATTTGGTATGGTTAACCAGCCGCTCTCTTTCCCCTTCCCAGCTTCTATAACCACTATTCTACTCTCTCTATGAGATGAACTTTTCTAGCTTCCGCACATGAATGATAACATATAGTATTTGTCTTTTTTATGTCTGGTTTCTTTCAGTTAACATAATATCCTTCATGTTCATCTGTGTTGCTGCAAATACCAGGGTTTCATTTTTTTATTGTGGGGTAATATTCCATTATGTCACATTTTCCTTACTGGTCCATTTGTCAGTAGACACCTAGTTTGATTCCATTACTTGGCTGTTGTAAACATGGGAGTGCGTATCAATATACGATTTCTTTTGGATACATACACAGTAGTGAGTTTGCTGGATCATAATGTAGTTCTATTTTTAATTCTTTGAGCAATTCCTACACTGTGTAATCCATCATGATTGACTATAAAATAGTATTTTAAAATCCTGATTAACTATGGATTTTGTGTTGAACATAAGGACCTCATAAAATAAAGGAATTGGTTTTCGTTATTAACCTGGATAGAAGATGCATGACAAGGCAAAACTCATCCCACTGAGAGAGCTGAAAGAGGAATTGAGAGACTCTTTTTTTCCCCCATACTTTTATTGGCATATTATAATAATACATAATGGTGGGATGCTTTGTTATATCTGTGTACATGCACACCATAGGGAGATGCTCCTTTATCCTTTCCTCTTGCTTTTTAATGAGAAAACTGAGACCTGATAGGTTTTGATCTTCTGAAACCAGTTACAAGATACAAGAACTAGAAGCAAGACCTTGATCCCTCATACTTTAAATGTTTTGCCAAACCACCTGGCATTGAACTGTGTCCAGAGAAGAATGAGATAAGTTACTGCAAAACTATTTCACTTGGAAATGAGACTGTTTTTCTTTGAAGTGTATCTAGTTGGGGCTGCTTCCATTTTCTAGAATTTGTTTAAAGAGTGACTGGACAAGTGTAAGAGCTTGATAGGGAGATACTGAGCTGACTGAAGGAGGGAGGTTCAGATGATACAATTCCTTGTTAGAATTACAATTTACACCTTGCTTCATGTGGTCTAGGTTTTCCCATTCGATATGATTTTGATTAAATTATGCAATAACTTCCCCCTCTCTCAGACTTATGGTAAAAAATTTATTTCAGTATCTGTGGTGCCAGAACCTCCAAAATGCTTCCAAATTTATTTCCTTGGCCTTGAGAAAGTGCCCTTTTGATCTTCACCTAGTAATGGAATGCTGGGAAGAATGAAGGTCATAGTTTTTGCCACTTACATTTTAAAAATATAGCATCTCATTTCTATTTCTTTGGGGGGTACGGATTTTTTGGTTGTGAATTCAGAATCATGGACTTCAGTCTGCCTAACTTAGGAAAAGTTAAGGGGGTGAGTCAATTTCATTATTTAGAAATATGTTTAGTCATAGGTGGACACATAGTTTATTTTATTTATTTATATGTGGTGCTGAGGATCAAACCCAGTGCCTCACATGTGCTAGGCAAGTGCTCTGCCACTGAGCTACAACCCCAGTCCTGGTGAGTCAATTTCTACCAGCAGAGTGCTCCGTGCATGCCTATGCGGGCAAACTGTGTGGACAGACATGTTCTCAAATAATCCTCCTTCTCTCTGATACAAGTGGCTTCATCCCCCATGCTAAGAGAGAAAGGTAGATGAGCATAGGAATTGAAGTGGGAGAGAGAGAGATGCAGTGGAGACATGTTAGAATATATTTATTAAGTTGTCATGACATGTGCCTCATTGTTTACCCAAGAGTAAGGTACTCTCAACTGTGTAATAGAAACAAGAGGCTTGATTATGGTAAAAAATAAACTCTCAAGCAATACAAAATGTATTAAGATTCAGTGATTAAGATTCCTTCTCCACATGCTTATTCAAGGGCCCAGGCTGATGGAAGCTCTGCCATCTCAAACTGAGTCATTCAAGGTTACTCTTGGTTCCTCTCCATCTATCCTGGTGTTGAGAAGAAGAAAACTGTGTGGAAGCCTCTGTGGACTGTCCCTAAGGGCCAAATGTAGAGTCACATATGACTGTATGCAGATATCATTGGCTGAAATTATAACTGCAGAGGAGGCAGGAAAATATAGTTTATCTCTGTGTCCAGAAGAAGAAGAAATGGATTTAGATAAGTATTTGGCAATCATACACAGACACACATTTTGTATATATGATATACAATTTAGTATATGTATATCATATGTAATAAGCATGGTGTATGCTCTTGTGTGCACAGCAAGATTATATATATAAACAAAATACACACACACACACAGGGTCACATAAATGAATAAGTATCTGTTTTAAATCAGTCCTGAGATTGAATGTTTTCTGTCAACTCCTTCACCTGGTTTATTTTTTAATGATTGAACTCCTTTGCTTTCTCTTTCTGCTCATGCTTTGGTGTCAGGATCTAGGTCTTTTATCATGAAGCATAGGTTCAGAGATGTCTAAGCCTTTGTGTTACTTTTTGTTCTCATCATTGTCTCCCTAGTGCCCAGAGGGGAGGGCCTCTGAGTAGAGAGAACTAAGGAAAGAGACCTGGTGAGAGACAGACCTTCAAGGTTATGTTAAACACAGACACTTCAGTTAGAGCAGGCATCGGGACTTCCTCCATTTGGGGCAGCACATGTGCAGGGTCCTCTCCCGAATGACCTTAATTTCACTCCTTGCCTGACCACTACCTACCCCCGCGCACCCCACCACCAATTCTGTCCTGGAATCTCTGCTTCCCATGCCACCTTTTGACTTCTCATTAAAGCTCCTGCCTTCCTAGAAGCATGGGGACAAGATTCTGTATTCAAATAGGAGGGGCCGTGGTGTTCAACAGCCTTAACTTCCTTCTCTTGATCACTACATTCTCCTAAGGAATAAATCATATAATGCCTGTGAGACATTTAATTCTGTGGGTGTGTCATGTTAAAAACAAAAGCTATGATGACTTCTACTACAATAACTGATCCGGTCTGATGGACTCTATGTATTCCATCACATTTGATTTCTAATGATCTTGGTTTGGAGGACTGGCCAAGGACTGGCCTTGCTAGCTCTTAGACTGACTGAAATAGAAAAAACAAAAACAAAATGCAGAGCTGGAAGAACTGTGAATCTGCCTGTTAGAACAGGAATACCAACAATTTCATGAGAAGGATGTCCTTTTTTTTTCCTCCCACAAGACTGTGAGAGCATTCTGCAGTTGGTCAGGGAGTGATCCCCCCAGACTGTGCCGTTGTGAGGAGACCCTGGCTGTTGTTGTGTGCGGGTGGCGGTGACTAAGTTCTCCCAACTGATCCTGTTTCTCTTTAGGAACTTCAAACAGGTGAGCCGTTTAGATCCTAAGCCTGGGAAAGGATGTTAAATCACAGATATTTTGTATTATAAACGAAGGAAGATCAGAAAGGAATGAAACTATGTGGGAATACAATGGAATTGTCCCTTTTCTGAGAAAAGATGAAGTGAGTGAACTGACCATCAATAGACTAAGCAAATCCATCCCAAGACATGGAACTCCCTCCAGTTCTTTTTCCCGTGAGCACATCGCAGGTTTTTGTGGGCTAGGAGGGAGCACTCTGTGACATCCTGGAACACCCAAGCAGGATGCCTGCCTCTACCTCGTGATGACCTTAGTTCCTTTCAATTAGCTGAGGTTTGGATGACAAAAGAAACTGAGGATGAGGGTGAGCGGTGCTGGTATCCCCCAGTCTGCATGAGTAGACCTCCCTCTCACCTCCATGGGATTTATAACTGCATTGTTTTTCAAGTTTTCATGTGAACTAGAACTGGGTTGATAAAGGGGCCTCAGAAGGACCCTTAACTGTGTGAGATTGAGGTCCCCCCCGCTTTGGTTTTTTAATTAAATTATTTATTTTTATTGGTTCTTTTCAGTAATATATAACAATAGGATTCATTCTGACGTTATTACAAAAGCGTGGAGTATAATTTGTTCTAATTCAGTGCAGGTGAGACCCCTTTTTAGGGACTATTTTCAGTCCTGCGTCATCTGGGTAACATTTTCCCTCCTTTGCAGTTACAGCATCAGTTGTATTTGTCCTCTTTCAGATCTTCTGTTTAGACCCTTGACTACCAGACAGCAAGCTTCAGAAGCCTGGTCCTGTCTTTTCTTGGGGATTTCTGGTGGCTGGTTCAGAGTGAAACTTAATAAATGCATATAGGATTAATGAATACTAGATAGATAAGTAAGTCACATGTAAATTGATGCTTTTAAGGTCCTAATGTTTTCTCTAAATTCTTCTATATTTGAAAACTTTGGCCCCTGTTAATATCATTTATCCTTTGTCCTACTAAAATTTGTGGAATAAAAGATCAATATCTAGGGCTGGGGATGTGGCTCAAGCGGTAGTGCACTCGCCTGGCATGCGTGTGGCCTGGGTTCGATCCTTAGCAGCACAAACAAAGATGTTGTGTCTGCTGAAAACTAAAAAATAATTATTAAAAAACATAAAATTCTCTCTCTCTCTCTCTCAAAAAAAAAATCAATATCTATCTAGGCTCTTGATTCTGAATTAGTGAAATCTAAATCACAGTGGTCTTAACCAACAGTCACTTTGTTATAATTGTATACAGAATTTAAAATATCTATCTCTGCTTGGGAATACCATAATTTATTATAATTAGTGAAAGTACTATGTTTTAAAAAAACTGAATGATACACTCATGTTTCCTAAAGTAAATTCTCTAGTTTCGTCATTTCTTGGTGAGTTTCTGTTCTTACCAGCCCGCTGTGTGGGCTGCTAGGACAGCTTTGTAATTGAAACTTGCAGGGTAATAGGACTTGTCACCAATAAGCTCAAGTCCGAACTGCCATTGTAATTAGATTTGTTGGAAGCATTTATGAATGAAATACTGTGATTTTCTAGTTGGCAGAGTGGATAGAAAACTTTCTGTCAATGATAACCTGATCTCGAATCCAGATGCCTTTTGACTGATGGTAAATGATAGCTTAATATTTCCCACTTCTAATAATGTTGACTTAAGTGATATCATGAAATTAAATTTCATCTTTCCTGTCCTTCTCTATGTGATATAGTGGATCTGAGATTGACAGTTTTAATTGTGTTCCTTATCAGACACTTAAGAACTCTGGTTTTGCATTGAGGTAGATGAGATTCCTCAAATGTCCACTTTCACTGGTCGCTTTACCAGGTTGTTAACCTACATTTCTTTAGAACCTAAAAATAACAACAAAAACAATTGGCAGGGCATGAACATGGAATTAGCAATACTGAACCATTGCTTCTAGAGGAAGAACACAGGTTCCTATGAATCTCTGGTCAAAATATTTTCATCAGGAGGTGAACATGCAGTCTTGTGTGTGTTTTACATGTGTTTCTGTTTAAAGATACCTTTTTATTATACATAAACTCATTATCATTGAACTCCAGCACGGTAGTTCATACCTGAATGAGGCTAGCCTGATACAGATATTTTTATCTATAAGACACATCACAGCCTTTTTGTACCTAGGAACACTGGATAGCTCTTAAGCGCTGTGCTTGGAGGGGCATTTAAACCAGGGAAGTCACCAACAGAAAGCACAAAAGTGCAAAGAGTATGACACTAAGTGGATCGTGAAAAGGACAACTGCAACACTGAAAAGTGCTGAGTGTCCCATTGTTTGACCTCAGTTGGGAACACAAATACTGGTACCATGCATTCTGTCCCTCTGTGCAAGTCTGCAAAAGACTGTGAAAGACCATGGGTATTGATTCTGGGGTTGGACATTTGTTTTAATGAGAAGGTAGGCCAGCTTGTAAGTGTGGAATGTATGGGTAGTGAAAGTGGACTGGATTATCGCCTGAGATTTAAGATGAAGATATGAGACTCAAATGTGAAGTAATGCAGTTAAGCAAGCATCTACTAAGTATCCAGTGCACATCAACACCATATTGGATTGGATGACACCATTCAACATCATAGATTAATGCCCTTAGTTGTTTCTTAGCCTTAAGGATTTTTTTTCTATATTCATTTAAGTGTTTTCTTAAGAATGAATGGCTTACTATGTCTATGTTTATCGCTTTGTGCTTTCCAACATTTGTCATTCTTCTAAAACACAGGGTCAACCTTTAAAACTTTGAATAGGATTTTGAAAAGTAAACTTGACATTGAGTCCTCTTTTGCTTTCCTCTAAGGGAAACTGCTTTGCTGCTATTGTTGTTGTATCAGAGCCTCAAAATTAGAATGGATGCATCTATTCAAAGGTGTCCCTTCTTTTAATAGCCAACAACCAATTGTAGCATGTGATTGGAAGGAGTATGGTGCCGTGAGTTAGAGGGTAGACTGTGAAGTTGCATATTTTTTTTTTTTTTTTTTTTTTTTTTTTTTTATTTTATTTTTTTTTATTGGTCGTTCATAACACTACATGGTTCTTAATACATCATATTACACGGTTTGATTCAAGTGGATTATGAACTCCCGCTTTTACCCCATATACAGATTGCTGTATCACACCAGTTTCCCTTCCATTAATTGACATATTGCCTTTCTAGTGTCTGATGTATTCTGCTGTCTGTCCTATTCTCTACTGTCCCCCCTCCCCTCCCCTCCCCTCCCCTCCCCTCCCCTTTTCTCTCTCTACCCCTTCTACTGTACATCCTTTCTTCCATTTGTATTATCTTGTCTTACCCCTCCTTTCCTCTTATATGACATTTTGTATAACCCTGAGGATCGCCTTCCATTTCCATGCAATTTCCCTTCTCACTCCCTTTCCCTCCCACCTCTTATCCCTGTTTAATGTAAATCTTCTTCTCAAGCTCTTCGTCCCTACCCTGTCCTTGTTTACTCCCCTTATATCAAAGGAGTCATTTGGTATTTGTTTTTTAAAGATTGACTAGCTTCACTTAGCATAATCTGCTCTAATGCCATCCATTTCCCTCCAAATTCTATGATTTTGTCATTTTTTAATGCAGAGTAATACTCCATAGTGTATAAATGCCACATTTTTTTTATCCATTCATCTATTGAAGGGCATCTAGGCTGGTTCCACAGTCTTGCTATCGTGAATTGAGCTGCTATGAACATCGATGTAGCAGTGTCCCTGTAGCATGCTCTTGTTAGGGCTTTAGGGAATAGACCGAGAAGGGGAATAGCTGGGTCAAATGGTGGTTCCATTCCCAGCTTTCCGAGAAATCTCCATACTGCTTTCCAAATTGGCTGCACCAATTTGCAGTCCCACCAGCAATGAACAAGAGTGCCCTTTTCCCCGCATCCTCTCCAGCACTTATTGTTGTTTGACTTCCTAATGGCTGCCAGTCTTAACTGGAGTGAGATGGTATCTTAGGGTAGTTTTGATTTGCATTTCTCTGACTGCTAGCGATGGTGAGCATTGTTTCATGTACTTGTTGATTGATTGTATGTCCTCCTCTGAGAAGTGTCTGTTCAGGTCCTTGGCCCATTTATTGATTGGGTTATTTGTTATCTTATTGTCTAATTTTTTGAGTTCTTTGTATATTCTGGTAATTAGGGCTCTATCTGAAGTGTGTGGAGTAAAGATTTGTTCCCAGGATGTAGGCTCCCTGTTTATCTCTCTTATTGTTTCTTTTGCTGAGAAAAAACTTTTTAGTTTGAGTAAGTCCCATTTGTTGATTCTGTTTGTTAACTCTAGCGCTATGGGTGTCCTATTGAGGAATTTGGAGCCCGATCCCACAGCGTGCAGATCATAACCAACTTTTTCTTCTATCAGATGCCATGTCTCTGGTTTAATATCAAGCTCCTTGATCCATTTTGAGTTAACTTTTGTGCATGGCGAGAGATAGGGATTCAGATTCATTTTGGTGCAAATGCATTTCCAGTTTTCCCAGCACCATTTGTTGAAGATGCTATCCTTCCTCCATTGCATGCTTTTAGCCCCTTTATCAAAAATAAGATAGTTGTAGTTTTGTGGATTGGTTACTGTGTCCTCTATTCTGTACCATTGGTCCACCCGCCTGTTTTGGTACCAGTACCATGCTGTTTTAGTTACTATTGCTCTGTAGTATAGTTTGAAGTCTGGTATCGCTATACCGCCTGATTCACACTTCCTGCTTAGTATTGTTTTTGCTATTCTGGGTCTTTTATTATTCCATATGAATTTCCTGATTCTTTTATCGATTTCTACAAGATATGCTGTTGGGATTTTGATTGGCATTGCATTGAACTTATATAGGACTTTTGGTAATATCGCCATTTTGATGATGTTGGTTCTGCCTATCCATGAGCAGGGTATATTTTTCCATCTTCTAAGGTCTTCTTCTATGTCTTTCTTTAGGGTTCTGTAATTTTCATTGTATAAATCTTTTACCTCTTTTGTTAGGCTGATTCCCAAGTATTTTATTTTTTGGGGGGATATTGTGAATGGAGTAGTTGTCCTCATTTCCGTTTCAGAGGATTTGTCGCTGATATACAGGAATGCCTTTGATTTATGCGTGTTGATCTTATATCCTGCCACTTTGCTGAATTCATTTATTAGCTCTAATAGCTTCTTTGTAGACCCTTTTGGGTCTGCTAGGTATAGAATCATATCATCTGCAAATAGTGATAATTTAAGTTCTTCTTTTCCTATTTTTATGCCTTTAATTTCTTTCGTCTGCCTAATTGCTCTGGCCAGTGTCTCGAGGACTATGTTGAACAGAAGTGGTGAGAGAGGGCATCCCTGTCTTGTACCAGATCTTAGAGGGAATGCCTTCAATTTTTCTCCATTCAGAATGATGCTGGCCTGTGGCTTATCATAGATTGCTTTTACAATGTTGAGGTATGATCCAGTTATCCCTAATTTTTCCAGAGTTTTGAACATAAAGGGATGCTGTACTTTGTCGAATGCTTTTTCTGCATCTATCGAGATGATCATATGGTTCTTAATTTTAAGTCTATTGATGTGGTGGATAACATTTATTGATTTCCGTATATTGAACCAACCTTGCATACCAGGGATGAATCCTACTTGATCATGGTGTATAATTTTTTTGATATGTATTTGAATCCGATTCGCCAGAATTTTATTGAGGATTTTTGCATCAAGGTTCATTAGAGATATTGGTCTGTAGTTTTCTTTCTTTGAAGTATCTTTGTCTGGTTTCGGAATCAGGGTGATGTTGGCCTCGTAGAATGAATTTGGAAGTTCTCCCTCTTTTTCTATTTCCTGAAATAGCTTGAAAAGTATTGGTGTTAGTTCCTCTTTAAAGGTTTTGTAAAACTCTGCTGTATACCCATCCGGTCCTGGGCTTTTCTTAGTTGGTAGTCTTTTGATGGTTTCTTCTATTTCCTCTATTGTTATTGGTCTGTTTAGGTTGTCTATATCCTCCTGGCTCAGTCTGGGCAGATCATAAGACTCAAGGAATTTATCTATGCCTTCACTATCTTCTATTTTATTGGAGTATAAGGATTCAAAGTAATTTCTGATTATCTTCTGTATTTCTGAAGTGTCTGTTGTGATATTGCCTTTTTCATCCCGTATGCTAGTAATTTGGGTTCTCTCTCTTCTTCTCTTCGTTAGTATGGCTAAGGGTCTGTCAATTTTATTTATTTTTTCAAAGAACCAGCTTTTAGTTTTGTCAATTTTTTCAATAGTTTCTTTTGTTTCAATTTCATTAATTTCAGCTCTGATTTTAATTATTTCTTGCCTTCTACTTCTTTTGCTGTTGTTTTGCTCTTCTTTTTCTAGGATTTTGAGATGAAGTATGAGATCATTTATTTGTTGGTTTTTTCTTTTTTTGAGGAATGAACTCCAAGCAATGAATTTTCCTCTTAGAACTGCTTTCAATGTGTCCCATAGATTCCGATATGTTGTGTCTGTGTTTTCATTTAACTCTAGGAATTTTTTAATTTCCTCCTTGATGTCTTCTAAAACCCATTGATCACTCAGCAACCTGTTGTTCATTCTCCAGGTGATGCTTGATTTTTCCTTTCTTCTTTTATCATTGATTTTCAGTTTCATTCCATTATGATCAGATAAGATGCATGGTATTATCTCTACCCCTTTGTATTGTCTAAGAGTTGCCCTGTGACATAGTATATGGTCTATTTTTGAGAAGGTTCCATGTGCTGCTGAGAAAAAAGTGTAGCTACTTGAAGTTGGGTGGTATAGTCTATATATGTCAATTAAGTCTAGGTTGTTAATTATGTTATTGAGTTCTATAGTTTCCTTATTTAACTTTTGTTTGGAAGATCTGTCCAGTGGTGAGAGAGGTGTGTTGAAGTCTCCCATGATTATTGTATGGTGGTCTATTAGACTCTTGAACTTGAGAAGAGTTTGCTTGATGAACACGGCTGCACCATTATTTGGGGCATATATATTTATGATTGTTATGTCTTGTTGGTGTATGGTTCCCTTGAGCAGTATGAAGTGTCCTTCTTTATCCCTTTTGATTGTCTTTGGCTTGAAATCTATTTTATTAGATATGAGTATGGACACTCCTGCTTGTTTCCGCGGTCCATATGAGTGATATGCTTTTTCCCAACCTTTCACCTTCAGTCTATGTATATCTTTTCCTATCAAATGCGTCTCCTGTAGACAGCATATTGTTGGGTCTTGTTTTGTGATCCATTCTACTAGCCTGTGTCTCTTAATTGGTGAGTTTAAGCCATTAACATTTAGGGTTATTATTGAGATGTGGTTTGTTCTTCTATCCATAATTGTTTATTGATGTTACTAAACCTGATTTGTTATCCTCTTTGACTACTTTCCCCCCTTTACTGTCCTACCTCCCATTGTTGGTTATCAATGTTAGTTTCCATTTCCTCTTCCTGTAATGTTTTGCCAAGGATTTTTTGAAGAGATGGTTTTCTAGCTGCGAATTCTTTTAACTTTTGTTTATCGTGGAAGGTTTTAATTTCATCTTCTAACCTGAAGCTTAATTTCGCCGGATACATGATTCTTGGTTGGAGCCCATTGTCTTTCAGTGTTTGAAATATGTTATTCCAGGATCTTCTAGCTTTCAGAGTCTGTGTTGAGAGATCAGCTGTTATCCTGATTGGTTTACCCCTAAATGTAATCTGCTTTCTTTCTCTTGCAGCTTTTAAAATTCTCTCCTTATTCTGTATGTTGGACATCTTCATTATAATGTGTCTAGGTGTGGATCTCTTATGATTTTGCACATTCGGCGTCCTGTAGGCTTCTAGGATTTGGGATTCTGTCTCAATCTTCAATTCTGGGAAGTTTTCTCGTATTATTTCACTGAATAGACTGTTTATTCCTTTGGCATGGAGCTCTGTGCCTTCCTGTATCCCAATGACTCTTAAATTTGGTCTTTTGATATTGTCCCATAATTCTTGGATGTTCTGCTCATGGTTTCTTAGCAGACTTGCTGAGCTGTCTATGTTCTTTTCCAGCTGAAATACTTTGTCTTCATTGTCTGATGTTCTCTCTTCTAAGTGATCTACTCTGCTGGTAGTATTCTCAATTGAGTTTTTAAGTTGGTTTATTGTTTCCTGCATTTCTAGAATTTCTATTTGTTTGTTTTTTATTACTTCTATCTCCCTGTGAAATTGATCTTTTACTTCCTGGATTTGTTTGTCAATGTGATCTTTCATTGTCTGATTTTGCTGTCTCATGTCTTCCTTGAGACTCCAGATCATCTGAAGCATATATATCCTGAACTCTTTATCTGATATTCCATCTGTTGCAGCTATTACCTCTTCTAAAGTTGAGTTGACCTGCATTGCTTGTGGTCCTTTCTTTCCTTGTCTTTTCATACTGCTCGCGTTTCTTTCTGCTTGGTGCAACTGTTGTGTTTTTGAAATTTACCCCCTATTTATTTATGTTGCTCTTGTATAGTTGGAAAGTCTCCCTTGCAGGGTGGGTAGTGGCTGTGCTCCTCCTCTAATTATGGTGGTCTATCTATCACGCTGATCGGTCACAGGTCTGCCCCCCCTGCGGGCACAGGAGGCGGCTTTGCTCTGCCCCCACTCCAATTGTGGTAACGTAACTACCACGCCCTGGGGTCGTAGGTCCTGATCTGGATGTGGGTGGCGGCTCTGCTGGGTCCCCACTCCAATTGGTGTGACGAGTCTACCACGCTGGCATACTTCTAGGCCGGTGGGTCACAGTTCTGCACAGCCCCCACTCCCAATGGGAGTACCTGACTACCTCTCCAACGGGTCGCTGGGCCCCCTCCGGACCCGGGCGGCGACCCTGCTCCGCCCCCACTCCAACCAGTGTGACGCAACTGCCTCGGTGTTACGTGTCCACCACTCTGGCAAGCTACCTGGCCTGTCTTGCCAGTGGGCCGCAGGTCTGCCTGCACGCTCTGCACAGCCCCTACTCCAAATGAGGTTACTTGGCTACCGCTTCGCGGGGCCGCTGGTCCTATTCTAGGCGTGGGCGGCTACTCTCTTCAGACCCAGCTGCGTTTGGGGTGTCATGCTACCACGCCGGCGGGTCACTTGGCCTGCTCTGGGTGCAGGTGGAAGCTCCACTCTGCCCCCACAGCACCCAACAGGACCCTGACTGAGAAGCAGACACCGCTGGTTCCCTAGCCTTGGGTCAAAGCAGCTTCGGTAGCCAGAACCCGCCTCTCCTATCTCAATACACTCTCCGCTGGGAGCTGGCTCCAGCGAGCGACCCCCACGGGTTCCCTAGCCCCGGGCCAAAACTGTTCCGGGAGTCAGAACCCAGTCGCCCCTAGCTCAGCGCACGCTCCACTTGGAGCTGGCCTCCACCGGCAGTCTCCGCAGTTTCCTCAGACCTGGGCCAGGTTAGCCCCGGGAACCAGAATCCAGCTGCTCAGTGCCCGGTACACGCCTTGCCAGGCATGAGCCTCTAGGAGTATTCTCCACAAGATCCCCAGTCCCGAGCCTGAGCTAGAAATCTGTCTGCTAGACGCAGGCAACTACCAGCCTGAAATCACCTGTTCCGTCGCTGGATGAGCTGAGATCAATAGAACATGGGGATGATTACATCATCTCTCCGAAATGGCGGCTGCTGTCCTCCTCTGTGGTCCGACCGGTGTCTGGAACCCAACTGGACCGCTTCTCTCCTCTGTCTGAAAGCTGGAACTCAGCACTAAGCGCTGCCAAAGTCCTAGCGCCAAACCGCTAGAGGCACTTCACAGACTCAGGCCTGCGGAGCCTGGTCTGGCCGCCTCCAAGCCGGCTGGGGGTGGGGTGGGGTGGTAGGAATGTGGATCCTATCGCTGGACCGCCAGAGGCCGTTCACAGACTCAAGCCTGCGGGGCCCAGTCTGGCCGCCACCCGTGGCCAGCCCGCGGGGTTGTGTCCCTGGTCCGCTTTGCTCCGAACTGGCTGGGGGTGGGGTGGGGTGTTAGGAGTGTGGATCCTAGCACCAAGCCGCTAGAGTCAGTTCACAGATTCAGGCCTGCGGGGCCCAGTAGGTTCCTATGTTCGCTGCAGTTCAGCGGCGGCCGGCGGGATTGTGTCCCTGATCTGCGATGCACCGAGCCGGCTGGGGGTGGGGTGGTAGGAATGTGGATCCTATCGCTGGACCGCCAGAGGCCGTTCACAGACTCAAGCCTGCGGGGCCCAGTCTGGCCGCCGCCCGTGGCCAGCCCGCGGGGTTGTGTCCCTGGTCCGCTTTGCTCCGAACTGGCTGGGGGTGGGGTGGGGTGTTAGGAGTGTGGATCCTAGCACCAAGCCGCTAGAGTCAGTTCACAGATTCAGGCCTGCGGGGCCCAGTAGGTTCCTATGTTCGCTGCAGTTCAGCGGCGGCCGGCGGGATTGTGTCCCTGATCTGCCTTGCACCGAGCCGGCTGGGGGTGGGGTGGTAGGAATGTGGATCCTATCGCTGGACCGCCAGAGGCCGTTCACAGACTCAAGCCTTCGGGGCCCAGTCTGGCCGCTGCCCCTGGCCAGCCGGCGGGGTTGTGTCCCTGGTCCGCTTTGCTCCGAACTGGCTGGGGGTGGGGTGGGGTGTTAGGAGTGTGGATCCTAGCACCAAGCCGCTAGAGTCAGTTCACAGACTCAGGCCTGCGGGGCCCAGTAGGTTCCTATGTTCGCTGCAGTTCAGCGGCGGCCGGCGGGATTGTGTCCCTGATCTGAGATGCACCGAGCCGGCTGGGGGTGGGGTGGTAGGAATGTGGATCCTATCGCTGGACCGCCAGAGGCCGTTCACAGACTCAAGCCTGCGGGGCCCAGTCTGGCCGCCGCCCGTGGCCAGCCCGCGGGGTTGTGTCCCTGGTCCGCTTTGCTCCGAACTGGCTGGGGGTGGGGTGGGGTGTTAGGAGTGTGGATCCTAGCACCAAGCCGCTAGAGTCAGTTCACAGACTCAGGCCTGCGGGGCCCAGTAGGTTCCTATGTTCGCTGCAGTTCAGCGGCGGCCGGCGGGATTGTGTCCCTGATCTGCCTTGCACCGAGCCGGCTGGGGGTGGGGTGGTAGGAATGTGGATCCTATCGCTGGACCGCCAGAGGCCGTTCACAGACTCAAGCCTGCGGGGCCCAGTCTGGCCGCCGCCCGTGGCCGGCCGGCGGGGTTGTGTCCCTGGTCCGCTTTGCTCCGAACTGGCTGGGGGTGGGGTGGGGTGTTAGGAGTGTGGATCCTAGCACCAAGCCGCTAGAGTCAGTTCACAGATTCAGGCCTGCGGGGCCCAGTAGGTTCCTATGTTCGCTGCAGTTCAGCGGCGGCCGGCGGGATTGTGTCCCTGATCTGCGATGCACCGAGCCGGCTGGGGGTGGGGTGGTAGGAATGTGGATCCTATCGCTGGACCGCCAGAGGCCGTTCACAGACTCAAGCCTGCGGGGCCCAGTCTGGCCGCCGCCCGTGGCCAGCCCTCGGGGTTGTGTCCCTGGTCCGCTTTGCTCCGAACTGGCTGGGGGTGGGGTGGGGTGTTAGGAGTGTGGATCCTAGCACCAAGCCGCTAGAGTCAGTTCACAGATTCAGGCCTGCGGGGCCCAGTAGGTTCCTATGTTCGCTGCAGTTCAGCGGCGGCCGGCGGGATTGTGTCCCTGATCTGAGATGCACCGAGCCGGCTGGGGGTGGGGTGGTAGGAATGTGGATCCTATCGCTGGACCGCCAGAGGCCGTTCACAGACTCAAGCCTGCGGGGCCCAGTCTGGCCGCCGCCCGTGGCCAGCCCGCGGGGTTGTGTCCCTGGTCCGCTTTGCTCCGAACTGGCTGGGGGTGGGGTGGGGTGTTAGGAGTGTGGATCCTAGCACCAAGCCGCTAGAGTCAGTTCACAGACTCAGGCCTGCGGGGCCCAGTAGGTTCCTATGTTCGCTGCAGTTCAGCGGCGGCCGGCGGGATTGTGTCCCTGATCTGCCTTGCACCGAGCCGGCTGGGGGTGGGGTGGTAGGAATGTGGATCCTATCGCTGGACCGCCAGAGGCCGTTCACAGACTCAAGCCTGCGGGGCCCAGTCTGGCCGCCGCCCGTGGCCGGCCGGCGGGGTTGTGTCCCTGGTCCGCTTTGCTCCGAACTGGCTGGGGGTGGGGTGGGGTGTTAGGAGTGTGGATCCTAGCACCAAGCCGCTAGAGTCAGTTCACAGATTCAGGCCTGCGGGGCCCAGTAGGTTCCTATGTTCGCTGCAGTTCAGCGGCGGCCGGCGGGATTGTGTCCCTGATCCGCGTTGCGGAGATTCACTCACCTGGGACCAACTGACCCCTCCCACAGACTTACTAGTTATCGGCAGGTCTCCTTTCAGTGGAAAATTGTTAGAAGTTCCTCAGCATGTCCCATGCAAGTGTATTTATGTGTCTCTCTGATCCCGTTACTGCGGAGGTATAGAAAATGCTGCCTGCTCGCCAGCCGCCATGTTGGATCCCCTGAAGTTGCATATTCTGATTCCTCATCTATCAGAAGGAGAAATTTGTAAAGATTTGTTGGCACAGTTCATACAAAAGCATATAGGTTAGTAGCTGTCACGTGGTAACAACTTAAAAAGATATTAGCTGCATATTGTTATAGTACTCTATTCTACCAAGTTATTAGATTGGTTTTTGAAATACCTCATCACATTGCACTTAGTATGTAAAACTTGGTATTTATACATAGTTAAGTGTGCATATTATGTGTACAAAATTATGAAGTAGGAAACATCCATATTCAAAAAATTGAATCTTTTTATGAGTCTAAGTTTATAAACATTCAATTCTATTTTAACATGATATATGTGTGTTCCAGCAAAAAGGAAAAAAAAATGCTTATAGGGATGCTGTCCAGCATTTGAAAATAACTTCATTTATAGAGTAGATACTATTTTATGCTTATGAATCACGAGCATTTGTATGATCGTGAACCAGAGTAGCGTTTAACAAGCCGTAGCTCTTGGAGAGCAGGGACCATATGCTGTACACACTTTTGTTTTTGAATTGACCTATATGTAATAGGTCAATGGCTATAATGTTGAATGAAGAATTAAAAAGAGTTTTATTGTCCGACTTTCCTCTGTTTTTCTGTAAACTTGATTCTTTTTAACATTTTCTTTCCCCAGCCTCACACTGGCATGGGCCAATTCTTACAGCCCTGCAGGTTTTCCCAGTGTGCAGCAGTTATCCATTCTTGGACTCACATAACAGAGAAGCTGGCCAGTTGAATGGATTCAGTGTGGCTCCTTCTGCAAGTGCTTATCTTGTTCACTGGTTGCTTTGTAATTGTTATTACTTTGAAAAAGTGTTTCTTTTTCATCTGTACACTCAGATTATGTAGGAGATTTTTTTTTCCATTGAGCATATTCTTATCGGGATGTTTTTCTTCCATTTCACAAATAATGGTATTATTAGACATAGGATGAAGCTCTCTTGCTGTTGGTGCCAGAGGAAACAATACAATAGGCATGTGCAGTGGGGGGTTTGCCAGAGAGCAGCTATCTTGTTTTTCTTGCTTGCCTTTAATCAATGCTGGTATTCTCTTAAAACTTTCCTATCCATCCTTTGTGGGCGCTGTGAATTTCCTTCCTTTCTTCCTTTTCTTTCTGTGACAGTGTTTCTGTTTCTTTAATTTATCAAGGTGTCACACACAGCAGTCTTATTGTGTTGTGGCTAAAGACGTTTTCCATTTGCCAGAGAGTCTTCCTAGTGCTGGGTTTTCTTTCCTTTTGGACTTGGACATTGCTAGTTGTTTTGTTTTGGGCTTTTGAATGTGTTTTAGTTCCCAACTTTGTTTTTATTTTCCTTTTAAATGGATCAAGCCCTTCTCCAAAGCAGAAATAGTGTCTTCGTGTAATGGAATTCCCATATATGACAATCTGCTCTTTATTGTAACTTCAGACTATTGCAGCTTTCTTATATATAGGTGCCTGCAGAATGCTTTTCTCTTTGTTTTGTTTTCTCTTGTGTCTTTTAGACCTGAGAATTTGGCCAAGGAGCATGCTTTTGTGATCATAAACTACAAATCTCAGTTTTATCATTGTCCACTAAAAAAAAAAAAAAACAAAAAAAAAACCACTCATCTTTTTGTTACTTATTTTGTTATAAGGGAAATTGTTTTCCTAGAAGCCACAGGAAGCTTTAGGTAATGTGTTTCTTTGGCGTTTGGGAAAATAGCTAGAATAAAATTAAAGGGAACAAATGCCTTAGTAGTTTACATGTTCCGTTTGTTTTCTTTTAAGACTCAGTGATGACTTCTACAATTTTAAAAAGTTTTTTACAGAAAGAAATTTAGAGGTTACTAAAGTGATAAGGGATGGAAGTAACTTTTTGGTTTTATTTCCCATCAATAGCAGTCAGAAGCAGCCAGGGATATCTATATTATCTTTCTTCCAGATCTTTCCCCCTTCCCCTTTCTTCCTTCCTTCCTCCCTGCCTCCCTTCCTATCTTTCTTCCAACAGACTCTGCCTGTTTCATTCCTTCATTGGATATGATAGCCATTCTAATCATTATTGTTTGGAGCAATTATCTAGTGAGTTATTTATACATCAGGTGAGTACCAAAGAAAGCTTTTAGATAGAATGAGTAACTGGTTCTGTTTCACATCTGAGCTTAGATAAGCTTTGACACTGATTCAGCCCCAGCATCCTGCTTGAGACATAAGCTTGGTGAAGCCTAATTAATCCTGTTGGCTTTTGTGAGCGTGCCAGATCAAAACCCAGTAAGACACTAAGAAATATGAAACAAATTTGTGGGTTGGTTACTTAACATGTTGATTGGTTATTCCTCTTGTTTCCATGTTTTCTTTTTAAAAGAAATGAACCCTGAAAATAGGACTAGTTTGACCCTAAGGATGGTGATCCTACTTTAATCTAGTTTACCATTGAACTCACGTGTATTTTTCTCAGATGGTCAACCTTTGTGCCTCTATTTCCTCTTTTCTCTAATGAGGGCATTGGTGTCAGAGATGTCCTTGAGCCCTCACTAAGATGACCAGGAAGGAGTATCACACTATCTTCCGCTGGCCCATCAGAGGACTCAATATCCCTGCCTATTACAACATATCTATAGTGGTCTTAGCCAGCATACCCTGAAGGCAGTCTGTGGAACATAAATTGGCTTTACTATAAAGATCTGTGCTTTAGTAAATGGAAACCTGCCCAAACTCAAGAAACAGATTTCGCAAAGTGATCTAATCCTTCCTCCATAAAAACAAAGTGGTGATAGCTATTAAGATTCCCACAAAAATTGTTTGCCACAGACCAGAAACTGATATCTAACTGTATTTCAAAACAGAAGACTCAGAGGAAAGGAGGAAATTTCAGAGGAAGATCTTCAAGGCCAAAGCAACTGACTAAATCTTGTAGAAGAAAAACTGTTTTGAGTATTGAGATCAGTAATTATTAAAGTCCTGAAAAATAAAAATAAAAAAAATAGGAGTTTACCACATTGATAATGGAGCATCAAAGAAGTGGTAAATTTGCAAAGATCCCCAAGGGCAGCCAGTCTAGTATTAGAACAAAGTTGTAAAGATTTGAAAAATAGAAAAACATTTGATTTGATCTGTATTGCAAATGCCTGTTTATTTCTCTACTCACAGTCTTTTCAAGGGAGTACCTGGCTCACTGATACATGTTCTGTTACTGATGTGAGAAGATAATCATAAGGGTGAGCACTTTTGTGAAGCTTGTCAGTGGCAGCCACTGGTACATGTGCTTTGTAATAATCACTTATTTAATCTCACAACATCCTTAGAAACTGGGAAAACATAGAGGCTCAGTGTATGGGTGTGGAGAGGCAGTTACATTAAAAAAAAAAATCAGTCCTCAAATCATGGTGGGCTAGAACAAGGGTGTATTTCTTGACCCAGTAGATGTCTGGGTGGGCTTCTTCAGGGCCCAGGCCAGCCTTCTTGAATGTTGCTGATGCTAATGAGAAACGAGAACATGGCACACCTTGTCCTGGCTCTCAGAGTCTCTGCCCAGACGTTCCAGGTTTCTTCTACTTATATTCCATTGACCAAAACAAGTCATAGGTCAAGCCTGGGTTCAGTGGGGTGGGAAAGCAAAACCTTCCCCCACCTGGCAGCAGTGTGTGTTTGTAAACATCTGAACAATCTAACTCAGAGGGGGCCAGTGACCTTCTCAAGGTCAATGAGCTGGGAAGGGAAGGGCTGGGATTGTGTTAGCTAGAACTCTCTTCTGCCTTTTCAATGGTCTGATTCCCAATGGAATTAAAATGGGTTTTAAGAGCTTCCAGTGAAATTCATTTAGACTTTTTACTGTCTGTATTGTTGAACAATCATATGCAATGTAAAAATAATAACCCCAACTAAAATCACATTGACATCATAGCTTTTGGTTAAGAATGAGGACTTTGGAGCCAAGGGTGCCAATGTCTCAATTGTGACATCATCTTTTACTAGCTTTGGGACTCTGGGGATGATACTTATCTCTCTACCTTGTGTTCATTATCTGTAAAATGGGGATAATTATAGTGCCTACCTCAAGGTTGAAGTAAGGATTAAATGAACCAACAACTAATTATAGTACTAGGAATATAACCACTGTGTGAGAATTCATTATTGTTTTGATTATTCTTCTCTGTCTTAAATGTAAACAAATTGTATTCAAAGATTTTTCAAGCCATCGTCTGCCTCCAGGAAAGAAGGGTGTCTGTCATCCTTTAGAAAGTAGATTTTGTTGGCTTTTTGTTTGGATCCACTCATTACTTGCCTTTTCTCTGTCCTTTTAAAAGACAAAAAGAGACCTTTATTTCTTTATTTCTCTCTCTCTCACAAATGGTGTCAGCAAAACAGATGATAATTATAAATGCTTAGACTTATTTATGTATAAACAGAAAGTTTATAATAACCTGTCTTGACAGGATTATTTTTCCTTCCTGGTTGTTGTGCTGTTATTATTTTGCCAAAACATCTGCTGATGTGTGCACACCAGTTGCTCTCCTGTTTTCTAAAATATGTTGGTTTTTTTTCACCATTGAGAGTGTCCTCAATGGTTATGTATCTTAGGAACTATTTCCTTTCCCCTCAGAATTTTGCCTGTTATGATATATAAAGGTTAAACCTTTTTAATTCAGAAATCCGAAATGTAAAATCTTTCAAAATTTTGAGTCTAGCAGAGCTTGGATTTTTGGATTGAGGCTGCTCAACTAGTAAAGTCTATGTAAATATTCTGTGATCTGAAAAACTCATAAATCTGGAGGCTGAGGCTGTGGCTCAGTGATAGAGCACTGGGTTTGATTCTCAGTACCACACATAAATAAATGAATAAAATAAAGGTCCATCAACAACTAAAAAAAAAAATCAACCTAATAAATCTTAAAGACCACTGATCCTCCAAACCAAGCATTTTGGAAATCATTATTAAATTATTTCATAGACTGATATCTGTTCATTTCTCATCTCTTAGATCTTAAACCCTGTGTTTTTCTTCTTAGTTTCTTTTGCCCTTTAGAATTTTTGACATTGGTCAGGCATAGCGGCACATGCCTATAATCCCAGTGACTCAGGAGGCTGAGGAAGGAGGATTATAGTTTCAAGGCCAACCTCAGAAATTTAGCAGGAGGCCCTAAGCAACTTAGTGAGACCCTGCCTCAAAATTAAAAAATGGTCTGGGGATGTGGGTCAGTGGTTGAGCATCACTGGGTTCAATCCTCAATGCCAAAAAAGAAAAAAATATATATGTGTGTGTGTGTGTGTGTGTGTGTGTGTGTGTGTGTGTTTGTGTGTTTGTGTGTATTCTCAATATTGACTGTTTTTTGGTGTGTATTTCTCTGCTTCTCTGATATACATCAGCTCAAATATTAATTGAATATGATGCATATTTGGCCATGATTCTTTACATTATTTAAAAAGAAGACAAGGAAGTATGACTTTCTCTTTTATTCTTTGGTCTTTTAAAAGTTTCTATGTCTTTTGGAATTCTTCTTTTGGTACTTGGAACAGTCTTGCTGCACTGGTGGGAAAGACAGGAACACCAGGGGAAGCTTCTGATGTGAGTGTATCCTGAGAGGCTACCCTCTGGCACTGCTTCACATACTGTTAGGAACCTGTGCAGAGTCTCTTGGTTGATCACCTTTCTGTGAGCATGCTCAGTATAAGCTAAGTGTGCTCACAGTGGAGGCATCAAGACCATTAACAGAAAGCAGCATGCAGATCAAATGCCAATTAAGTGTTCTGGAAGGAAGAATGAGGAATGAGCTCAGTATAACTTTGTAAGTCACAACAACAGTGGAGACAGTGGAGGGGGTCAAGATGGTATGAAGAAAGCAAGATAAATCCTCAATCCTATTTAAATATTTTAACAGGAAATTCCTAGTGGAGCTAATCCAATAGAAATGATTATAAAAATTGAGTTAAAACATTTTAGATGTTCATTTTTTGCTACAGGTTCATGTAAGGATGAAAAAATATACAAAAAATTTTTCCAAATAAAGGGAATTATGAAAATACAAATCAAATTAAAAACCCATCTGGTGGACTCTTACAATTATTTCTTCCTCTAGAACAGTCCTGATGCATAAGGGATAGGAGAATGTCTACCACACTCCTGCTTGACCAAAGCTGTTTAATCCAATATGTGCACTGTGCTCAAACTATGTCAAACATGATCTCACTCTCTAAATGTATGATTTGGAAGTGATGGTAAAAGAAAACAGCAGTCCTTAGGACTCAGCCTAGAACATCATAGACACATCTAGAAAGGAAGCATAAAATTCTTGTTGCAGAAGTCCCCAGAGGTGACCTGGTTCCTGTCTTTCCTAGGATTTTGGTGGTTTAATTCCTTCTGAAACATTTTAACACATTCAATATAATGCCTCATCTTTCCTACTCTAGCCATGGCATATTTCTGGTACTTGGAAACCAGGAGAAATCCAACTCACACAGTCCATAGAGAAAAATTAGAAAAGAAGAATATAACCAGTACATAAGCTTAATGGTGAAAATTATTTTGAAATGAAAATGAGCTTGGTTGTGATAAGTTATAGACTAATAAAAATCAAGTGGCAGATGACTCAACTATCAGAAATTACTATAAATACTGTAGACAAGGCTATTAAGTTGATTGGTGTGTGTGTGTGTGTGTGTGTGTGTGTGTGTGTGTATATATACACTAAATCAGTAAATTTAGTGTGTTCCTGAGGGTTAAATGACTCAGTTGGTAGAGATCTAAGTTGATGAGGACCTGGCATGGGAACCCTCTCTGTATAGTCCAGTTCCAAGGTCACCTAACTCCTCACTGCCCACAAGTGACCAACATATACCCCTGGAGTAGGGCACCCAGAGAATGTGTATATGCATTTGTAAATCTTAGCTACTCCAGAAAACAAATTGAGCATTCTTTCAATAAGCTTATCATATCTTATGCTGGACATCATGGTAGACTTAGTAGGAAGAGTATGATAATGAAAGTACTAAAATTGTCCCTGTCCAACATCATGTGTATTTGTGGAGGTTTAGCTGTGAAGTGTGTCATTTTAATCATTTTATATAATTGTCTTTTATTCTCTTGAGAAATGGCATTTAAAAGAAGTGAGTTCCTTAGATGAAACAAGCAAAAAAGAGCTTTGTAGTAAATAGTTCATGATCCTATTGTTGTGAAGTTCCCTTTTGGCCAGTTTGTCTGTAAAGACTTCCTTGATTTTGTGGACAGAATTTAACACTTCCTTTGCTGCACATATAATGCATTTTGTTTGGGACTCACTTCTGTTGTCTCAAGTTATATGGATGCATATATGAGGACAAGTGAAATTCCCTAATCTAAAATGTCTTGGTCCAAGAACTGTTTCAGATACTGGAATTTTCCAGATTTTGGAGTATGTGCATGGACTAATGATTGAGAGTCTATAATCTGAACTGTATCATGGTGCTCACAATGTTCTAGGTTATGGGTTATTTGGACTATGGTTGTTCAGCCTCTATATAGATGGGTTATATATAGACATACATAGTTCATAGATATCTTCAGATATATTTTATCATGAAATCTATTTGCTAGGGCCACCATAACAAAGTACCCAAATGAGGTTAGTTTAAACAAAAATTTATTGTCTCGAAGTTCCAGAGGTCAGAAGACCACAATCATGGTGTCAGCCAGATTAGTCCTTCTGAGGGCTTTGAGACTGTCCTATGCCTCCTGCCTTGCCGCTGGTGTCTTGCCGTTGATCTCTGCTGTTCATTGACTAAAAGCATCACTCTATTCTCTGTTTTTATCCTTTCATGAGGTTCCACCTTTTTGTCAATCTTTTAATTAACTTTTCCCTTTTTATAAGAACTCCAGTCATATAGGATTAGGACCTACCCTAGTACCCTCATTTAACTTGATCACATTAGGAAAGATTCTCTATCTCCAGATAAGGTCACAGTATGAGATACTAGAGGTTAGGACTTCAACACTTGAATTTGAGGGGGAGGTACACTTAAGCCCATAACACTTGAGTACAGACCGATATATTATTATGTATATTCTGGGATAGAATGCTCCCTGGTGTACAATTGAGCCTTACCTACCCAGGTGTCTTCCACAGAGCCAAGCAAATTGCCTCCAACATAGTAGGTGGCATAAAGTTTGTAGAATGAATTGTTGGCATTTATAACCTGTCATAAAAGTTGCTGTTTTGTTGCCTAGAATTCACTCTGGGGTGTTTGGATCATTGTACAAAGTACAGAAGTTTTAGTTTAAAAACTGAGCTGTTTTTCCACCAGGGCTTCCTTCAATGTATCTTTCAACTTTTTTTCTTTTGAGACTCATCCTCCTCCTTTTTCTGAGTCTAGACAGATGGCTTGAGTCTCTCCAAAGACACTGTCTTGGGACCTTCAACCAAATAGAGACAGAATGAAATTTCAGGGCCATTGATAATTGAGAGCCATGGAAAACTAAATTAGTTGTCACATAAGGGCTATTTTCACATGTTAGGAGATGGTTAGTGTGTGCTTTCTTTTCTGTAAGAATTTCCTTTTCATATTAAGCTACATATTGCCCATCAGTTTTGCATGTTACCAAAACTGATGGAAGGAAATTGAACATTATAGAACTGAATTTTGTTGATAATGTTTTTCTTAATTGCCAGCCTTAATACAGACCTAAATATCTTTTTGTCAAAGTTGAAAGAATAAAAGAAAAAATATAGGGATGCATAAAAATTAGGGAATTCCACATTTCTTTTAAATGTGGAAATAAAAACCTAGCTTTTTCAAGAGCGAAAATTAAGATTGAGAAATTAAATGTTATTCAATGACTCATAAAAGTATATATCTCCAAGAAATCTTTTTTGAAGTCTTTGAACTAATTTTCTGCTTTAGAAGTTACTGCAAAAATTAAGGCTAACAATTGAAGTTAGGGGAGTTTTTTCTCTTATATGGATTTTAGAGACATGTTATGTAGGACAGCTTTGGTATTTCATTTTGTTCCAAAGAGAGGTGGAGGAGAAAGTGAGTTGCTTTATTTCAAATCCAGATTCTTTTGACTTTATCAAAAATATAGGGATGACAGCACATATTATTCTAGTGAAAGCTAGCAGTTGTAAGTGTAAAAGAAGAAAAAGAAAACTCAAGACAAGTTCATTTCTCATTTCTTTATTGATGTTTATAATTTACTACCAGGAGTACATGGAATGTCTAAAATATACAAAATGCTTCATTTATAACTGTAGTAGCAGGATTCACAACTGATTTTTGTGATCTTCACATTTTATTAAGCTCTGGGTCAAGGGACTAACTTCTGATATCAAATAAGCATGAAGGCAGCTTGTAATCTTGCCTTAAGTCTGTGAGACTGGTTTTGCTCTGAAGCCTGGTCTTTCATTTACTGAGGATGTGTTCATGCTCAAGACACACAAAGATCTTAAAGTCCTCAGCCTTTATGGGTTTAAGAGCCTGGTAGGGGAGAAAAACAGGTAAGCAGTCAACTGCAACATAGTGGGTTGTCTGAATAATTGTATGAATGAATCAATAAATGAGCATGTGGGTGTCATTTGAGGCACTCTTCTTGAGAGTAGAGGAACAATTTTGAGAATACATATATGGGGTAAAGATTTAGCAAGTTCCCCCCCCCCCCCAAAGGCAGGCAGCTAAACAGAGCTTCTGTTTGCTTTTGCTTTTCTAACTACCATTGTATTCTAACACACCAAATTCTTTAAAAAGTCTCTTGATTTTTTGGGGGGTGGGGTGGGGAGGAGTATTCCTTAACCAAACTAACACAATGTGATTGAACAACCATTCTCCCCCAAAGTCAATGGGATGTGTGTGACAACTGTTCTGAGTTTCCTGCAGAATGACTTTTTTTTTAGTTGTTTATGCACAAAACTGTGCAAAGATCAAAAAATAGAATGCACTCTCAACTTACTGATTTTATGCATTAGGTATGCTAATAGACTCCCTGGAAGCATGAAATGAAAGAGTGATTTTTGGTGATTTAAAGTTGTGGGGCAATTAAGGATTAGAAGAAGTTTCTTTCATTACTCTGTGGCTCTCAAAGTTTATATAAAATCTGCTCTTGCACTGAGTATCTGAGAGGATGAGTAATTAAATGATGTTCTTTGGAAAGGCTAATTAATTTAGCCATGACTCAGGGACTGCTGCCACCGGTCTTCCCATCTGCCTACGCGACAGGTGCACCTGGCCCTCGGCATTGTCATGGTCCCTGCAGCGGATGACTCCCCAGGATGCCTGTGTGTGTGAAGAGAATGATCCTGGGCCTCCTCCAGGGAGTGAACCTGTTCTTCCCACACACGTACCAGATCGCCACCGGGCTCTCATTCTTGGGGCGCACTAGAAATGGGAAAGGCTGATGATTAATTGAAACTTTTCTCCAGGATGTTAGTGTATGAGTCTCTGCCCCAAGGCATAAATGGGAGCAATCTATCTAATTCCCTTCTAGGCATTTGGTGGTATCTTAATGGGAAAAAATAGGAAGGGATCTTAATAAAAAAAAAAACCTTGCTTCTGAGTTTAATTTGTACGTTTCTCTGTGAAGACTATTATTATTGGAGTTCAGTGCCTTATTCAAAAATTATATTAGTGTTTTTCTCATCAGTTCACATGAAATTGGCCCCAAACATGTTACATCCTTGAAGATCCCAGTCATTTCTTCAGTTATTTGTGATTGTGTCCCTAGCAGTATAGGCAGTGCTAGTATAGCATGGTAGATACAGAGGTCCAAGTTCTAACAAATAGGATTTGAATTAAATGTATATTCATTGGGCTGGGGATATAGCTCAACTAGTACAGTGCTTGCCTAGCACCCATAAGGCCCTGGGTTCAATCCCCAGCACCACCAAAAATTAATAAATAAATAAATGAATATGTACTCATGCCATTCTACAAATTTGGAAAAAAAAGAGTGGTGATATTTTAACTTTTCAGCAATGGATTGATAGGCATGTTTTCCAGTCTACATGTGCAGCTTCATTTTCCCCATGGAAGACAGATATTTATTTTTCTTAATATTAATTATTTATTTGTTCTAATTTGTTATAAATGACAGCAAAATGCATTTCAATTCATAGTACACATATGGAGCTCAATTTTTCATTTCTCTGTTTGTACCCAATATTTAAATTATGGAAACAACCTAGATGCCCTTCAATAGATGAATAAAGAAACTGTGGTATATATACATAATGAATATTACTCAGCATTAAAAGAGAATAAAATCATGGCATTTGCAGGTAAATAGATGGTGTTGGATAATATAATGCTAAGTAAAAAGAGGTAGTTTTACACATTAATAATATTCAAACTGTGGCTTGGAGGCCTCCTGGAGACCTATGACCTTTCAGTAGATCTATAATGTCAAAATTATTTTTATAAGAATACTAAGATGTTATTTGCCTTTTGAACTCTCATTCTCTCAAAAGCCTACAGTGGCTATCTCACATGTGACATGGGAGCATATTGACTATAGAAGCATATGAGAGATTCCAGATATCTCATTTTTGTTAGCCAAATGTTTGTGAAAGTATAAAACAGTGCCACCCATTTTACTGTAGTTTGTTTAGAAATCTGTAGTCCTATTTCTTAATTATATGTGTGTGTTAACCTGTAATAGAACTACTATTGTTATGTGAAGTGAATTAATACATATTTTTGAAGCTTCAGTTTGAATTGTGAATATAGGAAAGCTTGATACATAATACTTATTTTAAGAACAAAAGTTCTTTGGGATCTTCAGTGAATTTTTTTTTTTTTTTTTTTGCAGAGCATAAAAGTGGTACTGAATCCAAAAAGTTTGAGAAGCATTGTTGTATATTATGAAGTTTATGTTAATTCTGGCCTCATGATATTGTTTGAGGTTAAATATTTCATGTAACTTATTTAGCCTAGTGCCTAACATTGCAACTACTCAATGCCAGCTCTTATGATTCTCTTTATAATTGGAAAAGTTGGGTGAATGTCTCTCAAAGAAGTAACCTGGAATAAAATACTGTGGCACATTTGGAGTTGAACATGAACTCAACAACATTGTATTCAAAAGACCTAAGAAATTAGAGAATAACATAAAATATGTAATAGAGATCGTTATAATGAAAATATTTATGAGAACAACCAATTTTATATTATTTGTTGCTGAAAAGTATGAACTTGAAAACAAAAACTTTTAGAAATAGCTGAATATATCTTTCTATAAAAATATATCTTTCTATTAAAAGAACTTTAATTTCAATCTTTTGGTCAAAATGGTCACTTAACATTTATTTTTAAATGCAGCTGTGAGTATGAAGGACCTGTGTCTATGTGCTTATAACATCCACATGCTGTCTATGGGCCTTGACCTCTCTGAATTGGCAGCTGTCATACGCTTCTTGAGCCTTCATCAGGCTTAGAATAAATGCACACTAGTGTTTTCTGAATGGATTAGAATTTTCATTATAATTGGATTATATACTTTCATTTGCTGAAATATTCTAAGTAAATTAAAATAGAAATAGATGTGCATATTAGATGACACAGATATTACTAAATTTTAGATTTTGAAAATAGAAACTTGAAGTAAAACTAACATGAGCTTAGATTTTTAGGGGGAAGGGAGAGTATTATTATAGGATTCTTTAATACTATAATATCTTTTACCACAGTGAAGGAAACTCACTTTAAATTTGCAAGATACATTCTATATATATATATATATATATATATATATATATATATATATATATATATATATATATATAAACACACACTTACGTGTTATACTCTGTTTTTCTAGAAAATTCAAGCAGAGTTCATACCCATTGCCTGACCTGGCACGTTAATAAAAACACAGAGTTCATAACACATTAATTGCTTGTTTTCTGTGAGGTACAGTTGTCTCTTCAGATTATCACCTTGCCTTTGGCATCCTGTAGAGCAGTTTGGGGCAATGAGACTTAACATGAATAGAGTTCTTCATATTTCCACTAGGTGCCCTAACTGCTCTGCAGGGCATTCCCACAGGGGTACCATCTGCCTGGGGAGAGCAGAGTGCATGGCAGCTCCGCTGTCTCCATTTAGCATGACTGGGGATCCTAGGCTGCATGTGGAGTGACCAGAGAACTTCGATCTGTCTCTAGACAGGCTGGCCTTTTACTCTCATGCAACAGATGGCTCTGTAGCACCCTGCAGTCTACGGTCTCCACACATTGCAAGATGAATATATCCCCCCTTGTGAGACCTTGTCCTTGGGGAATATTTTCCAACCACGCATGCCTTGCAGGTATTTTCTGGATTTGAAAATATGCCAATATCCTCTTGGATTCTTGCAGATGTGTCTGTGGTATTCTGAATATCTATGTTTCATGTCAAAAAACAATTGTTATATTTTTAGTTGAGAAAGTCTAGAGTTATAGTGAAGGAATTAGAAGCCTGTTGATAAAACTGAGACTGATTCTCCATTTGGGTATAAATTAGATGAGAAGAGGGACTCTGTTTCATTTTTCTCAGAAAGAAAAATAATTCTTTTTGCCTTTAACTGAAGGAAGTAAATGTTGTGGCCTCTTTTATTGCATATATATTTATTATATTCTTCTTTATCCATATTCTGTAAATAAGAATCCACAGCTTTTGATAAAATATCCCTGGGCATTTGTTTTGTAATCACAAAGTCAATACCCACTTCCTAACGAGCTACTGGCTTTGCCACAGACACAAAATAGTAATGCACAATTGTTCCCAGCAGATGAACTGGCACAAGGGCCTTCGTTTATGTGAGTGTATTTAATTTGCTTTGGGTAGCTTGCAAGTCAAGTATTCTTTATATTTTTACACAAAGCTGTTTGTAAGAACTTTCAATTTGCATGAAAAAGATGCTAGTCCCAATTGGTTTCACACATATTGGGACCATGGAGGTTTAAAGATAGGGTTTGCCAGGGACTAAACCCAAAGGCAGATGAGATTACCATAAAAAAAAAGAAAAGCTATTTATTTTTGATAGTTTAAGTTGATAATTTGATCCCAGACATGTTAACCTCTAGAAATCCTGAGTATTTTATTATTGATGCTTTCTCCTATTTGGCAGCTTATCACTTTCTTAATTTTAAAAGAATAACAACTTTTTTTCATATAGAAATGAAATGGAAGTACTACTAAAAACCAATATGAAATGCACACTTGGAAGACTAAGGACCTGAAATATCTAGAATATAAAAATTATTGAACCTTAAAGAATCCTTTATATTGTTTTTTCTCTCTAAAACCCTCTTTTTTAAAGGGAATGTCATTCAGAAGCTGCATTTATAAAACAGCAGAGTTGGAGTGTTCTTGCTGGGGGGGGGGGGACTGAGCTTCCCGGGCTGTGCCTACTTACCCCATAAGGACCTTGAACTATTGGAACCATGAAGGTCCCTACTCCATGACATTGTATGTTGTATTTCTGCATAAATGATTTAAAACAAGTATAGAGCATAGTCCCAAAGAGACATTTGCATTTACTCTTCTTGCAAATTCTTCCCCTTCAACACCTAGCTACTCTGAGTTGTGGTAGCTCTGAATTGTCTACACTGGAACCATTATTCTTACTTTTTGATGAGGAGGGCTGGGGAGCAGGTTTGGGGTTAGGGTTGTTTTCCTGTGATCCAGGTTACTCTGAAACTTCCCCTATTTCTTTCACCCTGTGTCTCTGTGTGCTTAGGTGAAAACTGAAGTTGGTGCTTCTAGTTTCTACATAATTGACTGTTTCACCAAATCACATAGCTAATGTGCATCCATTTAGAGATTGGCCCTGTCATAGCAGTTCATTCACTCTTCATTGAATGCCTGAAAATATAATATGTGGGCAGTCCACAAAATTTCTTGATATATTACCACTGTCCTTTTAAAATGCTATGTGATTGTTGAAACCATTGAAGTTTTCCTTCAAATTGAATTTAATAAGATTACATAAATGTCTGTACAGTGTGACAACCTCTAATGGTTGTTATGAAGGCCACCTCTTTTAGACATAAAAGAGTGATGTTCCTAACCTTTTTACAGAATTAAGACTCTCATTTAGTAGGATGATGGTGATAAGATAGACTCTTGGTCTGTTCCTAGAAGTGTCTCTTTTATGTTAAACCACTCTTGTGAAAAATTAACATGCTATTAGCATATATATTAAAGCACCCTCTGAGGATTCAGCAATCAAGAATGATGACTTAAGGCAATTTTCCAGAACATTCCTCCATTCCTGATTATGTATCTGTCTTTTAGTTGATGTTCTCAAAGTGTGGCCCTGGGACCCTGAGTGTCCCCAAGACCCTTTGAATGGATCTACAAGGTCAAACTATTTTTATAGTAACTCTAAAGTGATATTGCCTTGTTCATTCACCTTCTTACATGTGTGGCACTTTCTAAAGCAGCTACTTACAAAATTCTAAAGCAGTGTTATTCTTGGGAAATTTATTTTGCTTTGGAATATAGGATTTTCACCCCCTACCTTAAAGCTGTTTGTTTATATTAGTATGGGCTTGTTTATTTTTTGTAATTAATATTTTAGAGAATTATCAGTTTTCACTTTTGTGTGGTCCATATCAGACGATATAATCCATATGAACAAAAGCTTTTGACACAGATATTGGAATACTGCTCTACATGTTCCTTATTCAGGGTCTTATGTAGGGATTTACTTTGTTGAGACTTACTTGACTACTTACCTGGTGGTCTATGAACGGTCTGCTTTTTGTAACTTCAGACTATATTTTAAAAGGCTTTTGTCCCACTCCACTGGAAGGTGGGAATCATTGTGTGTGGGCATGGACCTGGGAACTGTGCCATGTAAGTGAAAAGTAGTCATAGAATCTAATACCAGGTAGGCTGGTATTAGATTCTGTGACTAATGTATCATTTAGCCAGTCACAGGTTGTTATTTTGTGATATTAACTTCACCGCAACTGACAGGAACATGGACATGTTCACTATGTTCAGATTTCTTAATTTTTAAGTGCACTTAACTGTGTACGTATGCTTTTCTTATTTTTGTGTATATTTCTTGCCCTCCTATTTCTATATCGATTGGTTTTAGAAAGTTATATTGTCTTCCTATCATGAAAGGTCAGGATTTAGTGTTCCAATGCCTCTTATCTTTCCACATTTCCCCTTCTCTCCAATTTTTTTCATTAGATGATTAATTAATTTACTGCATTATGCACATCAAGTAATGTGAATGCCACTTATGGACATGTCTAAGTTCTAGCATTGCAAATCTCGAGTAACGCTAATTTTTCCTAAAATAAATATTTGCTACTACCTGAGTTGGCCTAGGTTTCTGTGTTTTGATATCTGATTCTTAACCAGTTCTGCATTAAAACTCAAACTCTTGGGACTAGAGACTTGGCTCAGGGGTAGACTACTTGTGAAGCATGTTTTGCATATACAAGGACCAGGTTCAACCCCCAGCACAACTTATTTATCAAGGATTTCACCTGAAATCTTTTGAACACTGTCAATATGTGAAACTATTTGAGTGATGTTTCATCCCTCAGTCTGCCCTCTGCACAGGATCAGTTCCATGCTAAACACAGAGGAAATAAGTCAGTAAATAAATAAGTAAATAAAATAAAACTCAAACTCTTCTCAATGTTTACAAGCACATAGGTAGTTTTTTTTTTTTTTTTAATTCATCTTTGCTTCTTTTCATGGAGTCATTCTTCTGAGCTTTCCATCCTCTTGCTGAAGTCAGGTTGGGTGATTCTCTGAATTCCTACATAGGGACTTCTTTTTATTTTTTTTTATTTTTTATTTTTTAATTTTTTTTAAATTTTATTTTGTTTTTATTGGTTGTTCAAAACATTACATAGTTCTTGATATATCATATTTCACACTTTGATTCAAGTGGGTTATGAACTCCCATTTTTACCCTTATACAGATTGCAGAATCACATCAGTTACACTTCCATTGATTTACATATTGCCATACTCATGTCTGTTGTATTCTGCTGCCTTTCCTAGAGTAACTAAGAACAGAGTAGGGAAGAAGAGCATGAGAAGAAGACTAACATTAAACAGGGATGAGAGGTGGGAGGGAAAGGGAGAGAGAAGGGAAATTGCATGGAAATGGAAGCAGACCCTCAGGGTTATACAAAATTGCATACAAGAGGAAATGAGGGGAAAGGGAAAAATAATACAAGGGGGAGAAATGAATTACAGTAGAGGGGGTAGAGAGAGAAGAGGGGAGGGGAGGGGAGGGGGATAGTAGAGGGACTTCTTTTTAAATACAACAACAACAAAGACAATAAAAGTGGATTCCTTTTTCTCCTCTTCTGTGTGGGATTCCTTTTTTCCTATAGTCATATCTTACTCTTTATTTGCTTTGGCAGAGTAAAAGAATGTATAGATGTGGGTGGTGCACATTTTGAAACTGTAGACATATCAAGTCCACTACTTCATGTATGTGGTATTATTTCTATTTATTCGTCTTTTTTCAGTGTTCTTAACAGTGTTCTGTAGTTTACAATATGGCAGTCTGGGAAGTGTTGGTAAGTGTATTTTCTAGGTATTTTGTTTTTCACAATAATAGATGCTTCTAAAATTTTATTTTTCAATTGATTGGTGCTAAAATAGAAAAATATAGTTTTTAAAAATAATTCTGTGACTTTACTAAACTCACATATCAGTTGTATAATTATTTTAAAAATCACTTAAATATTTTATATAGGAAATTGTCATGTGTTCATAGAGCAGTTTTACCTCTTACATTTTGATATTCATGTCTTTTTTCTTGTCTTATCAGATGGGATAGAAATTCTGTGTATATTTTCAGAAGCAGAACACATATGCTTTTAGGCACGTGCTCATGTTTGTGATAACTCCATGTATTTTGATTAGCAGTAGATTATTCCTTCTCAGTGCTTTATACTGTTCCCTTGTATGACTGACTGTGCTATTTATTTATCTACTTTGATGTTAATAGGTGTATGCATTTACAGGTTAAGGCTGTTACAAGCAGTGTTTCCATGAGCATTCTGTCTGTGGCTTTGAGTGAACATGTATTTGTATTTCTACTGGCTTTGCATTCCAAAGTAGACTTGCTGTGCCATTCACTATGAGTGTATTCTCTTAAAATACTTACAAAATGTTTTATCATTACTATTCTTCTATTGCATTTTTAATGATTTCCCAGGAAAGAGGAGATGAATGCGTGAGTTTAATTTTCATATCAAATTAAACATTAGGCGTATGCATCCCTTTCAACTTCTGCTCCTTGTATTTGTCCTTTAAACTACTCATCAGGACTTGAGTCAGAACACACATGAACTCTACTTTGTTTGTAACCAGAAGGGGATTATGACTTTCATTTCTTTATTCTTCTCTTGTCTAGTTTATTGCCCTTTCTCACGGGGTCAAGGAACCCACAGGTCTTGCCCAGGATCCCAAACTTGTATCTCAGGAACATCTCCTGTTTCTTGTTTCCTTTGGTCAAGTTCCTACTGGAAGCTTGCTTGGCCTTTACACAACTAAGGCACATGCTCTTTTGGCAGTCGGAGGCATTTCAAAGACCAAGGCAATTAGGACTGAAGAAATCCTTTCACTCCTCTGGGACTCTAGCAGCCTCCTCTGTGTTTTGCATGGAACTGATCCTGTGCAGAGGGCAGACTGAGGGATGAAATATCACTCAAATAGTTTCACATATTGACAGTGTTCAAAGGATTTCAGGAGAAATCCTTGATAAAACTAAGATTTGGGGATTTCCAGAAGAAGCCGCCTCTAATTTAACCACTATTTAAGAAGAAACCCCCCGCCCCAATTCAGGTATCTGAACTCAGAATTTCAATTATAAGGAATATAAAATGAACCCCACTGTTAAACTGAGAATATTAAAATTAATTGATTTTTAAGTCTACATTTTTCTTGTTTCCTAGACCCTGAAGAATGATTTATTTAGGCTTTTAAGTAAGGAAATCTAAACCTTTATCCTAAAACTACTACATGACAGTTAGGGCTTCAGGTTTTTTTTGATAGCCTCTCTTACCCTCAGTTTACTCTTTTATAAAACGGGGCTAATGGAATGTAGGTTAGTTATCAGGCTCCTATGAGATCAGGTAAAATGCCCAGCATAGAGAGTGTTACATAGCAAGCCTCTGTAACAGATGGTTTCCTATTATTATTTTAAGAACAGTGTGAAGTTATGTTTTCTTTGCTTTTTAAAATGTGATATTGGTGTAGAGCAACAAAACAAAGATGATTAAAAACATATCAGCAAAGTTGACACAGGAAGAACAATTGAAGAATTTCAGCCTTGGGAAATGTATGTATAAAGGATATATGCTAATGAACTTAAAGCAAAGCTTTTATTCAGTATTCAGCCTTAATATGGTTATTACAAATCTAAGGCAAAAAAAAAAAAAAACTCTCTCTTATAACACTGGATGAAAGTAAAGCACTAATGACCAATTGCTTTAAATATTTATAGAAAGTATCATGGAGGATGTAAGGGACAGGAAGGAGGGAGTTCCTCTGGGGATCTCCAAGGAATGCTTCACAGCCACTCTGGAATCGCCTCTACCCTGGGAATGGTCAACTCATTTTGTACTGTTGTTTCTCCAGGGAGAAGTTGGCTGTGGCCCGACTACAGAGAGAAGTTGCCCAGAGAACAAGTGAGGAGGCCATGGTGAGTCCTGACTGGTCTGAACCTCCTGTTCAGAGGTCTCTGGCTTCAAGGTCATTTTGTCCTTTTAAAGATACTAAGCAAAATATTTGTTGCAGCAAACTTAATGAGTCTTTGGTAAATGATACATTTATAGTGCAGTTTAGGCTGCTCTATCATTTGCAGAGAAAAAGAGATTAATTGACGGGAAAACTACTTGGGCTTTGAAAAAAAAATGTTCAAATATTCAAAGGCTTGTAATGCTTTATTTTGAAAAGCTCCACTGGCTGCCCAGGCTTCCAGCTGTGAGCACAAGGTCCATAAATGAGTAATCTTAGATTTTCAGATAAGGGTGTTTAACATAATTCAACCCTCTTAATTCTCTGACCTTAAATAACTGAAAAAAGTACCAAGATGCTTGCTAATGTAATTGTCTTTTATTCTATTCCTTCTCTCCACTATTTGCAATATATTTCTCCCTGTCGTTTTCAGCTTGTGCCATTTAGAAAAGGGATGTTTCTTTGTGGTTTGAATTGTACTAAAAATCAATGTTGTTGTTTTGGTCCCTAGCAACTTCATTTTATAGACTGTCTTTGCCAAAGTATTTGCCCAGGTGACACTATAATATCCAAGACGACTGTCTCTGATACCCAGGGAATGCATGTGTGTAGATTAACTGCTATTGCTACCTCTGAGAAGAAAATATGACACCAAACTTATTTTTCCCCACTTATGACAAAGCAGTGGTATGTGTGTAATTTTTCAGCTGAAGATTTTTTTTTTTTTTTTTAAAGAGAACGGACACATTTTCAGCCCCTGAAAGGCTGTTTCCATTTGATTTGTGGGGGTAAATTGATAATGCATCCACTGAAAGAGTAAGAAGTTTGTGAAATATGCTGTCCTCTCACTTCTCCCAAGATTGGAGAGGCTGAATGCTAAGTGGATTCTGTAAGGTAGAGTGGCCTGAGAACTTGCCCAAATCCTAGGGAAGGTGATTGCATTGCTTGTTTTGCTATTGATCATAATGCAAAAAGAATCTTGAATGTTTAGACAATTTGAAGCAGCCACTCACAAACATTGTTGAGCAATGAAATGGAAAAAAAGTTGGAAAAAATAAAGATCTAGCTGAATGGTGAACTGAACATTTCCAATCTAGAGTTCTGGCTGCTTTTAGAAATGTTGACAGGCAAGGCCGATCTGTTAATACTTTAGTCTTCTGGGATGAGCTCCTGCTTACCACTTCATCAGCTGTGCTTGAATTGAATGTGAGGAGGTGCCTTTCCTAGGTCTCATCTTGAAAATGAGGAGGTTGAAATTTTATGATTCCCTTAGCTTAGTGGGTCATGCTGCCAAACATTTGCCCATGTAAAGGTTTTATGATGCGCAGCTTTTTTTCTGGTAATAACTAAATATTATTGAAGCTCAGAAAAGCAAAGACCTTGGAACAATGAAGTTTCACTCTTTCTGACTCTGATGTTGAATGTGCCTGATGTGAAATGATTGCAGATGGATAAATGTCTACTCTTGTACAAAAACCAAACCTTCTTTTAAAACACGTTAGAAGTAATGATTCAGTGCGAAAACAAGAGCAAAAACACAAAATCTATATACAGATAGAAAGAAGCTGACTTTGTAGAAGTTACGAGTTACCCATGTTCTCTTACTGTATTTTGATGATGTTACTGAAAATGACAATTTTATACTGATATATTAGAAAGATAATTACTGAGCAGCTACTATATGCCTGGTGCTATCAAAAACAGTAGTGATTAAAACAGGCAAAAATCTGGTTATTATAGTGCAGTGGTTGGGTAAACAGATATCCAATATGATTAAAATGTTAGCTGGTAGAAGGAGGTATGAGAAAATAAAACGGCAAAATGGGAGATCTAGGGGTCTAGGGGCTTACCATTTTAAGTAGAATATGCACAGTGATGAATCACTGAAAAGTTAATATTTGAGCAAATCTTGAAGAGGAAGTGGAATTTTCTCCCAGGGATATCTGGAGGAGGGCAGGATATCCAGGCAGGCAGCTTAGTTAATACAAAGGTGGGCCAGAGCCCAGGGAACTGTGTGGGCAAGGTTAGCTGCAAGGGATTCCAAGAGAGGGGAAATTGGAGGAGAAAGTCAGAAGAGATGGGAGCAGAGGAGTCAGCCCCTCAGGTCCCCATGAATCACTGGTGCGTGCTTTCTGTGAAAGAAATCATTGGGAGTCTAGGGACAAGGCAGTGACATGCTATGGATCAATGCCATTCATGTCCCTGTCATCTCCCATTCCATCCTTAATTATACCTCAGTTCCTTTGAGACACCATCATCTCTGACTTTCATTACTTTTATTTTCTACTCCTTTCTCATTTTTCTTTTTTTCCTTATATAGACAATCTTTTGAGTTTTGTAATTTAATTTTATGTTTCAGCTTTTCTGCTCCTGCAGTTCTTCATTTCTAAAGTCTTCGTTCTTTAAGTATCTGAGAGCTCCTAAAACAAGGCAGTTCTGTTAAATCCTTTAAATTTAATTCTTGCTGCTAGAAATTTTTCTGTGGAACTTCTGTTTCATCTTCAGCAGAAGCGGAGAGATTGTCTCAACCAGATCACCTTATGCTTTCAAAAACTACTGTTCACCATTTTCTGGTTTTCCACATGAAAGAAAAAAATGGGATGGGAAAAATATGTAAAAGGTTTACTTAAAAAGCCATATGAATGAATTGAGGCAGATATTTATTTTTTTAGAAATCATCAATAACTTTGTTATAGTGAAAGTCCTTAATGCAAAATACGCTCTTTTTAAAATTTGCTTTTATGTAATAGATCTCTTCACTTATGTTTTCAGACTGTTCCAAGGCACCATTTTGAGAAATTAATGTTTTAATAATTTCTTTATTTAGAATAATTTTAGATTTACAGAGCATTGTGAACTTGCCTACTGTTTGCTGTAACATTGACACCATTCATAACTGTGTACTACAAGTTCTGTTCCGTCTTTAAACTTCCATGTCATTTTAACGATAAAAAAATCCATTCCACCTGTTGTGGTTTGGATATGAGTTGTCCCCAAAAAACTCGTGTGTGTGTTTGTGTGTGTGTGTGTGTGTGTGTGTGCAATTCAAGAAAGTGTAGAGGAAAAATGTGCTAATCAGTGAATTAATCCCCTGATAGGGATTAACTGGGTGGTAACAGTAGGCATGTAGGGTGTGGCTGGAGGAAGTGGGTTCCTGAGGGTTGTGCCTTTGGGGTTTACTTTTTGTCCCTGGTGAGCAGAGTTTTTCCTCTTCTTCCTGATGCCAAATCTTGAGCTGATTTCCTCCACCACACCCTCCCACCATAATGTTCTGCCTGGCTGGAGCAATGGAATTGCCATCTATGGACCAAGGACTCTAAACTGTAAACCAAACAAACTTTTCCTCCTCTCCTTGTTCTTGACATTTTGGTCACATCCATGAAAAAGCTGATTAAAACACCACCCCAAGGGTACAAATTCATTCATTCTCACTATCTTTTATATTTTTACATTATATTTTTTATATTTTATATTATATCTTTTATGTCTATAATTTTTGGGTTTTTTTTCTATGTAAATCTTAACAAATTCTAGGTAGTAATGCTTGGCATGATGTAAGGATTGGAAATATTTTTTTTTAACCAAACTGATGATTAATTTTCTAGCATCATTACTGAACAATGCAACCTTTACTATCTTTAACCTTATCTAGTATTCCCAATGTTAATATTAACCGAGGTCAGCAATGGGAATGCTGATATTTTAAAGTACTATTTAAAGTACTATTATACAAACTGGTCTCCAAAAAATAAATAAATAAAAGAATATCCCCTACTCACTTTTTAAAAATAAACACATTACAAAAAAAATTTCAGGTAGTATAAAACATTCCCATATACTCCATATCCTGTTTCAGCTATTAAGACCTTACATTAGTACACTAGTACGTTTGTCACAATTAATGAGCCAATGTGATATATTGTGTTAATAAACTACATGTTTCACCAGATTTCCATCATTCTAATGTCTTTTTTGTTGTTGTTGTTGTTTCAGGGTCTCAGCCAATGACGTATGTGACATTTATTTTCATGTCTCCTTAAACTTCTCTGGGTTTCAATAATTTCTCAGATTTTCTTTGTTTTGGATGACCTTGATAGTTTTAAGAATAATGGTTAGGGTTTTTTTTTTTTTTTTTTTTTTTTTTTTTTTTTTTTGCATTTGTCTCACTGGCATTTGTCAGATGTTTTTCTCATGATTTGGTTTGTATTTCAGCAAAGTAGTTCACATATTAAAATACCCTTTTTAGACACATCGTATCCAGAGTATACACTGTCATCATGACATTTCATTGTTAACACCAATGTTGGTCTGGTGGGTGAGGTAGGTTTTGTTGAGTTTCCCTACTATATAGTTACTTTTCCACCGTTTTCTATCTTGTACTCTTTGGAACCAAGTCACCATGTGTATCCCACACCTAGCAGTGGAGAGTGATCCTACCTTCTCAAGGGTAATAGCTATATAAGTTCTTTTGAATTCTTTCATGGTACATTTCTCTTCTTCCCCATGACTTTATTTGTTCCATTGCTTATTTATATATGCATGAATGCATTGATGTTTGTTTTATACTTTGGGTTATGAACAAATACTATTTTATTTATTTTTTAACTGAAATGATTCCAACTTTGACTATTATGAGCATTTTTACTGGCTTCTTGAGTCAGTCTCTCTGACAGATTCCCATCATTGTGTTTACTTTTTTTTTTTTAAAATTCTTCTTAACATTCTCTTTCTATAATAACAAGATTCTGTAAGCTCACTTTGTATGCATCATGCCCCTGTCATAGAATCAGTATTTCTCCAAGGAAATCTGGCTCCTTTTAATGGACAAGTAAATTTGAAAACATGAATAATGAGTGTCAACTCACATGTTTTATAAAGCTTATGTAAGGTAGTTTTTATTCCAGGGTTGTAATGTCTGCTTAACACCAGAAATATCATCAACACAATTGGCAAAAACAATAGATGAAGAGGCAAAATACAATTCCAGTAGTCTCAGGAAAAAAAAATTAATAAAATGCAGTAGTGGAATTTTATTTCCTTAAGTTGATAAAAGGATGTCCAGTGAAAATCTTCAGTCAACATTGTTCTTAATAATGAAGTATTCAAACATTCCTTTTAAAATCCATAACCAGACTAGGATGTCTCCTGTCACTGCTTCTGTTGAAGTTCTTGTCTTGGCTAGCACAGTAAGGCAAGACAAGTAATTGGTATAAGGGTGGAGGGGCAGTTTGTACTATTTGCTGTCAGTCACTCTGTAAACAGAAAAAATCTCAGGGAATCTTTACAGAAGCTTTTGAAGATTGTTGAATGTAAAATGAATGGAAAAAAATCAATAGACTTTCTCCTACATCAATCCTTATAAAGTATATTTAAAAAATATTTAAAACATGGAAAAAGGGATGTAGTAATAAATCTCAGGCAAAATGTTATGAGATACTGATGGAGAAAAATCATTAAAGGGCTTAAAAGGAGACCAAAATTAGTGGAAAATTATGCCATACTTGTGAAAGGGAAGACTCACTACCATGAAGATACCAATCTGAATAATGTATATATTCAGTGTGATGACAATCAGAATCCCAGCAGGGTTTTCATGGAATTTATCAAGCAAATACAGATACTAACATGAAAAAAAAGTTTCACCATATATGATATGGTTTTAAAGAAAAATAATGCGTATATTGTGTTTTGTCATGCATGAAGATTTATTGCTGAAACAGTGTGATATTGGGGAAAAGATATTCAAATCAACCCTAGAATAGAATGGAGAGCCTTGAATTATACCTGTGTATATGGGAGATAATGGAAGTAGAATTACAAACTAGGAAGAAGAGAATGGGCAATTTAAAAAGGCCACTGTGGCAATTTATATAGCAGATGGTATTATTTAGTTGCTATCAAATACCATGGAGAAAAGTGAATGTTGTAAAAATCAAAAGTTGGAAAATTAAAAGTGAAAATATATAAGTTTTCTGAGTTAATGTAGGGGAATATGAGATGTATAAATAAGAAAGGATATTTTTTTAAAAAAGACAAAATGCATAAACCATAATGGGAAAAGATAGATACATCTGAATACATTTGAAATAAAAATGTTTGTTTAAGAAAGATGTCATTAACAAAATGAAAAAATATGATATTTGAAATAGAAGCTAGCAGAGTAGTATGAAGATCAGTAAATGCTGAAAAGTTTCTTGTTCAGAAAAATGCAGATGATAAATTAAAATCCTTTGCCTCTCTATTTGGAAAGATTTTTGAAGGTTGAGAACTCCACTAGGCAAGGTTATGTAGACATTGAAATTCTTCTGTACTGTTGGTGGACTGTAACTAATTTAAACATTTAGAAGATCCATTTTGTGTTATCTAGTAAAGTTGAAGTCCAAATTGCTTGTGACTTGGAAATTCCATTTTATGTTTCTAAACTAGAGAAATTTTTAACATGTACAAAGTAGTTCATAGAAAGGTGTACACTTTAGCTCCATCTTAAAAGAAAAAGTAAAAACAATGTCAAGGCCTTTCAGTAGAACAGGACAGTAAGCAGATTTATTCAGAGAAATAATATGCAGCTGTTAAAATGAACTAGATATGCATGTGTGTACATGGATAAATGCAAGAAGCATAACATTAAAAAAAGTTTCAGATGTATGGGAATATCATACTTCAAATTTATTATAATGAACACCTTATGGAGGAGAGGTCTTAAGTTGTATCGATTTATTTAATAAAGTACATACCATGATTTTTTAAAAATATGGTAACACTGGATGGAATAGCGTGGTATTGCATTTTCTGAAATACTATCTGAATTTTAAAAATAATTTATCACTAATGATCATAAGTGAATTTAGACTAAAATATTGAAGTTAAAAATAGTACCATCAACAGAATGATGGGAGTAATAATAAGAAGATATTAGAAGATGTGTTATTGTTATGACCTGGACATGGCAAATACATGTCTGAGCATAACTGCAGCATCATAAACTGAAGGTAAAAGATGGAGATCAGCCAGAGAAGGTGATAACTTCTATCATACAAAAGGTTAAATAACATGAAATTAAATGCCATTTTTTATTGCAACATATAAAAAAAAACAAAAGGAGATAAAAAATACTAGTAATTTGTAGAGAAATCCACAGAATAATGCTGTGGATTATTTAGCTGAATTAGTGCAATATTAAACTGTGCTTGAAAAGGTGGATGGCCTTGGAAACTTCAGATTGCCCTGGGATTCTTTCAAGTATATAATTAGTTGTCAAAGATAACATTACTATGTAGCACTCCCCTGTCCAGGTCAGGTAACACCTGGAATATTCCAGGTCCACCATGATATTTAGGGAAATTTCTACCTTTTTTCCAATTCAGCTTTTAGATTCTACCAGAAATATGGAAGCAACAGTTATAAATATATATGCCCCAAACAATGGAGCATCTATGTTCACCAATCAAACTCTTCTGAAGTTCAAGAGTCAAATAGACCCCAACACAATAATTCTGGATGACTTTAACATACCTCTTTCACCACTGCATAGATCTTCCAAACAAAAGCTAAACAAAGAAACTATAGAACTCAATAATACAATCAATAACTTAGACCTAACTGATATATATAAAGTATATTATCCATCAATGAGTGAATATACTTTCTTCTCAGTAGCACATGGACCCTTCTCTAAAATATGTCATATATTATGCCACAAAGCTACTCTTAGAATGCACAGTGGTATCTCTACCTTTTTTGTATTTACTATCAGACCACAATGGAATGAAATTAGAAATCAATGATAAAATAAAAAATAAAAGATATTCCAACACCTGGAGACTATACAATATGCTATTGAATGAACAATGGGTTGCAAAAGACATCAAGGAAGAGATTAAAATATTTGAATTTTGATTGAATGTTCCATTCATTTTCCAACAGGACAGAAGTTTCAGAAGACAATTTATTTCAGCAAAGAGTCTCATAGTTCTGGTGGCTAGAATGGCTTTGTTTTGTGTTTGAAGTAGGGTGAAGGTGAGAAAGGACACCATGAAGCATGAGCCTCTCCTTTTGTTATTCTTTAAAAATCTAAAGTAAAATTTCAAAGTCAGATGCGAATATCTTAACTATGTAATTTGGTTAGTTTGGATTCACGGCGACACCCACAACCTGAGTGAGGTGTAGAATATTTTCATCACCAAAGTTGCCTTTTCACTCTTGTCTTGTCAATCCTACCTCCACCTCTGCATAATTAATTATTGATACACTTTATATAATGCCTGTAGTCATTCTGGCTCCTCTTGAATTCTATGTAACTGGTACTGTACGATTTTCTTTCTTGTCTGCATGCTGTATTTCAATATAATGTTGTTGAGATTCATGCATTTTTTTGTTTATTAGTAGTTTTTTTTTTTTAAAAAAAAAAAACAACAGCTAGGTAGTACTTCATTATGAAAATACCACAGTTTATTTATCTGTTTTCTTTTGGAAAGATATTTGAGTTGTTTCCACCTTTTTTGAATAAGGTAATTATGAAATTCTTGGGTAATACTATTTGTGGATCTATCAGTCCATTATTGAATATATGATTTGTAAATATTTTCTCCTATTTCTTTTCACTTTTTTGATGGTGTCTTTTAAAAACACTGAACTTTTTTTTTTAATTTAGAATAGCTCCTATTTCTTTTCTTTCCTTTTTTTTTTTTTAACTTTTGGTAGTTTATTTAAGAAGGCATTGCCCAACCCATGATCACAAAGATTTTCCTATAAGGTTATGGTTTCAATCCTTTTATTAACATCTGTGGTACACTTGGAGTTTTGTGTGTGATTTGAAGAGTCTGACCTCACTTTTTTGCATGGGGTTGTCCATTTGGCCTAGCACAATTTGTTAGAAAGACTGGGTTTTTCCTTTGAATTATATTGGTGTCATGTTGAAAATCAATTGACATGAATACAAAGGTTTATTTCCGTGGGTTTCTACTGATCTGTCAATCTCTCCTATGCCATTAGCACATTGCCATGATTGCAATAGTAATCAAGTAACACAAGTACCACTGTGTAATAAGTTTTGAAATTGAAGTGTATGTCCCCCATTTGTTCTTCCCTCCCCTAAGGTTTGATGGTTATTCTAGGCCCTTTGCATTTCCACAGGAGTTTTAGCATCAAATTGTTGATGTCAGTGGGAAAAAGTCAACTGGAGTTTTGACAGGAATTGCATTGAATCGATCCTATTAATTTTGATCCAGTTTAATTGATTCTTGGGTTTCAGGTGAATGAAATCTAAAGTACGTGCTCTTTTGTGTCTTAAATCTTCCACATAGAATGATACTGAGATTTATTCACGTCATTATATGTATTTATGGTTCATTCCTTTACTTTGCTGAGTAGTGTTGCATTTTTAATCTATTCTATTGATACAAATCCATTTAAATATTTTCCAGTTTCTAGCTATTAAGAATTAAGCTATTATGAATATTTTATGCAGGGAATCAGGATGGTAGGGCAGAGGAGATTGGACCCTGGGCCTCCCACATGCTAGGTAAATGCTCTACACTGAGTTATATCCCCACCCCAAATTGTTGACTCTTAGGGTAAATGTAGGTTTATCTTTAAAAGAAACAGCTCTTCTGTATTCCAAAGTATTCTGTTTTACATTGCTACCAGCAAAATGAAAGAGATTTGGTTGGTTTTGTTGCCAACATTTGAAATCATCAGTCCATTTGACTTTGGCCATTGTAGTTTATATGTAAGGTGATCTTGTTGTGTTTTGATGTGCTCTGCCTATATGGTAAAATATGTGAGCATATTTTCATCCACTTACTGCCCATTTAAAATGAAAATATTATAATTATTTTATCCATTTTCTTTTTGACAGATATTTTTGTTGTTTCTACTCTTTATGAATATGGTAGCTGTGAAATTCTTGGCCCATACTTTATGTGAATATTACAGTCAATTATTAGATAAATGATTTGTAATTATTTTCTCCCATTTGGTTGGTTTTTCTTTTCACTTTTTTTCCCATGGTGTCCTTTTAAAAAACTAAGGATTATTTTTTTTTTAATTTTGAAAAAGCTCCAATTTTTTCCCACTGTTTTACTTTAAAAAATTGTTTTTGTTTTTTTTTAGTTATAGGCACAATACCTCTATTCATTTGTTTATTTTTATGTGGTGTTGAGGATTGAACCCTGCACTTTGCACGTGCTAGATGAGGGCTCTACTGCTGAGCCACAACCCCAGCCCCCACCATTGTTTTACTTTTGATAAATTATTTAAGAAGGCATTGTTTAACACAGGGTCAAAAAGATCTTCCTTTTAGCTTATGACTTTAGTCCTTATATGTACATTTCTGGTCTATTTTGAGTTTTTAATGTGTGACTCTGCTAAATTCTTTTGCATGCTCGGGGGGGTGCTTTTCTCTTTTAGTTATGAGTTTTTTTTAATATATATTTTCAATACTTGTGAAAATATGTCTTGCTAACTTCTTCCTGTTCTTTGCTTTGCCTATCCATTTTAAATAATGGTGTCTTTTGATGACCTGAAGTATTTAAATATTGAAGATCTATTACTTGTTCTTTGGCAAGTAGTACTTTCTGTATTTTAAGAATTTTTATCTATTCCATGTTTATAAAAATGTTATTTTGCATTTTTTTTCTATAAGCTTTATAGTTTTGGGGCTGGGAACTATAGCTCAGTTGGTAGAGTGCTTGCCTCGCATGCACAAGGCCCTGGGTTTAAACCCCAGCACCACATTACACACACACACACACACACACACACACACACACAGCTTAGTTTTGGGTGTTATATGTAGATACATGATCCAGTGGGACTTAATGTTTTCTATTATGTGGGTCCAGTTTTGTCATTATTAAAATTACAGACACTCACATATGCTTGTATACTTTTCTAAAAAGAAAAATAAAATAAACTTCCTTTCATGGATCTTCTTGGTAACTTGTTGAAAATCATTTGCCTCTATGTGTACAAATTTATATTTGAACTCTCACTTTTATTATTTGTAACTATTTTTGTATCCTGTACAAATAACATATTGTATGATTATTATGATTTTTATAAGATTTCAAATAAGGTAGTATAAGTCTTTCAACTCTGTTCCCTTCCTAAGACATTTTTACTGTTCTAAGTCCCTTTGATTTCCATGTCAATATTGGAATCAGGTTGTCAATTTCCTTAAAATACGTCCTGTGATTTTTGTTTATAATAGCATTGAATCTTCAGATCAATGTGAGCAGAAGTGATATCTCACAGTATCAAATTTTCAATCCTTACACATGATGTAAACCACCATTTATTTAGATCTTCCTTAGTATTTTTTAAAGAAATTTTTTAGTTGTAAAATGGACACAGTACTTTTATTTTATTTATTTTTATGTGGTGTTGAGGATTGAACCCGCACGTGTGAGACAAGCGTTCTACTGCTGAGCCAAAACCCCAGCCCCTTCCTTTATATCTTTGAGCAATATTTTCTAGTTGTCTGGAGATCTTGAACTTCATATTTTTAAACTTAACTCTACTTATTTTATGTTCATTGATGTTAATAGATGAAACTTTTTGCAAATTTTGTTTTAAGTTATTTGTTGGTAGTTCTTTTGAGAACATCAAAATTGTTCCACTCTCTTGTAGCTTTAATAAGTTCTAATGAGAAACTCATGGTCATTAGAATCGTACCTCAATTTCTATTTCTGACATTCTTGGGATTATTATTATTTTGTCTTTAGTTTTCTGCATTGTGATTATGATGTGCTTGGATGTAGATGTCTTTGAAATTATCCTGTCTTGGGGCTCACTGAGCTCTTGAATCAGAATTTCTCTTTCATCAAATTATTTCTTCAAATATATGCATATTTATTCCACACCTTTTTGCCTTTCTAAAATTCTAATGTTACAAAAGCTAGACTTGATATTTCATGAATATTTCCTGCGTTTATTGATTTTCTTTCTTTCTTTGTAACATTGGATAAATTTTGTTAATAACTTTCATATTCATTGATTCTTGATCATTTACATTCCACTACTGAATCCGACTAGTGTCTATTTTATTTTGATTTTTTTCCTGTTTTTCAATTTTAATGATTTCCTTTGTTCTGTTTCTTTGCTAATATCTTCTGTGTTAACAGTTTGCACTTCTTGTTAAAAGAAGTTATAATTTCTTCTCTAAATGAAGGTTTTTTTTAAAAAATCCTTTATTTAAAAATATTCTATGATCTCTGCTTAGTATCTGTTGATTGACTTTTCTGTTCCCTCATGAGTTAAGATTTCCTGAGTTCTTCAATGGTGAGTAATTCTGTGCTGTCTGCCAGGCATTTTGAATGTTACATCATGAGATTTTACATCAGAGAATTCTGAGTTGATGTTTTAGCTGGCAGTTGACCAGGTTGGACTCAGCCTCAGGCTCTGACCTGCCCTCTGTGGGCCATGTTCCTGGATTTACCTTTCACAGTGTTCACAGTACTGATTGGATTCCCACCAGGTGTGCACTGCCCCGAGGCCAGTCTGGGATTTGGCTTTGGTCCTTGTAGCTCCATCTTCATAGTCAGCGTAGGCTGTTTAGATCACATCTGTGCATGTGTAGCTGAGAGGTGAGCATAGATGTTCATCACGGTGTTGTAGAATTGTTCCTTGGGCTCCTCTGCCACCCTGTGACCTGACTTTTTTGTTTTGTTTTGTTTTAACCTTCCTGGAGCCTCTCTTCCTAATCCCATCCAGAAACCTGGGGCTTTACTTTGCCTTCTCATTACCTCCCATGAATGCACCTATGTGTGTAGCTCAGCAGTCAGAAGATAGGAGAAAATAACAATAGGTCTGCACCTCTCACTTTTGTAATCACAACTTTCTGAAAAGCACCTTCAGAGCTTTAGGTAGTTAATCTTAGTGACCCTCCTTTTGCTGTCACCATCGGTGCAGAAAGGGCTGGGAAAGGGAGAAAGGGAAACAACAACAACAAAAAAACCTAGTTACAGTATGTCCTCAGTCCTTATGATCCCTTAAGCTCTCTTACCTGCTTCTCAGAGTAGATAAGGAGCTGCTCCTGGAGCTGCTTCTGTCCACACCTGGTGTATGATTCTGAGACTTGGCCCATAGATGAGCCCAGGCAAGGTGATACCAGAGAGGGGAAAGATGGTGAACTCATGGCTAGCTCAGGGAACTCTTAATTCTGTTCTCCTTCTTGAGTATGCCTGCTACCATTTATTTTCAGTCCTTAGAAGGGCCAGGCATGCAGCTCCGTGGTAGAGTGCTTGCCTAGCATGTGTGAGGACCTGGGTTCAATCTCCAGCACCACAAAACAAAGCAAGGTCCTTAGAAAGCTGTTCAGTGCATCCCGTCCAGGATTTATATCTGTGTTCGGTGGGAGAGACAGCCTGCAGTGTGCTTGCTCCATCAGTCCTGGAAGAAGAACCCTCCAGTGATTCTTAGGCAGGATCAGGACCTCTCCCTCAGCCAGGCTTGGAATCTGAACACGATAAGGACCCTGGAGAATGCCTTTGCTTTATCCAGAAGACCTCATCTGGAAACATGGGAGCCCTCGTAAGCTCTGCTATACAAGCGCTCCTGATGGTATTTTGGGAATTCACTTCGAAGTTCTCTTTGCTGTCAATCCCACTGCCAGGTTTTCTGTGCCTCAAGGACTGTTCCCTGATGCCCTCTGAGCAGCATTAAAGGCTGTGGAAGTGTCATCAGTGAGGACATCAGGTGCTGTGTGCCCAGGCTCTTTAGAAAGCTCTGTGCATATGCTCCTCACGGCAGCTCCCTCTTGGGTCTCCTGGATCCTTCCTCAGTGGCCTCCCGTTCCTGCCTCTGTCTACTGGAAACCTCTAATACTTCAGGAGTTTTTTTGTTTTTTTTTATAGCTTTGCCCTTAGCTTTCCATGGCCGCTACGCTCACACTGTGGTGGGGTTCTCTCTTCACGCTCTCTCTGGCTTATCATTTATTTCCAGGTGAAGATTCAGTGAAAGGCCATTGCCAAAAAAAAAAAAAAAAAAGAAAGAAAGAAAAAGAAAAGACTGATAGATGCTTAGTTGGAGCTTCCTAGGGATTCTGAGTAAAATCACCAGCATGTTCAACCTTGAAGCTTTTTATAAAAAGTTTATCTAATATTTATTTGCTAACTCCTGTTAATTGCAGTTTCTATTCTATGATCCTACCCAGGCTCTCTTTCATTTCTGGGGCAGGGGGAGGATTCATTGGTTTCTGGGTTTCACATCATTTATGTTTCTTAATGGCTTTAGTCCTCTCATGGGGTTTTAAAATTCATAATACCATATCAGCCTGGTTTTCATTGCTACAATGGATGCGATGTTTTCTTGAGGCTTTCTCCATCCTCAGCTAAATTCGACTTTATCCCTCTCAGTATTTTGCCACTATTTGAGCACTATTTCTTGAGCACAACTCCCTATCAGTGTTCACTTGCCTTAGCACATTTGTCATGAATTCTTTTTTTCCCTAATGTTACTAAAATCCAGTTTTTAAACAACACGTGATTCTCATGGTATCTCAAGGAGCAGTGATAAGACCACCATTCAAGTATGATTGTGTTGATTTCCACACTGGTTAGTTTCCACCCTCACCTTCTCCACTCTTCAGAGGCTTGGAGGAGGAATATGTCCCCCTAAGTTTTACGGGGAACTATTTTCAGATGCCTTTGGTTAGTGGTTAATAGGGATTCAAGTGGAGGACGGAGTGAAGTAAAAGCAAAGCATGACTCCTTTGTGCCAGTTTTCACGCTCATCCTATAGAGCCTTTTGCCTTCTAGGAAGCTGCACTGTAAAGGATTCCAGTTACTTATTCTCAGGACATCCCAGCAAGTGCTTCCACTGGGTCCTTGGAACTCTGTGTCATCCAATAACCACACCTTCTGAAACTTCACATTGTGTGTTTTGACAGCAACATTTTTCAGAAGGCCCTCATTTCTTTGAACTCCTCACCTGAGGGCGTCTTGATTTAAAAGGGTGACTTGCGTTATCCTGACAATCTCACACAGCATGAGAGGAAGTGGTGTGAGGCAGCTTTGTACTGTTTGGTCACTGCTTCTGAAATTAGCCTTCAGCTCTTAGTGTCTGGAGTATACAGTGTGAAAAGCAAGAGCTTAAGTAAACTGGAAACCTCAGCATCTTGCATACCTTTCCTAGTGATTGGGGGTACATGCACTTACATCATAAGACTGAAGAGTCTTTTCTATTAGTTGTATAACTTTGCTTGACAAATAGAGAACTTAATGGTGAGAGAGGGTGCTTTGTTTTTTTCCACATGTACCAGTTAATAATCAGATGTCTAGGACCTGTCCATACTGCAGTGATCTCTTTTATAGGATAACTACCTCTTTAATTTCTGGGTCTGTGGGTGCATTCTTTTTTAGAAACATACACCTCACATAACTGCCACATGGACCTAGCTATAAATTTAAATTTTAGTATTGGCATAAATATGAATAAGATTCCAGATGTGGAGAAGGAGAAAGAGAATGTGAATATGAGAAAAGATATTAATCATTGGAAGTGCAAGAGAAAATTTAACCTGTAAATTCAAGAAATAAAAACCTTCACATTGGAAACCTTAGTATGGTAAATGTGCTTAGTAAGCTTAGGATCAGAGAGTAGTAGATGCCCGTTCTGTATATAACGCAGAATAAGAGAGAGTAAGAGGTCCCAAACTTAAGGGACTGATTTGCAGGTCCCTGATTCTAAATCCTGCTCCTGCCTTTCACAGGCTGATTCCTCTTATTCAAAATGTTTGAGACCAAAATGTTGAAGATTTTGGAATTTTTAAGAGTTTTAACTACTTACATCCCTAAATTACAAATCAAAAATACTCCCCAAACCAGAATGTTCTAGATGCTCAAAAATTTTTGGAACATTGCGGATTTCAGATTTTTAGATTGAGGTGCTCAACCTATATCTAGAGTAAGATACATTTTAAAGGTTTGTGATGGAGGAAAGTATTTTTTCAATCACTAGATAAAAAGTTTATTCTATTAGAATTACAGCATTATATTTTCTGAACCAGCAGTTTATTGCTTGCATATGTGTAGTCTGAGTTATAAAGCTGTGAATTTGGATCAATTTTAGGTATAGGATAACTAAATTCAAACCATTTTTAGTCAGAGAAAATGTGGCCTTTAGTTTCCATTAGTGGGGGGTGAGTAGAAAAAGGAGACTGAAAGAAATTGTCATTTTATGTTTACCTGAGTAGATGCTAAGAATGTTGTTTATATGCATGTGTATGGGTGCACTTGTTCAAAAATGTGTATTAAATTTAAGAGCAGTGAATTCACTGTCAGGTTGTCCTTAGCAACAGTAGCCTAGCCACCAAGCCAATTTTAAGTAGCAAAACATCAGTGTCCTTAATTTTTTACTAAAATATATTAATATTTTACAGAAACCATCTTTTCAAATGTAATTTGGAATTAAATGAGAAATTTCCTTTTTATACTACAGACAAGATACGTCCAAGTGACAGGGAGTGCTATATCATGTGGTACTTGTTTCTTCTATTTTTTAGAGAGAGACAGACAGACAGAGAGAGAGAGAGAGAGAGAGAGAGAGAGAGAGAGAATTTTAATATTTATTTTTTAGTTTTTGGCAGACACAACATCTTTGTTTGTATGTGGTGCTGAGGATCGAACCCGGGCCGCACGCATGCCAGGCGAGCCCGCTACCGCTTGAGCCACATCCCCAGCCCTATTTTTTTTTTTTTAAGGAAGCATTGTGCGTTTTCTGTAATGGCTCTGTTTATTTATACTCCCACCAACAGTATCCAAAGGCTCACTTATCAATACACTCTTACTAATAGTGGTTATCTTTTGAAAGTAGACTTCCTCACCAGGGCAAGGTGATATTTTCTCATGACTTTGGTCTACTTTTCCTTAATGACTGGTGATGTTTAACCTTTTTTCTCCTCCTGTATCTTATCCAAAATGTTTGTGACCAAGAGGTTTAACATTTTTATGTCATCTTTGGAGAAAGTCTATTCAGACCCTTTCTCATTTTTCAGCCATTTTATTATTTTATTTTGCTCTGCTGTTGATTTCAGTTTATTTTACTTTATATTATTGATTAATTTATATTTGCATATAAACCCCTTAATGGCTGGTGTGTAAATATTTTCTTTCAACTGGAGGCTGCCATTTCATTTAGCCAATTATTTCTTTGTTGTGAAGAAGTGTTTTAGTTCATGTCTGCTCAGTTGTTTATATGTGCTTTGATTGCCTGAGCTTTTGGTGTGATACTAAAACCAACAAATGAAAATTCATCGCCAATGCCAGTATTAATGAGAATTTTTCCCAGTATTTTCTTCTGAGTTCTTTCATTTCATATTTTACATGTATGTTTTTTAAAAAAATTAATTAATTTATTTTTTGTTTTTTAAATTTGTTCTAATTATTTATACATGACAGTAGAATGTAATTTGACACTTTGTACACAAATGGAGCACAACTTCTCATTCCTCTGACTGTACATGGTGCAGTCACACCACTAGTGTAATCCTACATATACAAAGGGTAATAATATCTGTCTCATTCTACAGTCTTTCCCATCTCCACAGCCCCACTCTCTCCTGATTCCCCTCTCTCCAATCCAGAGTTCCTTTATTCTTCCCTATGCCCCCCATTATGGATAAGCATTCGCTTATGGGAGAAAACATTCAACCTTTGGTTTTCGGGGTTTAGCTTATTTCTCTTAGTATGATATTTTCTAGTTCCATCCATTTACCTGCATATGCCATAATTTCATTCTTCTTTAAGGCTGCATAATATCCCATTCTGCATCTGTACCACATTTTCTTTATTCATTCATGTACTGAAGGGCATCCATAGTTTTGCTATTGTGAATTGAGCTGCTATAAACATTGATGTGGCTGCATCACTGTAGTAATCTGACTTTAAGTCCTTTGGGTACAGATAAAGGAGTGGGTCAAATGTTGGTTTCATTCCAAATTTACTGAGGAATTTCCACACTGGTATCCATAATGGTTGTACCAGTTTGCAGTTCCACTAGCAATGTATATGTGTACATTTTTCCCCATATCCTTGCCAATACTTATTATTGCTTGTGTTCTTGATAATTGCCATTCTGACTAGAGTGAGATGAAGTCTTAGAGTTATTTTGATTTGCATTTTTCTAATTGCTAGTGAAGGTGACCATTTTTTCATATGTTTGTTGATTGATTGTATTTCTTCTTCTGTGAAGTGTCTGGTCAGTTCCTTAGCCCATTTATTAACTGTTTGTTGTTGTTGTTGTTGTTGTTGTTGTTGTTAACGGGGATTGAACTCAGGGTCACTCAACCACTGAGCCACATCCCCAGCCCTATTTTGTATTTTATTTAGAGACAAGGTCTCATTGAGTTGCTTAGAGCCTCACTGTTGCTGAGACTGGCTTTGAACTCATGATCCTCCTGCCTCAGCTTCTTGAGCCACTAGGATTAGGTTATTTATTTTTTTGGTGTTAAGTTTTTTCAGTTCTTTTTTTTTTTTTTTTTTTTTTTTGTGGTGCTGAGGATTAAACCCAGGGCCTTGTGCATGCAAGATAAGCCTTCTACCAGCTGAGCTATATCCCCAGCCCCTCAGTTCTTCATATATCCTGGAGATTAGTGCTCTATCTGTGATAAAGATTTTTCCCCATTCTGTGGGCTATCTCTTCACATTATTATTTCCTTTGTTGAGAAGAAGCTTTTTAGTTTGAATCCATCCTATTTATTGATTCTTGATTTTACTTCTTGTGCTTTGGGAGTCTTGTTAAGGAAGTCAGGTCCTAAGATGATGTAATGAAGATTTGGTTCTACTTTTTCTTCTGTTTTTGCAGTGAGAGATAGAGGTTTAGTTTCGTTTTGCTACTTATGGATTTCTAGTTTTCTCAGCACCATTTGTTGAATAGGCTACTTTTCTCAATGTGTGTTTTTGGCGATTCATTTTTTTAATCAATTATTTTCAGTTTAGGGATCTTTCTTTAACCATTCCATTAGGACAGGTGTGACACAATTTTTTTTTTTTTCAGTTTTCCTTCATCTGAGAATTTATTGATTTCCCTTCATTTCTGTGGGTTTTTGGCTGGTTTTGCAGTGCTGGATTTGACAGTACTGATTTTACAGCACTTGAAAAATATGCCACTTCCTCCTAGCCACCAAGGTTTCTAATGAGAAACTTGTCGTTGCTCTAATTATTTTACCTATGTTTATCTTAACATTGGTTTCCTCACTACTGTCAATATAATATATATTTGTTCTTCATTTTTAGAAGTTTGACTGTGATGTGTCTTGATACTGACTTCTTTGGGTTTATCTATCTGGGGTTTACTCTGTTTTTTTAGGATTATATATTTTGTCAAATTTGCATTTACATTTATTATTTCTTTGAGTATTTCTTCAGCCCCTCTCTCCTCTCTTTCATGAGCTCTGAGCCATGACGAGGACATGACTTTGTTTTAGTCACATAAACCCGTGAGGCTCTGTTGATTATTATTTTTTTAAGCATAATTGCACTTTGCCATTCAGATGGTGTATTTTGTATCACTCTATGTTCAGATAAACGGATTCTAATCTCTTTTCCTCCATTCTGCTCTTGAACCCTTTCATTGGCTTTTTTTTTTCAGCTCTTGAATTTTTCAGTGCTAGATTTCCATTTGATTCATATTTTTAATTTCTTTGTTGAGACATCCTATTTCTTTGCTAGTAAGGACTTCCGATTTTCATTTAATTATGAGCGTAACTACTCACTGAAACATTTTTTCATGACCACTTCAAAATTTTTGTCAGATAATTCTAACATCTCTCTCGTCTTGGAGTTGGGATTGATTTCATTTTATTTTTTTCATTCAGTTTGAGATCTTAGTTGTTGTTTTTTTTTTTTTTTTGCATGACAAGTGGTTTGCTTTTTTATTTGCTTATTTTTTTGATGGATAGCTGGACCTTTGGGGTATTGTATTAGGGACCTTGGTTCTTATTTAAACCTTCTGCTTTTTCTGGCTTCTGCATACACTCCTTCAGCAAAGGGATGGAGGGGAAGGCCAGTCTCATTCATGCCAGTTGAGGGAACTAGTCCAGTTTCCCCACTAGCCTCCATTGACAAGGAGGTAGGGGACTTCTGATCACTGCAGGGCAAGTTTAGAAGTCCAGGCTCCCTAGGAGAATCTCTACTGCTATCCCATCGCATAGGAAGGGAAGGAGTGTTTTGTAATTGTTGCCTCTGTGGCCTCCATCGACATAAGGGGTGAATATCCCCATTACTCTGAGTGAGGCTGAAAATCCTGTCTCTCTAGATATGCTCTGACACTGCCCCGGCAGAGGGTTCTGGGTGCCAGTCTGTGCACCATTAATGTCATTTAGAAGTGGAAGTCCAGGCTTCCCAGTGTGTGTCTGTTTACACCGGGGGACTCAGGGGGCTTTCTGTGGCCTTTTCTGATAAGTCTTCTACGGTTATATTGGAATATCTCCTATTAGCCGCCCAACTGTGGAAATTTAGAATAGAAAATACTGGGCAGAGCCCCGGAGACTTTTGAATATTCACTCCTCTTACAAACAAACCTGTAGTATGAAAGCAGCCAAAAAAATGTGTGTGATAGCTGGACATGGGGTATGGGATCAAAGGAGGAGTGTTCTTTGTTTGACTTCAAAACATGGTTAGCGCTAAGGCGTGTTTACATTCTGAGGGCATCTGTGTTGTTTAAGAGGGTAAAGTGAGGCTGCCCTCGAATGACTTGGACCATGCATTCTGGATCCCCCACCCGCTGCGTTCGTCTTCACAGTTGGATTCGGGGCCTTCCAGAATAGGGAATGTGATTAAATCCTTGGTCCTTGGCACACACACACAGTTACTTTCTTCGTTTTCTTTTCTTGGCTTGCCGTGGCAGTGAACCCTGCAGGGCCTGGAGCATTATAAGCCTAACCAAGTGCTGTGATTGTAGGTAGGTGGCAAGTACGTTTCATGGAATCTTCTCATGTCAAAAACCTAGGAAAAAAGCCGCCAGTGTCACCAAAATTCTTAGAATATTGACTCTGGCATTTCTAAACTTAAATTACCTGCAACCTGGTTTACTTAGTTTAAATCCATAAAAGCTTGAGCTATTGTGTTGATGCTGGAACATTTTCGTGTCCATGTTTTAAAAATACTGATTTCTTAATATCTTTTGTAGTGGGGTGTTATGTAATAACAAAAATTTCAGCTCAAAGAGAAATTCAATATAGAATGTTACCTATCTAGATGTAAGTGCAATTGCTCTACAATGTGAACTTTAGAAACCTGAGGTTGGGAATATGGGATGGAGCCTGAGGAAGCTCGATGAACAAAGAAACTATTGTAGATCAACCTAACCACACATTTTAGGCATTGTTGATAGATTTTAAAAAATAGTTGTGTTTACATGGAGGTCCACTCATAACTTTCATATAGATGTAGATGTCAATTGTGACGAAATGCAAAATCATTTAAAAGTGAATCCATGCTTCTTTTGCTTACCAGGTGTTTGCTAATCAAAGACACAAAAGAAACAAAACCACTAGTGCATGAAAATGTTTAAAGATCGGGAATCATTGTTAAGCAATTCTAGAGTTGCTTCAAAAAAATGTAAGTGGTGTGTTTAACTAAAGGGTTACCAGTGATGTTGTGTCCAAAGTACACAACCGTGTGTGAGTGCAAACCTCAGTGCAAGTGTATTTAATAAAAGGCACCAGCAATTCCAAAGGTTTCTCTAAGTGATGTTCAGCTGATTAAAAATGAAAAAAAAAATGGTTCCATCTGTTACTTTCTATTCCTAACAAAAGAGAGGAAAAAAAAAAGGAGATCATTTTGATCAATGTCCTTTTAATTCTTAGACTTGGTATAAAATAAATCACAGTGTTATGGCAATTCATTTATAGAGGTTAAAGTGATATGATGTGGCTTTTCATGGTAACATGGATTTCACTTGCTGAGCGCCTGGGACTTTGATTTGCCATATTACCTGCTGTGGCTTAAGTGATGCAAAATAATTATTGGGGCTTCCATGTCACAGTGGCCTATTCCACACCTGCACCCTTTTGTTGGGAGCCCGACAGGGATGCTGGATGTGAGGTCTCCACTGAATAGACATCCTCTCTGAGTAGTCCTCCTACACAGGATTGATTTATGGACATATCAGGCTCTTTGTTAGCATGTAAACCCCTAATTAATTTAAAGCCCTCTGTAGAGAAATTAAACTCCTAGTTAAGATTTTTAACAGACTCAGATGGTACTAATAATGGAGAAGCAAATCCTATGAATGGATTTACCATGGTCGCTGGTGTTCATCCTTCACAATGAAGGTTGGTGTTTGGAGCTGAGCGTGTACCTCAAATAAAGAATGGGCTGTCAGAAAATCATTCCGTTGTGGCTCCTAACCCAATTAGGCTTATCATTTGAGTTCTAGCTTCCCATCTGTGGGGAAGGAAGACAGACAGAGGCAGACATGGAGCAAGAGAGAGGATGAGGGAACGAGGAAAACCTGTATGGATTACACAATCATCAGAAGTTTTCTTTCATCTAGTGACTCCAAGTTAAATATCTACTACTGGAGTTGGTCTTGGTGTAGGTAAGAGTAGACAAATCATGGCAGTTCTACTCCAAAAATCAAATAATTAAAACAAATCAAGATATATGGGAAGCCCAAAATGAAGTACAAACAATAACAGACATTACACCTATATAGTATATGTAATATTAGTGTAGATTCATAATAAATAGATTCATAATAAATAGAATTGGTTTTGTGTAAAAATGGATAAAAGGCCTGAATGCTGGAAATTAACCCCACAAAATTCAGTCATTTCAAGTTGTTGTAAACAATGAATTCAAAATAGTTTAGGGATCTAAATGTATAAATGAACCTATTTGAATATCAGAAGTAAAGAAAGATGAATTACTTTTTAAGGCTTTGATATGATTAAAAATCCAGATGCAGTAAAAAAACTGATATATTTCACATGAAAATTATTATTTTTTGTAAGCAGAAAATATACAAAGCCACTTGGGAAACTCTGGGATAAAATATTTGCAACATGTGTCACAGCAGAGCAGTAATATATATACCATAGCAAAAGAAAAATAATATTTAAAATTGAAGGGCAAAAGACCCCCAACAAAAACCAATGGGAAGGGGAAGTGGATATGCACATACAATTTCCAAAATGATATTAAAATGACCCTTGAGCATATGGGAAAATATCCAAGCTCAAGCATAACTAGAGAACAGCAAATTAAAACACCTCTGAGATGCCATTGACAGCAGAGATGCCATTCTTCTGCTATCAGACTGGTGAACACAAGATAATACTAGAACTCACACTACTGGTGAAGTTGCAAGGATACAGACAATCTCCCATATTACTGGAAACACTGCAAATCGGTGCAATTCTTTGGGAAAATTTGATACTAAAATAATTCATATGCACTTACCTTTGGATTTAGCAATCTCAATTCTAGAAATGTACACTGATGATACATCTGAAAAATATAGTGTACATGTATAAATCATTTATTGTAGCATTTTTTATAATTGCGAAATATTGAAATGAACCCAAATGCCCACACATAGGAGACTGGATGAATAAATTATATTATATACAAACAATGGAATCCTATGCAGTGGGTAAAAAGAATATATAAACATTTTGTGTAGTTCTGACTTTTAGAATCATAATAATGTTTCACATATCCTCTGCATACTCCAAAAAAATCAAATAATTAAAACAAATCAAGATATATGGGAAACCCAAAATGAAGTACAAACCATAACAGACATTATACCGATATAATATATGTAATATTAGTGTAGATTCATAATAAACTGAAAGTAGTGGGAGAAGAATCAACCTAAATAACTAAAAATAGTTCTTTGGATGCTGCTAAAGCTAATGATAAAAACTTGTGCATTAAGGCTGTGATAAAGGTGTTTCTCAAGAATATGAGCTAAGAATTGAGAAACTCCTTCATCTATTAGAATTAAAGCACTATACTGTAGATAATTATAGATTATGGGAGGTGGTTTTGTTATGTGGTGCAGGAATAGAACCCAGAGCTTGTTTACACTAGGCAGGTAAGTGCTGTATGACTGAGCCATACCCCAGCCCTGAGAGCCGGGTTGTTATTGTTGGAAAAAGAAGTTTTAAATAACAACAACAAAAAAAAAGAATGCTAAATTGAATTTGTGGTTTCAGGTTGGGATCAGAGTTATGGCTAAGAACTCATGTTTATGCTTATGTATATACACATACAGATACACACAGTTATATGCTCAACATATAATGCATATAAACACACCAAGATGATGTATACAGAAATAAAGATATGATGTATATGTGTAGGTTACTACATATACACAGATTTCCTAGTTCCATCCTCTGAAAGGTCTTAAAGTGGTGACAATCCAGTCACAGGGAGAACAGCTAGAACCCAGATCATGGCTTCTAAACACCATTATACGAAAAAAATAATTGCAGGCTCTTTTAGAAGTGGCTGGTTCCCAAGCCAGAAAAGAAGGAAGGAAGAAGAAGGAAGTTGCCATGTTTTATTATTGCTAGAGAGTGAGGATATGCCCTCCAAAAGGTGGAGATTCTGTAAAAGAAGACAAAATCCAACCTAAAGCAGCTCTTAATTGATCAAAGCTGGAATAATCTGAGCAACAACAACAAAATAACTCCAGCATTAGATTTTAATGAATAGAATAAAATAAATATCTATAAGTCCATACTGATAGAGATGCCAAAATGAGCAGTTTGAAAAATAGAATTTTCCTGTTCCCAAAGCATTTTATCCATGATACATATTAAATATAAAATCTTTCTGGTAGAAAATTCTGGCAGACCCTACCTCAACTCAGTGATCCAAATAAACATTTCAGGAATTAAGGCATGATAGCGTGATGAACCTTTTAATATGATGCACTGATTTTTTTCTTTAATTGCACTGATTTTTTTCTTTAATTTTTTTCTATAATTGCCTGAAATACATAGTTTTGTTCCAGTAACTAGAAAAAATATTAAAAACACAGAGGATTATTATATTAAGGTCATAGAAGTTAAGGAAGAAAGATAGAGGAACTGCTACATCTTAGAAGACACGAAGGAGATGTGACTGTAAATGTAGCATAGGACCCCATGTCTGATCATGGAAAAATGAGTAGAAAAATGGTGAAATTCAAATATGTTCTTTAGTCACGTATGTGTGTTTTCCTGTCTAGTGATGGAACTGGGGGTCTTGTGAATGTTAGGTTAGTGTTCTACCATTGAGCTACATTCCAACCTCTGCTCTTCAGTTTAGTTAATGTTATTAGGTCAGTTATATGCATTTTTTAGTCACTGGGGGAAAACGTTGTTTGTATTTTCCTGTCTTCTCTGCACTCCCTTTACCCCTTCTGCCACTTCCCAAATTGATTTGAGAATATGTCATTTACAGGTATGCTGGTGTCTTAGTTTTTAACAAATCAGTCTTATATTGGATATTGTCAAAGAAAAGCTAAAGCTAGTGGCTGCAGTTGTAGCTCAGGGGTAGAGCACCTGCCTAACATATGTGAGGCACTGGGTTCGATCCTCAGCACCACATAAGATAAATAAATAAAGTGAAGGTATTATGTCCATCTATGACTAAAAACAATTTAAGAAAAGCAAAGCTACAGCTAGACAGTGGAGAAAGCGGTGATACAAATTTTATCCAGGACTGTTGCAGTATGGGGAAAGAGACCTCTGTAGAGAACAGGTTCAATTCTGAATAATGCAACAAGGAGAGAAGGTAATTTATAGCCAAGGAGTAAGATTTGAGGTTGGGGACTGGGAGGATAGTAAGGGAGGGTTCTAAGCCAACCCTATTGGATTCTTACTAGAGGCAGGCCAGGGTGGTCATCCTGGGGGATGGCAGAAGATGAGGAACCTCACCAGATATGGAGGATAGCCAGATGTTGAGGATGGGATTCTGTCTAACTGACTTAGCAGGATTTTTACTGAATTTAAACAATAGGGATGAACCTAGCAGCCCACAAGTCAGGGCTTGGTTAACAAGAAAATCAGAATAGCCTGAATAATGTCTAGTCAAGGAGAGACTCTGTGTCAGTAAGAATAATATTTCCAAATCCATTTCCTTTCTTCCAGCTCCCCCCAGAGTTGTAGTATGCCTCTTTAAATGAAAGAATAGAATGATCACTCACCCAAATTGTCCTTGACAATATCTCACCCCAAATTTCTGCCACCCCAGATTTAGAAAGTTCATCTAATCTTCATAGGAGAGGGTGTTTCCAGAATCCAAACAGTAGCAACTGGGCTTCAGTCGGTTGCTTCTGGCATGAGGGTTCAGCCTTACAGTTTCCTGAACCTCATGTATAGCAGCTTAGTTCATCACGCCCTGTTCTTGAAGTCCTTTATAAAGATATGATAAATCTGGGCTACAGCCTCTAGCAAGTGGCAGGATTTGTGATGCAGAAACATTGGGGTCATTCAGGAGTGAATATAACTTAGCAATCAATGAAGTGTTAAGACACAATATGTGGGAGTCTAAATGGGCTCCTCTGTTTGGAGTATTAGGGTTTTTGTTGTTTGTTTGTTTGTTTAACCATTTCTTAGGCTTCTATAATCTTCAGCCTATTAGGACTGATTTAGAAAGCAGCATATCTATGCATCACCAATATGCAAATTTGTTCTGCTGTTGGATTTATTGACACAGAAGTTATGTGACACCATCCTTAAGATTGTCTACATTTTTGGCTTAATGACAAATACTTGGTTGGAGCCCAAGCCCAAGTCCTCCGTCCCTCTTTTTCTAGTAAACAAATGTTTTCAAAGAGTTCAAAGTCTTCATAGAACTCACGGGTATGTAATAAAAGATAATTTTAATGCTGAAGGTTTGACCTCATGAAAAATCAAGATGTTAAATAAGCATGTTTTATTTAATTATGCCTGTTCCTTATTAATCATAATTTTTCAAAGCAGTTTTTAGTTTTTCTCTCAGTTACTATATCCATGGACACATTTATCAGCATGATTTCCTTTGAAAAGAGTCAGGGATCAGAGAACAATTTCTGTTATTTAAAGAAAGACTGAGTTATTTTAGTCCCAAATGCCTCCTTTAAACATAATCTTTGGAGAATGCCTTTTGTTAGTGTCTCTATTTCTTTATTTCAACGCAGGGTTTCTCTTTTTCAACTCTTGTTGCTGTATTTCAGTTCTTGGTCTTTTCACCGGTGAGCCAGAGTGGCAGAACACAAGAACCAGGGTGGATCTGTTGTTGTGGGTTCACTTGTTAGAGGAATTGCATTGATGTATATTGGGAGAGCCAGAGGCTAAGCCCCTGGTCTCCTGTACAGTTGATTTTATTATTGATTTAGGATTTCCACCAGAAGAGGGAGCCACATTCATTAAAATAACATCCATAATCCAAGTTGCATTCTTTCTTTTCTCAGCAAGTTCCAGATGGAATGCATGTGACATCATGCTCCAAGCATGCTGGAACCAGGTCTTTCCTTGGGGTGAGAGGGGGGCTGCCACAGAGACCACCACCGAAAGTTTGAGGCCTAGAGGGTACCTTAGGCTCTGTAGTGGGTCTGCATGTTCTAATTCTTTTCACTATGAAAACAACAAAAGCAAATGAAAACAACAATCCAAAAACTTTCTGCTTATTCTCCAAAGCCCACATTTCTACTCAGCTGGGGATCATATTTGTGCTGGATTAAAAGGATTGGATCTTTGATTAAGCATGTAATAGCTTACTTCTGTTTGTCGTGCCACAAAAACAACTGTCTCCATTTTGTGGGATAAATGTCACAGTATGAATAATAAACTGTTACTTTTGTGTTATAATTTAAAGATACCTTCAAAAGCTCCCCACCTCAGAATGCTCCCTTTCTCTCTCCACGTATCCGCCCAAGTGTGTAGAGGTCCAGCATGAACACTTAATTCATTTGCATTGTTACATTTAGCTTCACAAAGTCTTAAGATTGTAAGTAATTCCAGCATGATCATGTGTTGGTTTGTCATGAGCCATATAAGGACATGTCCTAGGTGAGCTTATTAGACTAGCAAGCCTATCACCTGAGTGACTAATGGGAGAGATGGTTGTTTGGAAGAGGACAGGGGAGTTTATTCCTATGGCATGCCTAAGAAAGTGGATCTGCACATAGACTACATTGATAAGTATCTTGGGGCCCAAAACGCATAAATAAAGGGAGGCCTCACCACAGACAACATGGAAAGGAAATACAGACAAGAATACAGATGGCTTTACCCACTGCACCATTGCTCTCCACAGAGTCATGTCTATAACTTACATAAAATTATGGCCAGGACATGGACAGAATTCTAGAGTGGGATATTAGCAATTCCTTCCCCATATTTCTTTCCTGATATAAAAATTTGTAGGTGATGATGTTGAATACAGAAATCCACAAAGGTAGGGGTGATCAAAGGAGGGGGTATACTAGATGGCACTGGGCAAACTATCTTGTTCTATTCAGTCATCCTGGGCTTTTTGTTTGGTTTATTTTGGTTTGTTTATTTTGATAATGGAGATTGAACCCAGGGGTGCTTAACCACTAAGCAACCTCCCCAGTTCTATTTATTTATTTATTTATTTACTGAGACAGCATCTACCTAAATTGCTTAGGGCCTCGCTAAATTTCTGAGGCTGGCTTTGAACTTGCAATCTTCCTGTTTCAGCCCAACACATTGCTGAGATTATTGGCGTGTGCCACTATGATCAGTAATTTGCTTTTTTTATTTAACCCATAGATGAGAGCATCCATAATATCCTATGGGTGATGGTGACAAACCCTCATATTTGTGGAACACCTTGTCTGCACAAGCTCTTTACAGCGCCTCCAGAGGTAGCTATTATTAGCACATCATTGTACTAGTTCAGGGAAGCTAAATAACTTGCCCCAAGTATCCCAGCTGGGGTGATGCAGAGTTGATTTTTGAACACTACCCATTCACAGACACCAATTGCCAGCCATTGTACAATACTGCCTTCCATCCTTACAAATAGCCCCAAAGCAATATTACACATTTTCCCTTAAAAATGACTGTACTAGCTATGTAAGGTGGCAGACGCCTGCAATTCCAGATGCTTGGGAGACTGAAGCAGGAGAATCATGAGTTCAGTCAGACTTAGCAACTTAGTGAGACTCTATCTCAAAATATAAAAGCAAAGGCCCTAGGGTTGTGGCTCAGTGGTTGAGTCTAGGCATATATTGAACTCTTGGTTCAATATATGAATATTGTCCTTCTGACCATTTTTGAAAGATTTGCTTTTGTATGGGTCACTGAGAATTACAGAATATAATATTATTCCTATAATTAAATTATTTAAAAATGTATCATACAAGGTAAAAAAAAATATCTCAAAGTCAGGGTCTGATGGTTGCTGTTTCTTTGTACTATAAGTTAGGAATACAGTAAATTTTTGGCATCTGCTTGTTTTCTGCTTCAACCAGCAAGCCTAAGTTGCATAGTGATCCCTTTTGCTACGTATGCTTAAAACCTGGTTAATGCCTAATTGTGGTAGCAATTTTCCGTTACCTCTCACCTCTGCCAGGTTCATTTCATATCAGATGGGTTCTTCTACTAAAGAAATGCAATTGCAATTTTTAAAGTAGAAACAGATGGATTTCCATTGCTGGAGGTAGGTCTATTGTGGGGAGCTGTGTGTGGGTGTGGGCTGGCCACACACACTAATAACCATGAATGGAGCCACTTTTATGTGAGCACATTGGGCTCAGCAATCCTGATAACTCTCATCAGAAGTCCCTGCAGGCAGCCAGTGGAGTTTGCATGCTTACAGCAGCAGTCCTGGGTTAATGTTGACACAAAAGGGAAGCTGTGTATAAGCACTGATAAAAGATGGCAGAAACACTCTGTGAGAGGAAAAGATACGACAAACCCTCTAGCTGTTATGTCAGTAAAGCTCCACCATCCCCTGGGTGAGTTTCCTTGAAAGGCAAACAGATGCATTGCTTCATCTGTGCAATTGGACCTAATTGGGAAAGAAAAGATTTCCATTTTGATTAGTAGGAGGAAGATTTACTGTAGTATGTCTCTTGGCGATTTCAAGACTGGGTGCTGGTGAAATTCTAGAAACAGAGCAGTGAACAGGAACAGGGTTTGATATGTTGCTCTCCTGTTCAATTCAGTGAACTTCAGCATTTCAAGGTCAAGTCCAGAGCTATCAGGAAGACTTCTTCAAAACTTGCTTCTTGATGTCTCTCTATCACGTATCTGTTGTTAACTGACAGATGCTGGCATATTTTTTCTGGAAGTCATCCTGATTCTGGGATGCTGGATTCAGGTTTGGTTCTATACCGTGACAAGTATATTGATAGACAATAGAGACGAGAATGAGTAGAGTTGTCCCTGAGCTCGGGGACTCCTGGGAGACAGGGACAGCAAGTCCATTTGCTGTGCAGCTTTTGGGAGAGGGAAACACTGTCCATGGTGCCAAGAGGTAGTACTGAAGCTGAGTCAGCATTTCTACCCCACAGTGAGAAATCTACCTTCTATTGGAGAAGTAGAGTTTTGGTCTCTCTGCTCTGAAAACTAAATCATGAACATAAGCAACAGCATAAACAACAACAACCTATAAAAATCAAAGACAATGGTTTTGACTGTGGATACTAAAAATTGGATACTAAAAATTGGCGTGTTTTATCTTAAATAATTTCTGCTGACAAGGAAGGGGGAAAAACTGTGTCTTTGGTCCCAGCTTATAGTTTCCAAGTTCCTTTAGGGGTTGGATGAATTTATAGCAAACCAACCAAAATCAGTGATTCTCTAACTCAAAAGAAGAAATAGACACTCCAGAAAGTCTGGCAAGTGAAGGAGAAGGAGAGAACCAGGCATTGGAAAGGTCAACTCCAAGGCATAATAGACCTTTTCCACCAAGCATTACTTTTAAAACCCCATTGGTGCCAGGCAAGATGGTGCATGCCTATAATCCCAGCGATCTGGGAGGCTGAGGCAGGAGGATCCTGAGTTCAAAGTCAGCCTCAGCAAAAGTGAGGCGCAAAGCAATTCAGTGAGATCCTGTCTCTAAATAAAATATTAAAAGGGCTGGGGAATGTGACTCAGTGGTTGCGTACCCCTGAGTTCAATCTCCAATACCCCCATCCCCCCACAAAAAACCACATTGGTATTGAGAATCCCTATAACAAAAGGGAACACACAAATGTTTCAGGGATCTTTGTAAGAAATATGTGGAGATTAATCCATTAAGAGAATGGTGGGTTTTTTTTTGTTTTTAAACTTGGTGTTATGGTACTCTTTTAGAAAGTAATATTCAAGTAAGATTTTTTGATCATAAAACTTCATTAGTCGAAGCTTCCTCTTGCAAAAATAGTTTGACAAAACTTCTAAATCAAGGAACATGGCTTAATAGTGACTAAGTGCATGGCCTGGAGAACCATGTTGTCAGTTGAGCCCCCACTCCAGCTTTGCAATGTTGAATACATAATTGACCAGGCATTGACTTATTAAATTGGAAAGTGGGAATGCTAACTTTTACCAAATTCTAAGGTCATTGTGAGGATTAAATAAGTTGCTGTACATATACAAAGCACTTAAAATAGGGCCTTGCAAGTAGTATGTACAATATTAAAATTATCTGTTTATATTATATTATCGCTATTGTGATGTGGCATTAGAGCTGACTTAATGAATCAGATCATATCTTTATAGTTATCATGGGCAGGTGTGAAGCTGGACAGAGGATGGGAGAAGGACTGCAGAGCAGGGAGATACACCACAAGTAAGAAGAAAATTCTTTCATGGAAAATAGGATTTTCAACACTAGAGGTCATATGTTCAAATATTATCTTACAAATAACTAAAGCCCCAAAGTACTTGATTTGTACAAGGCAGCCTGGTTAATCCACACCAAAGCTAAAACTACAAGCTGATTCCTTTTTTGTGCTTTGATCCTGGGTGTCATGTTGCAGGGAAGGAAGAACAGTTGATTCTTCCTTCAGGAATCAGGAGCCCTGAGCCCATTGCTTAGCTTCATTAGATAGTCCTTGAAGCAGACCCCTTCACCTCTAAAATCTTACTCTTCAAGAATTATTTTCTCATTTGTAAAGTATTGAGGCTTTATCTACTACCTACCCTGCCGGGTTGGGGAATCAAATATGATAACAAAACTTATAGGCTCTGAAGAACTCTGCAAATGTAAGTTCTTGTTGCATCATCACCATACAGTACTTTAAAAATGACCCAGGCTGGGAGTGTTCTTAAAGTTGGCAAAGACATGATTTAGTACAATGATTTATTTTAGATTATTAAATAATAACTATATTATTGGGCTAATCTCAACCCCTGAGTGAGATTGAGATGAATGGGCCACGGTTTTTAAAGTTACCCTGTTTCATCTGCGTACCAAGTATCATCATGTAAAAGTTTTATTCTAACAAAAGGACTTCAGTTTTTATCACATACATCTCTTTTGCTCCAATGTAAGTGGATATCTGAGAGAGGCCGAAGTTCAGAGGATTTTACTTTTTAATTAAAAGCCACAACCCGTTAATCTTAAAACCTGGAAGGTGCTGGAGTCCCAGGAAAGTATTTGAGCTTCCTCAGTTTTAATGTGGAAATGTTTAATTTACTTAGGATTCAAGTTAGTGCTGCTTAGTTCCGAGACAGTACCAGGTTCAGTAATCTTGTCATCTAGAATGCAGCCTGCTAATCATAAACCCTCTCAGAAGGAAACAGGTAAGGTTGACTGCCTGAAGCTTCAAAAAAAAAAAAAAAAAAAGAGAAGAAGAAGAAAGAAAAGAAAAAAAAAAGCACATGTTAAATCACAAACTGAAGGAATGTCAGCTACCTAAAACCAGATTTCAAGTTTAAAGCCTTGTTTTTGTAGTTGTAGTTCGGTTCTTCAGTTTAGTATGTGATGAATTTTAAAGAGATTCAAGACTATGCTGAAATGAAAGACATTTTATAGCTTCGATAATGTGAGCTATTCTCTAAACTTGGGGATTTTTAAATATAAAAGTGATTAACATCAAACAGGAATGAAACACTCTTCATTATCCGTCTGTGTATATGTGTATGTGTTTGAATTTAAGATAGAGGAAATCACCCTAGTGCAAGAATACAAAAGACAACAGGGAAAAGTTAAATACAGACAGACCTTCATCTGAGCACTGTTGAGAAGGACAAAAAGTAAGTAATATAAATGACCTGAACCCAAGACATTGATTAATTAAAAGATATTATAGCTAGCCTATGAACTATAATGGAGCCATTTACATTTTTGTGAAGACCCTGAAACACGAAAAAAAAATCACTTATGATAGAATGTTGAACAAGATATCAAATTATATGCAAATTGTGATTACATCTCTTTAAAGTGTGAGCAGACAAAATGACTGATAGGATATTACATTAAAATAACGACTTTATTGACTAGTTTCTTCAATTTCAGGGTTCCTTCTTAAAAGGTTCCTCTCCCAATTCTTTACATGGGGACTCCTTGCCACCTTCTGTTCTCTCTGCAGTGTTGCCTCCTCCAGGAGGCCTTCCCTGATAGGCCCCACTCATTACTTCCACCACAGTGGCCCATTTAAATTCCCAGAGCATTTTCCTCAGTGTGTCTGCTATCCTCTGAGAACAAAGGCAACATCTCTTACACCAACTGTGCAGCATCATCGACAGCACTCAGGCACTCACCACCTTTGCTGACTGGCAAATGCTAATGGAATTAATCTCTAAAATAATGAAAGTTTTTGATATAAACTGATGTGAAAAGTTGACCACTAAATGAAATCTGTTGATAATAGTGGAGAATCTTCCTTTCATGAGGACAAGAGATGTAGTTTCTCATAGGGTACCTAAGGAGCCAACTGGTGGTCAGAAGGTGACTTGGTAGAAATGGTATCCAATCCCTTGGATTTTGATGATGCCAGAGAGCATCTGTGTTTCACAGCCCAAGCTTAAACCCATGAGAACCAAGATCTCCTTGATGTCAGCGCTAGAGACTCTGCACATGTGACTTCCAACTTCTGGTCATCCTTGGTTCCTGTGTTCCGGCAGAGTCCATCTGCTTCTCTCCTACTAGCTCCAGATGAGCCGCTCTACTCTGTTTATTTTCGGTACAATGTGGTTTTACATTGCACAGGGGTACCATCATTTAGTCTTTCTAATAGAAATTTGACTTACTTCTACAAAAATAATGACGCTGATGATACTTATAAGAGTTCCTTGGAACACTGCTATAAAAATCTTTTGAAGGCACCTAGGAGGAGAATTGTGGGGTATTAAGCTATGAGCAAATTGAACATTGTTACATGTCATATTGTTCATCTTCTGTTACCACTGCCAGTGTTTGAGACTTACTGTTGCTCTACATCAGTGATTGTCACCTCGACACTGTGTGGACATTTGGGGCTAGATCATTATGTGTACATTGTAGGATGTTCAATAGCACTACTGGCCTCTACCCACTAGATGCCAGCAGCAGCCCTCCCCATTGTGATAATCAAAAATGTCTTTAGCCATAACCACGTGTCCCCTGGAAGAGAGGAGGCAAATCGTCCTTGTTCGAGAACTTTTGCTCTGTCTTTGCCGAGACTTGGCATTGTCTGGTCTCTCTTTGGACTTGTTAATATCACAAAGTCTGGAAATTGATGTCAACCTATTTACCTGTGATGAGGAATCTCTTAGGTATCCAAATATGCCTTATTGCTTCACGATAAGACATTTTATCACAATTCTTTTCTAAAACAAATGGCTTCATTTCTCACTACCCTGTTGTACCAATCCAATAATGCTTGAATTTTTCCATTTTGGTAGATCCATGGAAAGTAGAGATTCTGGGAAGACTGAAGGGTAGGACAAACCAGACCTGAGTCAAGTCATTTAAACAAGCTAGAGGTCTATAAGCCACAAGAGAATTGCCAAGAATGGGTATATGATTTGGAGTAGGAATGATAGAAGAAGAGATGAGAGTGAGAGTCCCATCTGAACCACCCCCCAAACCTCTGTTTATACATTTAGATATAAGGTATTACAGTACAGATTAATTTGTTTCGTGCCCTATTCTCTTCCTTTATCTTCAGCAAAGACCCATAAAGGAGGCAAATGAAATCCTCACCAATTTCCACAGCTGGAAAGAGATTCCAATTCACCTTTTGCTCCAGAGCCCAGGTTTTTGCCTTCTACCATCTTCTCTTCTCCTGTGATGATGATCAGTGTTTGAATATTATAGCAAAACCACAGTTTGGATGAGGAATTCTTTCAGACCACTTGGCACTGTAGATTCTGTAGATAGATAGATTCTCTTGAAAAAGATTAATTTATCCATCGTGGAAAAGTACTTCCCTGCCTCCCTGGGGAGCTTTTCCCTGCTTTGCATTCCCATAGCATGGAACTGCACACAATGAAGCGTTTGAAAATTGACTTCTTGCCTGTGGGTTTGGAATTGTTCTCTGATTGTTTGCTGTGCCTCACTTCCTTTATATTGTCTGTTTTCTTAGGCAACACTTTGCTTTAAAGTAGGTGTGCAAATTGATGCTTGCTTTGTTCAGTTGAGATATGCTCATATTTAAGTTATCTTAGTTTGGAATATCCACACCTTACAAAACAGATAAATTATCCAGTGTGCTTGAACAAGGAGAAGCTCTTAGCCAGTTTACAAGGCTGGCTGCACTTAACAGCATTCTGAAAATCATCCTATGCAATTGCTTGACGGAGAAACTTAAAGTTAAGGTGTTAAGGTAACTGACAAGTGAAAAACCTTCACAATAATGCATCTTCTAACATGTGAAGAAATTAACATGTGGGTTTTTTTTTTTAGGAGCTCCTGCTCTTGAAAAGCACTTGGTTTACAAACATGTATTATTTTAACTACGGAAAGCAATTTAAGAGGAGCCACAAGTGACTTGAATAAAGTTCCTTTGAAATGAGAATACAAGTCAATAAAAAAAAAATGGAAGATGTGTGAATAAATAACAAAATTAAGCTCTGTTCTCCCTTTATCTTTTTAAGAACACAGAGGCACATAGCAGTGCAGCATTTCTGACCTGTATCCATTCCTCAGCAGGCGCTAAGTGTTTTACAGACTTCCCGTTTTCAAAGGATTTTTTATTGTGGAGTTTTATTCTAGCACAGATATAAATCCATCCTGAGTTGGTGTTGATTGATTGATGACCATCAGTGGTAAGTAGTTGTCATCCTAAGGTTTTCGGAGATGCCAGAGAACTCTTGACAGGTTAAATAGTTGTTCCTAATTTCCTGTGGGCCTCCATATAGGAATTGCCTATGGTAGCCGAGGGACCAAGAAGACCTAGGTTTCAGTGAGGCCAGACGGAGTTCTGAGTCTCTGATAAATGAGGGCCTGGGCTCCAGGCCTTAGTGTCTCTACAAATAGAAGCAATCAAGTCAAAGCCCCAGAGCGGTCACTCCGCCGAGGCAGTCAGCGGCCACCATCCGGGAAAGCTCAAGGATACACCGCCACTCTCCTTCAGAGTGCGACATCAAAACAGGTCGGTGTCATTCAGCTCACCCCCCAGACAGCGGGAATTCGCATAAAATCTCTCCTAGGCTTGCCGGGAGAGGGAATATCAAGCTGAGCCTCCATACAGGCTAGGGGGAAACCAGAGACACCTGACCTCCAACCCCTCCTCCCAGTAGCAGCCAAAAGGAAACCTGGCTAGCCAGCGCTGGGGGAGGGGCAAGCAGAAAAAATCAAAGTGATAGAGTGCCAGGGATCCCAGCAGCCTGCAGCAGGGCCCCGGAGACCCAGGCCAACTGATTCGAGTGGCCTGCCCTGCGGCTACAGAAGGCGTGGCGCCTCAGTGAAGCCATTAATTGGCAAGCAGGGAGGTTAGGGAAGGCCATTAGGTGGAATCCCACCAGCCAAGCCCACACGGACCCTTGGGCCGAGCACGGATTCTCAGAAGGGGAAGGAAGCGGTACAGTCCCATCCCCCACAGCGGTCACTCCGCCGAGGCAGTCAGCGGCCACCATCCGGGAAAGCTGAAGGATACACCGCCACTCTCCTTCAGAGTGCGACATCAAAACAGGTCGGTGTCATTCAGCTCACCCCCCAGACAGCGGGAATTCGCATAAAATCTCTCCTAGGCTTGCCGGGAGAGGGAGTATCAAGCTGAGCCTCCATACAGGCTAGGGGGAAACCAGAGACACCTGACCTCCAACCCCTCCTCCCAGTAGCAGCCAAAAGGAATCCTGGCTAGCCAGCGCTGGGGGAGGGGCAAGCAGAAAAAATCAAAGTGATAGAGTGCCAGGGATCCCAGCAGCCTGCAGCAGGGTCCCGGAGACCCAGGCCAACTGATTCGCGTGGCCTGCCCTGCAGCTACAGAAGGCGTGGCGCCTCAGTGAAGCCATTAATTGGCAAGCAGGGAGTTTAGGGAAGGCCATTAGGTGGAATCCCACCAGCCAAGCCCACACGGACCCTTGGGCCGAGCACGGGTTCTCAGAAGGGGAAGGAAGCGGTACAGTCCCATCCCCCACAGCGGACACTCCGCCGAGGCAGTCAGCGGCCACCATCCAGGAAAGCTGAAGGATACACCGACACTCTCCTTCAGAGTGCGACATCAAAGCAGGTCGGTGTCATTCAGCTCACCCCCCAGACAGCGGGGATTCGCATAAAATCTCTCCTAGGCTTGCCGGGAGAGGGAGTATCAAGCTGAGCCTCCATACAGGCTAGGGGGAAACCAGAGACACCTGACCTCCAACCCCTCCTCCCAGTAGCAGCCAAAAGGAAACCTGGCTAGCCAGCGCTGGGGGAGGGGCAAGCAGAAAAAATCAAAGTGATAGAGTGCCAGGGATCCCAGCAGCCTGCAGCAGGGTCCCGGAGACCCAGGCCAACTGATTCGCGTGGCCTGCCCTGCGGCTACAGAAGGCGTGGCGCCTCAGTGAAGCCATTAATCGGCAAGCAGGGAGGTTAGGGAAGGCCATTAGGTGGAATCCCACCAGCCAAGCCCACACGGACCCTTGGGCCGAGCACGGGTTCTCAGAAGGGGAAGGAAGCGGTACAGTCCCATCCCCCACAGCGGACACTCCGCCGAGGCAGTCAGCGGCCACCATCCGGGAAAGCTGAAGGATACACCGACACTCTCCTTCAGAGTGCGACATCAAAACAGGTCGGTGTCATTCAGCTCACCCCCCAGACAGCGGGAATTCGCATAAAATCTCTCCTAGGCTTGCCGGGAGAGGGAGTATCAAGCTGAGCCTCCATACAGGCTAGGGGGAAACCAGAGACACCTGACCTCCAACCCCTCCTCCCAGTAGCAGCCAAAAGGAAACCTGGCTAGCCAGCGCTGGGGGAGGGGCAAGCAGAAAAAATCAAAGTGATAGAGTGCCAGGGATCCCAGCACCCTGCAGCAGGATACACCACCACTCTCCTTCAGAGTGCAACATCAAAACAGCGGACACTCCTTCCAGGCAGTCAGCGGCCACCATCCGGGAAAGCTGAAGAATACACCACCACTCTCCAACAGCTTGCAACATCAAAACAGCCAGCAGCAGGACCCCGGAGATCCAGGCCAACTGATTCGCGCGGCCTGCCCCGCAGCTACAGAAGGCGTGGCGCCTCAGAGAAGCCATTAATTAGCAAGCAGGGAGGTTAGGGACTGCCATTAGGTGGAATCCCGCCAGCCAAGCCCACCGCCCACACCCGGAACAGGCCCAGCGTCCTGCCAGCATTGTAGTCACGACACCCCAATTGGAATAGGGACAGAGCAGAGCCGCCTTCCACTCCCGGAACAGGCCCAGAGAGCCGCCAGCGTGGTAGACACGTCACCCCAATAGGAGTAGGGGCACAGCCGCCGCCCGCACCTGCAAGGGAGACTTTTCAAGTATACAAGAGCAACATAAATAAATAGGGGGTAAATTTCAAAACACAACAGTTGCACCAAGCAGAAAGAAACGCGAGCAGTATGAAAAGACAAGGAAAGAAAGGACCACAAGCAATGCAGGTCAACTCAACTTTAGAAGAGGTAATAGCTGCAACAGATGGAATATCAGATAAAGAGTTCAGGATATATATGCTTCAGATGATCTGGAGTCTCAAGGAAGACATGAGATAGCAAAATCAGACAGTGAAAGATCACATTGACAAACAAATCCAGGAAGTAAAAGATCAATTTCACAGGGAGATAGAGGTAATAAAAAACAAACAAATTGAAATTCTAGAAATGCAGGAAACAATAAACCAACTTAAAAACTCAATTGAGAATACTACCAGCAGAGTAGATCACTTAGAAGAGAGAACATCAGACAATGAAGACAAAGTATTTCAACTGGAAAAGAACATAGACAGCTCAGCAAGTCTGCTAAGAAACCATGAGCAGAACATCCAAGAATTATGGGACAATATCAAAAGACCAAATTTAAGAGTCATTGGGATACAGGAAGGCACAGAGCTCCATTCCAAAGGAATAAACAGTCTATTCAGTGAAATAATACGAGAAAACTTCCCAGAATTGAAGATTGAGACAGAATCCCAAATCCTAGAAGCCTACAGGACGCCGAATGTGCAAAATCATAAGAGATCCACACCTAGACACATTATAATGAAGATGTCCAACATACAGAATAAGGAGAGAATTTTAAAAGCTGCAAGAGAAAGAAAGCAGATTACATTTAGGGGTAAACCAATCAGGATAACAGCTGATCTCTCAACACAGACTCTGAAAGCTAGAAGATCCTGGAATAACATATTTCAAACACTGAAAGACAATGGGCTCCAACCAAGAATCGTGTATCCGGCGAAATTAAGCTTCAGGTTAGAAGATGAAATTAAAACCTTCCACAATAAACAAAAGTTAAAAGAATTCGCAGCTAGAAAACCATCTCTTCAAAAAATCCTTGGCAAAACATTACAGGAAGAGGAAATGGAAAACAACATTGAAAACCAACAATGGGAGGTAGGACAGTAAAGGGGGGAAAGTAGTCATAGAGGATAACAAATCAGGTTTAGTAACATCAATAAACAAATATGGATAGAAGAACAAACCATATCTCAATAATAACCCTAAATGTTAATGGCTTAAACTCACCAATTAAGAGACACAGGCTAGTAGAATGGATCAAAAAACAAGACCCAACAATATGCTGTCTACAGGAGACGCATTTGATAGGAAAAGATATACATAGACTGAAGGTGAAAGGTTGGGAAAAATCATATCACTCATATGGACCGCGGAAACAAGCAGGAGTGTCCATACTCATATCTAATAAAATAGATTTCAAGCCAAAGCTAATCAAAAGGGATATAGAAGGACACTTCATACTGCTCAAGGGAACCATACACCAACAAGACATAACAATCATAAATATATATGCCCCAAATAATGGTGCAGCTGTATTCATCAAGCAAACTCTTCTCAAGTTCAAGAGACTAATAGACCAACATACAATAATCATGGGAGACTTCAACACACCTCTCACCACTGGACAGATCTTCCAAACAAAAGTTAAATAAGGAAACTATAGAACTCAATAACACAATTAACAACCTAGACTTAATTGACATATATAGACTATACCACCCAACATCAAGTAGCTACACTTTTTTCTCAGCAGCACATGGAACCTTCTCAAAAATAGACCATATACTATGTCACAGGGCAACTCTTAGACAATACAAAGGGGTAGAGATAATACCATGCATCTTATCTGATCATAATGGAATGAAACTGAAAATCAATGATAAAAGAAGAAAGGAAAAATCAAGCATCACCTGGAGAATGAACAATAGGTTGCTGAGTGATCAATGGGTTTTAGAAGACATCAAGGAGGAAATTAAAAAATTCCTAGAGTTAAATGAAAACACAGACACAACATATCGGAATCTATGGGACACATTGAAAGCAGTTCTAAGAGGAAAATTCATTGCTTGGAGTTCATTCCTCAAAAAAAGAAAAAACCAACAAATAAATGATCTCATACTTCATCTCAAAATCCTAGAAAAAGAAGAGCAAAACAACAGCAAAAGAAGTAGAAGGCAAGAAATAATTAAAATCAGAGCTGAAATTAATGAAATTGAAACAAAAGAAACAATTGAAAAAATTGACAAAACTAAAAGCTGGTTCTTTGAAAAAATAAATAAAATTGACAGACCTTTAGCCATGCTAACGAAGAGAAGAAGAGAGAGAACCCAAATTACTAGCATACGGGATGAAAAAGGCAATATCACAACAGACACTTCAGAAATACAGAAGATAATCAGAAAGTACTTTGAATCCTTATACTCCAATAAAATAGAAGATAGTGAAGGCATAGATAAATTCCTTGAGTCTTATGATCTGCCCAGATTGAGCCAGGAGGATATAGACAACCTAAACAGACCAATAACAATAGAGGAAATAGAAGAAACCATCAAAAGACTACCAACTAAGAAAAGCCCAGGACCGGATGGGTATACAGCAGAGTTTTACAAAACCTTTAAAGAGGAACTAACACCAATACTTTTCAAGCTATTTCAGGAAATAGAAAAAGAGGGAGAACTTCCAAATTCATTCTACGAGGCCAACATCACCCTGATTCCGAAACCAGACAAAGACACATCAAAGAAGGAAAACTAAAGACCAATATCTCTAATGAACCTTGACGCAAAAATCCTCAATAAAATTCTGGCGAATCGGATTCAAATACATATCAAAAAAATTATACATCATGATCAAGTAGGATTCATCCCTGGGATGCAAGGCTGGTTCAATATACGGAAATCAATAAATGTTATTCACCACATCAATAGACTTAAAAATAAGAACCATATGATCATCTCAATAGATGCAGAAAAAGCATTCGACAAAGTACAGCATCCCTTTATGTTCAAAACGCTAGAAAAATTAGGGATAACAGGATCATACCTCAACATTGTAAAAGCAATCTATGATAAGCCACAGGCCAGCATCATTCTGAATGGAGAAAAATTGAAGGCATTCCCTCTAAGATCTGGTACAAGACAGGGATGCCCTCTCTCACCACTTCTGTTCAACATAGTCCTCGAAACACTGGCCAGAGCAATTAGACAGTCAAAAGAAATTAAAGGCATAAAAATAGGAAAAGAAGAACTTAAATTATCACTATTTGCAGATGATATGATTCTATACCTAGCAGACCCAAAAGGGTCTACAAAGAAGCTATTAGAGCTAATAAATGAATTCAGCAAAGTGGCAGGATATAAGATCAACACGCATAAATCAAAGGCATTCCTGTATATCAGCGACAAATCCTCTGAAACGGAAATGAGGACAACTACTCCATTCACAATATCCCCCCAAAAAATAAAATACTTGGGAATCAACCTAACAAAAGAGGTGAAAGATTTATACAATGAAAATTACAGAACCCTAAAGAAAGACATAGAAGAAGACCTTAGAAGATGGAAAAACATACCCTGCTCATGGATAGGCAGAACTAACATCATCAAAATGGCGATATTACCAAAAGTTCTCTATAAGTTCAATGCAATGCCAATCAAAATCCCAACAGCATATCTTGTAGAAATAGATAAAAGAATCATGAAATTCATATGGAATAATAAAAGACCCAGAATAGCAAAAACAATACTAAGCAGGAAGTGTGAATCAGGTGGTATAGCGATACCAGACTTCAAACTATACTACAGAGCAATAGTAACAAAAACAGCATGGTACTGGTACCAAAACAGGCGGGTGGACCAATGGTACAGAATAGAGGACACAGTAACCAATCCACAAAACTACAACTATCTTATTTTTGATAAAGGGGCTAAAAGCATGCAATGGAGGAAGGATAGCATCTTCAACAAATGGTGCTGGGAAAACTGGAAATCCATTTGCACCAAAATGAATCTGAATCCCTATCTCTCGCCGTGCACAAAAGTTAACTCAAAATGGATCAAGGAGCTTGATATTAAATCAGAGACACGGCATCTGATAGAAGAAAAAGTTGGTTATGATCTACACGCTGTGGGATCGGGCTCCAAATTCCTCAATAGGACACCCATAGTGCTAGAGTTAACAAATAGAATCAACAAATGGGACTTACTCAAACTAAAAAGTTTTTTCTCAGCAAAAGAAACAATAAGAGAGATAAATAGGGAGCCTACATCCTGGGAACAAATCTTTACTCCACACACTTCAGATAGAGCCCTAATAACCAGAATATACAAAGAACTCAAAAAATTAGACAATAAGATAACAAATAACCCAATCAATAAATGGGCCAAGGACCTGAACAGACACTTCTCAGAGGAGGACATACAATCAATCAACAAGTACATGAAAAAATGCTCACCATCGCTAGCAGTCAGAGAAATGCAAATCAAAACTACCCTAAGATACCATCTCACTCCAGTAAGACTGGCAGCCATTAGGAAGTCAAACAACAATAAGTGCTGGAGAGGATGCGGGGAAAAGGGCACTCTTGTTCATTGCTGGTGGGACTGCAAATTGGTGCAGCCAATTTGGAAAGCAGTATGGAGATTTCTCGGAAAGCTGGGAATGGAACCACCATTTGACCCAGCTATTCCCCTTCTCGGTCTATTCCCTAAAGCCCTAACAAGAGCATGCTACAGGGACACTGCTACATCGATGTTCATAGCAGCTCAATTCACGATAGCAAGACTGTGGAACCAGCCTAGATGCCCCTCAATAGATGAATGGATAAAAAAAATGTGGCATTTATACACTATGGAGTATTACTCTGCATTAAAAAATGACAAAATTATAGAATTTGGAGGGAAGTGGATGGCATTAGAGCAGATTATGCTAAGTGAAGCTAGTCAATCTTTAAAAAACAAATACCAAATGACTCCTTTGATATAAGGGGTGTAAACAAGGACAGGGTAGGGACGAAGAGCTTGAGAAGAATATTTACAGTAAACAGGGATGAGAGGTGGGAGGGAAAGGGAGTGAGAAGGGAAATTGCATGGAAATGGAAGGCGATCCTCAGGGTTATACAAAATGTCATATAAGAGGTAAGGAGGGGTAAGTCAAGAGAATACAAATGGAAGACATGATTTACAGTAGAAGGGGTAGAGAGAGAAAAGGGGAGGGGAGGGGAGGGGAGGGGAGGGGGGATAGTAGACAATAGGACAGACAGCAGAATACATCAGACACTAGAAAGGCAATATGTCAATCAATGGAAGGGTAACTGATGTGATACAGCAATTTGTATACGGGGTAAAAGCGGGAGTTCATAATCCACTTGAATCAAACCGTGTAATATGATGTATTAAGAACTATGTAATGTTATGAACGACCAATAAAAAAAAAAAAAAAAAAAAAAAAAAGTCAAAGCCCCAGAAAAGACTGATCCGAGAGCACGGGAGTGTCTGGGGCCTTCAGAAGCCTGACAACCGAAGTGCTGGGGTATTTTCATCTGTAGTGATAGCTCTTTAATTTCTCCTGAGATATTCTAAGTGCTGGTTGGAGTATTTTCTTTTTCCCTCTAAGTTCCTTGAAACTTATCTTTCATGTTTTCAAACATATGAAGGTAGAACATTTTCAGACATTTCCCCCTCTCTGTTGTGATGGAGCCTAATGAGTTTCCCACAGCAATGCTTTCATACTTCTTTATGGATGTGAAAACATCACCCTCATTCTCTAGTGCCATCTTTATGTCACTGAACCTTCACAATAATGTATTTTCTTACATGGAAAAAAATAACATATAGCTGTTTGGGGGTTCCTGCTCTTGAACTGTACTTGGTTTACACACACACAGTTATTTTAACTACAGAAAATAATTTAAGAGTAGCCACAAGTGGCTTAGAAAGCCTTCAATTTCCTGGCTTGTCTTTTTATAAAAGTGCACAGTTGTGAAGATGTAAAATTTGAATGGAATGTTTTCTAAGTTAAAAAAAATGTATTACAGTCAGAAAACTAGTTGAATGTTTCTTTAAAAGTGAGTTACCCAATGTAGAGGTTGATTAGAGTAATAGGTTAAAGGCCCAAAGGTAGTTCAGAAAGGATGTAGGACTTCTATAAATCACTTTCTCTCCTTTCATAGTAACTCTATACGTATAGGGATAAATAAATGTTTTCTTTTTCTAAAAATAAATATCATACTGAAGTGTTAAAGTATTGTATTTATACTTCTACTTTCCATAGAGCAATTCCTTTTCAACGTAAGATGCTATAACTCTTGTAAATGTGGGTGCCGTACTTTATAAATTCAAAACATTTTCCATGCAGATCTTTAATCTCTAGCACAGTGCTTCATGTGAATTTTAAATGCTGTAATTAAATGAATCTTACAAAAAAGTCTCTGTAAACATTATTCCTTGCCTGAGATAGAAATTATCTAAAACTTAAAGAAACAAGAAGAGACTTTTTTTTTTTTAAAATCTATTTCTGTAGAACATCTTTTCTGAGGAGGCTGGTGTTATGGTTATGGAAAACATATGCCCTTGAAATTGCTGTGTGCCTGATGGTAGGATCTGTATCTAAATTGTGAAAGATGACACAAACAAGACCAAGGGGAAAGTACAAATATGATCCAAATTTTTCTTTAGAGATAGAAAGAATTATATAAAACTGCCTGAGTCTAAACTTGTATTTCAAGGATCTTCCAGAAAATTTTAAGAAAAAGCATTCTGGCTTATAGATCCTTGGCACTAAGAGAAAATATTTTTGTGCACAGCTTCAGGCATTATGCATCTCATTTCCTGCTGTCATAAAAAGTAGACCTTTTTTGAACAGGTCTGAGCAGAAAGACTGCAGTTACTTTCACACTTGAATCTCACATGAGAGTTTTTAAGACTTTAAAAGTGACTTATATCTTAAAATTTTCACATATGGTGTCTGTAAGGGAGACTCCAGAGTAGTTGCTGGGCCCAGCAGTGTGTGGACACACAGCAGTCACACTGGGGCATGAGGTGGCACTTTTCTAGCTTTGCTTATAAGAGTGAATAGCAGCTTTAATAGCAATAGCATACCTGTTTGCTAAAATTGATTGACACACGGTAGAGGAGCCTATATACTTGAAGTAAAGATTAGAGTAGAAGTGCACAGCTGGGGGAAAGGTCTAAGTTTAGTCTTGAATTCATTGCTCTTAGGTGTGTGGTGTTTGAAATAATTTTAGATGGACTACTTTTTGATAAGCACATCAGGTTCAGGCTGACTACAAAGTGCTGTTTTAGGTGCACGGTAATTAAGATGAGTCATGGGTATTATTTCTAGTTCATTGGGGTTGTCAATGCAGCAATTACCAAGCAATTGATTAACAAACATAAGACCATTCACTACTAATGCAATATGAACAGCCTCCCTGGAAATAGATTAGTAACATGGATCTCTGAGGGTAAACCTTGGTACTGAGTATGGAAGTTCTAATTGAAGGATAGGGTGGAGAGTAGCAGAAAGAATGAGAAAATAGTGTGACTAAATGTTCCAATTTAGAGACACTGGAGGGACAGTTACCCAATATAAGACATTCAGTGCTGGTCTGAGTTGCTGTAGTGTATATATAGCTTTCAAACCTTATTTTAATCAGTCTTATATATTGAATTGTGTACTCTAGAATGCTAGTAACCCCCAGTGCCTCAAAATATGACCTAATTTGGAAACAGTTTTTGAAGTTGTAATTAAAATAAGGTCATAGTTGTGTCAGGTGAACCCACTGGAGAGTGTCCTGTGAAGATTGGCACTCTGTTATCACAAGGTAAGCAACCTCCCAGGGCTGGGAGAGAGACATGGGCAGCTCCTTCAAACCAGCCCTGGAATCCCTGTCACCCACTGACCCTTCAATGTGTATAAATTGGGCCATTTATTCACACAATTCAATCATCCTTCCTACTATGTACCATTTTTTTCTTCTCTTCAAACTTCCAATACCCAGTTCCAAGGCTTTAGAGGGAGTGTGATTACGAATTTCTGTTGTGCTATGTCCCTCTGTTTGTAGCAAGCACCTTGTTACAGCAGCCCTGGTAAACTAATACAGCCATGGAATCGTTATTTAGATGCAGTCCTATCCAGAAGTCATCAAGCAGATTGCTCTTTGAAGATCAAATTGTGGGAAGAAGAGTGAGGGGCATAGGTACCAACATCGGGTGAATGTATGGTCATCTTCCCTCTGCTCCCTCTCTCCTGACCTAGGTCTAAAAAGATACCCAAGGAGTTTTCAAATTACTGTTTAACTCATAGGTCTTGCTGTTCATCCTAACTAGTAATATTTCCCTCTCCAATCAAGTGGTTCTTTCATAGTCATCTCAACTTATCCGTTCTTGCTCCTACCATATTGTCTGCTCTTTCTAAATGGTTATTTTTTATCTGATAATATCTTTATTTACCCCAATCAAACAGCAATTCTCTGGATAAAGTCTTCTATAACTACTACAAGCGTCATTGCCTTTTCTTTCTTCTGAATCCTTTCAAAACGTGTAGGACACACCAACAGTTCTCACCAGACCCTGCTCATTCCATTTCCTTATGGAACACGTACTGCCCTCCACGTGGGTCGCTAACAGGATCTTTGAATTAATTAACTATTGGTGCCATGGCAAGTTACACATTTGACATTTTAAAGCAATAGGTGCATACCTCATGGTTCCAGAGGTTAGAAGTCTGGGCTGGCTATACTATATTCTCTGCTGTAGGTCTCAAGGCTGAAGTCAAGGTGTTGGTTAATGGGGCTCTTATTAGGAGGCTTAGAGAAGAATCTGCTTCCAAACTCATTCAGTGTTTTGGAAGGTCTGATTTCATGAAGTTGTAGGAATAAGGGTAACCCTTTACTTCAATTGTGGTCTATTCTCAGCTCTCAGAGGCCTTTTAGGGGTCCTTATGTATGGGGCTGCATCTCAGCACCAACAAAGGCACTGCGAATCCTTCCCACATTTGTGATCTTTCACTTGTCCTGCTGCTTCTCTCTGCTGACAACCAGAGAAATTCTTTGCTTTTAGCGCTCATAGGATTAGATTGGCCCTACTCTTATAATCTCTAAAGTCATTAACCTTAATGACATCTGAAAAATTGCTTTTGCTAAATTCAGTTTTCAGGGATTATGATTTTGGATGCCTTTGGTAGGCCTTTCTTTCCAGTATCCATGGTCTGTCAAAGCAAAATCCATGTGTAATGTGTCGTTTCTCATTCCTCCCCCCTCTGAACCATGCCACCCATCCCTAGAACAGCAGTAAGGGGCTCTCTCGGTACCTTTAGTTGTTGATTGGTAAATCAAATGAGCAATAATTGATGAGGCACAGTTTTGTGTTTTTGAACCTGTGGTTATTGATCTTAATTATATTTTGGAAGGTTGTTTTGTTAATTGAATATAAGTTGGTTTGTAAATACGAGAGGTATACAGACCAGCAAGTGATGGATATAATCTAGAAATGAGAATTGTTTGTGTAACTCTGAGATTATCGTGGGAATGGGAAGAATAAAGAGGTGCTGTTCTTCTGAGATGTAAACAGGGCACCTGGATGCTACTGTCAGAGTAGTTGGTCCCTTATTCATGTGTCTGGCACAAAAATCTCAATAATACTTTTGAGTGAGTACAACACATGAATTTTCTTAATTCATAATACAAAGTGAGTTCAAAAGATGAAACCTCAATTCTGAAGACTGAACTATGCATTGCTGTTTGTGTTCTTAAGAATAAATGAAAGAAAATTTCCAATTATCTTGGATTTCCCCTACCAGCCAAGAAAAAAAAAAAAAAAAAAACAATCTGCAGGAAGCAGTTCACTTTTTTCATATTTGCTCACATTACCTGTTTCTATAGCTGCATTCATAATTATACCAAGATTAAAGAACACAATGATAGCAAATATACTCAGCACTTGCCTTAAACAGATCCCCGTGAATATCTCCCTAACCAAGAAAAATAGAACGGAAGAAACAGAACCCATTAAGTATCCAAAAGGACAACTAACTGATTTCTGCTTAGTTTGTTATATATGGGGCAATAAATCTTCCTCTCTCTGTCTGCCTATTCCCTCTTTCATTTTGAAGCACATCTCTCCTTTAGTTGAATTGTATAACATCTTTTACATATTGTAGCAACCATATTACTATCATCCTGCAGTGTTTTGTGAAGTAAGAATTAACTAGCTCTACCTTCATTTATGTGGGTGATTTGAAAGGCAAATGGAGAATCACTTCCTCAATTAGAAAATACCTGTACTCATTGAATTACCTTTTCTTTAATGAAAAAATTAACTTGAATAACCATTTCCATATTGGAAGTGTTGTTTAAAGCTGCACCATAGACAAAAAAGCTCTTTGTTTCTCTTCTATGTGTTTTCTTTTATACACTGTGACAATGTTCCTCAAAGTGGGGGTCAAATCCAAAGCCATCAATATTTGAACCCCAAAAGATTGTCATTAAATATGAAGATTTCTGGCCACATCTACATCTTCTGAATCATTTTCTTTGGCCGTTTATCTTGAAAGGGAAAAACACCCAAATCCTTAAAATACAAACTAAAACTCCTCCAATAAAAGTGTGAAAACAATATGGGGTTGTTCTCTTATAATAAGTACTCAATAAAATTAGTTAAGCATAGAGCCTCTTGTTCCTTTTTAATCTGTCAAACCCATACAAATAGGAGCCCTTTCCTCTGTTATCAGTGTTTGTATGTAGAAATACTCTGTCTTAACAGGCTAACCTTTTCATAGGCAATGGGTATGCCCACAGAATGTCTAGCAAGTGCATCTATTACTGCACTATATAAATTATTATGCTTGAGGTTTGGCGGTTATAAGTAAATACAATATAATTTTGTAGGTCTTCTCTTTACCTACAGCCCAATTTGATGGATGAGACACACATAAATTCAAAAGCAATAAAAATCAATAGATTCCAGATGTCAGGTGTGTATAGTAGCTATTGAAAATATTTGAGGTGATAAGAAATTATAGCAAGTTGGCAGAATGGCAGGAATAGGAGAGGAGCTAGGTTCTGATAGATGTATTCAAAATAAGGCAAGAGGAACAGTGTGATACAGAGTTAGAAAAGAAAATTCAAATGGGAGATATAGGTGAATACATCCAGAGTGGAGAGTTTATATAAGGGGATTATAAATTAAGTTTGGGAAGAAGCTAGCTTGAGATGAATTTATGAATTATCTTGCATGCAAATTTTAAAGAGTCTGAATTGTGTTCATTGGGGAATAGGAAATCACTGAATATGGAGAAAGCATTGATTAGGGATTTATGATGAATGGTGGGTATAGGAAAGTGAGAATCAGAGGTGAGAACACAGGTTAGAAACCTAAACAACTATCTAGGTCACAAATTAAAGTGTGAAGCACAGTTGTAGAAATGGGAATGGGAAGAATACATAGATACAGGTACTGCTTTGGAAGAAGAACCAAGATCCAGTATGTTAGTGCCATCTTTGCTTGTGTTAGGGCAAAGAAATGGCGATTTGAGTCTGGAAACAATGTTATGATAAAGGCATACATAATCTTTAAGATTCTATATACACTTTAATTTATTCATTTCATCAGCACCTTCTTTGGGGCCAACTGGAAGATGGTATGTGCTATGTTAAGTCCTGGAGATAGAAAACAAACAAACAACAAACAAAAAAGACATGTTTTCTTTTAAGAAGCTTCCAGAATCATAGAGAACCCAGAAACTTGGGCCAAAGTTAAATGTAACCTCCAACAATAAGTAAACTGGAGGCTGCAAAAGAGATTTTTAGACAGAAATGCCTGATAACCGTCAAAGGGACTGTTAGAGTAGTTTTAGTCTAAGGCCTTTATTCCTAACCAACGCAGGTAGGCTTGATGTTTGCTAGTATGGTTATCCAGCCCTGAGTAGCAGAATTAAAGATTTCTCTATTAAACACAGAGGTCAAACTAGTAAAAGGATTTTTCAGGATCACATGGCATTAAATTATTAGACTATATCTTAAGGGAAAAGACATCTGTAACCCTAAATGTTAGTTGTTGTGTTGACATCCCTGACATTTCTGACAATGTGACAAACATCCTTAAAGATTTGCATGCTCAGATAGAAGCCATGTCCTCAGCAACATTGTCGTGGAAACGGTATCTTAACTCCTAGTTCCTGGTACTGCCTGATAGAAAACATTGTTAATCTTTGTCTTGGCCATTATACTCATTGGCATATTTCTGTGCTGTGGCATTTCTTGCTGCATCAATCTGGTTCCAGTACTAATGGATTCTTGTTTCTCTTATAGACCACCTATCACTCGAATGGCCCTCCAGCCTATTACTTCTCAATTGGACTGTTAGCATGGACCACTCGATAGACCCGATATTTTTAAGGGGGACTCCAAACTGCTTGCCCCACACCGTCCCTTTTCAGCCTGAAGAAGCCAGAGAGATCATCTTCGTCCCCCTTCCTCACAGCAGTAAGGAGTTCCCAAATTAGAGGGGGGAATGAAGCCAGATTTAAAGTTAGGTAGTCAGTGTAGTTAGATAAATCGGGGTCTAATACCGAGTGAAATCTAAAATGGAGGCCATGCTAAAAATGATTCCAGGAAACACAGGACAACTCGTGGTAATCGGAAGGCAGTATGCTCCACTGACAGAGATGAAAAATGAGACTCCCCAATAATTATGATTCATTACTTTTAAGATTAAAAGTAGTCAGAAAAAGGAGTGGGGAATGAAAGGGTAAAGTTTCTAAGCTGGAAAGCTTGAATGTAAAAGATTAGGTATTATTAAGTTCCTCTGTTACACCCAGATTCCTGAGATAGTTAAAACAATGCCCTACTGGCCGTTTAGCCTAGGGCAGTTCCTCACAGGGCCCGAACCAATCAGTTTGAATGTGTAACCCGCTTACGAATGACCAATCACCTCCGCCCGGCCGGTTCCCGCCAATGGATGTGATTAATGAATGTGCCAATCACATCTCAGAGTTGTTGTTCAATTTCCCCGCGCCTCATGATGATTTGTTCTGATGTATGCAAAGCCCACCGCCCTCTCCAAAAAGTGTACTTAAGCTCTGCTTGACCTTTGCTCTGGGCTCTGAGCTGCACTCCCTTCTTGAGTGGGCACAGAGTCCCAGCGCGCTGGAATGGATCCCCAATAAATCCCCTTTTGCCAATTGCATGGAGTAAAAAAAAAAAAAAAAAAAAAAAAAAAAAAAAAAAAACAATTATAAGAAATCAAAAACTGATGCTGAGCTTACAAGTCTGAATACCTAGGAGTAAGTAATCCTATTAATCCCAGGAGGGAGTATCCCAGGGGCAGTAGCCCAGAAAGAAGGCAAGTAGACTTTTTCACTTGAATTAGGTTGCATACAGCAGTCAGGATTCCAACAGGAAACAGACATCACATTTGAAATAGGATCGTTCAGCAAAGTTCCACTAACTAGGGGTTTTTTACAAAGGTGTGGAAATAGGGAAAGGACAAAAGACAGCCCAGAGGCTGGGAACTTTGTAGCAGTTGAGTTGTTATGAGCTTAGCTGAAGAGTCACATAGGAAACATGTTCTCCTGTAGGAAACAGGGAACAATTATTGGCATCTGAAGAGAGTAAGTTTTTGTATTAGATTCTTCATAGAAACAGAGCCAACAAGATTGTGTGGGGGGTGGGGAAGAGATCAACTTAAGGAAATGGCTCTTGTAGTTGTGGAAATGTGGTAAATTCAAGATCTGAGGGTCTGAGAGGTAGGCTAGAGACCAGAGGAAAAGTTTGTTTGATTCCAATGGCAATCACCTGGCAGAATTTTCTTTTCTTGAGAAATCAATTGTTATACAAGGTCTACTCAGAGTCTACTGACTTAAATGTTAATCTCAACTGAGAAGTAGCCCCACAGAAACATCTAAAGTAATTGTTGATTAAATATCTGGGTACTATGGTTTCGCCAAGTTGACACACAAAATTAACCACCACAGTCTTGTAGCACAGGTCACCTTGAGAGGAGAAGGGACTTTAGGTAGAAGGATATAAATATTCTAGAAGTAACATTTCAACTGTGTTGTGGTTCTCCAAGTGGGAGCCCGACTAGCAATATTCATGTGTTAGTCAGCTTTGCATCACTGTGACAAAATACCTGAGAAGAGCACATTAAAGGAGAGAAGATTAATTTTGACTCATGATTTCAGAGGTTTTAATCCATGGTCACTTGACTGTTGATCCTGGGCCTGTGTGAAGCAGAAACATCATTGGTAAAAGGGTCTGTCAGAAGAAAGCTGATCACTTCATGGCAGCCAGGGAGCAGAGAAAGAAATACTGGGGACATACGATATAGACTGTCTACCATGACCATCTTCCCCCAACTAGGCCCTATCTCATCCACTAATGAGCATAGAGCCCTCATGATCTATTCATTTTCCCCCAAATCCCAATTCTGAACATTACTGCCTTAGGGACCCAGCCTTCAATGATGAGCCTTTTGGGGGACACTATAGATTTGAACCATAGCAGTCAGCATCACTGAGAAACTGATGGAAATGTGGCTTCTCAGCCCCTTCAAGCCCCTACTGAATCAGGAGTACTCACTCCACCAGGACTGGGGCCCAGCAATATGGTCCTAGGCCCAGGTCCGTGTGAATTTTGTGTATCATGAAGTTTGAGAAGCATTGAGTGAGATGAGTAAATAATCCAGTCTCCCTCTCTCTTCCATTTGACTACCTGATTGACCTACTTCTGGGCCAGACCTCTTCAGAAGGCAAAGACACAGCCCTTCTAATGGAGGACCATAAAGATTCACCTCTCAGCACTGGGATAAGAGTAGAGAAGAAATCTAGGAGGTAAATGCAAGATATGCAGCCCCTGTATCAAGGAACATGCAGTTTACATAGGATTGAACGTGAGCCCCATGGGCAGAGAGGAGATGGCATTGCCAAAGTGGAGACTTTAAGAGGACAGACAGGTGGTCCAGATATAGATGCCAAGTGTGATGTAAGTGTACACTGTGATATGGAGGCTTCCCGAAAAGCAGCACGGAAGTGGCGGAAGCATCCTGTGATTTGTCTTTCTAGAATCACATTTCATCTGGAGCTTCCACTGTTGCACTGAACTGGCTTTTTGCCTGGTCAAGACTGTAAGTCAGAGTTTTTAATTTCCTGAACAGATCACTCCCTTTGACTTTTTGTCTGGCATGTAAAGCATCTTAGCTCCCCTCTCATCTCTGACACATGGTCTGTCTGCCTTTGTGGTTCTCCTCAGAGAATTCAACTATGACTTGATGTCAGCCAGGCTCTTATCAAAGTATTGCCTGAGACATCTGGTCCTTCACAGAGGATGTCTAATGGACAAGTGATTTTTGCCATGACCTTTAAATTTTATCACCATGATAAATTATATGTAATCTCAGACCCTCATGGAAATGATTGTCCTGAGCTGACATTTATGTTATGCCTTCAGATTACATGGCTGGCAAAAACAGTACCACTAATTAATGAGGAATGTTTTTTTCCAACCTCATTTATTGATTTTTCCAAACAACCTTACTGGACAACACACCAGTGCTCTGTACCAGAGATGCTTTTAAGACATGGATATTGTCTGTAAGTTGTCCACACTCTAGTGCATGAATTGGAAACTTGAGCAGTTACAGTGTAAGTTCTATGAGTGGAAGACAGGAGAAAGAGGTACAGAAGGTCCCTATTGGTGATGGGTTGATTGTTAAATTTTGGTAAAGCTACATGAATTCAGTAGAAACTAAGTTTTGAGTCTGGATATTTTTCTGGGCTAGTATGCAGTGTAATACTATCTCAATGCTGAGCAATGGCAGTGATTTGCACCTCTTGGTCAGATCCATGATTACGAGCGATAATGACCAAAACTCTACAGCACACTGTGTTGCTAAGCTAGTACCCTCCGTGGATAAAGAGCATTAAATGCATTTTCAATTTACATTGAGCTATGGTTTGGACAAGTGTCCCACAAAGGCCCATGTGTTTTAGGTGTGCTAGGTTTGGTCCTTAGCCCATGGTGCTCTTGTGAGGTGGTGGAACTTTTAGGAGGTGGGGCCTAGTAGAAGGAAGGTCATTGAGGGTGTGTGTCCTTGAAGGGGATATTGGGAGCCCAGCTTCTCCACTTCCTCTCTCTTTCTGCTCTGTGGTTTCTATGACATAAGCAGCTTCATTCTCTCATGTGTTTCCTGCTGTAGTATGCTATCTTGCCGCAGGCCCCAAAGCGGTGGGGCTGAACTGAGACCATGAGCCAAAATAAACCTTTCCTCTTTGCAAGTTGATTTATCTCAAGTATTTATCACAGTGAAAGGAAGCTGTCTAATATATGTTGTTTTCAATTCATGGTGGGTTTATAGGGATATCGTTTTGTAAGCTGAGTGCTTTTACTCAGGAGTGATAGAGCTTTGAGGAGGAGCTCTTTCTAGTGAGCTTTAGGGTTCACAAGTAGACAAAGGAATGGTGATCTTCTGGGAGGAAAGGGATTTTAGGACCAGGAAAGAGAGCAGTGGCCATGGATAGCTAAAGATGGGACTGGAGCCGCTGGAGGACATAGGTGGCCAAGAGCTTTATACTGTTCACCCTGGAGTTAGAATTCTATCTTGAAGGTGTAAGGGGTACATTAAGGGTTTTATGAGCCCTGGATTAACATGACTAGATTTGAGTAGAGCAGGTTTGATTTGTTTGAAGCTGTCAAACCTTAGTTTTTAAAATTTAAAAAATCTGTACTTTTTACTTTTTAAAGCAGTTTTAGGGTTACAAAAAAAAATTGAACAGAAAGTACAGAGTTCCCGTATTATCAGCTCTGCCTGTATTGCCAGCACAATCCCCCTGTTGTTAATATCTTGCATCTGTATGTTACAGCTGTTAGAACAGATGAACCAATTTCAATTGCTACATTGTTACTAACTAAACCCATGGTTTATATTAGGGCTGTCATTCTTGGGACACAGTTGACAAATGTGCAATGTCATATGTTCATATTATGATATAATACAGAATCCTTTGCAGATTGGCTCTTTTTTCCCCACTTAGCAACACTTATAAACTTAAGGTTGTCCTATGGTTTTTCATGGCTTAATAAAGCTTTTCTTTATACTGCTGAGTAATATTCCATCATTTATCATTCATTTATCTATTGAAGACTGATGGATTTTTTTATTAAATCTATATTTAATTTTATAAAAAACTTCTAAACTGTTGCTAAATTGTCTGATTTTTATAGGCCCACCAGCAGTGAATGGGAGCTCATGTAGCTTTACATCATCACCAGTATTTGGCAATGTCAGTTTTTGTTTTTTAGTGTGGGTGGGTAGGGGGGAGCTATTTTAATAAATATGTTAAAATATTTTTTTGTTTTAGTTTCTAATTCTCTAATGACATAATATTGAGCATCTTTCCATAAGTTTAGTTGCCATCTGTATATTTTCTTCAGTGAGTTGTCTTTTTATATGTCCCAATTTTTAACTATTATTTTTAGTTGTCGATTTAAGAGTTCTTTTTATATTTTGAATACTTACTCTTTATCAAATAAGATTTTTCTAGTCAATGACTTTTCATTAATAGTATCTTTTTCTTTTCCAAATACAAGTTTTTGATTTTACCCCACTCCAACTTACCATTATTTTTTCTTTCATGAATCATGCTTTGTGCATTGGGTCTGAAAACTTTTCACCAAACCAAGTTTGCTTAGATCTGCTTTTATCTTTTTAAGGTTTTTTGTTGTTGTTGTTGTTATTGAAGTATAGTGTACACAAATGTACACATACCAGTAAAGCTTATTGTGATTTTACAAATTGAACCTGTAAATGAGCACCCAAACCAAAAAAAACAGAACATTAACATTATCCATAACATCCATCTCTAGGCACCCAACCAAATCCCCTTGGTGAAAACCTACCAACGTAGATGACCTTTGCCTGTTTTACTTAATGTAAATTGAGATCATATACAGTATGTGCTATTCTCACTAAACATCATTGGTGAGATTCGTCTACATTGTTTGGCATATCTGTAGCTTGCTCATTCTTTGTTATGTGCTGTTTGTGTTTCAGTATACCATAATTCATTTATGTTGATGAGCATTTGGGTTGGTTCCTGTTTCGGAATCTTGAAAATAATGTTGCCAGTACATGTCTTTAGAGGAGCCTGTGTACATATGGGAAAACATATGCACCTATTGTAGAATTGCTGGGTTACAGGTGTTGCATACATTCATCTTCACTAGATAATGCCAGATGGTTTTCCAAAGTGGTACCAATTTAAAATCCCATCAGCCAACCAATTTACTTAAAAAATTTAAAGTGTGATTTCTTGCTAAATAATGATGTTCTAGGAAAACATGAAATAGGCAAAATGTTGATGAAGTCTTCATCAGAGAGAAAAGGAGTCAGAAACTCATTTTGCAAACAAGAGTTAAAGAAAAGGGTGGGAGGCCATGTATGATATGAAACTCTGCCCTGGAAGTCATGAATCATCATTAATATACTTGATTCCTGAAGTACATGAAGAAGTTCTCATAGTTTCCATTAAGCTAGCAGTTTATTCACTCTTTCTGTCCAAAGTTATCAAAGACTAAACAACTGATTGAAAAATCGCACTAATAGCTGACATCCATATGGGGGGTGAACACAGGGCATAAATGATATGAGTATGCCAAATACCTCACCATCAGTCTGAAAGGAAGGTTAACATAGGACAGATCATTTACACATTCAACAATAGGGAACTTTAACATTAGTCAAATTATTTGTATAGTTTTATATTTTATTTTGATTACCACTTTTAAAGAGAATTGTGAATATAGAGAAATGTAATAAAAAATTATTTAAAAAATGTATGACAAGCCACATGAGTACATCATACTGCTTACCAAGAGTCTGTGTATATATCTGGTAGTGTGTCTGTTAACAATAGTCTAAATCCTGACTAATTATCATTTCCTGGAATAAACCATTTTCTGAAGAGTTTTGAGATTGTTTCTTTAATTCATAGAAGTCTAAACAATAAGACATGGAATTAAGGCACACAATGTTTTGCTGAAGCCTAAGGAAAACCTTATGATTACCAGAACATTAAGTGTTGAAGTAGAATGAGACTATCGGTACCTTTTGTGGAGACCATCAAGAAATGCAGAGACAATGATCAGTTCTGAGCAATTGCTATGGACTGAATGTTTGTGTCCTCTCAAAATTCCTTTGTTGAAACCCTATTTTCCAGTGCTACGGTATTTGGAGATAGGGCCTTGTGGAGATAAGTGGGTCCTGAGGAGGCAGCCATTATGATGGGATTGGTGTCCTTATCAGAAGAGTTGTGAGGGAACTTGATCTCTCTTTCCACCATGTGAGGCTGCTCCAAGAAGGTATTCATCTGCAAACCAGGAAGAGGTCTTCTAGGAGCTGAAATTAGCAGGCATCTGGATCTTGAACTTCCAGTCCTCTAGTCTTGTAAGAAATAAATCTCTTGTGGTTTAAGTCAGTGATTTTTTTTTGTTGTTGTTGTTATAGAAGCTTGAACAAAGTCAGCAATTGAAGTGTTTCACTGCTTGTTAACAGTGACCTGGATAAGGTGGTTACTATGGCTCCTCAATGCCATTTTCACTTGAAGAAGCAAAAGTAATGTAAAAATTAAACACTTAGAGTGTGAAACACATAAGTTGAATTGAGGATATGCTGACAACATTTAATTAAATAACAAACTCTTTAAAGGCACTAATGGAAGATTTTTAAAGGATGACTGTTACATTTGCATAAGCACTCAATGTGGAGCTGTGCCGTATACTGGCTTTCAGATGGGTTATCAGCCAATAAAAGTTGATATGATACAGTGGAAATGACTTCCACATTGCCCATAACCCTCTAAGCCATTGGCTTTTGCAAGCAACTGAGGCTTCTCTGCAAACTCCAGAACACACTTTCAGAGGCAAATTCTATCACCCTGATAGCATTTTCTAGTTTTATTTGATCTTGAAAAACATTTCATTATGTTTAATTTAGGGAAATGAGATTTCTTTAATTACTATCAGTAGCAGCTATTAGAGGCTCAATTACATTTGCAAATTCATTTTTAAAAGCTTTATAGTTTTCAGATAAAAATTTCAAGATCTAACTGCACCCATTAAAAGTTACTGTTCTTCCCTTTGGTGCCCATACTTCGAAGAGAGAAGACATGTTTTATAGTACAAAATAAATAATGCTGGAAGCTGAGGATTAGCCTAAATAGAGCTTAGAATCACTCACTTGAATAAATTAAATATTCCATCAAATAAATTGGTTCATTAAACATGCTTATGGATTTCGTTTCTTTGGGGTTTCACATACACTAAGCTCTACACTGTGAAAGGTCAGGATATACCCATAAGGTAGAGGCTGCTTTCTAGCTGGGAATGCAGATGCTATTCATCCCTCTGCATGTCTACCCTAGCTTAGAGTCCCACAGAGTTATACCTCACCACTATTGCATGTGGAGCCATATCTCCAAAAGAGGTCATAAAAGGGGGTCCAGGTGACCTCCAGTTTATTAGTGTGCTGAATCCCATGAGTTGTTGCAAAAGTGACTCCAATTCTATGTGCTCTTGAACTTCTTGTTCACATAATTAAACACTTATTAGCAGTAAGAAACTTCTTTTCAACCTGGATGTTGTCCTTGTTCTCACTCAAAATAGCATTAATAGGTTATTTTTCCCCCTTAGGCATTATTAAAATTAAAACATATATTGAGGTCTGAAGAACATCTGTGCTGAGATGCCCATGACATGCCTTTAGCCTCCTCACTCTTGAGCAGGATGTATTTCACCTGCAGCATCTAGAAAAACATCTGTGCAAAATTGGCATTTAGTAAGTGCTGGATGATGTGATGATTGCTTAACTCTCCTCATATTAGAAGCAGTCATTGCTGCATTGCTATGACCAGATCAGGGTTTGTCTGTCCACTTGGTGGCAATTTTGAGCTATGCCATAGAGAAGCCTTCTTGGGATAAGAAATAGAAAATATCTTTTGGAAAACTTTGAGGTTGGTTCATCGACTTGCTTTGCTGTAATGCAAAACCATGTCTCTTGGCAGGAAATATGAACTGCTGCTAATAAAATTTGTAAATGCCTTTGTTGTTGTTTGTCATAGATAAATACATGCAGGTTCAAATGATTTAAAAATCATTGTTACTGAGTTCTTGCTAATAAACCCGAAGCCAAGAGCATGCCAAAACTTATTTAAGGTGCATGCACTTGAAGACTTGTTTTTCTGTTCATTGAATTTTAAAGTGTTTGCTTTTTTTCTTCTCAACTTGCTTTCATTTTTACTAAAGCCACTAAATGTCTATTGATGGAAAACAGGGGTTACGCACTTTAGGAATTTAGTGTGTGAATAGGTTAGTATTGGAGGGAGAAAGTTAAATATGGTGCTGGTTGATGCCAATCTTACATGTGTGGCTGCCTTACATTCTCCACAGATTCCTGCTATCAGTTGTATTAAGAGAGTAAATCATGATAAACAAATAATTGGAAGGTAAATGTTCATAAAAAGCCAGGAAAGTATATTAAAGGCCCAAATTAAAACATGTCCTCTGTTTGGGATCTAAAGCTATAGCTTCTTTAAAAAAAATATATACTGCTATTTAAAGTGGTTCTGGAACAGTAGCATCATGAAACAAAGTTGTCACTGTTTGCATCTTGCCCTTTGTTCCCACCCGCTTTTTACATAGCTGTCGCTATCTAATAGCTTCAGGGCTAGAGAAAGTGGAAAAATGAACAGGAGCAGCATGGCTGGTGCTGTGAAACAGCAATAAGGGACAAAGGCATATTAATTGTTATTCTCAGAAAGCTTATGATTCAATAGCTGTCTAATTTAATAAAGTCCTGTTACAGTGGAATGATTCAGCTGTAAGAAGCTTGTAAATATTGTAATAAGCACCGGAGCAGATGTAATCTTTTTTTAATTCTTGGAGGTGGTAGTTTTTCATGCTGTCCACTCTCAGGAAAGCTGCAATGTGCTGCAGAGTTGTTTGTCAATGCCGGGGTTTATTTTCGTAAGAAAGCATTGATTACAGAAGTGAAAAACATTTAGTTTAACAGCAATCAATGAGTAGCAGACAAAAGGACATCTGAAGTTTTGAAGTCTTTGAAATATGAACTAAATGCCCCATCTGGGGAATTATTGGTAAAAAGCATGACCCAAGGGCCATACAGAGTCAAGATTGCAAACTTGTGCTCCCTCTCCTAAGCTAGCTCGTCTGTTACAACATTCGAGAACACTGAATTATTAAAGATGCAGGAAAATTAACTTATTTAGCACACAGTAAATATAAAACTTTTGGTGTCAACATGAGACAGTATATTTTTCTACTACAAAAACCTATAATCTACACACTGGAGGATTTTAGACTCCAAGTTGTTTATTTTAAATGAGTAGTTAAGCTTAATTTTTACAGCATCTGAGAAAATATGATAGGAAATTATTTAAAGGTGCAACATCTGTCAACATTAAATCTTGTAGGCTTATGGAGTATTCCAAACACAAAACAAAATGTCAGTCTGTCTCATTGTATTAGCCAACTTTGCATCATTATAATGAAATGCCTGATATAGATTACTTATGAGATAAAGAGAGGTTTATTTAAGCTCATAGTTCTGGAGGTTCAAATCCAGGGTCTGGTGGCTGCATTGGGTTTGGACCTCTGATGAGTGGCAGGTCAGAGTGAGCACGAACATCTGGAGCCAGGAAATAGAGTCCCTTCTGGTGGGATCCTATAATTCCTCAGAGGGCACACCTCCAAGAACCTAAAGATCTTGAATTAGGCTCCACCTCTGAGAGATCCATAACACCTCCATAGTAATACCCTGGGGACCAAGCCTATAACACATGGGCCTTTGGGGACGGTCAACATTCAAACCACAGAAGTGACTGAGAGATCATTTTCTGTACATATTCAGAATTATCTCATGTTGATATTAGTTTTTTATTTATTTATTTTTCAGTTGTAGATGGACATAATAACTTTATTTATTTATTTACCTATTTATATTATGTAGTACTGAGGATGGATCCCAGTGCCTCACACATGCTAGGCAAGAGCCCTACCGCCGAGTCACAACCCCAGCCCTCATGTTGATATTAGTATGATCTGAAGTGGGCCCTTGGTGAATTGTTGAATTTAAGTGGTTTGAATAACCCTAACCTTAACCTACCTTGGCAGCAAGGGACTTCAGAGCCTATTACTCTCCCTCCAGCAGGGGGCAACTGTTACCAATAGAATAAGAAGAGATCCTGACTAATGGCTCAACACCAAAGGGTAAAATCTAATTCCATGTAGAACACAGAACTGTTGCTTTTGTACAAAGACGAAATCACACAGAAGATAAAAAAAAATATTTGTTCTTAGCACACAGACAAGCACAGATATTACGGGATTTCTAGAATTGCTGAAAGGGTCACCCTTTCTGGAGAGCACTAACTTAATTTTTTTTCATTGTTGACAGTGACTTCAAAATTCCATTAAATTTAAGAGAAGGTGTATTACGTTTGTTTCTCAACAGCAAGAAGACAATTCCCCCAATACCGTGGCTTCTGGGGAATTTATTAATTTTGGATAAAAAATAAAATATCACTTCCTGGAAAACAATTAGAGCCAATTCCTTTTTTTGTGAGACAGTCATTATAAATTGTGATTAGGGGGTCCATAAAATGTGGCCTGGCTGTCCTCCTCTCTGCCCATTAACATGGGTGGTGTTGTTGGAGCATACACTCCCATTCATCCAAGGTGTCCTCTGTGTCCATTTTTATGCTAGAAGGGTGCAGTTGACTAGTTGCAACAGAGATTACTCCTGCACAACACAAATTGCCTGAAGTATTTACCAACTGATCCCTTACAACCCCTGCCCTACCAGTCATATCCTGCCACCTAATTGTCACGTATGTGCTAAACTTAGTGTGACACCATTATAATATTCTTAATGGTAAAGATCATCTGTCTGTCTGTCTGCCTGCCTCTCTTTCTTTTAAGACTTTCTCCTAGATATTTTAGACCCCATAATCACTAACTGGGAGGAGAGATACTTCATATTTCAGAGATACTTAAATAGTTTATTTCAGCAATTGAAGTGAAAGTTCTCTAGACAAGGAAAGAAAATCCTTCATGTGTACAAAGGGAAGCCACCAAGTTTTAGGTCCCAGACTCAGATTGCTTACACTCAAACCCTGGCTCTGCAGCTTACTGACTGTGACCTTAGTTTCACAATATCATAAAAAAAAGTTGAGCTGGAAAGAATGTCTACTATACAGGGTTGTAAAGATTCAGTGGAAACTGGACTACATGAAAAGCACTTAGAATTCAGGATCCATCAGCATTACCATTATTTGTGATGCTGGAAATAGTCCTGCTTTTCGCCTTTTTATTTTATTCATTAACATACTCTGTCTTGGGATAATTTTAATAACTTTTCCATGAATAAAAAGGTGCACTTTAAATGGATATAGGTGTTTCCATTTCTTACTTACTCATCAGTGGGATTACTGGCACTAGGTGTAGTTTGGTCTTAATGTCAGTGGTCACACTTGTGTTGAGTGGATGAATCCTTTCTACACAAAATATAAAAAGCTAGACCCCATATGGCATGAAAGTAGTGTTTCTATTTATTTAACAACTATCTGTGAGACTGAGGCAGGAAGATCACAAGGTCAAGCCCAGCCTTAGGATTTAGTGACGTCCTAAGAAAATTAGACCTTATCTCAAAATAAAAACTAAAAAGGGCTGGAGTTGTATCTCAGTTGTAAAGCACCACTTTGATCCCCAATGCCGAAACAAAAAATGACGCACAAAACTGTTTGTAAGTATTGTTTGATTCACTGAAAACTTGTAGATCCCTTTTAATTCTTCCTGACTTCAGCAGTGAGAAATACTAAGCATTGGTCCTTGATAGTAGTTGACTCTCACTCATTGGAACCATCTTATTTGTACATGTTAACTCTGATGCTTTGGTCATAAATCCTGAGAGTCCTGTTTAAAAACATACCTTTGTGGAACAATATGCCATTTTCTATATATAAAAGTGAAGTAGCCATATTTCATAATATTCAAGAACCTGCCCAAAACTTAGTTTTCAGTATTGTTATCTCCTGAAAGGGAAAAATTTTCTAGAAGGGCTTTTAAAGACTAATATAATGATTAAAAATGTTTTATGATGTTGCCAATCACTTTTCTATCTTTAGTCAGAGGTTTAATTTTGAGCTTATATATAAAAGTGTATATTGCAAAAGAAAATGATTTAGAAATGTAGATGAAAGTTTTACATATAAATCTTATAGGTTCAAATACAAAATTCCACCAGCTCATGATAATTTGTTGGTTTTGGAACTGTCTGGAAAGTGAATCTTGAAAGATCAAATCTTGTTTGATCTCCTGAATGAACAGCTGCAGAGTCTTAGGATGGGCTGGATCCCTGGATAAATTAGAACCTTCTTGGACCTATTTGCACTTGGTGGTCTAAAGCACCTTTGCAAGTGTGAAATCTTCCATTTCCCTTTGATGATAAGCCTTATAAGACAGGTGTCCATGTGAAAAAATGACTGTGCCTCTGTTCAAGTCTGGGAAAGCTTTCCAGAGAGACTTCTGCATGAGAGGGGTTGAAAGTTTATCCATGAGTTGGAACTAGGGAGAATCCAGGGGATTATAAAAGGCCCCTGAAAACACAGTTCGCCACTCAGCATACACATTAAGAGCCTGTAGTTTTGAGGTAGGTGTTTCCACTTGATCTGTGTCGTTCCCAGCTACGTGATAGACACAATTTCTGTTACTGGTAACAATAGCCCATTTTGTCCTCTTTTCTTGTGTATATGTTTGTACATATGGACCATGTTTTCCATTTGCTTGCACTTGAGAGTACCACCACTCAGAAACTGAGATGATCTACTGCAAGGCATTTGTGTGATTAACCAAGGGTTAAGTGGACTTTTAAAAGAGCCACTCAGATGGTCTTTAAGAATACACACTTTCCATTTCAAAAGATTAACTGTACTCATTCAGCTCATTTATAGGTCTTTAATGATTTCCTCATAAAAATGATATTTCTGTTTAAGCTTACCTCTCAGAAATAATACAAACTAGCCATTCAATATCAATATTTTCAGGTTCTCCTAACTTTGGTCATTGTGTGAAATGAAATACTAAAGCATTCAATCAAAGCTTGTGATTTGTTCCACATTGCTCTTTTAAGTATTCTAGCTGACCTTTTAATGGCATGATTAAATGTGGAAGCTTGCATTTGCTAACAAGGAGAAGGCAAACTACTAAAAGCCATGTTTAAAAATTTTTCAGGTTCCTAATATATTTTAATATCATAAAATAATAGGAGTTAGTCTTACAAAAACCAGTCCAGTAGTTCCCAAGACTTTGTTTAAAGAAAATTTCCACAATGAAGTGAGAATTATGAAGCCATCTAGTATGTTTTCAAGAAGAATAAAAAGCATTGTGACAAGACAAGGGGGAATAAAGGGGAGGGAGGGAGAATGCATTAGAGGTACCTTTCACATGCTCATATGTGAATTCACGACCAACGTAAATCCATATCGTGTACAACCACAAGAATGGAATCAAAATTGGAATGGGTTGTACTCCATGTATGTATAGTATGTCATAATACACTCTACTGTCATGTACATCTAAAAACAAATAAAAAAAGTATTATGAAAATTAATACTAATTACTATGATACTGGAAGCCATTTCTCTGGCAGACTTAAAAGCTCCACCAGTACCTTGTATAGTCAGTTGTTGACATTATAATTATTCTCTTATTTTAGAAGAGTGGATAATTATCATAGCAAATACTCTTAATTTTTCATACATATAATTATACCTATCACTGAAGAAAGACAGAAATATAAGGATTTGTGCTACAAGAATAAAAGTATTATTAGTCTAAAATTTTTTTTTCTTCCACAATTTTAGAAAACCTCGTAGGGAGAACAAATAGAACAGTAAAATGTACCATCCTAATACAATTACAAATGCTTTTTAAATGAACGACTATAAATCCTCTTAGAAATGAAATCTTTGATTTCATAGTCAATGAACGAAAGTGTCTAAGCAAATAAGAGACTTGAATATGAAGTTGGAACTGCAATCTGTGGGTTGTGGGGACAAGGCAATGTTAAAGGGAAAGAAAATGATGGAGTGAAATGTATGAATGGAGATTCAAATCCAAAGAAAAATTCCATCACATTATTTTATCATTGGGATTATGATTTAAAAAAGGCTGATTTGATAGAAATTTTGCAAACCTAGAGCTGGCTACCAACTAAGGAAAAAGGAGTTGGAGGGCAAAAGGTCAGCTAAACTCAATAGGTATTTATTGCACACTTCAGGACTGCTGGACAATATGTAAGTATTCCACAGAGCTTCCTTACTATGTACAAGTCCTAATCCACATTTTTAAAAAAGTATGCTTCCTGAGGAGGTGGGGAAAAGTAATTTTATATGAAATGTTTAGCAAAGGATATGACATCATGCAACTTTCAGAAAAGCTAAGTTGATTATTAAGAACATAAGTGAATGAGATAAACCAATTATTAGGTGGGCAGTACATAAAAGAGACATTGTATTGAAGGCAAAGTGTTAATCATCATAGTAAATATACCTGAAGTTCAAGACTGGAGTATAGAAGGGGAAAATAAAAGATTGTTGAGTCCTCTGTAGAAAGAAATAGAGAAATACATTGCCTCACGTTTGAAATGGAAACTAAATTATTTAGAGGATCCATTCATTTTTCTTCGGTCATTTTGGGGTACAGACAGAAAAGTAACATAGTGAAAGTGGAAGAGGCACAGAACAATCTAGGGTCACTCTAAAAGTGTGTAGGTGGTGCAGGGTACAGAATTGGAAGTCAGAATTGCTAAAAACTGAAATATCGCCCCTTCCTTATTTAGAATATACTGCCTCCCCAGAAAAGAATACTTAAAAGAGTTCAATCAAATATGAAGGCACTTAAAAGTAATTGATTTCAGAGAACCCTCAAGAGGATAGAATAATTAATAGCTATTGTTAATTGTAATCAATTGACATGACAACAAGAGAAAGATCTGTGACCAGCAGAGAAGAATGAGTCCATTGACTTCTTATAAAAGGACCCATTGGTCAAGTAAATGAAGCGGTTTTCTAAGTCAAGTTGAGAATCGAGCCTTTTGACCAAATAGACTCAAGGGGAAAGATCAGCATAAGGAAAAGAGTGTGTCTGCATTGCACAGCAGACTCCTGATACCAGGCTTGCCACCCACCTGGCTTATTACTCAATGTCTTGCCTGCCTTGGTGGTCCCTGTGATCATCAGATATTCAAAGCCTTGGCATGAAATGGTTTTCTGAGATGCAGGTTGAAATCAGAAAGTCAGTGAGCCGGAAAGCCCTGTGGAAGGGCCTTTTCCAACTCAAGGAACCATTGCTAATGAATGGCAGTAATAAAAGACACAGTCAGCTCCGTCCTCTTAACAGTAGTCTCACTTCTGGAGCCCACATCCAGGAAGAACAACCTTAGTCAGATGGCATTTAGATTAGGTCATTCTCCTTCAAATCTACAGAGAGCTCTAATTATTAGGGAATCAAATTTAAACTGATGTGTCTGGGATCTGTTTCACCACTTCCCCTCCCAATTGTACAATGTGCAATGTCATCATTTTAACTTCACCTTGCTTGCTTTACACCAGCCAAGAAAACCATACTTTGAGTTAGCCTCTTAAATCTCTAGCTTCACTCACCTAATTTTCCAAAACAGGGGTGTTAGTCATCTTCACTGGTATCAAATGAAATTTATGTTCACACCTACATAGCATCTTGTAGATATCATTTTATCTCCTTATCTCTTTAACACTATTAGTAATCAGGCTTTTTTTTTTGATATGGCTGTGGCTAACTTCATGGCCACATACAATGTGAGATTTGGAAGGAACCTTAGTATTTTAGAAGTAGGTCCAGAGAGAGTAAGTATATTTTCCAAGGTGAGATAGAAAGCTGATGAGTGAACCAAAATGACAGACCAGATGACTAGCCTCATGCCTCTACCTCAGAAACCCTGACAGTGAAAATGAAGACGTTTATACTGGTGAAAAATAGATCAATATGTAAATTTCCTCCTGATATTTTTTCAACTCTATGATGACATCAGAACCCAAAGTGCATTACTTTATGTTTTGGCTGTGATATTGTCATTTCATTCTTCATTGTTAGCCTTAGTTGATGAATAATAAAGATCACTGACTGCATGCTAAAAAAAAGTTTTCTTTTCGTTGGATCTTATAATCTGTTGTAGATTTTCCTATCATATCTTTACAATACATACCATCCTTGACATGCCAAATTATCTTATCTTGCTGTTCTTTACAACCCACCCTGAAAATATTATTCCCATTATGTTCATATCTGTACCCCAATGCTAACTAATAAATACCCAACTAAACTTTGCCTAAGAAAATGGAGTCCTTAAGGAGGGGTAAGACAAGATAATACAAATGGAAGAAATGATTTACAGTAGAAGGGGTAGAGAGAGAAAAGGGGAGGGGAGGGGAGGGGGGATGGTAGAGAATAGGACAGACAGCAGAATACATCAGACACGAGAAAGGCAATATGTCAATCAATGGAAGGGTAACTGATGTGATACAGCAATCTGTATACGGGGTAAAATTGGGAGTTCATAACCCACTTGAATCAAACGGTGAAATATGTTGTATTAAGAACTATGTAATATTTTGAACGACCAACAATAAAAAAAATGCAAAATAAAAAATAAAAATAAAAAATAAAAAAAAAGAATGAATTCTGGAAGAAGATTTAAAAAAAAAAAAAAAGAAAATGGAGTCCTTTGTGGTGATTCACCATGGCACTCTTCCTGGTAGAGGTCCCACATACCATTGAAGACATTGAGAGTCATCCAAGTGCCCACTTGTTTTCTTTACCCTTGAAATTTCCATCTCCCACCTCCACCCCTTGTCCCCCTCTTTGTCTCTTTCACCCTTTTCCCCTTCCTTTCACTTTTTATTTTTACACCAAGCTCTGCATCTTTTTTTAAGTTAGACTAAATCTTTGTCTCTCTCGGGTGATGGTATCAGCACTGCGGATATAGGTGCTGGCCTGTTTCTATACTAGCATCTCAAAATCTGATTTTGATTCTTCTGTTGCAGCCAACAGTACAGGCTTTAAAAAAAATCAATTCTTAAGTTCCTTATCTGTTTCTCTGCTTCTAAGATGACTGAATCTTTCATAACTAATGGGGATATTGAATTCAGAGGGCTTTATGGGAAAAATACATCGAAATTTGTGTAGAAACCAAAAATGAGGCTGCAATTAGATGAAATAACTACAGCTTAATTGAGATCCATTTTATGTTGATTTGATAGAACTTAGTTAATGTAGAGTTTTTTAATTAAAAACTAGTTTTTGTAAAAACAATTAGTCTAATTTTTCTGCTGATGTGTGTATTTTATAGTATTTTAAAGAAAAAAAAATCAGTTGTCAATTTTAGACTCTCCAGTAGCCAAGAGAATTGAAAGGGTTATTTTGGGTCTCAGAAATTTTTAGACTGTTTAGACTGTTTCATATATACATTGGATGTTGATCAGTGAGAACATGGAGAGACATACCTGTGAGTTTTTGGACACTAATTAATAAGCAGATTGGACTAGATCTAGAAGTTCTGAATTGATGATTTATTTTGCTTTATATTTGTATCATTAACTCAAATGTGTTCATCTTTTTTCGTAGGCCATGTGATTTTGAATACCAATTGCATATTATATAGCTTGTTTCCCAGTTCCCACATTTTTTGAATGAGCTCATATATTTTTCCATTAATACTCAGAAATATCATTTAATCCCTATGGCCTTCTCTTATGACCTCTGTTCATTTTTCACTATGTTTAAGGTCTTCTCATTATCCAGGGTTTTTTTTTCATTTAAAAGTTTTTATTTCTAATTTTATATATATATATATATATATATATATATATATATATATATGTGACAGCAGAATGCATTACAATTCATATTATGCATACAGAGCACAATTTTCATGTCTCTAGTTGTATACAAAGTATATTCACACCATTCATGACTTCATACATGTACTTAGGGTAATGATATTTTTCTCATTCCACCATATTTTTTTTATCCCTATGCCCCTTCCCCTCCTATCCTTTTGCCCTATCTAGAGTTCACCTAATCCTCCCATGCTCCCCCTCCCAACCCCATTATTAATCAGCCTCCTTATATCAGAGAAAACATTCAGCATTTGTTTTTTGTTTTTCAAGTGTGTGTGGGGGATTTGCTAACTTCACTTAACATTATATTCTCCAATTCTATCCATTTACCTGCAAATGCCATGATTTTATTCTCCTTTATTGCAGAGTAATATTCCATTGTGTATATATGCCACATTTTTTTATCCATTCATCTACTGAAGGGTGCCTAGGTTGGTTCCACAATTTAGGTATTGTGAATTGTGCTGCTATAAACATTGATGTGGCTGTGTCCCTGTAGTATGCTGTTTTTAAGTCCTTTGGGTATAGTCTGAGGAGAGGGATAGCTGCGTCAAATGGTGGCTCCATTCCCAGCTTTCCAAGGAATCTCTATAACTGCTTTCCATATCGGCTGTGCCAATTTGCAGTCCCACCAGCAAAGTATGAGTGTGCCTTTTCCCCCACATCCTCTCCAACACTTATTGTTGTTTGTATTCTTAATAGCTGCCATTCTGACTGGAGTGAGATGAAATCTTAGAGTAGTTTTGATTTGCATTTCTCTCTCTAATTGTGAGAGACACTGAATATTTTTTCACGTATTTGTGGATTGATTATATATCCTCTTCTGAGAGGTGCCTGTTCAGTTCCTTGGCACATTTATTGACTGAGATATTTATTTATTTATTTTTTCAGTGTTTAATTTTTTGAGCTCTTTATATACCCTAGAGATTAGTGCTCTATCTGATGTGCAAGGGGTAAAAATTTGCAACCACACTGTAGGCTCTCTCTTCACCTCACTGACTGTTTCTTTTGCTGAGAAGAAGCTTTTTAGTTTGAATTCATTCCATTTCTTGATTCTTGATTTTAATTTCTACACTATAGAAGTCTTATTAAGGAAGTCTGGGGGGCTGGGGATGTGGCTCAAGCGGTAGCTCACTTGCCTGGTATGTGCGGGGCGCTGGGTTTGATCCTCAGCACCACATAAAAATAAAAAAAATAAAGATGTTGTGTCTTCTGAGAACTAAAAAATAAATATTGAAAAATTCTCTCTCTCTCTCTCTCTAAAAAAAAAAAAAAAGAAAGAAAGTTGGGGCCTAAACTGCCATGATGGAGATTTGGACCTTTGTAATATACACAGTGTCTCTAGTTTAATTCCTAGGTCCTTGATCCACTTTGACTTGAGTTTTGTGCATGGTGAGAGAGAGGGATTTAATTTCATTTTGTTGCTTATGGATTTCCAGTTTTCCCAGCACCATTTGTTGAAGAGGCTATCTTTTCTATGATGTATGTTTTTGGCACCTTTGTATAATATAAGGTAACTGTAATTATGTGGGTTACTCTCTGTGTCCTCTATTCTGTATCATTGGTCCCCTGTCTATTTTGGTGGCAATACCATGCTGTTTTTGTTACTACTGCTCTGTAGTATAGTTCAAGGTCTGGTATAGTGATGCCACCTGCTTTACACTTCCTGCTAAGGATTGCTTTAGCTATTCTGGGTCTCTTATTTTCCCAGATGAATTTCATAAATGCTTTTTCTATTTTCATGAGGAATATCATTGGGTTGATTGGAATTACATTAAATCTGTTTAGTGCTTTTGGTAGTATGGTCATTTTGACAATATTAATTATCCCTATCTAAGAACAAGATAGATCCTTTCATCTTCTAAGGTCTTCTTTAATTTCTTTCTTTGGCATTTTGTAGTTTTCATTGTAGAAGTCTTTCACCTCTTTTATTAGGTTGATTCCCAAGCATTTTATTTTATTTTATTTTATTTTGAGGCTATTGTAAATGGGTTAGTTTTCCTCGTTTCTCAGAGGATTTGCCACTGATATACAGAAATGCCTTTGATTTATGGATGTTGATTTTGTATCCTGCTACTTTGGTGAGTTCATTTACTAGTTCTAGAAGTTTTCTGGTGGAATGTTTTGGGTCTTCTAGGTATAGAATCATATCAGCAAATAGTGCTAATTTGAGTTCTTTTTCTATCCATATCCCTTTAATTTCTTTCATCTGTCTAATTGCTCTGACCAGTGTTTCAAGAACTATGTTAAACAAAAATGATGAAAGAGGGCATCCTTGTCTTGTTTTGGTTTTTAGAGTGAATGCTTTTAATTTTTATGCATTTAGAATAAGGTTGACCTGGGGCTTAGCAAAGGGAGCTTTTATGATGTTGAGATATGTTTCTGTTGTCCCTACTTCCTCTAGTGTTTTGAACATGAAGGGGTGCTGTATTTTGTTGAATGCTTTTTCTTCATCTATTGAGGTGATTATATGATTCTTATCTTTAAGACTATTGATGTGGTGAATTACATTTGTTGATTTCCCTATGTTGAACCACCCTTGTATCCCTGGGATGAACTCCACTTGATTGTGGTGCATTATCTTTTTGATATGTTTTTGTATTTGATTTGGCAGAATATTATTGAGAATTTTTGCATCTATGTTCATTAGAGATATTGATATAAAGATTTCTTTCTTTGATGTGTTTTTATCTGGTTTTGGAGTCAGGGTGATATTGGCCTCATAAAATGAGTTTGGAAGTGCTCCCTCTTTCTCTGTTTTCTGAAATAAGTTGAAGAGTATTGGTATTAGTTCTTCTTTATAGGTCTTGTAGAACTCAGCTGTGTATTCATCTGGTCCTGGGCTTTTTCTTGGTTGGTAGGCTTCTGATGGCATCTTCTATTTCCTTGCTTGAAATTGATCTGCTTAAATTGTGTATATTATCCTGATTCAACTTGGGCAAATCATATGACTCTAGAAATTTGTTGATGCCTTTGATATTTTCTATTTTATTGGAGTACAAATTTTCAAAATAATTTCTAATTATCTTCTGTATTTCTGTAGTGGCTGTTGTGATACTTCCTTTTTCATCATGAATGTTAGTAATTTGATTTTTCTCTCTCCTTTATTAGCATGGCTAAGGGTTTATCAATTTTATTTATTTTTTTGAAGAACCAACTTTTTGTTTTGTCAATTTTTTCAATTGTTTCTTTTGTTTAAATTTCATTGATTTCAGCTCTGATTTTAATTATTTCCTTTCTTTTACTGTTTTGGTGTTAATTTGTTCTTCATTTTCTAGGGCTTTGAGATGCAATGTTAGGTCATTTATTTGTTGACTTTTTCTTCTTTGAAGAAATGAACTCCATGCAATCAACTTTCCTCTTAGTACTGCCTTCATGGTGTCCCAGAGATTTTGATATATTATATCAGTGTTCTCACTTACCTCTAAGAGTTTTTTAATTTCTTTTTTGATATCTTTTGCAACCCATTGTTCATTCAGTAGCATATTATTTAGTCTCCAGTTGTTGGAGTAGTTTTTATTTTTTATTTTATCATTGATTTCTAATTTCACTCTATTGTGATCTCATAGAATGCAGGTATATCTCTACTTTTTTGTATTAAGAGTTGCTTTGTGTTGTAATACACGGTCTATTTTAGAGAAAGATCCATGTGCTGCTGAGATGAAAGTATATTCTCTAGTTGAAGGATGAAATATTATGTGTGTCTGTTAAGTCTAAGTTATTGATTGCATTATTGATTTCTACAGTTTCTTTTGTTCAGCTTTTGTTGAAAGATCTATCCAGTGGTGAAAAAGGTGTGTTAAAGTCATCCTGAATTATTGTGTTGTGGTGTATTTGACTCTTGAACTTGAGAAAGTTTTTTTTTTTTTTTTGGATGAACAGAGATGCTCCATTGTTTGGGGCATATAAATTTATAATTGCTATGTCTTGTTGGTGTATGGTTTCCTTGAGCAGTATGAAATGTCCTTCTTTATTCCTTTTCATTAACTTTAGCTTGAAGTCTAATTTATTTGATATGAGGATAGAAACCCCTGCTTGCTTCTGCATTCCATATGAGTGATATGATTTTTCCCACCCTTTTACCTTCAGTCTGTGTATATCTTTTCCTATGAGATGAGTCTCTTTAAGGCAGCATATTGTTGGGTCTTTTTTTCCCCCTTTTTCATCTAATAAGCTAGCCAATGTCTATTGACTGGTGAGTTTAGGCCATTAACATTCAGGGTTATTATTGAGACATGATTTGGATTCCCAGCCATTTTTGTTAATTAACTTGACTTAGATTCTCCTTTGCTTAGTTTTTCCTTTAGTGTAATACCTCCCTCTGATGATATTCATTGTTGTCTTTCATTTCCTCTTCATAGAATATTTTGCCAAGGATGTTCTGTAGTACAAGTTTTCTAGCTGCGAATTCTTTTAATTTTTATTTATCATGGAAAGTTTTTATTGCATCATCAAATCTAAAGCTTAATTTTGGTGAATACAAGATTCTTGGTTGGCAACCATTTTCTTTCAAAGATTGATATATGTTTTTTTCAGGATATTCTAGCTTTCAAGGTCTGGGTTGAAAAACCTGCACATAATTTGTTTCCCCCTATATGTAATCTCATTCCTTTCTCTCATGGCTTTTAATAGTCTCTCCTTATTCTGTATATTGGACATTTTCATTATAATACGCCTTGGTGTGGATCTGTTGTGGTTTTGTACATTTGGTGTCCTTTTATAAGCCTCTTGAATTTGGTTTTCCAATTCTTTCTCCATGTTTGGAAACATTTTCTGATATTATGTCATTGAATAGATTGTTTATTCCTTTGGTTTAGAACTCTATCCTTCCTCTATCCCAATAACTCTTAAATTTGGTCTTTTTATGATATCCCATATTTCTTGAATGTTCTGCTCATGATTTCTTACCATTTTCACTGTGTGCTCTACATTCTTTTCAAGATTATATATTTTGTCTTTATTGTCTGAGGTCCTGTCTTCCAAGTGGTCTAATCTGTTGGTGTTGATTTCAATTGAACTTTTAATTTGGTTTATTGCTTCTTTCATTTCAAAAAATTCTGTTTGGTTTTTCTTTAGAACCTCTATCTCCCTATTGGAGTAATCTTTTGCTTTCTGTATTTGTTTATATAGATTTTGTCGAAATGATCTTTTGATGCCTGTATTTGCTCTCTTATATCATTCTTTAATTCACAGAACATTTTAATTATGTACATCCTACACTCCTTCTGTCATTTCATCTGCTGTGCTGGCCATGGATTCTAATAATGTGGTATCTTGATTTTTTGGGGGCACTTTCTTCCCTTGTCTTTTCACGTTGATTGTGTGTCTTCCCTTTTAGCACTGTGGATCAAAGATGTTACCATTTTTACCTTACAGGCTTATAGTTCCCCTGTAGGGTTCCAGTACCTCTCCTTTGAGGGTTAGGACAATGTTAACAGATTCCAATATAAACACTATATCACCTATAAACAAATCGTTGCTAATAGACATTTACAGTTTGGTCACAATGTACAGAAATGGTGAATTCAATTATTATCTACAATATAATCAGTAGGTTTGTAAAAGGGTTTATAGTTTCTGATGGCGGACAAAGAACCTGGGGGTGAGGTGTAGGAAGATATGCTGAGGATGGAGGAGGTGAGGATATAGAGTTGTTATATCTTAGGAAGTGTGAAAGAGAAATCTAAAGAAGAAAGCTAGCAGCAGGAGAATAGAGAGGACATAATTTTGAGTAGACAAGTAAGAGGGAAGACAGTAGAGTACACAAAACAAACACCCATATATTTTAAGAAAAATAAAAAAATGTTAAATTAGTAAAACTTGGGAAAAAAAAGAAAAAATAACAACAACAACAAAGAAAATATACAACACAACTGTAATATACTATTCAGTTGTCTCAGACTTCAGTATCCTAATTCATGGAAAAGTACTTGGTTTCACATATGTTGGGGATGTGAAGGCTGGAGAATAAAGAGGGAGAAGAAACAAACAAACAAAAAATCTCAAAGGAAGAAACAAGGATTGTTTTGGTTGGAGATCAATATCTTTCCTGCTTCCTTTTTTTATCTAATTGGTGGGGTTGTTTGTTGTTAGCTGGTGTCTCTGCCCACAGGATGGTGAAGGTAACCAGGGAGGGAGGGTTTTTCCTGGATAGAGAGCACCTGGAAATGGGGTCTGGCACCAGTCAGTCCCTAAAGGGAAACTGCAACTCAGGGATCTCTTTTTGGGCCTGCTCCTGTGATGTGATTGCCTGGTTTTATCTCCTTATCTCACCTGAAGACCTCCCAGTTCCAGTCTCAGTTGGTCTCTAATCTGTATAATTCTCACCCTCTCCTTTACTGCTTCCTAATAAGGGACCTTTCTCTCTGGGGCTCTTATGTGTGGCACTTTGGGTGCCCTCCGCACCTGCCCTGCTGAGAGCTGTTTTTTTTGTTGGGCGGGCACTGTACCAAGTTAGCAGCTGCTGGAGAGAGGGTGGAGTTAGAAACTGGGTACCTGTCCAGCCAGAGTTCCAAACTGGGAGTTGCACCCACTAAAGATGGTGATGAAGGTGATCCAAGATGGAGGTGTTTGCTTTCAGCTGTGGGGTGTTGAATTGGGTGGGGGGAGCCGGGCGATGGTGTTGGATGATGAGTTCAGAGACTGGGTCTGCTTGAGAGCACGCAGCATGTTGCTGTGGCTGTCTAGAGAGCCTTATGTAGTTCTTGGGTATAGGCAGACTATAGCACGTAGGGGACTATCTCCTTTGCTGCAGAGTCCCAATATGGAGGTGATGGGGGTTCCCCAGGTTGGTTGATGGGGTCCACACAGGAGTGGCGGCTGGGGATCCTGTTCGTGGGTAGCTGCCACTTATCCTGTGTGGGAGCTGCATCCAGGATTTCTGCTCAGATGGGTGGCCAAATGTTCTGTGGGAGTGCTGATGCTGGTGGTCCCTCTCAGGCACCAGGTAGTCCTGCATGGGTGAATAGTTGGGAGACCTACTCTGATGCTGAGTCCTGGAACCCTGCATGGTCACAGTGGCTGTGATTCCTGTGACCATGTGGAAGCAGGAATATCCCTCACAGAGAAGCAGTGTTCTCACTTGTTGAGTCCCAAGTCATGGAGCAACACAGAATGCTGCCTCTCTCTGGCCCGCCACCTTGGATAGGCCTACCCAGGGTTATTACTGTTTCTCCTATGATTCTTTGATCTACAGTATTATTCATCACAAGTATTATGATTAGGAGTTTTGCAACTTGAACACATTTCAAGAATTTTTTAAAAAAAGAAACATTGTGAAAACTATTCTGTATGTCATCAGACATCTCTCAAGCATCAGGTCACTGCAGAACACACGGAGAAAACTACTGCTTCCTTGTATTCACTAAGCAGGACTCACAGAGGTGTGCCTTGGGCAGATGTGGGTGGGGCCTGTCCTGTAATGGTGGAAATTTTACTTAACAAGGTGGCCATGGATGGTGGAGCTAGAATTTGCATACCAAGTAAAGAAAATTCCTGCCTTTCAATCTTTTTTTTTTTTTTTACTTTGCCAATATTACCACCCACTGATGTAATGAGAGTCACCAAATATAATTAGACTTAGGATAGAGGTACAGATTGACTTTTTATATTTGAAATCAAGTGTTCATATTTTAATTTCTCCCTGAGGGTTTGGCACACCATACATCAGACCATCTGTTTGAAATTATACTTCATAATGGGGTTAAAAAATATCTTTTAAGAAAGGCCAAATAAAGAGTTGTGTACATTGTAGATGGGATCCATAATAATTAGCTTCTTTATTCTCATATTAAACTTTACATTAATATTGTAGGAAAGACATTTTAATATATGATATGAATTGAAATACATTTTTAATTTTTTAAAAGATGTATCACTAGAATATTTCTCTAACATGTAGTGATCATTAAAGACTAAAATTCCTAGAGAATTTATAAAAATTAGCTGAACTACTTAGGCAATATAAACTGTATCATTACATTTATTTTTAGTGCAAATTTTATTTTGCACTAAAATTTCAATTTTTAATTTTAAAATTTTTATTGTAGACAATTCTATATAAATTTATTTCTTCAATATCTTAGAGTGCAATGCGTTTTTATTTCTGATCTATCATGTGTTGAAACATAGTCATGAATTCTCTGCCAAGGGTGAGCCAGACAAATGTTCTTTATCTGTTTTAAAGAATAATGAAATGTATTGATTCCCAAACTATTGCATTCATATAAGAGTTAAAAATATACCATAATTATATATTTAGTATGAAATATAGAAAACTAATTCTATTAATTAAAATCAAAATACTAATTTTACATTGATAGGAAACATCCATATTAATTTATTTTAGGACTTTCAAGCTTTTAAAATACTCATTATTTTGCTATTTCCTCACAGTATTACTATGAATGTAGCTTGGGCCATTTCACTCTTCTCAATGTATAGAAAAGAATTGGCTTAAAGGAGTGAAGTGTTACATGGCTTTTCTAAAACCACTTTGTTTTAGAAGCTGGTAGAGTTCTCCAGTTTCTATTTAAATATTTTCTCATTCTGTAGTTAGCTGCTAGATTCTGTTCTTTCTTCACACAATAGTCAGAAAGAAGTTTGCAAAAATCTTAATAAGATCCTATCACTCACATGATTAAGCCTTGGTACCAAGTGACCATTTTTTTTTTTTTTAGGAGATAGCTCCAAATCCTTCATAGGATGGTGGTGGTCCACCAGTGTCCAGCCTCTGCTGTTTCCACCTTTATCACATGCTGTGGCTGTTCCTTGCTCACCAGGCTTCAACTACATGGGGCTTCTCTTTGTTCTTGCCATGTGTGGCAAAGGACTCTGCCCTTGCTGCCCACTGTGCCTGGCATGCTGATCCTTTATCTTCACCCAGCAGCACTGAGTGATCACAGAGGTTTTGGTGTCAATGCTACTCACTCAAAGAAGCCTTCCTCTAATCCACCACACCACATCAGTTCCTCTTGCTTCAACAAACCTTTAATTACTCATCAGTTGAAATGACATGTTTTCCTTTGCGGTAGTTTCTTTGGCACCTGCCACTGCTCTGTTAGTCTGTTGGAATCAGAATCATGCCTCTTTGGTTCATTGTTACCCTCCAGAGCTGGTCAAGTGTTTGGCACATAGTAGCAGCTCAGGGAACACATTAGTTCTAAGAGAATGAATGAATCCATTTGGTGGTATGTAGTTCTTTTCCCCTTTATTAAATGAGGGAATTATCAGAATTTTCTCCTTCCTGGGAATGTGCATATAGAAATGACTTCTGGTACTTGAATGATTTAGGCAACTGTTAAAACATTAATAGAACAGTTTTTTTTTTTTTTTTTAAATAAAATGAGTTAGAAGCTAGAATATCCTCCCTTTGAGGTTTAATTAGAGGATAGCTTAATTAGCATGAGTTAATGCAAGCTCTGTTGCTGTGTGAGGGCTATGATTTATAAACAAAGACTTGGACTTAAGATATGATTTGCAGAACAAAGATTGGACTTAAGATATCCTTTGGTTTTTATGTTTGATTCTTTGTGCTTCATTCAACTCTTTGCTTGTCCTTGGATAGGGAAAGTGCTTTGGAATTCTGCACTTGATTCTGATTTCTTTTTTCTCTATCATGATGTACAGTCTGCCCAGCTATAACATGGCATATATATTTCTAAAAATCACTGTGCTCTGCAAAACCACACAATAGAAACCATAAGGCAGGGAATGTGACTAGGAATGCGATACTAAAAATTTTGTCAGTGACACCTTACAAAAAAAGGAAACTAATAAAAATGGTAGTGGAGTTTTCCATGCATTAAATGGTTAAGAAATACATAAATACTGCAATGAATTTGACATTTTACCTTGAAAAAGACATACAGTTGACTTGTGGGTGTGGGCGTCAAAAGCCATGCAGCTGCTAAGTTATCATAGAGTGAGCACAGAATGATTGTGGCTCATGATGTGCACAGTGGACTGAGGTCTGTTTGAAATGTGGGTATTTTGTGTATTTCTATGCAACTTGGGTCAGCAGGGTACAATATTTTTCTCACGAATGAAGTTGGGCAGAAGCAAATGTGAGATTTGTGTCATGCTCAAGTTGTTCCCTGATTTATCAATTGCACTGAAACAAATTTGTACTTTTAAGAGAAGTATAACAGCAGATCTGACTCAAGTGAGTTCTCAAAGAAAAGAATGTTGATTGTGTGTAGTAACTGAGTATTTTTATTGGTAAAAAATGTATATAATGTGAAATTCGCCATTTTAGCCATTTGTACCATGTTAGCCTAGTTCTTTTCTAAGACCAACATTTTTTTTTCCTTTCCAAAGCTTTCAGAATATCACATTCTAAAGTATCAGTATAAAATTTTGATTTGTTTCTGATGTTGATAAAAGTAACTGATTTGGGAGTTAAAATTGATTAAGGACTTAACAAAAAAGATTGCTTCACAATTGATAAGTGAATGTTTCCAGTAATACTATTAGGTCGTGTGCTAAATGTAAAAAAGTGCATTTGCACTTGCAACCTACTCATCATCTCCAACAGATGTTTATCCAGCTGAAAAATTATGACAAATGTATATGGAAAATAGCAACAGCATAACATTAAAGGTGTTAAGTATAGTAGGCGCTATTGGAATCCAAGGAAGGGAGAGAATGATGGTCGGTGAGGAAGAATTCCAGAAGGGGTGGCTATAGCTGAGCCTTAGAGAGGCCCTTGGTTTCCAATGGAGACCGTAGAGAGTATTTGAAGCAGAAGCAAGGACATGGTCAAAGGTGCAGAGGAAGGGGGATGTGTAGGCATTTTTAGAGGATAATGATTTATTTCTAGATGAGACTCTGATATTTTCTTCAGGACAAATTCCCCCTCATAAGTTAGAACTAAAGAAAATTCATCTTTTGTGTCACTTTCTATGAGTACGCCCCATGTGATGGATCGCATTTAACCCTGAGTAATCCATGTGACAGAGTAATAGAATTTGATTAATGGCAACATAGAAGTCTCTGCTTCTCTTCTTTCCTGTTAGTAATTTATGTTCCTCATAATAAAACTATGCATCTTTGGTTTTATCATAGAATTACATATTCATATAGAAAGTGCTCAATTTAGTAGCAGCAATAAGTATGGCATGCTTAAAAATGGCAACAAGAATAACAGAATCCAAACAAAACAAAAAGAGAATAGCTAAATCAATTTTATAAGGAGGATCTAAGCCCTTGCAGAACCAACTACTCTGAGTCAGTCTGTCTTTTGATCCATAGTCTCCATTGGTAAAATGATCTATTTATCTAGAATTATAAAAACAGTGGGTGATTTGGCTTATTTTTATCTCTGAAAACCTCATATGGCAAAATTAAAACTCATTCATTATCTTGTAAACTTGAAGGTTTTTGTCCTTTTATGAAAACGGTAATATAAAGAATATGGCAAAGATTGAGAACATGAAATAATTTTGAATAGGTATAGTGCTCCTATTAATTACTATCTGAATTACTTTGCTTTAGATAGTCTTTTGGAGTCATCATTCTTCACAGAAAGCAACTTGGTTTAGGGGAAATCATAAAATTTTGGAATCAAATCATCCACTACTCAAAATCTGTTACCTTTTGGTCTCTGTGAAGTTGGATACTTCATTTACATATCACTGATCCTTGGTTCCCTCGTCTATCACAATAGATAAATAACAGAATCTATTTCATGGGGTTGTCACTGGGATGAAATTAACACATATGACACTCAAGCTAGCACTTAGGGACCAACAGCTATTACTAGTTATTTTTTTGTCCTAAATACATTCTTGAAAGTTCTTCCCTGTGTCTTTCACAGCATGAGAAGCTGATACATGAACTGGAAGAGGAGAGACACTTGCGTCTTCAAAGTGAGAAGCGGTTGCGGGAGGTGACCCTTGAGTCCGAGCGCAACAGAGTTCAGATGCGCGGTCTGCAGCGGCAGTTCTCCAGGTACTGTTCTTGACTGAGAGGTGTCCCTTTGTGCACCCTTGGGCTATGTTTCCATTGCTCAAGCTGATTTCCTAACACTTTAGATTTTCTATTTTGACTAAGCCATCCTATGACATCTGGGCCAATTTTCTGAAACTTTTCACTTACCCTTGAAGTAGTCTCGGCTATATTGACACTGGTCGCCTGCTTTTTGCCCCAAAGGCTTCTCAAAAGGTGTTGTCTTTGTGACCTATGACCATGTCCAGTGTCAGGTCGGTCAGAGACATGAGATTGTGCTTGTCATCCCAGTCCTAGTAGGTGAGTGTGGATCTAATCATTCAGAAAAAAAATTCATTTAGGGCTGTCATAGCTCAGTGGTGGAGCGTTTTCCTAGCATGTGTGAAGCACTGGGTTTGATCCTCAGCACCACATAAAAATAAATAAAAGAAAGTAAAGATAGTATATCCATCTAAAACTAAAACAAAAAGTTTTGAAAAAGAAAAAACTTATTTATGTGTGCTAAAGAAAAAAAAGCAAAATAAAACAATGCATTCCTTTTTTTGAAAACAATATATTCCTTTCTTTAAAAAAGATGTAACTAGCTGAGAGCGGTGTCACACAAGGATCGAAAGTTCAGGTCCAGCCTCAGCCACATAGTGAGGCCCTAAGCAACTCTGTGAGACGCTGTCTCTAAATAAAATATAAAAAAGGGCTGGGAATGTGGCTCAGTAATTGAGCGCCTCTGGTTTAAATTCCTGGAATCAAAACTTTAAAAAAAAAAAAAAAGATATAACTAAAATTTGAAGGGAGGATTCTGAAAAAGGAGCTGTTTTTAGATTTGATTCTGGCATAGTTAGAATCTTTCAACTGCAATTATAGTTAATATGGGGCCAGGTGACAGTTCAACCCATTATGTTAAAATCTATTCAGGTACATGGGAAAAAAATAAAACTCGTACATTTACATTCCTTAGACCAGATACAGGGCCCCAGTGAGGGACAATGTGCTTTCATTTCTATTTTTCACCATTTATAAAACCAGGAAAATAATTTGTTTCACTTCTCCGACATGGACTTATCCCAAGCAGTATCATGTTTGGGCAGTTGCTTTACAAGGCTTTGCCAGCGAACTGTTAGGGATCTTGCCTTTAACTTGTCAGTGGGATTTGTATGATTATAGATCAGTATTTGATGCTCTAGATTACTCGTTATGAAATTATATAATGGTAGTTTAAGTTTTTCACATGTTGCAGAGAGATCAAATTTCAGCCTTCAGGTTATTTACCTCACTGTGTCTAATATGATGATTGCTGTGACTCTGGTTTAGGGGCTTCTTAAGGAACAAAGCAGGAAGAGTGGATGACTTCTCTGTGTTCAGGATCATAAGTGAACGCCCTGTTAAGCTATACAAGATCATGATAATGCACAGGTGCTGTAGAAATGCACCAATCGATACTGTAACAAATCTACACTCCATCCCTCTCAGGCTGTTACTGACACTACTTTATATCCTCAGTTTTTCTTCCATTTGATGGGAATGCTCATCTGTGTCCCAACTGGAAATAATAGATTCCCCCCAGACCAACTTTAAAAGAAGTATCATTTTTTTTAATACTTGCCATTTTAATGATACAGGAAAGGAGGAGGCAGATCTTGCTTTTTTTTCCATGTCTAATTGAGATGTCTCTATATTCAAGCTATTGATTTCCATGATGTGAGACACATGGCACAGTGAATTATTTTCATATGATGCTGGGTCATCTGCTGTACATCAAATGACAATCCTATACAGATTTGAATTATAGAAGAGCAAGATTGTATCCTAAGCTGAAAGAAAAGATAATTATATGTGTGATAAATAGTGGTTGATTCTACATACTGCTTTTGTGAGGATTTTTTCCCAGTATAATCAGTTTTCTTATGTAAACCTTCATTGAAACTGAAAAGTTCAAGTCCAATTACAGCTAGACAACTAATATAAATCAGTGAAAGATGGAGGGGGATAAGCATAAATAAGAGATAAGATAATTACACTATAATTTGGGGAGATCTAATGAACCACATCTGATAGCCTTTCATAGTTTAAATTTTGGTTTTGAAGATATTTCTACTAATGCTTATTTAAATAATCCTGTTAATTTAAGTCTTTATAAAATTTTCAGTATTATAGAATATGCCCTCAGACATGCTTAGCATTTAAATGTTCATATAATTTATATAATCCACACTATTACATTGAATTAAAAATTTTATATTCATAATTTTATCACTTTTACTCTGGGTTGATCAGTTCATTTGGTATGGGGTTATTATTTGGGATTCGGACATAATTTGTTCATGAGCTGAGGTTTCCTTTTAAGATTGTTCATAATCTCCTATCTCAAAGAATGTGGCATGGCTTACAATAAAAGGTAGATTTACAGTAAGGCTGGAAAAATAAAAACAGAAAATAAAGATCACAAAAGGAGAATGTCAAATAGGCATAGTCACGTAGCCCAACAGGTTTTCTGAGAATGAGTGGCTAACATGTTGCAAAGGAAAACACAAGAGGTATGTAATTGTTATATCATAGTCAAAGGCTACTGTTTCCTAAATAGAGAAACACTATCTATGGAAATAAGTTCATAATAGAATGTATCAGATAGGGCTCTTCATAGGAGACATTGATGGATACAATAGACATTGGTTCAAGATGATGAAAATTAGGATAATTCTTAAGAATGCTACTACTTCCACTATGTCACTTAAGTCTGAAAAGTTAAACAGTTTATGAATTTTGTAATACATGAAGTAAGAATATCAGGTTTATGTCTGAAGGATCACTTGAAATAAGAACTTTTCTATTGCCCAATGCTCTTAAGTCAACCACTGTATGTACTTTCTATTTTTTTTTTTTTCCACAGAGCAATAAGATACAGATGCCTGAGTTTGGTTGTACGAAGGGTTTCTTGGTATATTTGATAGCATAATAAATAGGGGAGCCTTTAATATAGCACCTAAGGACTTCCAATTTCAGCTTCAGAGATAATATGAGGCAATGGAGAAGGAACTGAATAAAAAGTTAGATACTGAACAGTTAGGGGCATGTGGGAGATGGTGTTCTTCAGATGCCAAGATGAGTGATTGAAGAAAGCAAGTCTAGGTTCTGGTTTATGATATTTCAGCTGTGTGCTAGGCCTGATGGCTTGAAGACACACAGCAAATCTGAATATTTGTGATTATCTGTGTTAAGGAGTAATAGGGTCACTTACGATAAAAATACATAAAGGTGTTTGAGTGAGCGGTTCCCTTTATATCACCCTCAAATTTCCATCCATGATGCCTTCCTCCCTCTTGACCTCTGATTAGGGTATGATGAACAGCAATAGTCCAAACTTTGGACAATGAAAAGAAAAAAGAATATGCAACCAGAAGCCACATAATCAGCTCAAATTCATAAATCAGAAATTCCCTGCATGGAGAGGGTTGCAGACAAATATAACAAACTTCTTCTGGCCATTTATATTCCTTAATGTAAATGGAGAGAAGGAAAAAAAATAGATACTTTCAAATTAAGCCCTCCCCACTGTTGACAGAACCCGTTTAATAAGGGGTACCTGAGGCAGGTGGTGGTGTCATTAGGGCCTTCTCTTGCTGCTGTTGTTATTTGGTGATATAAATTAAAGATGCTTTCCAGATGTGATTGTGATTGCCTAACCGCTGTCTGGAGGAATACATGGCTGGGCATATTTTATGAGGGATTCATTTTGTAATCATCTGTAATTCCGTAACTCTCTTCCCACCCTGAATGCTTGTTGGAATTGTGCTTGTGTCCCCTGCCAGCTTAGTGGTGTAGACTGAGGCTATGTCACTGCCTTCTGGTCTGCGTCAAGAAATAAGAGTTTAGCCCAAGCCTCTTTATTCCATTGGAGTTAATGAACTGTTTGCACAACAGCTAGATTCACCTCCAAGTTGGGTGGGATTTGTTGACTTGCAATAATAGCTATTTTTTTAAAAAAATAGGCTTGTGAAGTCCTAAGCATTTCTACAAGAACTGATTTTATATAAACCATATACATAATCATATGTACAACACCATATTATAACATAACTGTAAATGAGAGAAATTTTGTCCAGTCTCAGGACAGCCAGATTTCAGACTTGTTAATGGATTATGCTGATGCATGAATAGTCAGAAGAAATTAATGATTGACACATTTGAAGCTTTAAATTAGAATTGTTCTGGCAGATACGCCACCTGGCTGCCACACTTGAGAAACCCTCTTTGGTTAGCAAACTGTATCACATTCGAAGTTTCAGGAACTCTTTATATTCCTTAATGTAAATGCAGAGAAGGAAAAAAAATAGATACTTTCAAATTAAGCCCTCCCCACTGTTTACAGAGCCCTTTTAATAAAGGCTACCTGAGGCAGGTGGTGGTGTCTTTAGGGCCGTTTATACACCAGGCATTGTACATCTAAGCAAGGGGAACAATTAGGTTTTGTCATTCTTAATTATCCAGAATAGTTAAAAATCAACCAAGTCCATTCCAGGCTTTCCCCAGGATTTCTCTGCCCCTGTTCTGTCCTTCCCCCTGGTGCTGTGATCTGCTGCCTTGGAGCTGTCTCTTTGCTTACTGTAATAGGGATTCTCCTGTCATAGTTGATTGCTATGCTTAAGTGCAGTCTGCTGCCTGCTGAACTTCAAGGAGCCATAAACGGGTATGGTTTCACCACTTGACTTGTTTGCTGGTTGCTGTTCACATTATGGGCTCTCAGAGACTTTATGAAATCCTAGGGTTCATATTCTGCTGCCCATTCTGAAGCTGTAGGCACCTGGCATAGAAGTGAGTGTGAAAGAGGATAATATGCCCTTAAATGTGCTACCCACGTACTCCATTCTGCCTCTATATCTGTCTGGTACATTAAAAGAACATTTTCTCTGCATCTTTAGAAGGAGTGAAATACAACAAGATGAAAAAAGCTGTCAATTGACCTTTGGACAATCAACAGCTCTTTTATTCCTCTTCTACATTTGTTCCCATCTCAGATCGTTCATCAACTTTAACTCATCTCTGTGGCCGGCTCTCCTGAGTGCCTTGTTCCTCCTGATGAATATAGAGGGCAATTTTCTATTGATTTGGAGTTGCTATTTCCACACCATCAGCAATATTTCTAGCTGAGACTTTTCATAAAAATGGGGGCCCCTCTCATCTGCCACTCTGTGTAATCTACCAGGTTTAAAATGGCAAAGCAGTGTTGGTCCAAGGATAGAGTTCCTTCAAATTACAACAGATGAAAGAAAATATTTTAAATGCATATTTAAAAATGCCTGTTTAACATGATACAGATCATGTTTTGATGTCAGCAGTGTATATCTCAGTGATCTAGCATGTAAGCTCTCACTGGAGCACACGGGGGAGGGGTGAAACCAACTATGTACAGAACTAGAAAGAAAAGCTATTTTCAGCTCCCTGGGTAACTACTGACTTACCGAATATGGAACATTCCTTTATTCCTTTGTGTTTCTGTTTATGCCTTAAAAGTGTTGACATAGTCACACATTTCTTCTTAAATTCCTGTTAAGAGCTACTTGTTGTTGGGCAAACAACATGGAAGTTGTATCAATTATTATTCATTCCTGATAAGACACACAATATTGATACATAGTGGAGTTTCCTTTTCATTTCAAGGAGCTGTGTTCTGTTCAGTGGCTTGTGTAGGGTCTCATTTTAGTCCCACTTATATGTAGCTTAATAACTCTGGTTAAGTCATTTGACCCTTCTGGGTCTCAATTTGTTCATTTGTAAAATGAGGAAATTGGATTGCATTATAGTTTTATAATGCTTTTTATGCTCTTTTGAAGACAGCACCTTAGAAAATGAAGTGCTTTTGTTTATTGGGTGAAATAATAATTATGCCGTGATAGCCAGGCCTAGGAAGTTTCTGACAACGGGCTTTCATGTGAGTGTTGGAGTGGGCCAACTGTCACCATAGTGTCACTCTGTAGGGCTGATGGACCATGTCTGTTTTGGTTACTTGACTGTTGAAGAAGTCAAGATTAGAAAACTGCCAAGACCCGATGAAAAATTTCTTTTGAGGATGGCCAAAATTAAATTCTAAGGAACTTTATTGGCAAAGGAAGTTAAGATGTTCTACAGTGAACATGATCGTTATTGCTCTTGGCTCTGATGCTGTCTCTTTTAGGATTTATTTGAACAGGTTTTGGGGAAAAACCCTCAACAGAGAGAACTTAGTAATAATCATAATTGTTTTCACTTCTAAATAATTTCTTTGAATAAAGACATCATAAAAATACCAGTGATGTAGTCTCTTTAGTACATATATTTTCAGGGACTAATGTGTCTCTATGTCCACCCCAATATATTCTTAAGAGAGGAAGTCTGGGATATAGAAGAATATTTTTCTCTTTTACAACTGGAAGCTAAATTTATTCCTGCTCGATAATAAAAGCTTATTTTCTTGGTCAGGTTTATAGAAAGACCGGTTTTTTACACTGTACAATGTGGTAAGTTTTGAAAAGCATATACTCTCATGTAACTACCACTATAATCAAAACACTGGACTATCTCCATGTTCCTGATAAGTTCTCTACCTATATCTCAATCCCCTGTCAAGGAATAATCTGAATTCTCTGACTATAGATTTGTCTTTTCCAGAAAGACTTGTTCTTTCACTTAATGTGATTCTTCTGAGAAGCCAACATGATGTTCCACACATCAATGATTCATTCATCCTTATTGCTGAGTAATATATTCCTTATATAGATAATACTGTTTGTTTATCCATTCAATGGTTGATGAGCAGTTGGGTTTCCTACAGTTTGGAGAGAGTATTATTAAAGTTGGTATAAATATTTACACCTGGATCTTACAGGGTGTTGCCTTGTCTCTTGGGTAAATAGCTAGAATGGAATTACTGAGCTGTATAGGAAGCATTAGCTTCACTTTATAAGAAACTGCCAAATAATCTTCCAAAATACCTGTGCCATGTTGCATTCCCATCAGCAAATCTCTAGTTGTTGCACATTAATAGCTATTTCTTGAAAAAACATACATATACAAAACTACTCAAAAACTTCTTAGTTTAATGAATTATTCTTAGGTGAATACCCTTGTAACCAACACTAGGTCAAGAAAGAAAACTGTCAACCTCCCAAGATCCCTCCAGGTGAGCCTTCCCAATCTTATCATTCACCCAATGAATAACTTTAACACAATAACCTCCCTGTTTCTTTAGTAGATTCATAATATATGTGTATCCTTAGATACTTTGATTTAAGCTTGCCTATTTGTTTTAGAAGATGAATGTATCTTTTAAGTTTCTTTGCACCTATAGGTTACTCTCTATCCCTTCCTTTTGAATTTATCTGTTGAAGAACAAAGATCATTTGACCTGTAGCATTACTAAAGTCAAATTTTTGTTCTTTTAACTGTTCAGTGTGTTTCTATGGCCTTATGTTTTCTGAAAATTTGCAGGTGTTTTCATACATTGCTCCTAAAGATTATCTAAATAGTTAAAGGTTGTTTCTATTCAAGCAGTAAAGAACATCTCTCTCCCTCTCCAGTACCTCTCTGACATTGCTGTCAAAGACCTTTGCCATAGTAGGCATTCAGTAAATATTTGTTGGTTGAAGAATGAATGGATGAATGAATGAATGAATGCAGGAATGAGTATTTTCCTGAAGTTGAAAGCATAAGGAAGGATTTTATGAATAGTGTGTTTATGATAGAAATTTTCTTCCAAGGGAGATTGTAGAAAGGCCATTTCTGGGGATCTTTAAAACTTTGATAATAGTCATCATTCTTAGAGTTATAAACCATGATGGCCTTGGAGGATGAAGACCTGATTTCCCATTTCTGGGCTTCTATGATAGAGTGCTCACCTATAAAAGATGAGTTGTCTATTTCAGAATACTCTTTTGCAGAATTCTTTTCTGCAGGGCACTAAATGGAATTTGGTGCATTGAAAGTTTACTTCCCATAGGGTGAAGTTTACTTTCAGAGAGTGTTTTATGACCCTCTGATAACATTGCTCTATGGTTGCATATGGGTCAAGTGCAAAGGCAGCAGTCCCAGGAGTATAGATTATTGTTCTGATGACCTTGCTGGTCTAGACAGTGCATTCAATGAGAAGCACTTCCACAGAGCATGTCTCTCAGTGCTGACTACAAAACTCTTGTAACTATTCTTTAAGATCCTTTGTTTAACTTGTGAAAAATAATTCAGTTAAGATTGTCTTTGTTTATAAATGTCTACATCTGTTACTAACCAACAGCCTCCAGCTTTCGAGAATGTTTACTGAGAAAAAAGTAGGGAATTAGCTATGCTGAAGCTATGGTGTTCTGACAGAAGAAATGTGTTGTAGTTTTCACTAAATTGTGTTTCAAAATTCTCTTCACATTTCTCCCAACCAAAGGTTTTCACCTGTCAGGCATACTAGTAGCAAGAGGCAGGATGCTTTTTTTCTTAAGATGGAAATATGAATTTCTTGCACATATTTAATTTCTAAAACCAGTTAAAGGTGTTACATTTTCTAATAAGCATTTTAATTAATATTGATATCAACCTGGCTACAGAAATGATAACTGTAATTTACACATCATTTATTTGTCATTGTTTCTAAAACCATCCTCTATATTATTTCATTTGATTCTTACTCTAGCTTAATACATGATAGGGAGAACATATTGTATCATACATCTAGTAAAAACAGAATACAGACTTAAAAATGAAGTCACATACTTTTGGACCTGGCTAAAAGGATTCCTAGAACTCAGGAGTTCTGACTTCTGGTGACACAATCCTTCTGTACCCTCATTCACTCATTTTTTACTTTATAATCCATGATAGAAATTGCATCTTAAATGAAGCACTTGTATTCTGCACAGAATTTAGCCTTGAATTGCAGATTTATATGCTGTGCTGCTGATATTTTAAACTTGATTATTCTCACCCACTGAGATGATACTCAAGCAAAATGTAGTCCAAAGGTATAAATGAAATTATATCCAACTAACAGGAAAATTTTGGGACCAACATTTTCCCATGTCAAAGTTCATAAAATGATATAATATTTTTTGTCTCTAGTGCCTCAGTTATGGCCTCTACTTTTTTTAGTATAATTTTACATGGCATTACCAAACCACCTGTGTAGATAATTGACTCAGTATTTCTAAACCCGTAGGCTACCATCAAAACAGTTGCATTTACTTCAAGGACTGCATAGCCATTGGATTTAGTTAAGATTGGACAACTTTACCTTTCCCTGTTGGTTCAGACAGTATATATTTAGCCAACAAATAAACAACAGATACACCACATTCACTGTCTCCCTAATGCCTTTTAGAATACTCCGCTTTCCTCACTTAATTTCTATGGTTTATCACATAATTATCTGTTTTCTTTCTTTCTTTTTTTTTTTTGGCTAGCATTCTGGACCTGAATATTGTGTTTCTTTCCCTTGCATAATGAGAGCTGCTTATGCTTTTAGTCTAGTACTTAGTAAGTACTTAGTAAATGGTAAAATAAAAGAATGAAGTACTATTTCAGATGGACTTCATTGCTGGTCAAATTTACCAATTAATAAGCTCTCACTCTGGATGGCATTTGGCTAACCTGGACCCTTGTGTTAAGCTAAATAATTCTTGTATTTTTATTTTTCCTTTATTCAATTTAAACTAAAGTTTCCATTAGAAAATATTGCTGCATTAAATTTTTATGCAGACACCACTGAAACCAAAGTATGACCATCGGAGAAAAGACAAAGTTGATTTGGTTCTTTGTTCAGTAAGGTAAAGAGCACAGAAATAGTCATGATCCTGTCCCTAAGGATCCTTTGTTTTTTTTTTTATTTAAAAAAAGAAAAAGAAGAAGAAACATATAAAAATTTATTATTATATATAATTAAATGTGTTCTATGAGACTTGGAGTTAAAAATTCATTTAAGAAACTCTGTGAGCCAGTGAGGGATCATTTGAGATGAGTATTGAAGCCTGTGCAGGTGAGGAAGGCTGCAGAGAGAACTGAAGCAATATGTGTGACATATGTAAGCACAGCACAAAGTGGGTCCTTAAGAAGAGAGGATGCAGTGTGTATTGATGGAGCTCAATCCTTCAAAGGCTGTATCTGGGCAACCTTAGACTTCTGGACATGGTCTGCATCATTGTGTTGCATCCTGGGTGTGAAAGAATGCCCAGCCAACTTGTGGTGTTGGTCTTATGAATATCTCAATCAAGCAAGTCAGTCTTACCCTGAACTATTTTCTGAGGCCCAGCAGTCACCAATGATGTCAGAAACACTTTAAGATTTGATTTTGATTCCCTCTGCAATTCACATTATCGTTAAAAGAGTCCCCAGTGAAGCAGCAATACATTAGTTTACTTCCAATATGTATGACACACATACTGCTTACAAGTCTATTGCTTTTTCAGAAACAATCACCAAGCCTCATGATTTGTTATCAGGAAATATCCTACAGGTCTTTCTAATAGATTTGAATGGCTTCAGGTTCTGCAGACCTAGACTTTCTCTGTAGACTTTCTTGAGTAAAGAATTGAGTAGTGAAGTAGTATTGCTCTAATTATATCCTGGATGCACATGAAGCCCAGTTCAGGAAAGTCCAGGCCCTTGGAGGTTACACTGATGGTAAGAACACCTACCACTTAATACAATCTGGGGAGGAGAAGGGCTCAGTCTAAATATGTGAGGAGAGAGCTCTTAGATGTGAAAAGCCAGCAACTTGTGTCTTCCATAGTGACCTTTTAGCATAAGACCACAGGAAATTTGAATTGTTATCTAATTTACTTTTATTAACATTTAAGAAAACTTTATTATGTGCCAGGTAACAGGAATACAGTAGTGACATGAAATGGATATATGTCCCTTCCTCATTGGGGTACTATAATAATATTACATGTAATTTATTCTGCTAACAACCTACCATGAAAGAGGTTCTTAGAATCTCTCATTTACAGTTGAGGAAGCTGAGACCCTTATGGGTTAACGGGCTTGTCCTCCTTCATACAACTTGAAGGTATATAGCTGGTGTTGGAACTCAGTCGGGGGACTTGACCATTACTGTATATCAACTCCTATTGTATATTTGTTGGGCATAAATGGTGTGCCAGTTTCTTTTTTGCATGCTGAAAACATGTGATATCATTGCTTACAATCCTCTGAGGATATATTAACATGTATTTTATCAATAAAAAATAAGATTAAATAATTTGAGAAAGGTCACATAACCCATTTAACTGGTCAAATCAGGATTTAACTCAGGTCTGCCCGTCCCTTCAGATATATTCAAATCCTATTATATACTACAAAAATCAATGCATTATCCTGAAAGTTCCGTGTTTGCTTGAGTGTAGTCTTTATTGTGGGATCAAGTATTAGTGTTTTAAATATATGCTATTATAGTAGAGTTTTTATTTCAGTGTCTTTGAAAAACTGTAAGTGTATCTATTATTACTTGAAATATGTTCTTTGTGATTGATGAATTCTCTCATTTTGCCTAAGAAACAAGAAGCTATTTTCAACATAGTTTCAACTCTATAACATGAAATTTCAAATTAATTAAATTCAAATATCACTATGCCTTTTTTCCAGAATTACTTGATTAATGAACTCTTAACAATTGGAGATATTGATCTTCAGTTAGATTTGGAGTGAATATTAGATATTAATATAGTGATTTATGGAGTTTATCCTTTATACAACACTGCTTTTCAAAGATATTGAGTTTTTTTTCCTTTTTAAAAGTACTTCAATCAGTACTTTCTCCTTATTTTCATATACAATAAAATTTAGAATTTTCCATAAAACAAGAAAGTATCAGATTGGAAAAAGTATATATTTATTGTGCCCTATTTTACCTAAGAAGGAAGTGGGATTTGTGGTGGGGTAAATGTGTGTATATATGTACACAAAAATACGGAATGAGATATTTTTGGAAGGATAAAGTAAAACCTTAAAATAATAGTTATCTCTAAATAGAAAAAAGCAAGATGATGAAAATAGAAGCTTTTTCTGAATAAGTGTTCTTTGAGGATTTGACTATTAGAAATATACACATGCTTAATATAATTGAAACTTAACAATTAATTTTTGAAAATTGATAGCAAATTTAGTTGATTGCAAATCGACACAGAGAAAGATCATTTAAAGTGATTTAAAATATTAAAAGTTTGTACATTCACAAATGGGTGTGATAAGAGACAAAAAGACGAAGGAAAAATGTCATTGTTTTTAGTAGTGGTAGTTTTGAGGGAGTATTGAGTATCATTACCTGAGACTATTGTTCAAAGGACTTGAGATCCAATTTGAGAAGCCTTCTACTATTAAAAATGGCTCAACTTATACTTGAAGAATACTACCTGTACTGAACGTTATAGCATGTGAAATATTTTCATTCATGGTGATACAGAACCATCCAGAAAAAAAAACAAAACAAAACTTTAGCTCATGCTTGAAGATCATCTTATTACTGATGAGTAAAGCATTGTTATGCTTTGGCTGTGAGATGTGTCCTCCAAAAGCTCATGTTTGAGACAATGCAAGAAGGTTCAGAGATGAAATGATTAGCATATGAGACTTTTTAACCTAATCAGTGGGTTAGTTCACTGATTAACTGAGTGGTAACTATAGGCAGGTATGGTGGGTCTGGAGGAAATAGCTCACTGGGGGTATCCCTTGGGGTTAATGTTTTGTCCTTGCTTAGAGAAGCTCCCTCTCTCTGTTTCCTGGTTGCTATGATCTGAGTTCCTTTCTTCTGCCAAGATGTTTGCCTCATCTCAAGCCCAGAGCTATGGAGTCAGCTGACTATAAAGGGAACCTCTGAAACTGTGAGCCAAATAAACTTTTCCTCATCTATATTGTTATTGTCAGGTCTTTTAGTCAAAGCAATGAAAAAGTGGTGATGATGGAAAAGTTTCTCAGACAAGATATTTTAGCTAGTAAATGAAAAAACGGTGATATAATCAGAATATATTAAGATATAGTTTATGACTCCAAATAAGAGAATGTGTCTAGTCAGTGATCATCAGTGGTTGCTAAAATAATATAAGAAAACATTTTGCATTGTGTGTCTCTTGATGGAAATACCTTATACTATTTATTAAGTGATCTTGCCAAAAACTGAACCTGAATCTAATCGAGCCTATAGATCTAATGATCAATATATAGGAAACATGGTGAGACTATTTCTGCTGAATTCATACGATGGGCAATTCTACAGGACAAACAATCTGTTTTCTTTGCCAATTAGTTGCAAGGAAGTAAAAAGGGATAGGGAAAAATCTATATCTGAAGAAGCATCTCAAGAGACATGATGTCAACTTTTATGGATTCTGATTTGAATAGACTATACAAAAAATTAAAAAAGAGTACATCTGAGACAACTTGAATATGTATCATGTTTATAACATTTGTGTACTAACTGAACATTTTATATGATTCATGTTTTTAAGTGTGGTAATATATGGTTGTATTTTAAGCATCTTAATCTTCTAAATATTTATACTCACATAAATATGGCGTAAATGATATGTTTCTGTGATTTACTTTAAACCTGAGGTACGGGTCACGGGTAATGTTGATGCATGATTAGCCACAAGTAGGTTATATTTAGCCTAAGTGATAAATATGAGCATTTCTTATACTACAACTTCTCCTTTTCTTTAGATGTTTGTAATAGTATATAAAAAAGAGAAATTTTTTTTAAAAAGTCTCAGGAACTCGCTATTTTCTTGTGGATTATTTGTCATAATCTTAGTTTTGCTAAAGAAATGAATACAACATAATAAAATTTCACTTATTTCTAAGTCTACATTTGCTAAAATTTATTCTGATTCAGCTCCATCCTAACATTTATGGAGCCAGGGCTAGATTTTGTGAGTGGTGTGGCCCACATTCCACATGTCTTCATGTGCAAGTGTCATAAATCAAGCCAGCACATTGCCACATAAAACATGTTCTCCCTTAGCTTAAAGAAAAAACTTCATGTCCTGGTAGATAAACTGAGTTCAAAGTTCACATGCCTCTTGTGGTGATCCCACAGCAACCAGTTTTTAGCTTAGCCTACAGCCCAATTCTTGTTCGGTTCCCTTTCTTTCTCTGAACTCAGTTCCATCTTCCTGTACCACCAAGGTGCACATGTACAGAAACCCCAGGTTCCCCATCTGTATCTTGTTTTTACCCCCATATGCTTCCACTCTTTGGATGCTCCTTGAACCTTTGCTGCACACATAGCCTAGGCAGGATTTGCAAGCAGGCTCAGGGCTGTTTTGGAGGAAGTTTGTGGTTCAGTGTATCCAGAGTCTCACAAAAGAGAGAGAGATGTATGGGCTGATCCACTTGTTGCTTTGGAGTCCTCCCCTGGTGGGATGGAGCAGCTAGAGGAAGCCAAGAGTAGAATTCACTGCATCTCAGAGCTCCGATCTTGGCATTTTGTGCCTGGGTTCAAGAGACCTACAGTGCTAATGGGTTAAAAATCTATAGGTTAAAAAAAAAAACAACCACTTAATTCTGTTCACCAGATTTGACATTTTTAATTGCTTTTGATATGTGGGTTTTGCAAATATTAACGCTGGGGCAGGTAGAAATACAAACTGAACTGTAGTTTTCTTATAAAAAAAAATAATTTGCTCTCAAGATATTTTTAGCAACTTCAGAGAACTTGGCTGCCCATGCATTTGTCACATTGATGCCAGCTCAAAACGCATTCAAGAAAAAAATTTAAAAATTTAATTCTCTAAATTATTCTTCAGTGAAGAGAAGATTCTTGTTTGAGCAGTACCCAAGGTAGAGACGCTGTACAACATTAATGCTACCATGAGAAGCGAGAGACACAGTGGTCTGACAAGTTGATGGGAAATCTCCCAGAACAGGAAGTACAATCCCAGAGAGCAGCTGGAAACAGAATTCAGCCAGGAGAAGGGCTCCGGTTGCCCTCTGGCTTATCATCTGGGGACGAATTTTATTCCATCCGTTTGCAGAAAGTTCACAGTGGACTCTGCAAACATCTGGCCCTGGGTCATCTCTAATAGAAACAAGACAATCAGTTATAGGACAGTCTGTTCTAACCCGGTGACCTTGGGCTCAATTTAGTGGCATCTGGACATTTGTAGGAAGCAAATTATAGTGTAGTCCTGACAATAATTTTATATTAAACCGAATGGCTGGTACTCATCTGTCTACACAAAGGCATGGAAGGGATTAAAATACTTCTGAGACTCACTGCAGATGGTAATGCCATTCTTGTGTGGGGTGGCTGACAGTTTCAACTGAAAGTTAACATCAGAAGTACAGCTACTCGTTACACTGTGGATGGGCTCCTTCAGCAGATATTTATGCTGAATTTTATGATGTACCAGTCACTTTTGCAGACACTCTGTGTGCCAGCACAGGTGTGTGCATACATATTTGGACGTTTAGTTCACCAGGAGAACAAACAGCATCATACCTGTCTTGAAGATGAGTGAATATACTCAGAGAGCTAAGATCCTAAGACCAGTTGGAACTTTCATTTAACATCTCGTGTGTTTTCGAACTTCAAAAATTTCATGCTATTTTTACAGGTTGTGCTGCCCTGATCCTCCCTTCTCCACCTGTGGGAACTTTTGCCTCTCTCACAGCTGGACTGGTTTCAGTGTCCTCTCATATACTCCATTAATTCTCTTAGAATCTGAGTATCTGTTGTCAGGGTTCTATAACTCATACTCTCCTAAGTTCCTCTTTTCTTGAAGCTAGACTGTCATTTGATCTTCCACTTATTAGTCTTTTATACCATGTTCATTCTTTTATGATTTTTCCTTTAAGCATCCTATTGACCACATGTTCATCCCAGCTTGACATGAATGAGGCTCTTGAGTGAAATTTGAACCAAAAAAAAATAGCAGGGTCAAATTTGCTTTGGGCTGTGCCACAGTGATAGGGACCCTACTTATCTCCATGGTGCTATGGTTTGGGTGTCTGTGAAAGGCCTATGCATTCAAAGTTTAATCCCCAGCCAGTGGTGCTATTGGGCAGTGGTGGAAACATTAAGAGGTAGGTCACAGGGAGTGCCCTTGAAGGGATCACAGGATCCTAGCCATTTCCTCTTTCACTTATCAGCCACCATGAGGTAAGTAGATCTTTGATCTATGATACACTTCCCAGTTTGCCATGATGCTCTGCCTTACCACAGGCTCAAAAGCAGTGAGGCCAATCTACCATGGACAAAACCTCTAAAACTGTGAGCCCAGATGAACTTTTCCTCTTTATGAGTCAGTTATCTCAAGTATTTTATTATAGTAATGGAAAGTTGACTAAGAATTATGGTAGAGGAATATGAGGGAGGTGGTGGTCATAGGTGTATTTGTAAAGCTATTTGTAGAGTGTTCTCCAATCTGTGCAAATTTCACATAACTCTCATAAAGATTCTAGACCACACTGTCTAGATTCAGCCCACAGTGTCAGTGGGCTGATCTAGCTCAATGGTTGATCTATGGGTACTTTCTCTGTTCTCCTGAACTATGTGAATATTATACTTCTTTTGTATCTACTTTCACTCTGAGATACATTTGGTAACTAGTATTTGCTGGTTGAGCCAGATGCATAACCCATAATCCCAGCGATTTGATAGGCCAAGGCTAGAAGATCTCACATTTTAAGGTTAAACTGGGCAAATTAGTGGGGCCCTGTCTCAAAATAAAAAATAAAAAAGTAGTCATGGAATTGATGTAAATCAATGGTAGAGTGCCCCTGGGTTAAATATTCAGTACCTCCCCCCACATTAAAAGTATTTCCTGGCTGGTCAGTTAAACATACAGTGGCAGTGACAAGGTGTGGTTTTAGCCAAGATAGCCAAGTCTTAGTGAGGTGTTTCTTGGGACAGGTATATGGGCAGGTGATTCTGTAGCAGTGTGGTGATCTTTTAAAGAGCTATTTGCCTACAGCAATAATTCTGAGTTAAATAAAAGTAGAGAGTGGTAGGATCAGGCCTTGTTCTTCTTCTTTTCTTTCAGAGTGTGCTATGAATTAAATTGTGTCTCCCCAAGATTTACATGTTGAAACTCCAATCTCTCAGGTGACTATAAGGTTCTGTAGGATGATAATTAAAGTTAAAGGAGGTCTTAATTGCAGGGCATAGTCTGATAGGACTTGTTCCCTTGTAACAAGAGGAAGAAGTACCAGAATGTCCTCTCTCTCTCCAAGTGCACACAGAAGAAATGCTGTGTGAATTCATGGTGTTGAATTGCCATATGCAAGCAGGAAGAGAGACCCTCCAAGAGACCCCCAACCCTGTCTGAACCTTCCACACCAACATGTTGCTTCTGTTGCCCTCTTGTCTGCTGCCTTATCCAGCACCATGGACAGTGTCAGACCCTTAGACCTGAGACCTTCCTACTTATCTATGACCCACTAAGTGTAAATACTTTATCAGCTTTGATTATTTTAGAAATAATCCCATATCAGCTTTCTAAAGGAAGTCATCTGAAAACTCTACTATTTTATTAGTAACAAATAGCTGGAGGCATTTTTTTTAATGAGTCAATAATCAGGATACTACCATTGCTGAGAACTGTCGCAGAAACCTACAAAATAAAGCAAGTTAGTGGATGAGAAAATTTAAGTGTGTAATAGACTGGCTCATGGACACATCCTGCAAGGCTGTTGGGGGATGAGGAATGATCAGAACTCCTAGTTATTGCAAGGCAGGCAGACAATGAGTAATGTGCTTTGCTCTTTGATCACATTTCTCCTTTTCCTCTGAAGACTTTTTGTATGAAGTCCAAGGAAATGAATAATTTGTGCCAGCTAACAGCAAAATCAGAATAATTTATTTTCTTGAATGCCTGTGTTTCTGCATGTTCTTGTGGTAACTTGGTGCAACAATTGAGTTTATGTCACTGTTACTTTTTATGAGCTTCAATTTGGAACTTTCCCTACTAGTATGGAATGGAAGTGTTTTAATACTTGGCTTTACTTCTTAAAAATTTATTCATTTATTTGTTTGGTTTTACTTTTTTTCAGTAAAATATGATACTGTTAAGAATGGTTAATTGAAATCAAATTTTGGTAAATATACAATCTGCTTAACCACTTGTATTGAAGAGAATGCTTTATTTGAAAATATCTTTTAAAAAGTTTGAATTTTTTAGTACTATACACGGTATGCTAAAATAAAAAATAGATTTTTTAAAATCCTAAGAAAGGCCTATAACTAAATAAAAATAAATCTGTATCATGAATTTATTACCAAGTAGTTGTCTACCTCCTGTATCCATGGGCCTCGACTATCAGACAGTTTTTGTAGGTCTGTTTACATTTGATAGCATATGGGAGATAAATTCTTACAACTTTCTTTGCAGAAAGCATTACTTATGTAATTGAGAGTTGCGGATTCCTTCATTTATTACTGATGATAATTTATAACATTATGGGTTTCAGTAGCATATATTATGTCCAAATTACTTGAAGAATTTTGTTTCTGTAAGTCCTGTAGCACACATCACTGATCTGAGTTTAAAGAAATGATTATAAAACTCAGAAATATTACAGCCAAGAAAATTATATCTTTATTCTATGAAGCACTTTTATCCTGTAATGCTCAGGGAACTTCCATTGTTTAGATTAACATCTGTGTAATTTGAGGTCTTTGCTATGGTAGGGGACTTTTATGCCATCCCATGAAGAGCTTGGTGGAATGGCTTTTTTTTTTTAATAAATCAATGTGAGAGTCAGGTGTGGACCTTGGCAAGATATGGAAGAATTGAAAAAGAGAATGAGTATAGAGTTGATAAAACGCATAGATCATTTCTTTACAATAGCCAAGATAAGCAAGTAACCAACATGTCTATTGAGAAAGGAATGAATAAAGGGAAATGTGAGATATATATATACAATGAAATATTATCAATCATTAAAGAAGGAAATTTTGCCATTTGTGACAACATGGATGAACCTGGAGGACCTCATACTAAGTGAGATAACCACACACAGTTAGACAAATTCTGTATGATCTCACTTGATAACCACACATAGTAAGACAAATTCTGTATGATCTCACTTGTATGTTTACTCTTAAATAGTTGAACTCATAGAAGCCCAGAGTACAATTGGTAGTTTGTAGGGGCTGGAGAAAATGGGGAGATGTTGGTGGAAGGATATAGTTTTAGTTATACAAGATGAGTAAGTTATGAAAATCTGTTTAACAGCATGGTCACTATGCTTAATTAAAAAATCTCAATAGGCCATAATATAACTTCCCTCAAATAGTAAGAACATTTTTATATAAGGGAGGGTTAATAGGATTCAACACAGCAAGAGTTGGAACTCCCCATTTTCCTTGCTCCCTTCTAGTTGATTGGAATAACTCTAATCTGTTAGTGATTGTGTTTTATCAAAATCATAAAGAAGAGCGAAATACTTGTATGTACATGGAAGGCTAATTTAAAAGAGAGGTATTATGTACTGACATATACAAGATGGATCCTGTCCTCTAGTCTTCCCTTCTATCATTCAGTGCTTGTCAAGCCTGTTGGAAATTCCTATTGTCCTTGCAGATATTTCTGAGTGTCTACTCTGTGCAATTTTCAGACTCCCTTGATTAGGACAGACATGAAGGAGAATTGTGCACAGTGCCTTGTTAGTTAGAAATCAAACTCATGGATGCCAGAAAACAGGAAGCTGAGATGATATTCAGGTTAAATTAGCAGAGTTATTAAATACCCATCATCTTCTCTTGAAGAAAGGGAGCCTGAATTTCAGCATGAGAGATTTAGGTTGGAAGTAATATAACTCTGTCCTAATAGTAAAGCTGGTTAAACAGCTTAGAAAATATTGGGAAGAGATGCATTTTTTAAAAAAAATGACAAGAGAGATTAAATCATTTTCTTAGGGTCAGGGAGATAGACTAGATAATGTTTAAAGGTTATCTTCTACCTTATAAGAATATGTCTTCTACATGGGCAAAAATAAGAAGATGGTAAAATGATTACCAACAAAACCATTAGATGAGGCTCTACCTTATCTTTTAAAGCTGTATTTCCCCTACTAGACTTGAGCTTGCCTAAGGCTTTATCTATTTATATCCATGTCCAGGAACTATGGCTTGGGACCCAAGTCTCATGGGTGCTCAGTAACTGCCTGGGGCTGTTCATCATGGGATGGCCAGTGTGACTGACCTGGAGGGCGCTCAGGGCATTTTCCCCACTCCACACAGAATGTGACACTATTTTATAAAAGTCTGAATATTAAAACTCAGCTAGTGAACATATGGATTGACTAACATTAAATTAAGATATTATTTACATTTTGTGCCACTGTATTGCAAAACCCCTTTAAATAGTGAGCTCCTCTGCTACTTTGGAACTAGAATTCAAATTTCCAATTTGTAATTTCTTCTTTATCCTAAAGTTTTCCTCTAATACAATTTTTATGCAAGGCAGAATGCATGGGTAGATAGACTCCTTTCTAATGTTCAACCACAATTGTGATCCATAGACCCTATTGGGGACCAACTAGGATATAAAGGTTAGATGATGACAGGGAAGTTGTGGAACCTGGCTATGGTTGCACCTTCCCTGCAGGATTTGTAGAACCTGCTGTGGAGTACAGAGTGTTTGATGTAGCTTTGCTTACAGGTAGCGGGAGCCTTTGTATGACCACAGTTGACCTAGTGTTTTGGGAGCTTTATTGATTGTAAAAGGACATTTTACAACTCTGTACTATTAAATTCAGGCAGAAGTGGGGTAGATTAAAAATTCCTCTGACATACAGGTAGGTTTACAAGAAAGTGATGTTCAAAAAGAAAGGAGATGTCATGCATTGGAAACCCCATCACTGGTTTTTACTGACCTTCACTTTGGTTTTAGCTTCATGAATAAGAAGGTGAGTAACCTTCGAATGTCTAGTTCTTCTCTCCTAAAATAAACTATTAGTCTCATTCTCACTGTAACTCTTTATGAGCCAATAAACATGTTTGAACTTCTGAAGCAGCTGTTTTCACTATTCTGTTCCCTGTTTCTATAGTCCAATCTAACCGTATTTTTAAAAACTGCTATTTTTACAGTCACACAAGTTCTGCCTCACCACTTCTCAACAGCCTTTCAGAAGAAGAAAGTCATTACTTAAAAGTGACCGAACTCCGATATCACTCTTCACATGTTTTCTAAAACAGGGTGACCTTTACTCAGTATCTGCATGAATGGTAAGACAGCATCTGTCTCCCCTCTGGAGAGGGGTAAGAGAGCACTAACACATAGGCCCCAAATAATTGTCCACTGAGCAGGTGCTTTTAGTTCCGGTGCTTAAGAGATCACCCTTCCATCTTTCTTATTATCAGTCGTTCCTAAAAGTTATTCCCTGGTATAGCCCACACTTAATGCTTTTCTTTTCAATACAATTAGCTTTGTGTGGTTTTCATTAAATAAAATAGTAAAAGGAGGAGAGGACAGCTGCAAGAGGGTGGAAAGAGTAAGCCATAAGGAGAGAGGATGGGTGGGAAGAGCACAGATGGTAATATTCGGATCTGAATGAGCAGGTTTTGTTTTATTCTCATGTCTGTGGAAGCTCAATATGTGACCATGTTGGAAGGAAAAGTAACCCACTAAAACCTTTAGGCCTAGAACCTAAGCTGATAGTTTAAATATAGCAACCACATTTTCTTCATTTTCCTTCCTTTATTTCTTTCTGCACTTATTTTTGTAGCACTGGGGATCACACCCAGGTCCTTATGCATGTACAAGTGAGCTCTCAAACATTGAGCCACATTGCCAGCTTCAGTTCCTTTGTTCCTTTGCTCTTCACCTACCAGGGCATGTGTAGAAGGCCATTTGTAATTACAGGATTTAATCATGGAAACCAGCCTGTCCTCTTAGAGTCTGGGCTCATCATTTTCAGCATGGTGGACTGTGAAGTGGACCAGCTGTGTGTGGTTCAGTTATTTGAACGAAGGACTTACTTACAAATGCAAGTTAAATGACAAAAGCAAATGGGATACAGTTTTTAGAGGCAGGTGACCTAGAGGAACATAAAGAGTTCAGACAAATAGAGGGAAGAAATGATCCTCCATAAAATGAGAAAATCAGGTGGGTAAATTTGAATGAAAATTTATATTTTATCCTCTGATAGATGAGAACCCTTATAATTTCC